>NC_069680.1:625000-1250000 GCF_023699985.2 Odocoileus virginianus
ATATAGTCCAACTCTTCCATCCATACATGACTACTGGAAAAACCATAGCTTTGAGTAGATGGACCTTTGTTGGCAAAGTAATGCCTCTGCTTTTTAATATGCTGTCTAGGTTGGTCATAACTTTCCTTCCAAGGAGTAGCCATCTTAATTTCATGGATGCAGTCACCATCTGCTTTGATTTTGGAGCCCCAAAAAATAAAATCTGCCACACTGTTTCCACTGTTTCTCCATCTGTTTGCCATGAAGTGATGGGACCAGATGCCATGATCTTCGTTATCTGAATGTTGAGCTCTAAGCCAACTTTTTCACTCTCTTCTTTCACTTTCACAAAGCAGCTCTTTAGTTCTTCTTCACTTTCTGCCATAAGGGTGGTGTCATCTACATATCTGAGGTTATTGATATTTCTCCCAGCAATCTTGATTCCAGCCTGTGCTTCTTCCAGCCCAGCATTTCTCATGATGTACTCTGCAGACAAGTTAAATAAGCAGGGTGACAATATACAGCCTTGATGTACTCCATTTCCTATTTGGAACCAGTCTGTTGTTCCATGTTCAGTTCTAACTGTTGCTTCCTGACCTGCATACAGATTTCTCAGGAGGCAGGTCAGGTGGTCTGGTATTCCCATCTCTTAAAGAATTTTCCACAGTTTGTTGTGATCCACACAGTCAAAGGCTTTGGCATAGTTCATAAAATAGAAGTAGATATTTTTCTGGACTCTCTTGCTTTTTTGATGATCCGGTGGATATTGGCATTGATCTCTGGTTCCTCTGCCTTTTCTAAAACCAGCTGGAACATCTGGAAGTTCTCAGTTCATGTACTGTTGAAGCCTGACTTGGAGAATTTTGAGCATTACTTTCTAGAGTGTGAGATGAGTGCAATTGTGTGGTAGTTTGAGCATTCTTTGGCATTGCCTTTCTTTGGGATTGGAATGAAAACTGACCTTTTCCAGTCCTGTGGCCACTGCTGAGTTTTACAAATTTGCTGGCATATTGAGTGCAGTACTTTCACAGCATCATCTTTTAGGATTTGAAATAGCTCAACTGGAATTCCATCACCTTCACTAGCTTTGTAGTGACGCTTCCTAAGGCCCACTTGACTTCCCATTCCAGGATGTTTGGCTCTAGGTGAGTGATCACACCATCGTGATTATCTGGGTCATGAAGATCTTTTTTGTACAGTTCTTCTGTGTATTCTTTCCACCTCTTCTTAAAATCTTCTGCTTCTGTCAGGTCCATACCATTTCTGTCCTTTATTGAGCCCATCTTTGCATGAAATATTCCCTTGGTATCTCTAATTTTCTTGAAGAGATCTCTAGTCTTTCCCATTCTATTTTTTTTCTCTATTTCTTTGCACTGATCATTGAGGAAGGCTTTCTTATCTCTCTTGCTATTCTTTGGAACTCTGCATTCAAATGGGTATATCTTTCCTTTTCTCCTTTGCTTTTGGCTTCTCTTCTTTTCACAGCTATTTGTAAGGCCTCCTCAGACAGCCATTTTGCTTTTTTGCATTTCTTTTTCTTGGGGATGGTCTTACTCCCCATGTAATTCTATCTTTATTTTTCTGCAGAACCTCCATACTGTCCTCCATAGTCACTGCACTAACTCATATTTCCACCCACAGTGTAGGAAGGTTCCCTGGTGTTCAGTGCTAATAATGATTCAGTAAATAGTCTCATTTTAAAAAGGAAGAAACAGAGTCACTTCAAGCTATTTTCCATCTCAGGGCTTTTTCAGCTTGTGCTTCCTCTTCTTGGAGTGTTATTTCTCCTTCTCATAAGTGGTGTTTTCTCACCTTTAAGGTCTAAGCTTAAATGTCATCGTCTCAAAGACCTTTCTTGACCCTCAGTCTAATCTCCCCACCCCAACTCTGCTGCAAGTCACTCTATAACATTTCTTGGTTTGAATTTCTCCTCCACACTTTTCATGACCTGAAGTCCTTATCTGCAGACTTCTTTTCTGACTTATCTATCTTCCCAACTAGATGTCAATTCCAATATGCAGTGACCTTTTTGGTCATTTTCATTGGGTTAGCACCCAAATGGATAAAATGAAAATGAAATAATCAAAATTGTCATATTTACAGAAACAAAAGAATAGGTAGACCTTTTGAACAGTTTGAGGGAGTATTCACAATTCTGTTATAGTAGAATTATTGTTACAGTGTGCAATTTTTAGATTAGATTTGCAATTTTTCATCTAAAACATGTGCTGCTTGTAAGCTGTGTTTGTCAATATCACAACTTTGGGAACCGAGATAGGTAAAGTTAGCTAAGGGGCTCTTTTCCAGATTCCACAGCTCTGGAAGCAAAAAGGACATTCCTGTCACAGTTGTATCAGGATGTTTTAGCTTCAAGGTATTTAAATCATGACTCTAATTGGATCAAAGCTTGAGTCTCATGAGAGGATTAGATCAGGATAAGTTGTTTCAGCAGCTCAAAATGCTTCAAGAACTCAAATTCTTTCCATCTCTCTGCTCTACCATCATTGGCTGGACCATGTCTGAGGAAGAAGAGAGAATGCTTCCTTTCTTTTACTAGACTTGCCCCAGCAGTCTTCCTCCAGGGTCTCACAGGTTGTTTTGGGGGTATATGCCCACTGCTGAACCAATTACTGGAGAGGGAAGGAGATTATGCAGAACAGTCAGCCCCTTCCCAGGAGATGTTTGGGCTGCTTAGGGGAGCAGAAGGCATCTGAACAAAACAGATTCCTTTGGGAAGGGAGGAGGGGGACATTTCATTTATCGTATATTTCATTCATTGTTCCTTTGTTTGGAAGAAGTAGATAATGGTGTTGCTAAAACTTTTCCCCCTAAGTTTTGTACTGTTTGGCTTGATGGAAACAGACTGATTCAAGGTTCTAGAGGCAGATGCAGACTGGAGACGCAGGCAATTACCACCCTTTGGATTAAGTCCAAGCTTGTGCTCACGAGCCCAAGGAGGAGCTCCTGTGTTGGCGAAGCTGCTGCTGCTGAGCAAGAGGGAGAGAGGAGGAGGGGACTCAGGTTCCTCTTTCAGTTGCTTTAGTCCCTGGCCTCTCTCTTATAGAAGTGCAAACTATTTTGGAGAGCCCATCTCATTTCCACATGCTTTTTTTTTTCTTTTACGTGACCCTGTCCTTCTTCGCCAAAGGCTCAGGAAAAGGTTTGGGGATAGTTTGGGAAGCTAGAGTGGAAGGATGAGAGTGGAGGGAATGGGGTAACCATCCCATTTCCTGTTCACCGCTGCCACAACCTCTGTTTATCCTGCTCAAAGTAAATTTGCCTTTTATAGAATTCTGCTTCTGGGACTTTTTTATGTCCCGTGATGATGAGAGTATTTACAGGATAGACAAAATAATACAAATGATGAAATGTTTAAAACTCCATAGACCCTATGTTATTACCTACAGTTATTTAACATGTAAGTGTGGTTGAAGTGAAGGTCAAGCCAGGAAATGTCATGAAGCAGAGGGACTTTGATGTTTGTTTGGTAACACATTCTGAATACTTTTTAATATCGTACTCATATTTTGATAGATTTTAAAATTGAGGAAGGCCATCTTTGCTTTCTTTGTTTCTTTAACCTTGATAGACTTATATGACCTAGTAAACAAGCTGCCAGTTTGGGATTTTTCCTTCTCATCTTGTATCTCATCACTGACCTAATTCTGCCCATTTTTCTTACCACAGCCACTAACTCAGTTTTGGCCCTCATCACAGTACAGACACATCCTTTTGTTTTTTTAACTTTTACCCAATTACTTTGCAAGTGCCTCATGGATAAAGATTAGCTTTTATCTGTCTTTGCTGTCTCCAGAAAGCCAACATAGGCCATACAGAAACGGGAGGAAAATTAATGTCTGTTCATTTCTTATTGATGTTTTCTCTTCTTCTTTTGATTTTAGAATCTGAACTGAAGGTATTTTGCTCTAAAAACATACTGAGCATCCTTGGTTTCTCCTGCATCATCGCTGTGATAGCATTGCTCGCTCTGGGGCTGACCCAGAACAAAGCACTGCCAGAAAATCTTAAGGTAATTCAAACCCCTGAGTATGTGTGTGTGTGTGTGTGTGTGTGTGTGTGTGTGTACATGTGTTTGAGGGTCCCTGGATGGGGCAGAGGGAAAGGGGAGTTATGGTAAATCAGAGCAGTAGGAGTTGAGCTTCTGGAAGCCCAGGAGCAAATCAGTCTCCATTGAACTAGGTGAGTAAAACGGCAGTGGATTCTTATTCTGGAGGAGAGAATGCCTTGGATCAATTAGGGGTGGAAAGATAATTGTCTTTATGATTGTTCAGCAAACTGATTAAATCAGTATTCTAACAGAGACAAATGCTTTATTCACCACATCCAGATCCATGATATACTGTGTTGGTTTCCATAACTCTAGTACTATCTCTACTTCCTACTCATTGTTCCCTTGTGGAAACAATGAACTCTTTGTTTACTGAACATTGCATTCTTTGTTCTTACTCTATTATTATCACTATCACCAAAATAATAAACTTTACTAGACAGCTCTGTACAAAGCACTTTGGAAGTCAAAGATTGTGGAGAAGACTTGTTCCTCATCTCTAAAATATTGAAAAGAAATCACTTTAAAGATCAATTTTTAAAAAGCCCCTGGAGACCACATACATGTATTGAATATAGTAATTTGAAATGAATTCATGGATGTATAGATTTCTTGTGAAATTTCCACATTTGAGGAGCTAGTGTGTGTGTGTGTGTGTGTGTGTGTGTGTGTGTGTGTAATTAAAAATAATTAGGGTCATTAATTCTGCTGTGATTTATTTCTGCTTCCTTTCAAATTCATCAAAGTTCAATTTCAAAGACATGAATACCTCACTAATACCTTGTAATATGTTTATTATTTAATCCATTAATTTAAAAGCATATAGTAAGTTTAAGTTTTTATTGTAAATATATCGATTTTCAACTTTCATTTGAATTGTAGTTAATAAATCTTCAAGGGCCCAGAGACCAGTGTGCTAATGAACACATATATATGTGTAGGCAGTGACATATCCATGGAAGCCCTGAAATACATATGCAAAAGTATATATATATATATATATATATATTTGCATTTGAATATACTAAACTTTGAACCTGGAAAGATGAGTGCATATGCCAGGCCTCTGAAACTATTGCCAGTTACTCAAATCATTTCCTCTATAGCAGAAGCCTGGATGTTACATTGGCATCTGTTTGCCACACACATTCAGCCCAGTGGGCTGTGCACAGCAGTCTCTTTGTCAGCACTGAAAGCTGATACTATCTCACTGTCAATGGTCTCTTGACTTTAAATATTCAGTGATGCTGGCTCTCTTGGCTTAACTTCACTCACAGTTGAAGCCTCATGACATCTTGGTTTTGCTATTTGTTTACCAGCTCCAAAAGTGTGTGATTGCTTTCTTGATTTGACCTTTTTGTATGTTCATTATTGCATCATTGGTGAGGGAGATGGCTTAGGAAGCCAAATCCATGACAGGCTTAGGCTCTATGTGCTCAGTGAACACTTGTGGTCACGGATGACGTTTCATCATTCATGGTGGTCTTCAAGACTGTTGTGATTCTGTGTTCCTGTGTTGGCCTGGAAAAATGGAAGAAGGTCTTTGTTCATCTAAAGTGAATCTTTATAGTAGTATGATTGGCCCGATCCCACTAGGACCCGCTGAAGAGCTGTGGAAAAAGCACTTCTGAATTACTGCCCTAGGGCTTTATCCCTGGGTTCTCATCCCTGTTGGTCAAGGGTTGCCCCAGAGGTTAGCTCCTTGGCACTTCCAGGTTTGCGCATATGTCAGAGGGGCTGTGTGGGGCTATGAGGTGGTAGGAGAGAAGATCCTGTGAAGACATAGAGAGATAAGATACAGGTTGAGCTAGAAAAATGTTGGTCAAAAAACACGAAGTGGCCACCAAAATTATCTGAAGCATCACTGTTCTGATACCCTTATGTAGGAGAGAGAGTCGTTTGTACACATAGTTTCAGAACAATAGAGACATGTGAATATGGAGGTAGGTGTAGTGCTACAGCTGCCCAGAGGAAGGAGTCACCAATTGTGCCTAGTCACATGAAGACTTCACGGAGGAGGTGGCCTTGGGGCCAAGCAAAGAAGAACACTAAGGAGTTTGACAAGAGGTGAGCTAGGACATTTTCTGGACAAAGACCATACCATTTGTTGCAGAGTGGCAGCTTAAAATAAACAGATGATCCTGGGGAATCACCAACAGTTCATCATGGCTAGAGTATTGAACATAGGGCAGGAAGGAATGGTGGGAGAGGAGACTTCAATCTGAGTATGACTAGCTCAGGGATGGGTATCTCATTCAGCTGTAGCAGTGCTCAAGACTGGCTCCATATTAAAAGCTCCTGGAGAGCTTTTTAGAAATACTAATTTCTGAACTCTACCCTGGGTCAATTAAATCAGAATCTTTGGGGGTGAAGCCCAGGCACTGGTATGTTTTGAAACCTTCCCAGGTGATTTTAATGAGCAGTCATGCTTGTCAACCACTGCTTAGAAGATTTCAAACAGGGTGTGTGCATGTGTGCTCAGTCGTGTCTGACTCTTTGCAACCGACGGACTGTAGCCTTGCAGACTTTTCTGTCCATGGGATTCTCCAGGAAGAATATTGGAGTGGGTTGTCATGCCCTCCTCTAGGAAATCTTCCCAAGCCAGGGATAGAACCCGCATCTCTTGTGTCTCCTGTGTTGGCAGACAGATTTTTTACCATTGAGCTACCTGGGAAGCAAACAGGGGTGCAGATTGTGTTTCTGAGATTCCTCTTGGCTGGAGAGCAG
Source organism: Odocoileus virginianus (assembly GCF_023699985.2). NCBI lineage: Eukaryota > Metazoa > Chordata > Mammalia > Artiodactyla > Cervidae > Odocoileus > Odocoileus virginianus. The sequence goes on from NC_069680.1 coordinate 631,776, forward strand.
ATTAGAAGAGGAGAGACCAGATAGGATATTCGTGACATTGTGTAGACAAGGCAGATTAGGCTGAAACTAAGGAATTGCCATGGAATTAATGTATTAACGGGATAACTTGAGAGACACTGAGGTCCATCAGATCTTAGTGATTAGATTCCTTTCAGTTCAGTTCAGTCATTCAGTCATGTTCAACTCTTTGCGACCCCAGTGGGCTGCAGCATGCCAGGCTTCCCTGTCCATCACCAACCCCTGGAGCTTGCTAAAACTCATATCCATCGAGTCGGTGATGCCATCCAACCATCTCATCCTCTGTCTTCCCCTTCTCCTCCCGCCTTCAATCTTTCCCAGCATCAGGGCCTTTTCTAGTGAGTCAGTTCTTCGCATTAGGTGGCCAAAGTATTGGAGTTTCAGCTCCAACATCAGTCCTTACAACGAATATTCAGGACTGATTTCCTTTAGGATGGACTGGTTGGAACTCCTTGCTGTCCAAGCGACTCTCAAGAGTCTTCCCAAACACCACAGTTCAAAAGCATCAATTCTTCAGCACTCAGCTTTTTTTATAGTCCAACCTTCACATCCATACATGACTACTGGAAAAACCATAGCTTTAACTAGATGGACCTTTGTTGGCAAAGTAATGTCTCTGCTTTTTAATATGCTGTCTAGGTTGGTCATAGCTTTTCTTCTTCATAGCAAGCGTCTTTTAATTTCATGGCTGCAATCACCATCTGCAGTGATTTTGGAGCCCCCCGAAATAAAGTCTATCACTATTCCCACTGTTTCCCCATTTATTTGCCATGAAGTGTTGGGACCAGATGCCATGATCTTAGTTCTTTGAATGTTGAGCTTTAAGCCGTCATTTTCACTCTCCTCTTTCATTTTCATCAGGAGGCTCTTTGATTCTTCTTTGCTTTCTGCCATAAGGGTGGTGTCATCTGCATATCTGAGGTTATTGATATTTCTCCTGGCAAGCAATCTTGATTCCAGCTTGTGCTTCATCCAAGCATGATGTACTTGGCATATAAGTTAAATAAGCAGGGTGACAATAAGCAGCCTTGACATACTCCTTTCCAAATTTATTTATTTATAATTATTTATTTATCATTAGATTCCTTAGAGGACCTTTTAAGGTAAAGATGGAACACCTTGGATGTCATGTTGAGAACAATCTCTCCACACTTCTGTTTAAAGAGGGTGGTGGCCATATGCTTCTGAATGGGAAGGCTTTTGGCTATCTCTCTACACATTTCCTGACTCTTCATCCCTGTCTTATTGCGGGGGTCTTTAATTCTGTCTGCTCGGAGTGCAACACAGCAGGGGCCATGGCTTCACACCACCTGGGTTTAAACCTCAGCTCTGTTCTTATAAAGATAGGACATAACTTGTCTGAGCCTCGGTTTCTCCATTTTTAAGACAGAGCTGATCACTGATATCTTGTAGATTACTGTGGGAATTAAGTAGGATAAAGTAAACGCAGGGTGAAGTTTAGAACAGGATGCTGGCCCACCACACACCCTTGTCATTGGTAACTTATGTGTTATCATTATCATCTTTGCAGCCTGTCTGCCTGGTGACAAATCGCCACTTATCTTTTTCCCTGCCTCTTCCCATCTGACTCACTCTCTTCTAGCCCAGTTCAGGTCAGCCCTCCAGTTCCAAAGATCCAGTCTTGTCATCTTCCTGCCTGATCCAGTTTGGGTTCAGCCTGTTTGGAAAGTGGTTGCCTCATGCCTGACCATATCTCACAAAACACAAGAACTCTTTTTTGTACTGATGGGCTTACTTGCCCAGCCACCCAGGTTGTAAGCATTCTGAGGCAAGGACTGGGTTTCATTTGTCTTCGCATATATCAATATTTTCTTACCCTTTCACTTCATTCATTCATTTAATAAATGGTCGTTGACCATCTACTCTGCGTTAGGCCCTAGGAATACAGCAATGAGCAAAACTGGCCAGGTCCTGATCCTCACGAAGCTATAGTCTAGTGGAAGACACAACCATTAACTGAACTGTCAACAGAATAAATGTTAAATTACGGCCAGCACAGCATCTGACTGGGGTGGTTGCCTCACAGAAGTTTGCTGACTCAGTGAGTAGAGTGGGCTTACTGCTTGGATGTGAAGAGGATGTGAAGAAGGACAGCAGAATTTGTCAGTGTGGGAGGCAGGCCTCTGCCTCAGGATGCCTTCTGGGTCCTGGCTCCCCATCCTCATTCTCAGAGCCTACATAATTCAGACCTCCAGTGTGTAGGGCCCAGGAATCCACACAGTAACAGGCATCCTGGGCCATTCTCATGACATTAAAGTCTGGGAACTGCTGCCGGGTAAATATGCAGTGACCACATTAAAACAAACAAACTTGGACCTGAAGAATCATTAGCTGTACCTAAATGTCCCCTGGGAAAGTGTTTTGGTCCTGTGGACCTGGTGGGGAGGTAGCTTTGAGGTCCGTTTGGCTCACCACTTCCTAAATCGCTAGCTTGTCACCGAACACTGGCAACTAGCAACCTGTCAGGATATTGCTACAGCACAAGCATTGCACATTCCAGCACACACAGAACCCCACAGGTTTCTCTCTAAGGCACCAAACTGACCCTGTCCCAAACCACATGCCTTCATTAAAAGTTGCCACTTCCCCTGGAATGCTAGCTCAAGGGCCAGACCGCTTTGATTTCAACTCCAGACCTGCCATTTGCTAGCTTTGAGACTTCTGGCAAGCAAATTCTCTCTACATGTCAGTTTTCTTATATGTAACATGGTGATGATAGCTACTTGGAAGATGGTTGTAAGGATTAAATGGAATAGGACTACCAACTCACTTATCAGAGTGCCCAGTGCATCGGCAGCTCACAGTGGAGACCAGCTGTCCACACTGCTTTGGGGATGAGTTTGAGGAAAGGCCCTCAGCTCTTGGTGTGATGTGGTCACTGAGCTGGTGCTCCCAAGATTTCCAACTGCTGCTAACCTGTGCCGGCATCTGCTTTTGTCACTGGGAACTGAAGTGCTATTTTTGAGACAGTGCTTGTGATTTTATCTTTTTTTTTAATGGAGAATTTGGAAGAATTTGCATCAATTTTTAACCTCAAATACTCTTGGAAAATATCTATAGTATTTTCACTCCACTGGATTTAAAAACAAAACAAAATAACAAAAACAAAGCAACAACACCTGGAGATGAGAGGTGGTGATGCTATACGATAGTATGAATGTACTTAATGCCACACTGTACACTTAAAAATAGTTAAAATGGTCAATTGTAGGTTCTGTGTATTTTACCACAATTAAAAAAATAAAAATAATAGACAAACAAAACTGCAGTTTGTATGAAAGGTCTAGTAACTCCAGCTAAAGAAAAAAGAAAAGAAGAAAATGGTCCCTAATTGTTTCCAGGTGCTGCCAGCATCACTGTAGCTGATGGAGACCTGATTTGTTTATAGAGTCGTTCAAAAGGACAAGCTCTGTTTATTCTAAAGGGCTCACAGAAACAGAGGGATGAGGTTGCTGAAGTTACCGTTAAAGCTACAGGGCTTTTAAGAAAGATTATGAAGGACCAATATGTGTGAAGAAACCAAAAAAGTTAATGCACACTGTAGCGCATGTTACCTGACTTCTGGGGTTTTTGTTGTGGGAGAGGGATGGAACTCAGCCCCATGGTATTACTTTATACTAGACTGTGAATATTCACGTCTTTTAGGACTGGAAGGAGTTTAGGGACCATATAGTTCTAACTCCCCTCATTTGTTCGTGTGACTCAGCAATTGTCTGTTGAATTCCATTTTTGTGGAATAGGACAAAACACATAATAGGATCTACCATGGTAGATACTGGATATACCATAGTAAGCAACACAGACCTGCCCTAACATGGCTTAGAATCTAATAGGGAAGACAGATATTAATCAACTAGTCACGTAAATATGTAATTACACATTGTTGTAAGTACTGTCTTTAGAGGAAAAACACAGGCACTCCGAGGCATGGATTAAGAGGGCAGATTTGAATCTGAGAAGGTCAAACAGGGCTGGGTCTCAGGTGAAGGGCTCTCGAGGTCAAGGCTCTGGAACAGAAATCTCATGGCCAGTGGGGAACAGAGAGTAGAATAGTGTGAGGGCAGTTGTTTTCTGAGCAAGGAGAGGGTTGAACATCCCAGTTTTGCCGAGTCAAGGGTAGAAGCGCGTCATCTGATGTTCCAATTTTCTCTTTCTTTTCACATTGAAGGAGACTTACTCAGAAGCTGGGCTTATGACATTTGCAGAGGTAGAATTATTTCCATCCTAAAACAGGATCTTCCCCACCTCCACATGGCCTCTAGTCTCCCTCAGCTCAGGCTTGGTTGCTACTGCATCTCCGGATCTTCACCAAGGCTCCAACATTCGTGTCTCATGAACCAACACCCTCTTTCTGGACCACTGCTTCAATTCACTCAATAGCTCTTCAAGACCAATTATGATTGACAAAGTCATGTGCATGACCAAAAACTAGCTTAAGATCAAGGTTTACACAGTCTGATCACAACTATATAAAAATTACCATGAATTGAAAAAGATCAGAAGGAAATAAAGGAACAGTGATGTCTAAATCGTAATGAAATCGTAATGAAATCGTAAATGTCTTTTTTCCTTTTCTTTCAATTTTCTAGATACTATTTAATAAACTTGTAGCACTTTTAAAAAATAAAGTAATATTGAAAATAACATTAAGAGGATGTCAGATCTCTAGCTCACTGCTCAAATCTTGGATTTTTCTTTGATGTGAAGGACATACGGGCTAGAGAAACACTAGGTAGAGTGATAACATGGCAAGCATTTCACAAAGTATTTCTATAGGGTGGAGATTGTATTTAAAACATAATTCTGTTGTCACTGAGTCTGGGGGATGCCAGCTTAAACAAAGTTAAGCTGGTTTCTCCACTGTCAGACTTCTCTGAAGCAGTCACTACATAGTGGGTTCATGAGCCCAGGATAGGGAGCAAGCATTCCCCAAACTTCTGGGAAGCTTTCTTCACCCAGGTCCTTGCAGGCTTAGTGCTTTGGAAAATGCTGGTATGAGGAAAGAGAATAAAAGCTAGTGGCTCCCGGGGTTATAGATTTGTCAGGTGAGGCATAACTATTTAAGTACCCATTCAAGTCAAACTGCTCTGGAAATGAACTGTGAATGTTCATTTCAGTTAGGTGAAATGAACTTCTAACTCTATAATGAGCCAGCGATGAACGGCAAATGAATATGCTTTTAGTGTTGCAACAATGAAAGGCAAACACCCCAAATGTTCAAATTTAAGAATTTTCAAACAATCAAGCTTTACCTATCCATAAAACAGCAAGCGATGCCAATTTGTGTGTGTGTGTGTGTGCAATCCATTTTGGAAGACAAAAAACATTTAGTACAATAAAACAGTTTAGTTGCTATATATATAAGGTGAAATGTATATGTCAATTCCTGTGTTAAAGTCGCTCTACCTGCCCTTCTCAAGCACTTGTCAAATGAAATGTGGTGAAAGTTTTCATTTCTCAACCACCTCACTGTGTAAGGCCTTGGTGAAACAGGCTGATAGGAGCAAGCCTGGTCCCTCTGTTCTACTGGAAGAGTAACTTTCATGTCAACAGAGTAGACAGAATAGAACATCCTGATTTCAGAGTAAGGCTGCTTGCACTGCTGCCTTGCTAGCTTTTATCATGTACTTCTGTGGTTAGAACATTTTCTAGCAGGAAGAATTCAGGGACCCTGCTAGGGAAAAGCAGGGTTTTCTGCCATGTAAGCCCTGAAGCTCTTTCTCCATGCTGGGAGGTTTCCCATGGGTTCAGAGGCCCCAGACCTCAGTTAGATTCCTGTCTGTCCACAGCGATCATCAGGTCAGGCGGTTGTTGGTTTGATCTCACTGCAGGCCTAGTTGCAGAGGAGTCTGTACCATTTCCTTCTTCACCGTGCCCAAAACCAGCACGCAGGCCCTTTTCTTTATAAGGGTGTAATGCTGGTCACCATAGGGAAGTCCCAGTGTGCAAAAGGGGGCAGAGAGCACTGTGGAGGTAATGGAAGGTCAGGGAGGACACCAGGACAGTGGCACTCTCTGGTGGCAAAATGGAAGAAAACTTGACACCTCAATAAGCTTGACATTTAGCTCTCTGCAGCTGTTTAGGGAGGTCAGTTAATTCTAATTCTTCTTTTCTCCCTGGAGGCTCTTAGGTTCTTCCCAGGTGATAAGACAATATGAGGCGATAGATGTAAAACAACTGCTGACTTAAGCAGTGTCAAGTGGCAGACCACACTGTGAGGTCTGCAGCTCAGATGGGCAGCAAAGTGTGACTCAAGTGAGTGGCTGGCTCACACTTGAGAAGCACCTCCTTGGTTTCTCATCCTGTTACTTTCCTATCCCTTCCATTTACTTTGCTTCATGTTTCTCTCTAGGATAGGGGTGACAAATAAAAGGCACCCAAGCCACCATACTCTCCTCACAAGCTTGTGGCAGACATTAGTAACCATGTCATTTATTTTCCTGATTAAACCCAGGGATGTCACCAAAGATGAGTATTAATTGCTCAAAATGGGCATTGGGCAGTCTGCTTGTGTGCTAAGTTCTTTCAGTCTTGTCCAACTCTTTGTTACCCCATGGACTGTAGCTCACCAGCCTCCCCTGTCCATGATATTCTCCAGGCAAGAATACTGGAGTGGGTTGCCATGCCCTCCTCCAGGGGATCTTCCCAACCCAGGCATTGAATCCACATCTCATATCTCCTGCATTGGCAGGTGGGTTCTTTACCACTAGCGCCACGTGGGAAGACCATTGGGCAGTCTACTCCTGCGTAAATACCTGAAATAAATGGGTGCTTAAGCCCACAAAATGTTTTTCACATTTGGAAACCACTCCAATGTCCAGCAGTGGAATGGATAAACATACAGTGCATGCATATAATGAAGCACTCCACAGAAATGACAAGGGACAGACTATGGATACTCACAACCTGAATGCATCTTAGAGACTTGTAGAATGAAAGAAGTGAGACATCAGGGAGGCATACTGTCTGAGCCCATTTACTGCAGTTCAAAACCAGGCAGAACTCCTCCATGGTGACAGAAGTCAAGAATGGCTTCCAGTGGGGGAAGCCGACTGAGAGGGGCACCAGAAAATGGGGACTAGAAAATGTTGTGTACCTAAATCAAATCCCTTATGATTATACAGTGGAAGTGACAAATAGATTTAAGGGACTAGATCTGATAGACAGAATGCCTGATGAACTATGGACGGAGGTTTGTGACACTGTACAGTAGACAGGGATCAAGACCATCCCCAGGAAAAAGAAATGCAAAAAAGCAAAATGATTGTCTGAGGAGGCCTTACAAATAGCTGTGAAAAGAAGAGAAGCCAAAAGCAAAGGAGAAAAGGAAAGATATACCCATTTGAATGCAGAGTTCCAAAAAATAGCAAGGAGAGATAAGAAAGCCTTCCTCAGCGATCAATGCAAAGAAATAGAGGAAAACAATAGAATGGGAAAGACTAGAGATCTCTTCAAGAAATTAGAGATACCAAGGGAACATTTCATGCAAAGATAAAGGACAGAAATGGTATGGACCTGACAGAAGCAGAAGATATTAAGAAGAGGTGGCAAGAATACACAGAAGAATTGTACAAAAAAGATCTTCACATCCCAGTTAATCACGATGGTGTGATCACTCACCTAGCGCCAGACATCCTGGAATGCGAAGTCAAGTGGGCCTTAGGAAGCATCACTGCAAACAAAGCTAGTGGAGGTGATGGAATTCCAGTTGAGCTATTTCAAATCCTAAAAGATGATGCTGTGGAAGTGCTACACTCAATATGCCAGCAAAGTTGGAAAACTCAGCAGTGGCCATAGGACTGGAAAAGGTCAGTTTTCATCCCAATCCCAAAGAAAGGAAATGCCAAAGAATGCTCAAACTACCACACAGTTGCATTCATCTCACATGCTAGTAAAGTAATGCTCAAAATTCTCCAAGCCAGGTTTCAGCAATACATGAACCATGAACTTCCAGATGTTCAAGCTGGTTTTAGAAAAGGCAGAGGAACCAGAGATCAAATTGCCAACATCCACTGGATCATTGAAAAAGCAAAAGAGTTCCAGAAAAACATTTATTTCTGCTTTATGGACTATGCCAAAGCCTTTGACTGTGTGGATCACAATAAACTGTGGAAAATTCTGAAGGAGATGGACTACCAGACCACCTGACCTGCCTCTCGAGAAACCTGTATGCAGGTCAGGAAGCAACAGTTAGAACTGGACATGGAACAACAGACTGGTTCCAAATAGGAAAAGGAGTACATCAAGGCTATATATTGTCACCCTGCTTATTTAACTTATATGCAGAGTACATCATGAGAAACGCTGGGCTGGAAGAAGCACAAGTTGGACTCAAGATTTCCGGGGGAAATATCAATAACCTCAGATATGCAGATGCCACCACCCTTATGGCAGAAAGTGAAGAAGAACTAAAGAGCCTCTTGATGAAAGTGAAAGAGGAGAGTGAAAAAGTTGGCTTAAAGCTCAACATTCAGAAAACTAAGATCATGGCATCTAGTCCCATCACTTCATGGTAAATAAATCGGGAAACAGTGGAAACAGTGAGAGACTTTATTTTCTTGGGCTTCAAAATCACTGCAGATGGTGATTGCAGCAATGAAATTAAAAGACGCTTACTCCTTGGAAGGAAAGTTATGACCAACCTAGACAGCATATTAAAAAGCAGAGGCATTACTTTGCCAACAAAGGTCCATCTAGTCGAGGTATGGTTTTTCCAGTGGTCATGTATGGATGTGAGAGTTGGACTGTGAAGAAAGCTGAGTGCCGAAGAATTGATGCTTTTGAACTGCGGTGTTGGAGAAGACTCTTGACAGTCCCTTGGATTGCAAGGAGCTCCAACCAGTCCATCCTAAAGGAGATCAGTCCTGGGTGTTCATTGGAAGGTCTGATGTTGAAGCTGAAACTCCAAAACTTTGACCACCTGATGCAAAGAGCTGACTCATTTGAAAAGACCCTGATGCTGGGAGAGATTGAGGGCAGGAGAAGGGGACAACAGAGGATGAGATGGTTGGATGGCATCACTGACTCAATGGACATGAGTTTGGGTGGGCTCCGGAAGTTGGTGTTGGACAGGGAAGCCTGGCATGCTGTGGTTCATGGAGTTGCAAACAGACACGACTGAGCGACTGAACTGACCTTCATCTTGGTGGTGATTTATATGGATGGGCATATGTGCAAAAATTTATCAGGACACTTTGCTATAGTCATCCCTCTTTAGAAGTCCTTTCAATGAGGCACCAATTGGAAAACTATTGTCCAGACCTTGCTCCTCTGTTCCTCTGTGTTAGAAACACAAGGCCTTTGTTAGGTCTAACTCTGATCCAAATCCAGGCTCCATCACCTAATCACTTTGTATCTTGAGGAAATTACTTAACATCCTTGTACTTTCATTTCTCATCTGTATATTGGGGATGAAAACAGTACATACTTTATAGCACTGAAGGTTAAGTCAGATAATTCTTATAGAATACTCCTCACAACACTTGCTGGTGCATTTCCCATCCTCATGAAATATGAAGTGGCAATTTTCTGTTCTGGCCACCTCATTCTTTCTCTTATTGTCTTCTTACCCTTCCTCCTCTACCCTCTTCCTTTGCTTTATTTATTCTTCCTTCCAAGGCTTCTATGCTTAAGAACCAAAATCATGAAATCAAAGTACAAATCTTTTAAAATTTATTGAATACAATTTATAGTTATATTTGTAATAAAAAAAACAGGTACACTTAATATTTTCAATATCTCTCTTCCAGACCTCATACATACCAGTCCAATCAAATCACAAATCTGGGGGTCAGACACTGGCAGCAGTAGCCTTTGAAACTCTTCAGATGATTCTAACATGATTCCAGGCTTGGGAACTGATGGATTAATTGCTTTCTATTCCCTTTCTATTGTCTCAGCTAGTTCAGTATATTGATCACCTGAGAAGCTTCCAATGGCAGGCCCCTCCTTGGGTAAAGCCTGGATATTGCTAATGTGCAGCTCACGCTGAGAGCCATAGTTCTAGAGGGACTGGTGTGTTGGTAGATCTTGTGATCAGCACAACTCCACACACTCACTCCCTCAAAACCCGACCCACCCTCACCATGAGTTGAAATACTTTCTCCTGTTTCTGAAAGCCCCTGTCTTTGTATCCTTTCTGTTGCAAGCTGAATGTGGAAAAGGACGATGTAATGCTGACAAGTTCTCGGTTTGTTTTGCCCTCAGTTTGGGATTGTGCTGGATGCGGGCTCCTCTCACACGAATTTGTACATCTATAGATGGCCGGCAGAAAAGGAGAATGACACGGGGGTGGTGACTCAGATAGAAGAATGCAAGCTAAAAGGTAAGACGGAGAAAAAGGGGCTGGGAGACAGTGGGCACGAGAGAACGAGAGGCATGTGACAAGTGAAACACACGAGGAAAAGACGTCAAGTGAGAACGTAGTGGACCTGCTATTGTTGCTATTTTAGAAATAATTTATTATCATTATAAAATAGTATTGGAATCAGTCCTTAATGATAAAGCCCTTGAAAAATAAACTTTAGAATAATTGGGTAATAGCTCCCGTCAACAGGACACTTCTGTGTGCTATGCACCAAGTACTGAAAATGCGTTATTTCATCCTCACAATCTCCCTATAAGGAATGTATTCCTGTTGTTTTTTTTTGTTTTTTGTTTCTTTTTTTTTAATGAGGGCACTGAGGTTTCAAGAAGTTATGCCACTTGTTTATGGTTACTTGAGCTAGTAAGTGATGGAACTGGAGCTCAAACTGAGATCTCCAATTTAACTAAACCCTTATCGGTCATCTCATTAGCAAATATCTCCTCCTATTCAGTAGCTGTCTTTTATTTTTGTTGGTGGTTTCCTTTGCTGGGCAAAGATATGCACAACTTTAAACCCACATGTTAGATAGTGGTTCTCAAATTTGAGCCTGCATCAGAACCACAGATGCCTGCTCTCACCCCAGAGTTTCTGAGTCAGTAGGTCTGAGACAAGGTCTGAGAGTTTGCATTTCTAACAAGCTCCCAGGTGATGCTGATGCTGCTGGTCCAGAGAACTGCTGCTTTCAATCTTTGTCCTATAATTTGAGGCTTGGAAGAAATTTCTATAAGCCTTTAGCTTCTGTATAAGCAGGCAAATCATAGACCCTTAGGGCTGCAAAAAAGATCCTGTGGATCACTGAAATCTTGTTTTACAGAAAAGGAAGCAAAAAATCTGAAAGTCAAGTGACTTGCAAGTAGGAACAGATCTAGGACAAGAATCTCGCCTCCATGGCTGATTCACGTCAATGTATGGCAAAAACCACTACAATATTGTAAAATAATTGGCCTCCAACTACTAAAAGTAAATGAAAAATTAAAAAAAAAAAAGAATCTCACCTCCTAGTTACAACTCCAGGTTTCCTGCTACTCGGCATTGCATGCTGAGTTTTTTTCCTAGTCAGTTTTCTTTTAAGGTCACAAAACAAGACAGAGTTGTTGACAACAGCTCCTTCTGCTCCCTCCCATCCAACACTCCAGCATGCACCGAATGTTACCACATAGCACTGTCATCTTCGGACTTCTCTCTTGGCCTTTGGAGCCAGGGACCTACTGTTTAGTTTTAGTCAGACAGGTTACCCATGCCCCAGGAGATAATTGACTTTTCACAGTTTGTCAGGAAAGCTGTAAATAGGAGGTGTTTCTAAGACAGCGAGTCATGGTACCCAGTGCCTAATGTCCTCAGTTTGGTCCCATAAATTCTGAGATAGTATTTCAAACATTTCTTAAAACCCGAATCCCTCATTTTATTGACTTCTATTTAATTATTCACTGCCTTCCATTTCTTAAAGTAGTGTTGCTGTGTTAACCTAGCAGCTATCTATGGAGACTTTTTCCATGCATATTTGGCCTAATAAATGCAGTAATTTTCCCTTCTCAAAAGAGAGAAAGGGAGAGAGTTCTCTAATCAAATATTTAAACAGAAAGGTTGAGTTGAGAGCCACTAGTTACTGAAGGCCAGACTTTTTGGAATCAAAACAGTTAGCTGATAACTTGGAGCTGATTTTTCTTATTACAGTGAAGTGGACAGGCTGTTTAAAATTTGGTGAATGATACTGGTGAATGATATGGATAAGATAGGGACCTCCCAGGTGCTAGGTGGTAAAGAATCCCTCTGCCAGTGCAGGAGATGCAGGTTCAATTCCTGGGTTGGGAAGATCCCTTGGAGAAGGAAATGGCAACCCACTCCAGCATTCTTGCCTGAGAATCCCATCGACAGAGGAGCCTGGCGGGCTACAGTCCATGGGTCACAAAGAGTCAGATACCACTTAGCAACTAAACAATATCAGCAGATGGATAAGATCTGGATACTTACTGTAAAGCAAATCCTTATTATAAAGCATTGAAAATGTAGATTTTTAGCTTAGAGTGAGCCAAAATTGTTGTACTAACTTCAAAAAAGTTAAGGAATCTTGGCTCTAATCCTCTCCATAACAACAGTTTAAAAGGCTCTAAAACTGGATAAACAGTTTTGCTAGGCAGTCAGGATATCGAGAATGGGAAAATTGCTGAGGAATCATGGATACTATTCCTGTTTTTTCTAACAAAGGAAGAAATTTTGCTTCAGAAATTTTACGGGACAGGCCACAATTACGTAGCCAGTTAGTAGCCATTCCTATCTTTTCAGTAAAAGCCCATGTGCCTGGTGAATATTTTAATTTTTATTCTAAATGTTAACTTTCATCTTTCTGGGCTTCTAGGAATTAGTGTTTCTAACTACAATTTTGTGGAAGAAACATCATAAAGCAGCTATATATAGTTATCTATAATATCCCCATTAAAATCTGAGAGCCTGTTTTTAGGAAGGTTATGTCATTGAATGTGAAAATTGCACCATCCAGTGGCAAAATTATTGAACAGCAAACAAAACTAGCTCGAGGTGTGACAATAAATCCTACCAAGGTTAGATTCAGTGAGTTACCCTTTAAGTAACAAAACCTAATGTTGTTGTTTAGTTGCTAAGTCACATCTGACTTGCAACGGAGTGGACTGTAGCCTGCCAGGCTCCTCTGTCCATGGGATTTCCCAGGCAAGAATACTGGAATGAGTTGCCTTTTCTATCTCTAGCTCTTTCCAACTCAGGGATCAAACCTGGGTCTCCTGCTTGGTCTCCTGCTTGGCAGGTGAATTCTTTACCACTGCGACACCTGGGAAGCCCACCAAAACCTAATAAATATTTAAAAAAAAAAAAAAGAAATTATCTGCTTGCATTTTCTCAGAAAACATCACTATTTTCTCTAATAATGTGACGATATGTCCTTTACTTTTAAAAACAATTTTCATCTGCTTATACATCTTTTTCTAGGTCCCGGAATCTCAGGCTTTGCTAAGAAATTACAGGAAATCAATGTTTATCTGACCGCGTGCATGGAAAGAGCCAGGAAGGTGATCCCATCAGCCCAGCACCCAGAAACTCCTGTTTACCTGGGCGCCACGGCCGGCATGCGGTTGCTCAGGTATCACAGCCTGTAGGGGCTGAGAGCTGCTGGGAGTTAGGCTTGGTTGCACTAGAGCCTCTCAACTATGAGCAAATGCCACACTTCTTAACACAATTCTAGATATGCTAAATGTCCACACCTAAGAAAGAAAATCTCAGTGAACAGATAATATTCCCAAAGTCTTTGTATGTATAATAATGGTACTTTACATATGTTAAAAAAAAAAAAAGCCCTCTTGCTGATCTCCCCACAGAGAATTCAAGGGAGTGATGACGCAAGGAGACAAAGATTGAGCCTGTGTACTCTGAGATTTGGGGTAACGGATTTAGCAGCCATTCCATATCTGGGAGTAGGAGACCCAGAGGAGATCACAGATGTCCCAAGACACGTATCGTCACAGCACATCATTATTGGTCACCGCTTAGTACCTATTAGGCATTTTTTTTTCCGTTTGTTTGTTCATTCGTTCATTCACTGTGTAGTGACCGCCTTCTCTGTCCCAGGACATGGGAGAAGACTATTCATCTCCCAAGATCCGAGTTTTGATACAGGGTGACCAATTCTTTGCTAGAGGAGTGCTCAGAGCTGCTATAGGAGCATACCTGTCCCTGCCAAGGATAGGAGGAGATAAAGAAGACTCACCAGAGGAGGAGTACATGAACCAAATCATTGAGGGCTTGTTGGAGGTTGGGAGAAGGGCATCACAGGCCAAGTAAATGTCATGTATTACATAACCTATGTTTGTTGGACACCTATTATATGTCAGGCACAAGTCCCTCCTTTTCATGGATCTTGTGTTCTAATCACTGTTCCCAGGAGGGATATGTGAGAGACCAGGGCCTGTTCAGAGGACTATAGACAGTTCTGCGCAAATGGAACACAGGGTGCATAGGGTAAATATCAATAGTGACAATAATAGTGGTAGATGCTTGTATTTGCTGGGCCCTTCCTATGTTCTCAGCACTATGTTTTAATCTCTGTAACTCTACAAAGTAAGAGGTACCATTAGCTATTATTAACCAGATTAAGAAAGCTGTGGTGTACAGATGTTGAGGAACTCACCAAAGGTCACACATCTGGCAAGTGGTCGAACCAGGTTCTGAGTGGGACTCCGAGAGGGCAAGGTTCAAATCACAAAGTGCCTCATGGGCCATGCCAAGGAGTTTGGAGTTTATCTGGGAAATAATGGGAAGCCATGAAAGGATGCTACACAGCTGGTGACACAGGTTGTTGTTCAGTTACCCAGTCATGTCTGACTCTTTGCAACCCCATGGACTGTAGCACACCAGGCCTCCCTGACCTTCACCATCTCCCGGAGCTTGCCCAAGTTCATTGGCATTGCATTGGTGATGCCATTCAGTCGTCTCGTCCTCTGACACCCTCTTCTCCTTCTGCCCTCAATCTTTCCCAGTATCAGGGACTTTTCCAATGAGTAGTCTGTTAGCATCAGATGACCAAAATACCGGAGCTTCAGCTTCAGTATCACTCCTTCCAGTATCAGAGTTTATCACTCTAAAGATTGACCGGTTTGATCTCCTTGCTGTCCAAGAGACTTTCAGGACTCTTCTCCAGCACCACAGTTTGAAGGCATCAATTCTTTGGTTTTTGTTTTCTTTGTGGGCCAACACTCGCAACCGTATGTGACCACTGGGAAGACCATGGCCTTGACTGTACAAACCTTTGTCGGCAGAGTGTAATGTCTCTGTTTTTCAACACACGTCTAGGTTTGTCATAGCTTTCCTACCAAGAAGCAAACGTCTTCTGATTTCATGGCTGCAGTCACCATCCACAGTGATTTTGGAACCCAAGAAGAGGAAATCTGTCACTACTTCTGCCTTTTCCCCTTCTATTTGCCATGCAGTGTACCATGCACATTGGTAGAGGGGTGGATTGGAAAGGAGGAAAACTAGGGATAAGGAGCCCACTTGGTAGGGTATGGAAGGCATTCAACTGAGAAATTATGGAGTCTAATGCCAGTTGGAAGGCAGCATTTTCTGACCCAGAGACTCTCAGTATTGTATTACCTAGATCTTGGAAGGGCTTCCTAGGTGGTGCAGTGGTAAAAGAATCCACCTGCTAATACAGGAAACACAAGAGACATGGATTTGACCCTAGGTTGGGAAGATCCCTTGGAGAAGGAAATGGTAACCCACTCCAGTATCCTTGCCTGAAAAATCCCATGGACAGAGTCTGGTGGACTACAGTCCATGGGGCCGCAAAGAGTCAGACACGGCTGAGCATGCAATCCTTGGTGAAAGCAGTTGTAGTCCATCTTCATTATGACAACCCTGGAAGATTTCTACTTTAGATCTCAAGATTTCAAACCCCAAAACCAAGGCACAATATGAGGAAGGTTTTTTTTGTTTTTTTGTTTTTTAACCAGTCTGGCACCAACTGAGCTTGGTTATCTGTATCAGGATGTTTACCACCTGGAATTTACTGGAGCCCTAATTAAAAACCTCAAGGAGAGTCCTGAGGCTGTGTAAGCAGCTCAAAGCCTCCATCAATAGCTAATGTAGCACACCTCAGCTCTAGGTTTGGTGATCAAGCAATATCCAGCTACCACCATCACAGTAATTAAAATTACTCTGATAATTTCCTGGAGCCAGGCAACAGCAATGAAAATGGTCTTTTAAGAGGACCAACCTTGGAGAAGGAAATGGCAACCCACTCCAGTGTTCTTGCCTGGAGAATCCCAGGGATGGGGGTGCCTGGTGGGCTTCTGTCTATGGGGTCACACTGAGTCGGACACAACTGAAGTGATTTAGCAGCAGCAGCAGCAGTGAATCCTATATAGCATTTAAGAACTACAAAATCAACACAAATGCTTCTGAAAAATTAAAAAGCTTATATTTGCATTTATCCTCTGAGGTTAGGTTGAGAATGCCCTTTATCATTCTTTGCTGATTTCAAAGGCTTTGGGGGGTTTCTCAGAACATTTCTTTGGAAGGACTGATGCTGAAGCTGAAGCTATAATACTTTGGCCAGCTAGATGAAGAACTGACTCATTGGAAAAGACCCTGATGCTGGAAAAGATTGAAGGCAGGAGGAAAAGGGGACAACAAAGGATGAGAGTGTTGGACGGCGATGGACATGAGATTGAGCAAGTTTTGGGAGTTGGTGATGGACAGGGAGGCCTGGCATGCTGCAGTTCATGGGGTCGCAATGAGTCGTACACGACTGAGTGACTGAACTGAACTGAGCAGAACATTTTTAATGATAATTACTACTACTGAATTTTACGGGCATCATTCTGGTTACAGCTGTATTTTTAAAATTTGTTTCTTTGTTTTTTATGATGTGGTGCTCTTAGGATTTTATTTCAAGCCGACCAAATGTCTCTTTCATTTGAAAATTTGCAGGGGAGAATTTTATCTTGGCGAATCCGAATCTGAAATTTCTGTTATTATTCAAAGTGCTTTGAATTTGTAAAGACTTTTAAAAATATATTTAAGTACTTTTATTATTTTGTGAAAATCAGGATTAAATCCTGTACACTAAATTATTGTATGGTCTTTGTTTCTCATAAAAAAAAAAAAAAGTAAGAGGACCAACCTACATAGGGATTGGAAGGATTTGGATTTGGAAAGAGGGGGCCAAAAGAGTAGTTATGCCTCACCCCAAGGGAGGGCTCCTCAGACAGCCATGTGTGGGGATCTCCAGCCATCTGTTTATTCCATTGAGTTTGTGGTTCAGCTTCCTAGTAGCACAGGCTGGAAGCTCTGGCTGCAGTGGGTAGTTGTAGTTATTCAAACAAAACCAGTAACCTCAGCTCTTTGTGCAGGATGGAAAATCAACAGATGGCAGACAAGATCCTGAATGTGGTTGCAAAGAGCATCAACAAGTACCCCTTTGACTTCCAAGGTGCCAGAATCATCAGTGGCCAGGAGGAAGGTGCCTATGGCTGGATTACTGTCAACTATTTGCTGGGCAAATTCACTCAGGTGATTATCTCACAGCACCCAGGGAGGTGGCTCCCTGGGGTCAATGCCATTGACATATCTCAGAAAATACCTGGATCACTAAGCAGAATGACTGATGGGTAAATGAGCAAATTAACTTCCCCTCATATGTGCAAGGGTCACCAGAGGTATAATTCTCTTACAACTACTCTTACTATCGGAGAATAAATGAGCCATAACTTCACCTTACAGAGATAAAGAAAAAATAAAAAATATAGAAATGTAGAAAAATCAGACTTCCCGAGTGGCGCTAGTGGTAAAGAACCCGCCTGCCAGTGCAGGAGACATAAGAGATATGGGTTCGATCCCAGGGTCTGAAAGATCCCCTAGAGGAGGGCATGGCAACCCACTCCAGTCTTCTTCTTCTGGAGAATCCCATGGACAAAGGAGCCTGGTGGGCTACAGTCCATATGGTTGCAAAGAGTCAGACAGGACTGAAATGACTTTGTATGCACACATGCACACACAGAAAACTTAAAAATCTATCATTATTTTCCCAGTGCTATGTGTCTTGTGCTACATGCAAAGCATTTTTCATATACCATTTGATTTAATCTTTGGAATACTTATAGGAGATGTTCTCTCATTGAAAAGCCACAAATGGAGGCCTAGCAAGGTAACTATTCTGCTTAAGGTCACGTGGCTAATGAGCAAATGAGTGGGGATTTGAATCTGGGTCTTTCTGGCCCCCGGTTGTAAACTGGCTCTGGATTGCTACAATCTGAGCTGAGTCTCTGAAGCCCCTCTTTTCTTGCTGTTGATTTGATGCAGACTCAGGAACCTCCGGAGAATGCAATGGCACCCCACTCCAGTACTTTTGCCTGGAAAATCCCATGGACGGAGGAGCCTGGTAGGCTGCAGTCCATGGGGTCACTAAGAGTCGGACACAACTGAGCAACTTCACTTTCACTTTTCACTTTCATGC
Organism: Odocoileus virginianus; assembly: GCF_023699985.2. Taxonomy (NCBI): domain Eukaryota; kingdom Metazoa; phylum Chordata; class Mammalia; order Artiodactyla; family Cervidae; genus Odocoileus; species Odocoileus virginianus. The sequence goes on from NC_069680.1 coordinate 650,162, forward strand.
ATTGGAGAAGGAAATGGCAACCCACTCCAGTGTTCTTGCCTGGAGAATCCCATGGACGGGGGAACCTGGTGGGCTTCCGTCTATGGGGTCGCACAGAGTCGGACACGACTGAAGCTACTTAGCAGCAGCAGCAGCAGGAACCTCTGGTAAGCTTGGTATCACCCTTATGCTCCTGCTCCTGTGCCTTAGGAAGTCCTTGAGTCCAAGAAATCATATGAAAAGGGAGATGTACAAAGGCTTCTACAGCTGGTGACTGTACTGTCTTTCAGAAATTGAGTTGGTTTAACCTGAAGCCAAGCAAAGATGATACTCAGGAAACCTATGGAGCCTTAGACCTTGGGGGAGCCTCTACACAAATCACTTTTGTGCCCCAAAATGAAATGATCGAGTCTCCAAACAACAACCTGTACTTTCGCCTCTATGGCAAGAACTACAGTGTGTACACACACAGCTTCCTGTGCTATGGGAAGGACCAAGCACTCTTGCAGAAACTGGCCCTGGAACTTCAGGCAAGTATAACTGAATCCAGACTACCCTCCCAACAACTGGGGGCCTCCAGCCCCCACATCTTGTTGTTTTCTATTTCTACTGCATAACTGGTCTGAAGTTGGTTGCTGTACTTTCCAAACTTTTTCAGGGAGGATATCTAAGAACATCTGGTCAATCCCTGTCAACTGTCCCATCTAGACATCACCTCGTATGTTTGTTTACTGCACTGTCTCCAAGAACATGACTCAAATCCTTTCTTTGGAAATTATTTCTCATCCCTGTGGAGCTGATAATGAAAAGCCTAGAGTATTGTATGTGTGTGTGTGTGCGTGCATGCAATTTTTAAGCTCTTCCCCACTTTTCAATCTCCACTTCCTACAAAATGCAGAAAACAAGGTTCTTTAAAAAAAAAAAAAAAAGCTGGAGAGGAGGAGGAAAAAAGGCTTAAGGGAAAATACTGACTTTATTGATCAATGGTACAAATCTTGTCCCAGACACTTTTTCCACTTTGAAGGCAAGAATAGTTAAACATGCTCAAAATCATGCATGATTTTGAGAACACCCTGACAAATACAGAGCAACAACATCAAATGCAGCTGTTCCCTGTCTCTACTCAAGGGGCAACCAGTTCTCTGCTTTCCTCCCAAGCTTTCTGCACTATCAATAAGATGACTGCCATGGGTGGAGGGGCTGCAGCCCTAAGGCTCCACTAAGCCTCTCGTCCACAGCAGCCCCCTTTCTTCTCTTGAACAGATTGGGCTGTGGGCTGAAAATCATTTTGATGCTCCTGTGTCAATACGATTTATGGCACTTCTAGTTCTTGGGATTTTTGCTTTCGGCTTAGAGGTGGGGGCGGGGAGATAGGAAGACCTCCAGAGAACTACCTCAGGCTCAGAATTTTGAGACCCTTGAGAGTGTTCCTTGTGGGTCTGCTTCTGACCTAAGTACTCGGGGCTAATCCAAACAAGTGGAATCTCTGGGCCCAGCTTCAACCACATCAGCTTCCTATGAGTAGCAAAAATTCATTTACATCTGATACCACTTTTGGTGCCTGTTAAACAAATATGACTATTCCCAAGGGTCAAAAAGACAGAGCAGGGGTCTACTGATGCCAGTGCTGAGTGCCTGGATGGTGTTCAGTTGCTATACATTAATGAAGTCAGACTGGTGCTTTTGTCCAAAGCATTTGCACGTGATGCCTTTAAGTGATTTTTTTCCCCTTCAGGGTACAAGTGAAATCATCCATGAGCCATGCTTTCACTCCGGATACTTGAGGAAACTTAACATGAGTGTCTTCAACGAAGGTTTCTGTGCCAGGAGATATATGTCGACTTCTTCATACCATCCATTCTTTGACATTGAAGTCCGTGGCACTGGAAACTTCCAACAATGCCAACAAGGCATCATTCAACTCTTTAACTCAAGTTACTGCCCTTACTCCAGATGCTCCTTCAATGGGGTTTTCTTGCCACCACTCCAAGGGCAGTTTGGGGTAAGTTTGTGAAATAATGATATACTTGTTAGAATGATTTTGGTTGCAAATTATAGAATATGTGTGTCCAAAGGGTTTAAATAACAGGATTCTTTATCTTCTCACATGGTAATAAGCTTTCAGACAGATAATTCTGGGCTAGTTCTTTAGCTTAACAATGTCAGGACTTGGTATCAGCTTTTCAATTATTTTCTTGGCTTTACTGTGGTGCTAAGATGGCAGCTACTGCTTTGTGCAAAGCCAATGCAGGAAAGAAAGAAGTTTATCTTGCATATATCTCTCTCCAACTCTGCAGAAGTGTCAACAGACATCTTTTTAGATACCATTAGCCAGAATTTGGTAAACCAACCTGTGATAAAGGCAAATGGGTTACCATGGTTGGTTTAGACAATCACTGTTCATCCCCTGGAACTGGGGAGCCTTCTTGAGCAAACTGCTTTCCTCTACCAGGTAAAATCAGGAATCTGTAAGCCAGATTGTAAGGAATCTGTAAGGCTGTTGGGTAGGCGCCCATTAGAATCTGTCACAGGTGGCATCTCAGATGTCAGAAGAAGCAGCAGCAGTTAGATGTCTTAGGTAAGGATTTTCCTCTATAGAGACACTTAGGAAGTAGAAACTCAGTAAGTCCCAAGGAAACAAGAAGAGAGTGTCATATTCATTCCATCTTGAAGAGTTGGGGGACCATTTGAATCCTGACTCCAAATTCCTTCTTTTCTTCATTATTCCAGAATAAGAAAAAAATTTAAGCAGAGGCTGAAGAGGTGCCCCTAGATCTACTCATTATTTCAAATGTCATATTTTGGTCCTAAAGACCAAGAATTATAGTACTCACAGTTTATAAGTATATTGTTTCATTAGCTACCATCAGCTCAGTCGCTGAGTCATGTCTGACTCTTTGTAACCCCATGGACTGCAGCACTCTAGGCTTCCCTGTCCATCACCAACTCCCGGAGCTTGCTCAAACTCATGTCCATCGAGTTGGTGATGTCATCCAACCATCTCATCCTCTGTCGTCCCCTTCTCCTCCTACCTTCAATCTTTCCCAGCATCAGGGTCTTTTCAAATGAGTCAGCTATTCCCATCAGGTGGCCAAAGTATTGGAGCTTCAGCTTTAGCATCAGTCCTTCCAATGAACACCCAGGACTGATCTCCTTTAGGATGGACTGATTGGATCTCCTTGCAGTCCAAGGGACTCCAAGAGTCTTCTCCAACACCGCAGTTCAAAAACATCAATTCTTTGGTGCTCAGCTTTCTTTATAGTCCAACCTTCACATCCATACATGACTACTGGAAAAACCATAGTTTTGACTAGATGGACCTTTGTTGGCAAAGTAATGTCTCTGCTTTTTAATATTCTGTCTAAGTTGGTCAAGGCTTTTCTTCCAAGCTACCATCAACTGAGTTCTAACTATTGACTAATATATATGTTATCTCAATCACTTAAGATTACATTCAAAGAAACAATGGGCTTTTGTCTGCCTTCACACTCTCCCTTTTTCAGAAAGTAGATCAGCATGTGAGGAAGGGAGTTCAACTCCTCTCTCAGACCCCAACAGAAGAGCTTCTTCCAAGGTCTCTTGGCCCAATTCAATATCGCGGAAAGAACTTCCTGGAGAAAGCACAGGCCCTATAGTAACCATATCTGGCTTAAAATCTTGTGTTACCATTTGCTAATGATATGGAGGTCTTCATTCCCCTGGTCTCTGGAAAACAGCAATGGGTAAAATCATGGATCCTGCTGACCTAAACCACGGCCTAGACCACAGTTTACCTGCCTCTCCAGTTTTCTGAGGGAAATACATGACTGCACAATGACTGGCAAGGTAATATTTGGTCATTAGTTGGCTCCAAATCCAAATTCAGAACAAACTACACTGCCACCTGGATGCTCCATAGCTGAAATAGCACTGGCTGCCTGTTTGGGGGTTTTTTGAGCCAAGTTCCTTGCCTTGGATCTAGCTGCTGGAAGAGAAATGAGGGTGCCACAGAAGGGAAGAAGGTTGCCAGAGATGCTGGGGACAGCCGAGGGCCCTTTCCATTCCACTCACTCCTGGGAACTACATCTGAAGGAAAAGCGGTATATTATTTTGTGTTTGCCTTTTAACGTTTTTGAAACCTTTCCCTCCTGAAAACCATGGCCCAATTCTTGCTTTCAAGCTTGACAAACCCTTCTGACTTAGCAGGGTTGGGGGTGGAAAGATGGGGGTGAGGGTGGAATTTCTTGCCTTTGAATGTAATTCCCCCAATCAAGGTAGGACAGGGCTGGAAAAGCATGGAGGAGCCTTGAGCTTCTCCTGGTAGCTTTTCTGTTTGGTCCCTTAGTTCCTCAGAGAAAGACTTGTACACTGAAAACCACAAAACACTGATGAAAGAAAGTAAGGAAGACACAATGGAAAGACAGCCTCTGTTCATGAAAGACTTAACATGGTTAAAGTACCCATACTGCTAAAAGTGATCCACACATTCAGTGCAATCCCCATTAAAATCCCAGTGGTGTTTTTTAATGAAATAGAAAAATATATATAAAATTCATTTGCAGTACAAAAGACCATACAAAGCCAGAACAATCCTGAGAAAGTAAAACAAACCTGGAGGTATCACACTTGTGGATTTTTAAATATATTACATTTAATTTAATTAAAGGTGCTGTAATAAAAACAGCATGGTGCTGGCATAAAGACAAACATATAGACCAATGGAACAGAATAGAGTCCTTAAAAAAAAAAACCCACATATATATGATTAACTGATCTTTGACAAGGGTGCCAAGAGTACACAATGGGGAAAGAATAGTCTCTTCAGTAAATGGTTTCTGGGAAGCTGTGTATATCCATATGCAAAAGAATGAAGTTGGACCTGTATATTACAGCATTCACAAAAATCAACTCAAAATGGACTGAAGACTTTAACACAAGACCTGAAACTGTAAAATTCCAAGAAGGAAATATAGGTGAAAAGCTTCATGATATTGGTCTTAGCAGTGAGTTCTAGATGTGGCACCAAAAGCCCAGGCACCAAAAGCAAAAATAGGTAACTGAGACTACATCAAACCAGAAAGTTTATGCACAGCAGAGGAAACAATCAGCGGAGTAAAAAAGCAACCTACAAAATGGTAGAAAATATTTGCAAACTGTGTATCAGATGAGAGGTAGATTTCCAAAATATATAAGAAATTCCAACAACCCAACAGCAAGAAGAATACTAACTCGATTAAAAATGGACTACAGACTTGAATAGACATTTCTCCAAGGACAACATACAAATGGCTAGTTGGTATATATGAGGGTGCAGAACATCACTAACAATCTGGGTAATGCAAATCAAAATCACAATGAGGTATCACCTCATACCTGATAGAATGGATATTATCAAAGAAAAAGCAAAAGACAAGTGTAGTGAGGATGTGAAGAAAATGGACCCCTTTGTATATTGTGGATGTGACCACTATGTAAAGGAGTATGGAGGTTCCTCAAAAAATCAAAAATATATCTATCATATGATCAAGCAATCTTTCTTTTGGGTGTTTATCTGCCCAGGTGTGGAAACAACCTAAATGTCTATTGATGAATGTTGGAAGAGGAATGGATTTTTTTAAAATGTGGTATATACATACAACAGAATATTATTGAGCATTAAAAAGAAGGAAATCCTGTGACATGAGACAAAAATGAACCTTGAAGACATTGTTGTTGTTGTTCAGTTGCCCAGTCATGTCTGACTCTTTGTGACCCCATGGACTGCAGCACACCAGGCCTCTCTGACCCTCACCATCTCCTGGAGCTTGCCCAAGTTCATTTTCATTGCATTGATGATGCTGTCCATCCATCTCATTCTCTGACACCCTCTTCTCCTTCTGCCCTCAATCTTTCCCAGCATCAGGGACTTTTCTAATGAGTTGTCTGTTCACATCAGATGACCAAAATACTGGAGCTTCAGCATTAATTCTTCTGGTAAATATTCAGGGTTTACTTCCCTAAAGATTGACTGGTTTGATCTCCTTGCTGTCCAAGGGACTTTCAGGAGTCTTCTCCAGCACCACAGTTCAAAGGTATCGATTCTTTGGCGTTCTGCCTTTTTTATGGTCCAACTCTCACAACCATACGTGATCACTTGGAAGACCACAGCCTTGACTATACAGACCTTTGTCAGCAGAGTAATATCTGCTTTTCAACACACTGTCTAGGTTTGTCATTGCTTTCCTGCCAAGAAGCTATCATCTTCTGATTTCATGGCATTTGAAGACATTAGCTATGTGAAATTAGCCACTCACAAAAAGAAACATAATGCAGATTCCACTTACATGAGATATCTAAAATAATCAAACTTACAAACTCAATCAGAGAGTAGAATGGTGGTTGCCAGGGGCTTGATGGAGGCAAGAGATGGGGAGTTGCTAATCAATAGGCATAAAGTTTCGGCTATGCAAGATGATTAACGTCTAGAAATCTACTGTACAGCTTTGTCCTTAGAGTTAACAGTACTTCACTGTATACATTAACATTTGTTGAGAGGGTAGATCTCATGTTAAATTTATTTATAATAAAAATATAAAGTTTACAATAAAAACTTAATTCTTTCCTTCCTTCCTGCCCCACAGTCAGCTCACTGGGGGAAAACACTCTTAATAGTTTTAATTAATAGAGGAGAACCTGTTCAGGCATCCACTATGCATATTATGCTTCCCCAGTGGCTCAGCAGTAAAGAATCCACCTGCAATGCAGGAGACTTGGGTTCGATCCCTGGGTCAGGAAGATCCCTGGGGTAAGAAAAGGCAATCCACTCCAGTATTCTTGCCTGGAAAATTCCAAGGACAGAGGAGCCTGGTGGGCTATAGTCCATGGGGTTGCAGAGAGTGGGACACAACTGAGCATACAAGCTCCTCAGAAAATGCATATTATAACTATCCAGTCTCTGGACTTATCCAGTCCCTCAACAGAGATTTGCCAAGTATCTCTTACATTCTAGCCAGTGCTCTAGGAATTAGGAGAGGGTAGTTTTCTGCCATTTACACATTTATAGAACTCTTTCATGTGCTAAGTGCCATGTGAGTGCTGCAGATTCATCTGAGAGCCAAGGCAGATGTGATCCTGACATCATGGAGTTGGTGTTCTAGAGGACAGGCAGACAAGAGACCAGAGATACAGACAAAGCAAGTCAAACTGTGGCAACTGCTGTGGAGAAAAAAAGTACTGTAAGAGGGATTAATAGAGCATCCTAGTCTAGGTGGGTGATTAGAAGATCCCTCTAAAGAGGAGCCACAGAAGTGAACTCCAATAGAGGGAAAAGCAATTATATAACTGAGGGGGAAGAAAAGTTTGGCATGCTTGAAGGCCTGGGTGGCTGGGATGTGGTGGGTGAGTGGGCAGTGGTATGAGATGGTATTGGTCTAGAAGGTGGGGTTAGAACATGTGTGGCTTTGAGACATCTGGTAGAATTTAGTCTCTGAAGGCTGTAAGCAGAAGAGTGATATGATTGAATTTGTTTTTAAAAGATTCCTATGACTGCCAGTTCAGGATGGGTTGGGATAGGACTAGAAAGGTAACATAGGAGACCAACAAGAAGTCATTGCAGTGTCCACACAGGAGATGATGATGGCTTGGGTTAAGATGATAGAAATAAGACTACACCATGATCTTGTTCTGTAACTGGCATACAATATTTAAAGTGTTGGAATTCCCAAGTTCAAAGGATGTGGAGGCTGCCTTTGAGTGTCTACGGAGCTCATCTTCCACTGAGGGATGAGCACACCAGTTCACAAGCTTAATGTACAGAGGTATTGACAGCAACATTGCTTATAGGAAAAAATACCGGAATCAAAGGAATGCTCACCAGCAGGGAGCTGTTGAATGAACTGTGATACATTAACATTATGGACTCTCAAGTAACCATTAGAGTGTTCCCATTAGCCATTAGAGTGATTTTATTTATATATAAATATATTCTTTTTCAAATTCTTTTCCACTATAGGTTACTATAAGATATTGAATATAGTTCCCTGTGTTCTGCAGTAAGTCCTTCTTGTTTATCTGTTTTATATATAGTAGTGTGTATATATTAATAACAAATTCCTAATTTATCCCTCCCCGTCTCCCCACTTTCCCTCTCTGATAACCATAAGCTTGTCTTCTATGTCTTTTGAGTCTGTTTCTATTTTGTAAGTAAGTTCTTTGTATGATTTTTTTTTTTTAGATTTCATATATAAATGATATCATTTGATATTTTTCTTTCTCTTTCTGACTTACTTCATGCAGTATGATAATCTCTAGGTCCATCCATGTTGCTCCACATGGAATTATTTCATTCTTTTTAGGCTGAGTATGATTCCACTGTGTATATATACCACATCTTCTTTATCCATTCATCTGTTGATGGACATTTAGAGTGCTTCCATGTCTTGGCTGTTGTAAACAGTGCTGTTTTGAAATCTGGGGTGCATGTATCTTTTCAAATTAGAATTTTCTCTGAATATATGCTCAGGAGTGAGACTGCTGGATCTTATGGTAACACCATTTTTAGTTTTTTTAAGGAACCTCTCTACTGTTCTCCATAGTGACTACACCAATTTACATTCCCACCAACAGGACAGGAGGGTTCCCTTTTCTTTATACCCTCTCCAGCATGTATTATTTGTAGACTTTTTAGTGATGGCCATTTTGACTGGTGTGAGGTGATACCTCATTGCAATTTTGATTTGCATTTCTCTAATAATTAGCAATACTGAGCATCTTTTCATGTACCTGTTGTCCATCTGTATGTTTTCTTTGGAGAAATGTCTATTTAGGTCTTCTGACCATGTTTTGATTTTTATATATATATATATATATTAAGCCTTACATTTGTATATTTTGGACGTTAATCCCTTGTTGGTCACATCATTTGCAAATATTTTCCCCAGTCTGCAGGTTGTCTTTTTGTTTTGTTTATAATTTCCTTTGTTGTACAAATGCTTTTAAGTTTTAAGGTCCCATTTGGTTATTTTGGGTTTTATTTTCATTACTCCTTTTAACTCACTCTTTAACTTTTTATATAGTTTTCATATATGATGATGATGATTTTTTTTAAACTTTTAAGTTGTGCCTAGCTCATGATAGACATGCAAAAAGTATCTGTTAAATAAACATTGGCTATTTAAAGAAAGTACTTGTACATTATAAAAATAGGCCCAAAATTTCATAAATAAAAAGAAAAAAACACCTTATAATTTTGCTAGAGATCACTTCCATTACCTCTGTATAGAATTTTCCAGGCTTTATTTATTAAAAATTCATACATAATAGCTTTTTAAAGACGGGATTTTTCTGACCTCTTCCTCTCTCTTTTATCTTCTCTTTTCCCTATCTTTCTTTCTCCCTGATTCTCTTTCTTTCTCCCTGATCTTAGAGAAAATTAGCTACCGAAGAGCTCAGAAATGCCTGTCAGTGGCAAAGTGACACCTTCCAGAAAGGAAGCAGTTCCTGGGTCTGGAATATCACCTGATCGATGATCTATTCCTCAGAGATTTCTAGGCACTTTCCCTAGGGGTTTGGCCTTCTGGAGAGTGAATCAATGCCCCTCTGTGTTGGACACTGCACCAAACTCAGCACTTTTCTCTTGTAGGCATTTTCAGCTTTTTACTATGTGATGGAGTTTTTAAACCTTACATCACAGGAACATATATCTACGAAAAAGTTGACTGAGAAGTTGGAAGAGTTCTGCACTCAGAGTTGGGAAGAGGTAAGCAACTGGAAACAGCAGCTGTTATCATTGTTACCATTGCCCTGTGCCCTTGATGGAAGGGAGGATGTGAGTCTGCTCTTCACATTGTGCTAATGTGACCAAGATCCAACACATGTTAGAGAGGCCCAGACGGTACACTCAGTTAGGAATAAACTCACTGGCATTCCATGATAACTGGCCATACAATGGATTAAACAAAAAAAGGTTTTAATGATTTTCACTTAATTTGAAGTGTGGCAATAGGCAGTTGCTGGCATGGGTTCAGCAGCTTGACCATCTTCAATCATTCTTCGGTTGTTGTCAGGCCGCTTTCCTCATGGAAGCAAGGTGTAACTTCAGTGATCACACCCAGATACATCAGTTCCTTTTTACAGGAAAGCAAAAGCTGGCCCAGAAGCTCCTTAGTAGTCTTTTCTCTTACATCTCATTGGCCAGGGCTGGCTGAGAAAGCAGGATGCAGGATTTTTTTTTTTTTTTTTTTTTTTAACAGGAACCAATAAAATCACTTTAATTTCTACTTTTCATTTTGAAAGATCATTACAGTATCATTTGTAAAATCCAGCCAGGAAAGATGCCCCTGGACTACTGAGTCCTGGGGACCACTGAGACGGTCACCCTAGCATGTGACCGTGGGCGGGCGGGTGGGGGCCGAGCTCCAGCCTGGTGCTGCTTCTTGCTTGCACTCGCCGATTCCGAGCTAAGACAAGCCAGGCTGGGGAGAGGCTCGGGGGAACCAGGTTCCTCTGTGATGAAGGCACCTGGTGGGGACCAACTAGTGGGGTGCCAGAACACCCCTCTCCAGTTCCCCCACCCCCAGATTCAGGTTCAGGTCTGCAAGTCCCCAGCAGAGGTCCTGCCTGGACTGACCCCACCCTGGTCTGGAGGGACCAAAGCTGAAAAGTGATGCGTGAACCGTTTTCTTGGAAAGCTTGCGTCCGAGCTCTGGATGAGGGCCTGAGCTGCCGTCCTTCCAGCCACACAGGAACTTGCAGGAGGCAGGAGGGAGCAGGGGAGTGAGGGTTACAGGCCTGACAGCTGCTCCAGCCCCGGGGTCAAAGTCTGGGTGAGGGAGGGCTGGCAGGGGTGTGGGGGCTGTGGAGGTGGGGCGGGCTCATTATTCAAAGACCAAAGACCGGGCTCCAGATCTGTTAGCAGCTTAGGCCCTTCCCTGATCCCTCAGGAGGAGGCCCTTCGGGTGAAGTGTGATTGCCCCGGCACTCGCGGGGCCGGGGCTCAGAGCAGCATCTCGGGGCGGCCTGTGTGCCAGTTCTTGGCAGGGCTGTTGGTTCCACCACCCGTGTCCCCGGAGCCAGTGGGCACTTCAGCGTGTAGTGGATACGGAGCTACCCCGAGTCCTCCGCCAGTGACATGCGAAGTCCCAGTGGTCAGTGGTCACTGGGCCGGCGCAGACACTCATGGGCTTCGTTTCTGGAATTGTCTTAACTGTCTGTGCTGGGCTCGGTTCATCATAAACGTCCTTTCTCATCACAAGAGCCCCCCTTCCAGTGCTGATGCAGGGGATCCCGGCATGAACATGTTACATTTTCCATGAGGCCCATGAAGAGGGAGGGTCCAGGTTCACTCCTTTCATTCTCTCTGGATCATTCTAGAACGACGGGGGAAGTTTAAAAACAAAACCCCCGGGGGCACCGTGACTGCACATATCGGGATGGAGTGGGGGTGGTTGGAGACTAGGGTGGGGATGTGACTCTCTGCTGGAGGTGGTCCTTGGAACCGTTGTTGAGAGGCCTTTTCCTCTGGTCCTGGAAACGGAGGGCCATTCCCCTGCCGAGCGGGGACCGTAGTGAGGACTGCAGGGTGGGCGGGGGGGGGACCGCCTCCCACGGGGAGCAGGCCGGTCAGCAGAAAAGCTCCTCGCATATCCTGCGCGTGTCCTCGGGCGCCGTCACCGTGTAGCCCACCGTCCTGGGGTCTGTGAAGATCTCGTGGTCATTCCCGCCTGGCATGGTTTTGTCGCCAAAGAAATAGATGGTCTTATAGCCGTCCTTCTCCACGTGTCCCAGGCAGTACCTCTTGTCCCAGCCGTCGGGGAAGACGTCGAAGCTGATCTGGCCTCCTCCAGCCACAGCGCACTCTCGGGGCACCCTCCCAACAGCAAGATGCACCCAGCTTGTTGTGCAAGAAGATGAAAATCCCACGGACGGCGATTTTCCACACAGCTTTCATGGGCAACACAAAACCCTTTCGAGGCTTTCTCAGGACACTTAACAGCCCACCCAGTCATCTTTTACACAGAGTCCCTCTGCAGCTCTGGTTTTCTGGCAAGTGTACGCTCGCTTATTAGGGCTGGTGAAAAGAGAGGGCTTTAAGAAATGGCTATGGAAAACGTGAGGCCTTTCCCCGCAAACTCTTTTCGCAGGTCCTCCACGAACTTTTGTCTTATCTTTTCTTTCTGATCGAGCTCGTAGAACTCAATGCGTTCTTCCTGGCTGCAGCTTCTTCCGATTGGCGACACATTCAGCATCCCATTACGGAACTCTATGAAAGTGCCCCTCTTCTTCGGGAGCTTGATTTTCGCGATGTAGCTCAGACAGTAGTTGATTAAATCCTGGATTAGGGCTTCACCCAGGTGACCTTGAATATTCTGTTTACACAAGAGTTTCCCATCTCTGTATGCTACCAAGCCATTTTCTGGAAACACGTAATCATATTTTTTAATAACGTCATCTCCCAGTTGCTCCTGTACTTTCTCAAAGTCTGACCCACCGACAACGCCAATTTTGATCTTCTGCCTTAGTTTTTGCAGAAAGCAATCCATGTCTTTGGTAATTTTATTCCGTGTGAATTCCAGAGCGCACCCACCACTGCTACCATCCGGCCGGAACCAAGCAGGGTAGAGACAGAACTCGAAGACAGCGAGGCCACTTGGAACCAGTCCCAAGTTTGAATGGCTGCTGTTCAGTGACTGATTCGTGCCAGGGGGAGGTCAGAGTGAGCGTCATCACAAAATCTGTGCCCATGGCAACAAAATCTGCCGCGGGGCTGTCAGGGTCCCGTCCACGTCGAAGAGGCAGAGCGCTGGGCCGGGAGCAGCCATGACCCTAGTTTCCACGCGCACCAAACAGGACTCGCTGGCACTTGGAACCCTGCCCGGAACTTCCGGGTCCGGCCCCCGTGCCGTAGGGCACCAGGATGCAGGATTTTACGACTGGCTTAGAGCCCTAGATCCACGACGAGCTACTTCCTGGAGCTGAGCACATTAGTCTTCCACGACTTCCCTTAACCCTGAGGACGACAGGCAGCTCACAGAATCTGCCACAGACACCACTGTGGTCAGACCATTTTTCCATCAGACAGGTTCAATATATATCCTGGTTATAATAGAAGCGCAAGTTTTTTCTGGTCTGAGGCACTGAGTCATTCAAGATGCAGTGCTACCTGATGAAAATTTCCAGGGATGTAAGAGAAAGATATGGAGTTAACTCTGCTCTAAAAAACAGATCACCTAGGAGTGGCTAAATACAGCAGCTGTTTTAAGTCAACACTTGCAAAATGCACGGTGCTTTCATTCTGAAGATATGCGATTAATTGAAAATGAATGCTGTTCTCTTGGGCACTGACAACTGAGGAAGGAAGATTGTACAAGAGCCAGGACATTTGAAGGTTATGCAAGAGCCTGGACATTTGGAATTTTCTCTTAAGTATTTTGTCTGAGTTGGGACATGAAGGAGGGTATTCAGGGCTTTCAGAAAGAGCAGCTAAGATATTTCTCAGCCCTTTACAAGAGGGGAGGTTTTTTGCAGCTGCTGGTGATCTGTGGACAAAGACGAGCATCTTGGATTCTTGAGCAAAATGCTTCCTGAACTGGGTTCCAAAGCAGTGTTTGTCGCACGTTAACTGTGCCAACTCACTGGAAAAGACCGTGATGCTAGGAAAGACTGAGGAGGAGAAGGGGAGAAAGAGGATGAGATGGTTGGATGGCATCACTGACTCAATGGACATAAGTCTGAGCAAACTATGGGAGATAGTGGAGAACAGAGGAGCCTGGCGTGCTGCAGTCCATGGGGTTGCAGTCAGACACGACTTAGTAACTAAACAACAACAAAAGGGCAGGAAACAGACGGTATGGATCGAGTCAGGACTCCAACCCTAGTTCTTTTGATTCTACATGTTGCAATGTCTTAACAAAGATCAAATTTTCCCCACACTTAAATATCTGTAAAATGAAAATACAGACACTATATTTATTGAATAGATGTGTGTATAAGTGGACAAGCTCATTAAACAAAAATTAATGATTTCTTTCATGTAAGATTTTTTCACAGTTTTGAACATGTATGAGAAATGTGATTGTGAAACACAAGTTTCACAAGGGATGAAAAAATATAGTAAAATTCAGTGTTATTGAACCTATTAGACCGCAGAAACTAGGTTTTGTTTTGTTTTTTTCCTCCTGGAGCACTTATTAACGTGTCATAGAACCCTGTGGAGGAAAAGATTCCTTAACAAACCCTAAAGACCCATGCACCCATCAAAGGCATGCAGCACCACTCCCAAAGCCCTCTGCAGAGGCCAACCTCAGGCCCCTGTGAGCTGGGGCTTTCTACTCCCTTGACCAGCTCCATAGCGAACGTGACGGCTAAGGAGAAGGGCCTGCTGTACAAGGATGCTGTTTTCTCCACTTCGCATCCAGGTGCGTCTGAGTTTTGGCGACGTGAAGGAGGCGTACCTGAGTGAATACTGCTTCTCTGGCACCTACATCCTGGCTCTCCTCCAGAACGGCTACCATTTTACAGACGAGTCCTGGAAAACTCTTCACTTCATGAACAAGGTTTGTTGGGTTAAGGGGGAAGTTGGCTGGTAGTGACTGAGACAGCTTTGAGTTTGAAAGAGGTAGGAGTCAACCTGGTTTAAATTTGGGACTGATGTCCTGTTCTGCCACCTCACCTCTAACCCAAGCTGGCATTTCGTGTCTGGCTCTCCTGGTATGTTGACCAGCCAGTTGTGGGCTTCCTATCTAAGGAGGTCTACTTGCATCCTCAGCCTCACCTTTCTGCTCATATAACAGTGACTAACCCTTATAAGACAAAATATGAGATATTAAAGTAATATAACAGCATTTCAACAGCCGCAGTGATTCTGTGTGCTGACTTCAACATCCAACCCAAGGGCCCCTTCATGAATCCAGAAAGGATGATCATAGTTTCTCATAAGCGGTGAAGGCCTTGTTGGTTGAAGCTTTAAGAATGACCAATCTGAAAGCTCACTGTGAGGAATGAGAGGAGTGACTGTGCATGCGGGCCTTTGCTTAAAAAATCAGGCTTAGCATAAGCCTTAAAGAAGCAACCTCATGGCTGTGCATTACCACAGCATCACCTGCAGGCATTCAGGCCTGGAGCAACATTTACATTGGCAGTGAGACACATGAGCACACTCGTGCCTGATGAAAAATATTAAGGACAGTGTTTCTCTACCTTTTAAACTCATACTAATTAATGGCAAAAACAATTTACCCCTTTATTAAATATGGTGACTTCAAGCAAAACAAAGCATTAAGGCAGAGGACTGTGGTGGCCTTGAAAATACTAGTTTCATCACACTCTTGTCAATATTGACTTTGCTAATTTGAATCTTTTCCTTGTTTTAACATCCAAGTTTTCCTTCTGTTCCATCACAGTTTGTCTGTTTGAGAGAGATGTCTATGTCAGACTTATATTCTCTGAGGTACAAACTATGATCTGTTATTTCTAAACCCTAGGTGATAACTCCAGTAACTTTGGAGGTTTCTTTGACACAGGCAGTCAGATAAAGTTCCAGTTTCCCATAAAAGGAAGTGGGCATTTTACAAATTATTAATTCCCAGTACTGGTAAAGGCTTAGGGGAGAGAAGCATTTCACATGGTATTGGCTGGAATGTAAACTGGCATAACCTTTGGGAAGACTGTTTTGGCAATATGTGCTAGAAGCCTTAAAATATGTACATCACTTTGTCTAACTACTCCATTTCTAGGATTTATAAATAATTGAATAAAGTGAATAAAAATGACCATATAAGGCAGTTCATACCAGTGATGATGCTGCAGAAATCCCTTAAAGAGATGTGGGATAATACTTACAAAGAATTGTTAAGTGAATTCTACATGCAATTTAATTCCACTTTTTTTCTGCAAAAAATATGCACAGAGAGATTGGTAGGATATGACACAAAATGATAATAACAACAACTCTGAGTGATGAAGCAGAGGTGGTTTTATCTTCGAAAAGAAGATATCTGTACTTCGCGATTTTCCTACCATGACCACATACAACTCATGTAATAGCAACATTTCCACAATTCTTTATTATTCAGAGACGACCTATATTTCAATACGTTTTGAGGTGATTTGAAAATATCCCTAGGAAGAGAGCAGGGTTGGAGAATGTTTTTTCATTTGAGAATGATCCTTTCTCATGCATATGTAATGTCTTTGAACATCCGTCGAGTAAGACTGACTTGATTGGGATTATTCCCCAGTTTTTCCCTAGTTGAATCATAACAGAAACCCTGGTTTTGTATGGATGAAATTCCTAGGCCTGACGTGGATGCACAAGGACAGGGACAGTCATTAGTCTCTCATCTTTTGCCTGCTTCCTGTCAGCCTCCAGCCCCCTTCCGCACCCCACCCACCCACATTCACACAAACAGCAAAAGAGGAATGCAAACTTCCAAAGGCCTAATTTGAATTAAGTTCTTCTTGGCAGGAGAACTGAGTCATCATTCACCAAATTCCTCTCTGAATTTGGGGAATACAGTAGTGCGGCCCCACACTCTCCTTCTAATCACTTGCTCCTGTTTCCTCACAGCCATATTCCCAATTCAAAATATAGAAGTAATCCCTTTAGAGAACTGAACGTGGTGCTTTCACTTTCTGGTGGTTCAGTGTTTTGGGTAGCGTTGAATGAAAGCTCATTTAATCCTCAAACCAGAAACAACACTTTCCCCACTGTTTGCAGATCCGGAGCACCAGCGTTGGGTGGACTTTGGGCTACATGCTGAACCTGACCAACAAGATTCCAGCTGAAGAGCCAATGTCCGCACCCCTCTCCCACTCCACCTATGTCTTCCTCATGGTCCTCTTCTCCCTGATCCTGGTTGCAGTGATCATCGTAGGCATACTTGTCTTTCACAAGCCTTCGTATTTCAGGAAAGACATGATATAGCAGGAGTAGCTGAAATCTTCTGGCTGGAGCGAGAAAACTTGCCCAGGAAGCACTTTTCTCCACTGTGGTGCACAAGGTCACCACTTCTTGCTCACCAAGGCCAGTCTTGACCAGCATGAGGCTTCCTTGGCTTTTGCTAAAGCCTCTCCGTGGGAGGTATTCACCACCCTCTGCTTCAAAGACTTCCTGGCAGACACTGTCTTTTTTGTGAGTCTTTCCAAACTTCCCCCCTTTCTCTTTTGTACTCTTTGTTTGTGTAGGTCTTAAAGACCTGCCTCCTTTCATGATCATTGCTTTATAAAAGAACAATATTGACTTTGTCCAAAAGAACTGAGAATCTTGAGTCCTGTGCTGGGAAGCTGCCCAGGCTAAAAGAAGAATCTTGGGAACTAATACATTTGTGATCTTACAGACCTGTTTCCCATTTATTAAGAAAGCCATACAATGCTTTTGAAGAAGACAGACACACACCCAAGCCCAGCCTGCTCTTTCCATGGGAAAATTTTATAGACTAAGCAAATGTGTGCTAGGGCAAAAGAGTCTTGCAAAGGAATTTCTGTGCTCAGGCAGTAAATACAGTAGCTAATCCAAGCCAAAAGAGGGTTTTTGCCTAAGTCACATATTCCCGGGTGATGCCAAAAATGCTACAGAGTGGGACACCCATACCAGAGATTATTTTAAAAGCTGCTGTACATATATATAGGCATTCAGACATCAGGGCATATTATTTAGTAGGTGTACACATGTCAGGAAGAAAAATACAGTTACAACATAAGGTTGGAAAAATGCGTCCTCCAAAACATCTCCTGGGGTTGGTTTTTATTGTGGTAAAAGGCATAGAACCTAAAATTCACCATTATAACATAAACAGTTTAGTGGCATTTAGTACATTCACAATGCTGTGCAACTGTCACTACTATCCAGCTCCAGAATATTTTCATCACCAAGAAATTGGCTGGGTATAAGACCATCCTGAGGTAGACATGAACCATCAACCTTTCCATTTTACTAAACATGCTAACCAGCTGCACCACAAAGATGCTCACTGAGATGCTCACTAAAGCCATGCTGTATCTTACTGTCCCAGGATCTAATTTAGTGAGAGAACTTCATGAGTGAGAGTGGCATGCCTTTTTGGTGTCATGGTATTTACACAACAAAATGTGCCAGGAACCACATCTACAAGTGTTACTGCTGCTTCTAGGTACTTTTGCTTTAAGCATCTTTGCCATAGACATCTTTGCCACAAGCACTTGTGGACACATTTCCACTGCAGTAATTGGCTCGGAAGCAATTTTGCCATAAAAGATAAAATAATGGAAAGTAAAAGAGGGGCAATTAAAGGACACAATGAAATAATAACAAAATTCAAGACACTGTGAAATATAAAATGTTTGAGTACATTTGAAATGTGTGTAGATTCATGGCAATACTGTACAAATAGCTTATTTTATTTTGCAGGTTGTACCTAAGTACTTGTCTTCCAAATCTTTCATTCATAGCATTTTATACGGGTGTTTTTTTTTTTTTTTTTGGCTCATTGGTTTGTCTCCTCATTCTGCATCATACTTTTTCTTGTTCACTAAAATTTCTTCCTTCATAAAGAACGATATAAGTTTCCAAGTACTTAGAGGTATCTTTGTAACTGAGCTTTGTGCTGTGTTGTGAAAGCTTCTACGCAGGTGTTGTTTGTTCTTGACATATTGTCACGTGTCCATTGACAGACATTCCAAAGTCATGTGGGAAATGTGGGTTTCCCTCTCCACCTTCTAGGACTGTGGCCTCTTTCTCCTCCAAAGTAGTGTTTTAAAATAAGAAACCAACTCTTGGGACAAATCACTGTCATATGCCAGCTCAATAAAGCCATCGATAATATTGCCAACTAGAAGAAATGCTAACACATTTCAACCAGCTGAAACCAAACTGTCAAACCAAAAACTCTCACTTCAGTTATTTTATCTTTCATGGAGAATGTGCCTCATAGGCAATGAGTTATTTGATGAAAATATTTGCCGCAAAAACGCTTGTAGCAGAGATGTCAATGGTAAAGATACTTATAATGAAGGTGCCTAGAGCCCATTTCAACATGTAATTAATATGTTATTAATGAGATTTCTTATTTTTTAATATTAAGTTTTTGAAATATGTTGTGTATATTACACTTAGAGCACATCCTAATCAGGACTATATTTTAAGAGCGCAATAGCTATGTGTGACTAGTGGCTACCATATTAAACAGCACATATCAAAAAGTACATTCAAAGCTAAAAAAATACAGGTAATAATACTTTGTCTTTCTCTGGGGGCAGGGGAAACTTTCTTTAAACAGCTATAGGTGCTATAACATCCTTGCTATTATTTATTATATATGAAGTTTAACACTATCCTTAACAGCTTTTAACATCCCAGCTCAGGATTTCACATTATTCCTCAGGTTTTGTTGCATTTTTTTGTGACAATAGAGATGCCTGTCATTCAGAACAAGATGCTTGATGATTAACCCTAAACTTTAGGAAATTTAATCTGGATTTAAAGATAATACAAGATAATTTGGATGCTTATATTCTATAGTCAAAGTGTAAATTTAAAAATTAAAATAAAGATTAGTCTCTTAAGAGCTCACAAAGTTTACCATATAATAGTAAAGTTACTATTAAAATACATTCTCATGTATTGTCAGTTTGAAAGACGAGCTGAATTTCACCAAAATGGTTTTATCCCTGTCTTATTCAGAGTCTGATAATTGCTATCTTGTTTGAACATAACAAGTTGCTCACAATTAGCCTGTACTAGCCAGGTATTTCAGTTTGTACTAGTTTTGTTTTGTTTTTAAATTTCTTATGACCTCAAAATTTCAGTGGCTTACCACAAGAAACATTGATTTTCATGTTCATGGGTCTCAAGTCCGCTAGTATCTCTATTTCAGGCAGTAGGTCAAGTGCAGGTCTGCTCCATTATCTCCACTCTCCTTGTCTGGTGGCTTCCTGAGCCGTGTTCTGAGTAGAAGGGACACAAAAGGGACAGAAAATGCAGGATACCTCTTCAGGTCTTGGCCCGGACATGGCCCTGTCACTTCCATTCACATTCTACTGACCAAAATAAGTCATATAACCAAGCCCAACTTTACCAATTAAAGAAACACTGGCAAGAATGGCGGAGTCAAAGTGGCAAAGGACATGAATGACTAATTGTAACAAAAAATTCATGAAACACTGGGCACAATGATTCAATCTACCAGTTTCTCATTAACTAAAACATAAAGTATGTTTTCCATAAACTGAAATCTACTTATCTTGCCAAGGAATATTCTTTAAAAAATGTCATTTCTTCCAAGACATCATCAATTCCATCTTCTTTCCACAGCCTTAACCAGGATGCTCTGGCACCTCCCACATTAGTTTCACATTCTAAAATGACAGATTAACTAAGAGACCATCTATTTATTTTCCTTATATGTTTAAGATAGTATATAGTTAACTAAGTTTTTATTTGCACAAGAATCTAATACAACTGAACATAATTGGTTTAATCACAGGTTAAGAATGTCTCCATAAGCCTTCTTCTTCCAAAGTGGCATTTAAGTCTACATGCTTTAAAAGTGTTGTTATGCCTTTTGCATTTCTCTATTTTAAGTAAATTAATTTCTAAATTTATATTGATGATATAATGATGGAATCACCCTCATCAGCACCTGAGTTGACTTTTTATTTATATATCCCTTTTGCATGATGAATATCAGAGAACATGGATTAGTCAATGAAAAGTGAGATACAGTCTCCTAAGAAACAACATCATTTCTTATAGCAAGGGTCTAAGAAGAGAGGGGAGGAAAGTCCTGTGGGCTAGATAGGGAACAGTGTGTATTTAGGATGACTTATACTGAGCTCTACCTTTCTTCATAAACCTGCTCCTCCTCCTGCATTTTATCATGATTAACACCACCACTTTCTTAAGAAACCAAGATCAGAATCAACTTTATCAATGTTGAAGTGACAGGGGCCTATCCTGGCCAAGACCCGCCCGTTCTGCCTTTACAGCATTTTTCATTTTGATTCCCCTTTCCAATCTTGTGATTACCACCCTAGTATAAACCTGATATCAAGAACAATGATCTTATCTCCAATATATTACGTTCAGATTAATCAATATTTGCTAAACAGTTTGGAGAAGATTAGTGTCCCATGTCATCTTAATGCTTGTCCTGTGTGGGAAACAAGAGTTCTGTGCTCAAATAATTTGGGGAAATTCTGGGTTAAATAAAATTTAATAAATTCTTTTTAAAAAATATATTGAAGTATAGTTAATTTACAATTTGTGTGTTTCTTGTATATGGCAAAGTGATTCAGTTATATATATTCTTTTTCATATTCTTTTCCATTATGATTTATTACAGGATACTGAAATAGTTCCCTGTGCTATACAGTAGAATCTTGGTGTTTTTCTATTTTATATATAATAGCTTAATAATATATAATAATTATATAAAATATGTAATAGTAATTAGCATCTTCTACGGAGAAGGCGATGGCGCCCCACTCCAGTACTCTTGCCTGGAAAATCTCACGGATGGAGGAGCCTGGTGGGCTGCAGTCCATGGGGTTGCAAAGAGTCGGACATGACTGAGCGACTTCACTTTCACTTTTCACTTTCATGCATTGGAGGAGGAAATGGCAACCCACTCCATTGTTCTTGCCTGGAGAATCCCAGGGACGGCAGAGCCTGGTGGGCTGCCGTCTGTGGGGTCACATAGAGTTGGGCACGACTGAAGAGACTTAGCAGCAGCAGCAGTAGAAGCAGCATCTTCTAATCTCAAACTCTCAATCCATCACTCCCCCAACCCCCTCCCCTTTGGCAACCAAGTCTATTCTCTATGTCTGTGAGTCTGTGTCTGTTTCAAAGATAAATTCATTTGTGACATTTTAGATTCTACATGTAAAAATTCAATAAATTCTTCAGGAATTCTAAGGGCTTTTTATTAAGTAATGTTCACGCTGATTGCAGTTTGCATTTCCAAAATTTATTTGACTTAAACACTTTACTCCTGTAAAACAAATAATATCTCATGAAATACTAGTTTTCGATATCCTTATGATGCATCTTAACAAAAGCTAACTGATCTGGTCCAATTGCTTTAGGTTACAAATTAAACAAGAGTGGCCTGAAAAGTTATGTCACTTGTTCTAAATTATATACAATTTCTAAGCAGTAGAGCTAAAGTTTTAACGCACATTTCCTGATTCTTAGTAAATATGTTTTGTAACATTTATAAAATATTAATATAAAATCATGTCTCTTTTACCCACAAAAGTCTTCATTTTGAGGGTCAATCCATGGATTCTTCCATAGAATTGGATTGGAGATTGGCTGCTTCATCAGAAATCCCAGATATCCATTCCAAGATTACTAGAGGAAAAATATCAATTCAAATTTTTAAAATTCAATCAGAAAGAGGGTCATAGGCTTTTAGGCATAAAAGCTGAGCACAAAGTAAGAAAAAAAAAGGCAAATGGGGAGGGCGGGGGGTGCGAGGGAGGCAGGGAGAAGCGTCAGGGAGGGGCGCCAGGGAGGAAGCGGGGGCGCCTAACCAGGAGCAGTTACACATTGGACCGGCGACACACTCGCTATAACCGCTGTAACCGGGACCAGGCGCCCCAAAGACGACCTGCCCCGGCGGTTAGCCCCAGGTCTACCCCCGACGAGGGCATCCGCGCAGATCCCGGCGCAGAGTCTGATTCATCCACAGCGCTCAAGACTGGAGCCTCGGCTGGGGGCGGGAGGGGGAGGGGGTTGCAGCCTGATGACGCTTTCACAGTCTGGAAGACCGGGAAGACCCGCATGATATGAAGCCTCCCATGGTCTCAGGGATGGTAGTGGGAGAAGAGGAGGAAGTGCGGTCAGAACTGGGGCCGGGAGGACGAGAGGCGGCCGGGAACCCAGAAGGAAGCAGCAGCAGCAGCCGGAGCTGACCCCCCAAGGTCCTATAGAAAGGAGCTTGCAAGGCACATGGATGAGACTGCAGCTAGGGTGCAGATGGTGACTGCAACCATGAAATGAAAAGACCCCCTGCTCCTTGGAAGAAAAGCAATGACCAACCTACACAGCACATTAAAAAGCAGAGACATTACTTTGCCAACAAAGGTCCGTCTAGTCAAAACTACGGTTTTTCCAGTAGACATGTATGGATGTGAGAGTTGGACCATAAAGAAAGCTGAGCGCTGAAGATTTGATGTTGTTGAACTATGGTGTTGGAGAATACTCTTGAGAGTCCCTTGGACTGCAGGGAGAGCAAACCAGTCCATCCTACAGGAAATCGGTCCTGAATATTCATTGGAAGGAGTGATGCTGAAGCTGAAGCTCCAATACTTTGGCCACCTGATGCGAAGAACTGACTTACTTGGAAAAGAACCTGATGCTGGGAAAGATTGAAGGCAGGAGGAGAAAGGGACAACAGAGGATGAGATGGTTGGATGGCATCACCAACACGATGGACATGAGTTTGAGCAAGCTCAGAGAGTTGGTGATGGACAGGGAAACCTGGTGTGCTGTAGTCCATGAGTTGCAAAGAGTTGGACACGCCTGAACAACTGAACTGAACTGACATACATTATATTAGTTTCAGGTACCAACATAGTAATTTGGTATTTTTATACACTGTGAAATGATCATAGTAAGTCTAGTTAACATTGTCACCACACCAAAATTTTTCTTATAATGAGAACTAACAACTTTCAAATAGACAATACAAATATTATTAACTGTGTTACCACACTGCACATTACACATCCCCCTATGACTTAAGTTTGTACCTTTGAACCGTTTCACCATTTCTCCCTCCTCCAGCAACCACCAATCCAGTGTGTTCTGTTGTGTGAGCTTTTTTCTTTAATTTGTTTTTGGCTGATTGTTGCTTGTTTTTAGAGTCCTCCATGTAAAAGTGAGATCATACAGTATCTATATTTCTGGTTTATTTCACTTAGCATAATGCCCTCAAGGTTCATCCATGTTGTTGCAAATTCAAGATTTCTTTTTTTGTGGGTGAATAATATTCCATTGTATATACAAGCATATCTCATTTATCGTGCTTGACTTTACTGCACTTTGCAGATGTTGTGTTTGTTTTTTACACATTGACGTTTGTAGCCACCTTGCATCAAGCAAGTCTAGTGGTGCCATTTGTCCAAAAGCGTTTGCTCACTTCTTGCCTCTATCACATTTTGGTAATTTTGGCAATATCTCAAGCTTTTCCATCATTGTTCTATTTGTTGTGGTGATCTGTGATCAGTGATCTGATACTACTGCAAAATATTACAACTTGCCGAAGGCTCAAAAAAAAAAGCAAATGGGCTCATCATTTGCATCTTGGAAAAATTGACAGATATTTTGCTATTTTGCCTTAATGGAAAGAATGAAGGTTAAGAACCACGAGGTAAAGGTCATCAGCCAAGCAAAATTTTAGAGAGGATTTTCCACTGTTAAGATATAAATATTATTTCCTGTGGCCAAGAGATCATGAAAATTAAGGGCTTGTGCTCGCTTCGGCAGCACATATACTAAAATTGGAACGATACAGAGAAGATTAACATGGCCCCTGCGCAAGGATGACACGCAAATTCGTGAAGCGTTCCATATTTTTATTGTAGCACTGGCAAAAAAAAAAAAAAAAAATTAAGGGCTTAAGTTTAAGAACAGGCACTATGAGGAAAGGGTGACAGAAGAGATAAAGGTGGAAAGAGAGTAAGGTCAGGAGTACTAAAGTAGTGGACATCAGACCTCCCTGACTCCACCCTTCCATATATTTTCTCTGAGTACCCACTCTTTCACTACCTGAAATTACCTTATTTGTTGAATCAGCACTATCCATCCATTCATTAATTTGTCCATTCAGCAAATATTAATATTTATTAGGAGACTTAAATGTGCCAGGCACTACTTAAACACTTGTGTGTGTGTGCTCAGTTGTTCAGTTGTGTCAGACTTTTTGTTACCCAAGGACTGTAGCCCACCAGACTCCTCTATCCATGGGATTTCCCAGGCAAGAATACTGGAATATGTTGCCATTTTCTTCTCCAGGGGATCTTTCTGACCCAGGGATCAAACCCACATTTCCTGCTTGGCAAGCAGATTCTTTACCACTGCACACCACCTGGGAAGCCCATTTAAACACTTAAGAGATATAGTAATGATCAAACAAGGCTAAGTCCTTGTTCTCAAAAGAGAAATAATAGTTACTTTGTAGGAAATTCAAGATAATGCAATAGGCAGTGACTTGTGGAGAAGGACAATATTAAATAAGACAACCAGGGAGGCTGACTCTAAAGTGATATTTAAACTAAGAGGTCAGCCATGCAAAGATAGAATATTCTAGGTAACGGGAACAGCAGTGCAGAATTCCTTCATATAAGGCCTTGCTAGTCCACACACAGACAAGATAAGAGAAGGAACCTGGTCTTTCTTATTCAATATTGACTTCCCAGAGCCAAGCAGAGTTTTAGAACACAGTGGGTACTCCATAAATCCTTACAGAATGAAAACGAATAGATAGTGTGTCCTGTATTATAGCACCTACCCTATTATATTTGCTGGTTAACTTACCTACGTATTTGAAGGCAAGGGCTCTTCTGACCTCTGTAGCCATGTTTAGTACTATATCTGACATGTAGCGATCTTGGGAGAATTGCTAAGCAGCATATAAAAGATGCTGAATGAATATTGTATCTTTATTAAAGAAGAGAAAATTAAACAATATATTCTTTAGGAATGCCGGCTGAATTTCCCCTGAAATCAGGAACAAGACAAGGGTGCCCACTCTCACCACTACTATTCAACATAGTTTTGGAAGTGTTGGCCACAGCAATCAGGGCAGAAAAAGAAGTTAAAGGAATCCAGATAGGAAAAGAAGAAGTGAAACTCTCTCTGTTTGCAGATGACATGATCCTCTACATAGAAAACCCTAAAGACTCTACCAGAAAATTACTAAAGCTAATCAATGAATGCAGTAAAGTTGCAGGATATAAAATTAACACACAGAAATCTCTTGCATTCCTATACACTAACAATGAGAAAACAGAAAGAGAAATTAAGGAAACAATACCATTCACCATTGCAACAAAAAGAATAAAATACTTAGGAGCATATCTACCTAAAGAAACAAAAGACCTATACATAGAAAACTATAAAACACTGATGAAAGAAATCAAAGAGGACACAAACAGATGGAGAAACATACCGTGTTCATGGATTGGAAGAATCAATATTGTCAAAATGGCTATACTACCCAAAGCAATCTATAGATTCAGTGCAATCCCTATCAAACTACCAACGGTATTTTTCACAGAACTACAACAAATAATTTCACAATTTGTATGAAAATACAAAAAACCTCGAATAGCCAAAGTAATCCTGAGAAAGAAGAATGGAACTGGAGGAATCAACCTGCCTGACTTCAGACTCTACTACAAAGTCACAGTCATCAAGACAGTATGGTACTGGCACAAAGACAGAAATATAGATCAATGGAACAGAATAGAAAGCCCAGAGATGAATCCACGAACCTATGGTCACCTTATCTTCGACAAAGGAGGCAAGGATATACAATGGAAAAAAGATAACCTCTTTAACAAGTGGTGCTGGGAAAACTGGTCAACCACCTGTAAAAGAATGAAACTAGAACACTTTCTAACACCATACACAAAAATAAACTCAAAATGGATTAAAGATCTAAATGTAAGACCAGAAACTATCAAACTCCTAGAGGAGAATATAGGCAAAACACTCTCCGACATAAATCACAGCAGGATCCTCTATGACCCACATCCCAGAATTTTAGAAATAAAAGCAAAAATAAACAAATGGGACCTAATGAAACTTAAAAGCTTTTGCACAACAAAGGAAACTATAAGCAAGGTGAAAAGACAGCCCTCAGATTGGGAGAAAATAATAGCAAACGAAGCAACAGACAAAGGATTAATCTCAAAAATATACAAGCAACTCCTCCAGCTCAACTCCAGAAAAATAAATGACCCAATCAAAAAATGGGCCAAAGAACTCAACAGGCATTTCTCCAAGGAAGACATACAGATGGCTAACAAACACATGAAAAGATGCTCAACATCACTCATTATCAGAGAAATGCAAATCAAAACCACAGTGAGGTACCATTATACGCCAGTCAGGATGGCTGCTATCCAAAAGTCTACAAGCAATAAATGCTGGAGAGGGTGTGGAGAAAAGGGAACCCTCTTACACTGTTGGTGGGAATGCAAATTAGTACAGCCACTATGGAAAACAGTGTGGAGATTTCTTAAAAAGCTGGAAATAGAACTGCCATATGACCCAGCAATCCCACTTCTGGGCATACACACCAAGGAAACCAGATCTGAAAGAGACACATGCACCCCAATGTTCATCGCAGCACTGTTTATAATAGCCAGGACATGGAAGCAACCCAGATGCCCATCAGCGGACGAATGGATGAGGAAGCTGTGGTACATATACACCATGGAATATTACTCAGCCATTAAAAAGAATTCATTTGAAACAGTTCTAATGAGATGGATGAAACTGGAGCCCATTATACAGAGCGAAATAAGCCAGAAAGATAAAGACCATTACAGTATACTAACACATATAGATGAAATTTAGAAAGATGGTAACGAGAACCCTATATGCAAAACAGAAAAAGAGACTCAGATGTATAGAACAGACTTGTGGACTCTGGGAGAAGGCGAGGGTGGGATGTTTCAAGAGAACAGCATTGAAACATGTATATTATCTAGGGTGAAACAGATCACCAGCCCAGGTTGGATGCATGAGACAAGTGCTCGGGCCTGGTGCACTGGGAAGACCCAGAGGGATCGGGTGGAGAGGGAGGTGGGAGGGGGGACTGGGATGGGGAATACATGTAAATCCATGGCTAATTCATTTCAATGTATGACGAAAACTACTGTAATGATGTAAAGTAATTAGCCTCCAACTAATAAAAATAAATGGAAAAAAAAAAAAAAGGAATGCCTGCTGAAAATATGCTAAAAGATACATATAATTTTGGATGGTTCCAATGTTGCTTAGGTTTTTTTGTGTTTTTTTAGGGGGGTAGGTGCGAGCGCTGCAGCACACAGTTTACAGGATCTTAGATCTGGGACCAGGGATTGAACTGGGCTCCCAGAAGTGCAAGTGCAGAGTCCTAACCATTGGACAGCCAGGGAAGTCCCTGTTGCTTAGTTTCAAAAAGAAGAAAACTGACATCTGGACATGTTATAAAGGAAATTCTCAGAGATAATGGCTAGAGAAGAAGATGGGAAGAATTATATCTTAGTTTAGGAACAGCAATCACTATCTTAACAGAATACTGAGTTCAAAAAGTGACTTTTCAAATGGAAAAAAAAAATAAAATTAAAAAATAAATAAATAAAAATTAAAAATTAAAAAAAGTGACTTTTCTAAATTCTAGTAAAGGTTCCCAGTGTTGATTGCCTGGTACTTTGCCATCTGTTGGGAAGAACATTGCCTCAGGTAAGGGCTATAAATAAGCACAAGCAAAAGGTTTCCAAGAGAAGAAAAACATGAGAGAGATTTAACTGAGGACTTCTTGTAAGAAATAGAAATGAGTTAACCAGTAAATTTTCCTCCTAGAATACCTGAATAAATACTGGGAAGGACATTTCCAACTCCCAGGAAAAATTCAGTTTCTAGCTAAATTTTATTTAGCCTGTGTTTGCTAAGTTGCCTTAGTCATGTCCGACTCTTTGTGACCCTACGGACTGTAGCCCTCCAGGCTCCTTTGTCCATGGGGACTTACCAGGCAAGAATACTGGAGTGGGTTGCCATGCCCTCCTCCAGGGGATCTTCCAAACCCAGGGATCAAATCCAGTCTCCTGGATTGGCAGGTGGGTTCTTTACCACTTGTGCCACCTGGGAAGCCCTTTATTTAGCCTATTAAGCACTAAAAAAAAAAAAGACTTTAGTGCATTATAGAATAAAACAGATGGGGTCTCTAAAAACGAATATAAAACAGTCATTCTTCTATGAGTTATTAAATAAACTTTACCAAATACTTGTGATTTGAAAAGAAAATGTGATTTTAAAAATGGAGTATAGGAATAAAAGCACAAAACCAAAGACAGAGTCTATAAAATATCTGCAGTGAGAAG
The DNA here is from genome assembly GCF_023699985.2 of Odocoileus virginianus. NCBI lineage: Eukaryota > Metazoa > Chordata > Mammalia > Artiodactyla > Cervidae > Odocoileus > Odocoileus virginianus. Next base: position 679,169 of record NC_069680.1, read on the forward strand.
GAAGAAGAGACAACTTAAGGTGATTGGCAACTACCAGAAAATTAAGAGACAAGCTTGAATAATAATGTACAAAACTAAAAATATAAAGTATACAAGGAGAGTGGTTAATGATCCCAGAGATCATTAACAAAGAAAAGCGGCGGGATTTGACTGGATTGTTGGTGATCTCTGGGAAGGCAATTTTAATTAAATGATAAAAGCAAAGTAGATACAGTAATCCCTGCTTATTTCTCAGGTACACATTCCAAGACTCCCAATGGATGCCTGAAACTGTGGATAGTACTGAGCTATATATATACTATGTTTTATCCTATATCATATATATGATAAAATTTATAAATTAGGCACATAAGAGATTGACAACAATAATCAATAATAACTTTTATTACAGCATATTGCTGTAATTGTTTTATTTTATTATTGGTTATTGTCAATCTCTTATGTGCCTAATTTAAAAATAGAACATTACAGCAATATACTATAATAAAAGTTATGTGAATGTGGTTGGTCTCCTTAATCAAGTTCAGTTCTGTTGGAAATGTGGCAGTGCTTCTTCACTAGCAGACGCAGCCTCTCCAGTAATTGTTGCATTTTTCAGTACAAAACTGTTCCTGAATCTGTATAACCATCCCTTACTTGCAGTAAATGGCTTGGTGTCATTTAATGGGTTCTCTTGCTGAAGTCTTTGTACAGACTACATCACAAGTGATGGTACAGCACATTACTCAAGTTGTGATAAGACAAAGTGCAAATTCATTTTGACTCAACCCCGAGGAAGGAAATAAAATTAACCCACAGCAGATAGAAATTGTATAGAACAGGGGTTGGGAAGCTAAGCGATGTTTTTGTAAATAAAGTGTCACTGAAACACAATCTCGCCCATTTCTTTATGTTGCCTATGGCTGCTTTCAGGCTACAGTGGCAGACTTCAGTAGTTGTGACAGAGGCTATATGGCCGCAAACCTAAAATATTTACTATCTGGCCTTTTAAGAAACTATCTGTCGACCCTATATAGAATATGCTGTCTTTACTGCCAAACTAGGTTTACACTGGAGCTTCCCTGGCAGCTCAGCTGGTAAAGAATCTGCCTGCAATGCAGGAGACCCTGCTTCAGTTCCTGGGTCAGGAAGATCCTCTGGAGAAGGGATAGGCTACCCACTCCAGTATTAATGGAATTCCCTGGTGGCTCAGATGGTAAAGAATCTGCCTACAATGTGGGAGACCTGGGTTCCATTCCTGGGTTGGAAGATTCCCTAGAGGAGGGCATGGCAATCCACTCCAGCATTCTTGCCTGGAGAACACCATGGACCAAGGAGCCTGGCTGGTCCATGGGGTCACAACGAGTTGAACACAACTGAGTGATGAAGCACAGCACAGGTTCACACTGAAACAAAGACTCAAACGGAAAAGAAAAGAAAAGAACTAGCCCATAATCATGATGTCCTATGTGAAGAGTTTCTGGAGTATTTAAAGCTTAACCTGAAGAACTAGGGGACAGGATTAGGAGTTGGTGAACTGAGAAGACACTATTAATATAATAATAATTCCAGGAGTTAGGTGTACTTAAGGAACACCACAGATTACAAAGTATTTGCACATGTCCACATACTCCATAACGTTGCTATTTAAAGGAAATATTTCTAGACTTTTTTTCTCCACTATCATTTTTCCTAAATTCCTATACAGAAGAGCCCTAGAAAATCAAGATGGGAGACGCAGTGAGGATTTTATTCAGAATGAGAGTTTGGCCAAATGATTTCGAGGTTTGGACACGTTTATCTGTATGCATTATTTCAGATTATTAGGTGAGTAGAACTTCAGTTCTATTTCTACTTATGTCATAATGTACCAGTATAACCTGGAACATTAGTTTTGCAGCAGTTTCTTTACTTCCACATCTCCCCTCCCCTAAATGTACAAGGTTTGTTAGAAGTTTTAAACACTTTCTAAGTTTCTCTAGAATTAAAGCGCTAAGCACAACGCCTTATAGAGAAAGCAGCTAATAAACATTTGCTAAACGTTTGAATGAATGAAAGCGTACATAGCATCGCTGTGCGTATTTCCATACAAACAAGTTTCCTCACTTCCCCCCACGCCTCCGCCAAGAGTTTGCCACGACAAATTTCCAACCACAGAACATTGTATTTAACTCTTTATTTTAACACGGCGGTCAATCACTGGGAAAGGAAGATAAGACCATGTAAAGTTTATTATTATTATTAAGCAAGGATGACATGACATGAGCGAGCGTGTCCAGCATGCCCTATTTTAAGATCGAAAAATAAATTGGTTACACTAATAGTAGGCTCCGGAAGGAGAAAGGAACCACCCCCACCCCCCACCCCCCGCCCAACCCCTGCATATTCCAGGAGGTCTTTTGAGATGCCACACCCAAAGCGCCTGAACTCAAAGTATCTCTCTCCTCGCGGCAAGGCAGAGGCAGCGCAGAGCGAAGCATGTCGCAGGCTCCCAGGCGCACCTGGACGGCGTGGGCGACCGCACTTCCACGGCCAGCTGGGGAGTATCCTCCACCAGGAACACCTGCTCAGAGGAGACTCGGGTGGTCACCCCGGGCCCGCGCAGGCCGGGGAGCGTGCGGCCGAGACTTTACCCGGATACAATTCTTCACCAGGACGAGAGATGTGGAGCTGTCACGATCCAGGCCAGCCCGCTTTCAGATCTCTTCCAGAACAGCCACCAGGGCAACTGCGGCTACTGAGGCACAAGCTCAGCGGCGGGTGATCAAAACCCGCGGCTCCCACCAGGCATGCTAGGCGGAGACGAGGGCGCGTGTCAAGCCCTGACAGCCAGGTGAGCAGAAGTAGCGCACCGAAGATTCCGGAAGGCACGGGCTCGGCGCGCGCTCCCGCCAGGCTGGCTGAGTGGCCACATCGCGCATGCTCCGGGACCGCCTAGACGCCCAGCCTCGAGGAGGAAGAGCTGCGCAGGCTTGGGGTGCGTGGGGTGTAGACGTCGCGAGCGCTGCGGGGCGGTTGGTGACAGCTCAGAGTCCGTGGTGAACTGCGCGTCCTGACTTCGCCGCCCAGGCGTAGCAGAAGTGCACCGACCATCCAGGTGAATGTCTTAATGACCCATAAAATGTCCTTACCCTTCCCTGTCGGACACTCCAATATTTTGTCTGGTTGCAGCCCTACTCTGCGGAAAGAGCCGGCGGAGTCCCCAGACTACCAGGACCAGACCCGCAGGGGCCGCTGAGACTTGTAGTCCCTGAGATCTGGCCCATCCATTAGTCATCACCTTTGGGAATTGATCAGGCTGAGAACCATTCCATCATACAGCATTCGAGAGCAGTGCTTGATTTGTTTCAAATCCAGGTTCGTATTATTGGGTCCCTACCGTGTGCTGAATGCTTTGCTAGGATTGGTGGAGGGCAGATGAGTTCAGTGCCCAACTCTCGTCCTCACTTTAGAGCAGGCAGAAAGTGAGCTTGCAGGGTAGGCTGTAATGAACAAAAAATACGTTATTATCAGTGCCCTGCTGCTGCTGCTAAGTCGCGGCAGTCGTGTCCGACTCTGTGCGAACCCATAGACAGCAGCCCACCAGCCTAGTGGAGATCATAAAAGGACCAGAGTCAGGGGGGAAAAAAATCCTGAAAGATGTGAGGTTTGAATGAGGCTTTGAAACGTGGAATGCTCTAGATTAAGGGAAAGCTGGAAAAATCAAACAATGGAAATGCCAGGGAATATAAAGAAGAGTTTGGTCTGAGTATAGCTGAAGGTTTATTTTGAAGAGTGGTGAGCAGGGCTTAAAGTGGGGAAGTGGACAGAAGCTTTCTTGGCCTCACTTAGAGAAAGGTGATCCGTTTTGAGTTTCTCTCCAGCAGGGACTATAAGTACAGGCGCCAAGATACATGTTCAGGTTTAAATAAAATACAGCATCACAGGACTTAACTTGTGTCCAGTTTCTAGACCTCATGGTTCTCAGTGCTCTATGGGTTAATACATTTTTATCAATCCTGGGATGAACTTTGTGGGTAGTAAAATTATATTGCATTGTGTGTTGGATATAATCCTTCAAATATACTACAGTTTTTATAATTTGTTTTGTCACCTATTCACTTTTTATGTATTATAATGCCAGAAGTTTCAAGGGAATTAGACCCAATCTTTCTTGACCTACAGAAACTGGTTGTGATGTTTTCAGGCTTAGTTCTGAGAACAATGGATGATTTAATTTTGATGCCTTTCAAAGACAGGTGCAGATTCATGGATCAGAAAATCCTTTGTCAAGACTTTGTTGCTAGGTTTTCTTTTAGAAAATAAGATCACAGTTTAAGAAAAGATACTAATTTTCAGACTTAGGTATGGAATACATGGAATTCATGCTAGTTTTTGTGAAACACTGTGAAATAATTCTGTCTCACACTTAATTGTAGAATTTTTTGGTTAAGTTCCACCTTTTCCATATGCCAGTACCAGTAAAGATTAAATATTACAGACGATCAATAACTAAATAGTATTAAAGGCAATAGTGTGTTTCTTTGTTTAGTTTTTAGTTAAATTAAAAATTTTACATAGCATAAGTTTATCTTATGCATCAAAATAGTTATTTTCTCTCAGTAATATATCATTCTTAAAAATATTTCTTATTTATTTAGAAAGTGGAAATGAGAGAACCATCATGAAAAAGATTTCAAAGAGAAAAGAAGATATTTTTAGAAAAGTAAGGTATTAATGGAGTTTATAAGGATTTTGATTATGCAGAATAGCTCAATTATAAATGTAGGATAATCTTGGAAAAAGTTATATATTTGGTTTTATATACAAATCATACAGTTCATATGTTAAAAAATAATGTGAGAATTTAAGGGTGATATACTGTTTGATCTGTTAATTATGTAATTAAGAGTATTAGAGGTGAATTACTTATATATTTGCTTATTTATTTGTTCCCTTATTTAAATATTTATTTATCTGTTCTCTCAGCCACCTACCCAGCAATCAGTTCCCTACTTTGCTAAAAAAAAAAAGATGTTTTTCCTTTTTTTAGTCAGCAAGTGAAACATTTTTAGGACGGGTATCTACATGTCACCTGCAGTAATTCCAATTAAGATTCATATTTTACTCCTGCCTTCTAAATGGGGATGGGCAGTTATGAAAAGTATATCCAGCATATTGGGTGATATTATTAGGAATTAAAGGAGACCTCTGTCACTCAGTGGCATTGATGTTCCATCACACCTTCAAGGTTTGCTGTCCCCTTGGTCAAGAATAAAAGTAGGTATTTTTAATTTTGTTGAGGAAAATGCTGAAGGTTTATTAAGAACAGAACATCTTAATGTGTATTGACCTTATTCAGCAATTGTTAAGTGTGGTACAGAAACCACTGGTGGATTTTGGAGTTCTTTCGGAAAGTGTATCAACTAAACTTGTGTAACTATGGTCATGTCAGTACCCTCATGTCAATACCCTGCTTTAGCTCTTGACTCAAATTCATGTTTTTACTGTGATTATAAATCTGATGTGTGTCTGCTTGTGCCTCCCACTCCAGCTGCACACTGGTTTGGTTGGCATGTACAGTTGTTTAAAGAGTCTTTTGCTATTCTATTTTTTTAACTTAAAATGAAAACCAAACCTATCCATATTGTGCTGAAAAAGAGTTTAACATTGCTAGTATGGTTTCATTCTGGAATATTGAGGTTTAAAAAGTGGTGGAGGAAATAAAAGCTGATTTTAACATGTTGAGTTTTTGATAATGGTAGGATATTCAATTAGAAATACCATTAGGCAACTAGAAATATGGTATTCAGGAGAGCAGTCAAGGTTAGAGACACATTTAGGAAGTCATGGGAATATATACATTCTGCAAAGCCTTTGAATGTACCCACATTTAAGCTATTAAGAGAAGTGTGACCAACGAAGGCTACAAGGAGTAAGTGACCAGAGAGGTAGAATGATAGAGGACAAGGATCTGGAAAGCTTTTAGAAAGTTATCATATGCTACAGAGTACTCAGGTAATAGCTAACATTGATATGGTGTTGAGTTTCAAAGTATTTTTATGTGTTTGATCTCATTTGATCTTCCTAAAAGATACATGAAGTAGGCAATATATGAACACTAAGAACTAACTACTGGGTTTTGTCATTAAAATGTCCTTTTAAATATTACAGAGAGCAATTTCTTAATTTAAAAATCTCCTGTGTGTAAAGAGCTCATGCCTGCATGCTAAGTCACTTCAGTCATGTCTAGCTATTTGTGACGCTATGGACCATAACCCACCAGATTTCTCTTTCCATGGAGTTCTCCAGGCGAGAATACTGGAGTTGGTTGCCATGCCCTTCTCCAGAGGATCTTCCCAACTCAGTGATTGAACCTGTATCTCTTCCTTCTCCTGCATTGGCAGATGGATTCTTTACCATTAGCACCACTTGGGAAGCCATAAAGAGCTCCTACCAACTGATAAAAGAGTGAAATTTAAGAAAATAGGCAAAAGATATGAATTGTCATTTTAAAATTTGAGATAGCTCTTGAAGGGCTGCTGATGCTGCTAAGCCACTTTAGTCATGTCTGACTCTGTGCGACCCCATAGACAGCAGCCCACCAGGCTCCTCTGTCCCTAGGATTCTCCAGGCAAGAACACTGGAGTGGGTTGCCATTGCCTTCTTCATTCAAAGGACTGATGAACTTATGAAAAAAATGTTAAATACCGGAACAAAAAGATGCAAGGTAACCCTCCCCTTCTTTTCTTGCAGATGTCAGAAGACACAGATAACACTGCAGGAAAAGAAAATGTAGAGAAGCATCTCCAAAAAGGTTCTCAATAAGTATACCATGGCTCTGATGCTTCTGGACTTTATTTTTTTAAAGAGATGACTAATCCTACCCCACAGTTTCGTTTGGGAACACAGTTTCTTAAAAGATGAGTTCAAACAGAAACTAAACTTCCTGTATAATATTTAATATGAGTAGGCATAAGGAGATAATGGTAAAGTCAGTGCATGTAATAAAATTAAATTTTGTTTCCTCTCTTTTTCTCTGCAACATGGAAAATCTCCTCATAATTCAGACTGTGTTCAACCATAAAGATACAGAGATCTAGAACATGCTTCAGGAAGCTTCAGATCTCAGGAAGAAAGATATATAAACAATGGTTTATCCCTGCTTCATTCATCTAGCACATATTTATTAAGCACCTACTATATGCCATGTGTCATTCTAAGTTCTGGGAATAGAGTATAAACAAATCAACTAATAATTTTTAAATTATATCACAGAATACTGCAGTTAAGAATGAAGATGTTTGGGGACTTTCCTGGTGGTCCAGTGGTTAATACTGCACTTCCAGAGTGTATGGGTTTGGTCCCTGGTGGGGGAACTAAGATCCCATATGCCTTATGGCCAAAAAGTTAAAATAAAAATAAGAAGAAGGTTCTCATGACCTATACTGATTTAGCTTTATGCTCACCGTTTATTTTCACCATTTTCTATTTACCATTAAGTGCTCAAAGGCAGGGAGAAGAAAAAGAAAAATACAAGGCAAAATGACCATTAGGTCCTCCATTTTCTGTGCCTCGGACCACATGACTCCTGTCCTTCTGAGTCCATTTGGTAGATCATCTGATGGGTGAATCAAAAATAATACATGGCTTAGAGTGCACTCAACAGCTGGAGCAGTCTTTATACTCAACAGGATTGTTTCATTTCTTGTAGGAGCTGGCAGGAATTGGGGTCAGCAGTATTATACTGAATTTTCAAAACTGACATAAGTGGTTAAAAATGAGTGCTTGAAGACTTACCTTTCCTTTTTTCAGATTCCTTCCTCTTCAGTTTAATCAAGTTGAAGTGTTGATATTTATTTATTTTGTAGACTATAGAGCAGATTATATAGAATGGCTTTGATATTTATTTTGTAGACTGTCTACAATTTATATAGAATATTACTGTTTTCATGGATTTTTTTTCCTAAAAGGAAAAAAGGTTTCTCAGCAATTTTTTTTTTTTTTTTTTAGCCTAACTGCAAAATTCAGTCCTGGTCATGCATGACTATTCCAGATGAAAAGGAGGAAGGTTCTAACTCTGTTTCCTAGATTCTGAACTCTCATGGGACAGTGATTTGATCTTTATAATTGTCATGATCCAAAGAAATGCATATTAGTTAGCTATTTAAAAGTACTCTATTGCTGTATTGCTATTTAGTTATACTTTAAGAAAGTGTCATGAGCTCTGTATTATGTTGGCTTCTTGATAGATTTGAATGTAGAAGAAAATCGAAGCATAATAGAAACTCTGAGAAGCAAAGTAAGAGAAAAGCTAAAAAATGCCAAGGTAATGTTCATTTTTTTGCTTTCTTATTTTCAAATTTACTGTTTAAATGCAGCATATATCATGGTGAACTTTTCTTTGTCAGAAAAAGAGCTAAAATTCAGTTTTAACATAACTCCTTAAATCCAAAAAGCTTTAGATTCTTTTCCCTGCTTTTTTTCCTTCAAACCTAAAGCCAAGAAAAATTAAGTGATTTACTTGTGGTCACTATATATGACATCTCAGGAGAGAACATGTGTATACTTTTTTTAAAAGAAAAACATTGAGAAGTCTTTGTTTTTATTCATTTTTGGCCGACGACTTATGAGCATGATTAAACCTATATCTGTTTTCCATACTCTTCATTTGCAGTGTGTTTCAGATTAATCAAGGTGAAAAAGCATCAACTCAACTGCTCATTGATAATAAGATATATCAGTGGTCTAAGGTGAATAGCTCTTTTTTAACTTTTTAAAACAGCTTTATTGAGATGTACTTTACAGAGCAAAAATTCACCCATTTTAAGTGTACAATTCAGTGAATTTTAGTAAACTTACAGAATTATGCTGTCAACACTATAATCCAATCTAAGACCATTTTTGTGACTCTTGTGCCAGTTTTCAGTCACTCTCTATTTCTACTTGACGTTATTTTTTATCCTAAAAAATTATAATGCAGTATTTTAGGTGATCCCTGACTTACAGATTTTGTTCTAAAATCCCATGTGTAATCATATATTTGAAACTTGAAATGACAAAACAACTCACATTTTGAAAGAACTGTGTTATTTAGAGTAAAGGCAAAGCAGCTTTAACAAAAAGATGCAAACTAAAATATCTTCTTTAAGGTAGAAGTTTTAGTCCTCTTTAATTTAACAGATAAGTAGTCCAGGCTGCTAGATGGAGAAGGACATGGCAACCCACTCTAGTATTCTTGCCTGGAGAATCCCATGGACAGAGGAGCCTGGCGGGCTGCAGTCCATAGGGTCACAAAGAGTCGGACAGAAGCGACTGAAGTTGGACTGAAGTGACTTGTATGTACACACACCAGGCTGCTGGGAGAGTTCTGCCTCTTCAACACTTGGTTTCCATCCCTGAGTCCAGTGGCAAAACTCCAGGGTTTTCATTTGCTGGCCAAAGGCAAGGCAGGAGGAAGAGAGCCATAGGATTGCAGATTGATCTCTTGCAGGACAAGACCTGCAAATTGCACACCTTATTTCCACTAAAAGAACATGGGTGCATTGTCTAGATATCTAGTTAAAAGATTCTATTATTAGAGATAGGAAAAAAGATCATCATGAACAACTAGTCATTTTGCCATAAGCAATGAGAGTATTAAACCCTACAAACTTTAAAATGCAATGATCATTTCTTGGGTTTTTACAAAATTCATGTGTCCTCTTTGTAGTGTCCTTGGATTCTTAGTACAAATTATTTTAATTAACTTTAAAAGTAAAAACAGACTAAAGAAAAGATGTTTGTATATATGTTATTCATTCAACAAATGAATAAAAGTGTGCCTAGATTGGATATAATTTAACTGTGAATAGTAAAAAAGAAAAAAAGAAGAAATTGGTCAAGATCGCTTCATTGAACGTCAAGAAAAGAGGTGAAAAGGAAGAGAAATTGGCTTCTAAGAATTTCCATTACAAACTAAGAAATTGGCATAGCTGCTCAGGAAGTTGAGGATTTTAGCAAATGACTTTGTAAAGACAAAGGGAGGTAAAAGTATATACTGACAATTTATATATAAGTATTGTTGAAAGTTAATGGGCCAGCTAAGTTGTAGATACAAATAAGATATAAGAAAGCTTTAGTATTTTGCATATTTTAAAATTCTTTGGCTCCTAGGAACTAGCAGTTTGATTGATTGACTGATTGATAAACTGATTCTTCTCCCAAATCTCTCTAAAAACAATCCATTAAATGTATCTGAGAAAGAAGTGATAGGTGATTTACATTTAAAAGATTCCTTTATGGTATTGAAAAGTGAGAGTCTATTTATATTAATTTCAGCACTGAATACTGGCTTACTGTTGTTTAACCCACAGGCTGAAGTTCCACTGGATGAAGGTCTTTCATTTTTCGTTCTGAGTGGTGAAGAAGACTCAGCTAAAGGCCAATCTGCAGAGCAGGTTGGATTTGTTCCTCCTGAAAACATAGGCAGATTTAGTAGGATAGGGTTTATGAAAGAGATTTACTTGGTCACAAATAAAAAGCTGGGATTTAAGATGAGAGCTTGATATTACTCAGCTGTCAGGGCAGATCTCAGCTCTGAAGCCAGGTTTAAAGCCCTACCAGGGGTGCAGTGAAGGTAGCTTGGAAGGTACAAAGAGCTCCTCTTTGTGGTTGAAATCTTCAAAGAGATCCCCTATGTGAAGATACCTCAAATCTTGCTCAAGGTGTCAGGGTCATATCTTGTTTGACTTTTGAAAAAAAATGCCACAAAAATTTCTGATTTTAAAATCTTTTTTGATTTCATGACAGAGATATATACAGAAAGTATGAGGATGCGATGACATGATATGAACCTAGGTGATACTTTACCGTGTTACTCAATTTTGTCAGAGTTGATCAAGGTCATGTACAGTTATGTATTCAAAGGAATTTTATGATTCTTTTTATTTAATTATTTATCCCTAAATGTATGTTTTTGAAAATTAAGGGATTTTTATTTATGTGACTCACATACTCTGTCTGCTTCTTTCTTTCAATATATGTAGATTTTAAGTTAGACAACTAGAGTCATCTAAAATGGTGATTTTTGTGTGTGTGTGAAGAGACATAAAATTTCTGATATATAAAAGTGTATGTTTTTACATTTAGTAATATATCTACTTCAATATCTCCATTGTTTGAAACTTTTATATATATTTCGGAAATAATTGATCATGTGTCACAGACTTCTACTTGTATCTTTACTTTACTTGTTTTTCTTAAATAGCATCCAGAAAAGAACATGACTGCTCTACGTTACCTTAGGTAGTACTGCTTTCTGAAAGGTGAAAAAGATGGGGCTAAAGATCACATGGCTTGATATCCCTAGACTTTGCCCTGTACTATGAATTCTCAACAATTGGACTATCATAGTCCAATATCTCAGAACATTTTGCCATAGGAGAGGAGAGACTTGTGGTTCTTTTTCAGTAGTATTTTGTTGAGAATTGCAATGAAGGGCTATAGGAAAATCATAGTTTCTGATATTAAGCCTTAAGTGAGTTCTTCAGTGTTCAGTGAAAGTTCATTGTAACATGGTTTCAGTTTGAACTTGAACCGGGTGGCATAGATCAGAAAGACTTGATGGCAGGATTTTAGTACATTTTATTTATCTGTACATTAATCATTGGGAACAAGCATGTATACTTATTTTTCTTTTGGGGTTCAACAGAGATCAGTAAATGGTAGTTACCACAAACATTTTTCACTTGATGATGATTTACAGAACTTTTCTGAGGGCCAAGATGAAGATTTTGTGGAAGAAGTCATTTTCCCAGATTTACTTGAAGTAAAGGCTGCTGATTATGAAGATGACCAAGAACAAATAAAAAAACAACAGGCAAATATTTTTATTCCAAGTAGTTCTCCAGGTAAAGTTTTTTCATGATAAAATATCCAAGTCATTAATGAATCATAGTATAGGTTAATAGCTTCTTTGTATGGTGGATAGATAAAAAGTAATGATCTAAAATTATAGAAAGTTTTCTGTATTCTTTGTGCTTTCTCTGAGTTTAAGGGAATTGGTTAAAAGAGCTCATTCATTCTTGTGTGTGTCTGTGTCTGTGTCTGTTGTCTGTGTATTTGACCTTCTGGTAGACTTTCAGTTCAGTTGCGCAGTCATGTCTGACTCTTTGCGACCCCATGGACAGCAGCATGCCAGGCCTCCCTATCCATCACCAACTCCCGGAGTTTACTCAAACTCATGTCCATTGAGTCGGTGATGCCATCCAACCATCTCATCCTCTGTCGTCCCCTTCTCCTGTGCCTTCAATCTTTCTCAGCATCAGGGTCTTTTCAAATGAGTCAGCTCTTCCCATCAGGTGGCCAAAGTATTTCAGTCAGCTTCAACATCAGTCCTTCCAATGAACACTCAGGACTGATCTCTTTTAGGATGGACTGGTTGGATCTCCTTGCAGTCCAAGGGACTCTCAAGAGTCTTGTCAAACACCACAGTTCAAAAGCATCAATTCTTTGGCGCTCAGCTTTCTTTATAGTCCAACTCTCACATCCATACATGACTACTGGAAAAACCATAGCCTCAACTAGATGGACCTTTGTTGGCAAAGTAATGTCTCTGCTTTTTAATATGCTGTCTACGTTGGTCCTAACTTTCCTTAAAAGGAGGAAGCATCTTTTAATTTCATGGCTGCAGTCACCATCTGCAGTGATTTTGGAGCCCAAAAAAATAGTCAGCCACTGTTTCCACTGTTTCCCCATCTATCTGCCATGAAGTGATGGGACTGGATGCCATGATCTTAGTTTTCTGAATGTTGAGCTTTAAGCCAACTTTTTCACTCTCCTCTTTCACTTTCATCAAGAGACTCTTTAGTTCTTCTTCACTTTCTGCCATATGGGTGGTGTCATCTGCATATCTGAGGTTATTGATATTTCTCCCGGCAATCTTGATTCCAGCTTGTGCTTCATCCAGTCTAGCCTTTCTCATGATGTACTCTGCATATAAGTTAAATAAGCAGGGTGACAATATACAACCTTGACGTACTCCTTTCCCAATTTGAAACCAGTCTGTTGTTCCATGTCTAGTTCTAACTGTTGCTTCTTGAACTGCATACAGATTTCCCAAGAGGCAGGTCAGGTGGTCTGGTATTCCCATCTCTTGAAGAATTTTCCATAGTTTATTGTGACCCACACAAAGGCTTTGGCATAGTCAATAAAGCAGAAATAGATGTTCTTCTGGAACTCTCTTCCTTTTTCGATGATCCAGCAGATGTTGGCAGTTTGATCTCATGGTTCACATATTGTTGAAGCCTGGCTTGGAGAATTTTGAGTGTTACTTTATTAGCGTGTGAGATGAGTGCAATTGTGCGATAGTTCGAACAATCTTTGGCATTGCCTTACTTTGGGATTGGAATGAAAATTGACCTTTTCCAGTCCTGTGGCAACTGCTGAGTTTTCCAAATTTGCTGACATATTGAGTGTAGCACTTTCACAGCATCATCTTTCAGGATTTGAAATAGCTCAATTGGAATTCCTTCACCTCTACTAGCTTTGTTCATAGTGATGCTTCCTAAGGCCCAGTTGACTTCATATTCCAGGATGTCTGGCTCTAGGTGAGTGATCACACCATCATGATTATCTGGGTCGTGAAGATCTTTTTTGTACAGTTCTTCTGTGTATTCTTTCCACCTCTTCTTAATATCTTCTGCTTCTTTTAGGTCCATACCATTTATGTCCTTTATCGAACCCATCTTTGCATGAAATGTTCCCTTAGTATCTCTAATTTTCTTGAAGAGATCTCTAGTCTTTCCCATTCTATTTTTTCCCTCTATTTCTTTGCATTGATTGCTGAGGAAGGCTTTCTTACCTCTCCTTGCTATTCTTTGGAACTCTGCATTCAAATGGGTATATCTTTCCTTTTCTCCTTTGCTTTTGGCTTCTCTTCTTTTCACAGCTATTTGTAAGGCCTCCTCAGACAGCCATTTTGCTTTTTTGTATTTCTATTTCTTGGGGATGGTCTTGATCCCTGTCTCCTATACAGTGTCACCAACCTCCGTCCAGAGTTCTTCAGGCACTCTATCAGATCTAGTCCCTTAAATCTGTTTCTCACTTCCACTGTATAATCATAAGGAATTTGCTTTAGGTCATACCTGAATGGTCTCGTGGTTTCCCCACTTTCTTCCATTTCAATCTGAATTTGACAATAAGGAGTTCATGATCTGAGCCACAGTCAGCTCCTTGTCTTGTTTTTGCTGACTCTATAGAGCTTCTCCATCTTTGGCTGCAAAGAATATCATCAATCTGATTTCAGTGTTGACCATCTGGTGATGTCCATGTGTAGAGTCTTGTCTTGTGCTGTTGGAAGAGGGTGTTTTCTATGACCAGTGCATTCTCTTGGCAAAACCGTATTAGCCTTTGCCCTGCTTCATTCTATACCCCAAGGCCAAATTTCCCTGTTACTCCAGGTGTTTCTTGACTTCCTACTTTTTCATTCCAGTCCCCTATAATGACAAGGGCATCTTTTTTGGATGTTAGTTCTAAAAGGTCTTGTAGGTCTTCATAGAACTGTTCAACTTCAGCTTCTTCAGTGCTGCTGGTCAGGGCATAGACTTGGATTACTGTGATATTGAATGGATTGCCTTGGAAACTAATAGAGATCATTCTGTCGTTTTTGAGACTGCATCCAAGTACTGCATTTCGAACGCTTGTTGACTATGATGGCTACTCCATTTCTTCTAAGGGATTCCTGCCCACAGTAGTAGATATAAGGGTAGACTTTAGTGGTAGAGTATATGATAGTCCTCTTTTACTTCTTGTTCAGTCAATCCCAGTTTACTGTTTTGGACTTAAAAGTAACATCTAGGTTTTGTTATTAAGTGATCAACCAGCTTAAACTGCCAGAAGATATGATGCCACGCATTTTAGAAGAAGAAGGATTCTATATTCAGAAAAAGCCAGAAATATATAAAAAGACCTGCAACAAAATGGAAAATCGCCTGCTTAAACTAGAAGAGGCAAGTTCACTACCTGATAAGCTAAATCACCACTGGAAGTATGCAATATTTGTTTTTAGTGTAATATTTAATTACTATATTCTTAAATATTTTTAATAGGGAAAGTGTTGGTTTGAAGAAAGTGGAGAAATAATGTCATTACCTTCACCTATTAGACGGTCATGGAATTTCAGACTAAACATAAGCAAGGAACCTTTAAATCCAGCCCTGAAGACCATGTATAGAAAGGTAACCAACAGTTTATTTGTGATTATGTTTAGAATTCTTATAATATAAATTATAACTTGTATATTTACTTGTATACTTATTTTGTTAATACACCTTTTGAGGATATTAGTAAATCTAGTAAAGGCAAAGCTATGATGAAATATTAAATAGCCATTAAAATTTTGTTTTCAAGGAATATTTAATGATCTGGGGGAGAGCTCAGAATGTGAAGTTAAAAAAAAAAGCAGAATGTGAAATTTCATATGATCCTATCTTTGTAAAAATTGATAGTGAGCGAATGAATTTGTCAATGAATAATACAGACATATGTGTGTATATAGATAAAAAGTCTGGGAAACATATCAGAGTTAATAATTATCTTTGGATAGTAGGACATAAGCTTATTTTTATTTTCTTTCTTATATTCTCTTCTAGATTTCAGAAATGAATATATATTGTACTTATAATCAAAGAAGCAAATTTTATGTGTATTTCAGAGCACATTATGAAAATTAGCAGTTCATTAACCTAATGAAATATTTAGACAGAATTAATTAAAAACTGGGCATGAAAAAAATTTAAATAAGAATTATGTACAAAAACTTAATTGCTCGATCACTTGCCTTTGTTGTTGTTCAGTCACATAATTGTATGACTCTTTGCGACCCCATGGACTTCAGCACACCAGGCTTCCCTGCTCTTAACTATCACCCGGAGTTCACTAAAACTCATATCCATTGAGTCGGTGATGCCATCCAACCATCTCATCCTCTGTTGTCCCACTTCTCCTCCTGCCTTCTATCTTTCCCAGCATCAGAATCTTATCCAGTGAGTTGGCTTTTCGCATCAGGTGGCCAAAGTATTGGAGCTTCAGCTTCAGCATCAGTCCTTCCAGTGAATATTCAGAACTGATCTCCTTTAGGATTGACTGGTTTGATCTCCTTGCTGTCCAAGGAACTCTCAAGAGTCTTCTCCAACACCACAGTTTAAAAGCATCAGTTCTTCGGCGCTCAGCTTTCTTTATAGTCCAACTCTCACATCCATACATGACTACTGGAAAAACCATAGCTTTGTCTAGATGGGCCTTTGTTGGCAAAGTAATGTCTCTGCTTTTTAATATGCTATCTAGGTTGGTCATAGCTTTTCTTCTTCATAGCAAGCGTCTTTTAATTTCATGGCTGCAATCACCATCTGCAGTGATTTTGGAGCCCCCCGAAATAAAGTCTGTCACTGTTTCCATTGTTTCCCCATCTATTTGCCATGAAGTGATGGGACCAGGTGCCATGATTTTACTTTTCCTCTTCTAGTAATTATATGCCTTTTGTAGACCATGCTTTTTCTTTAAAAATGCCTTTCTGTGTTTCTTTCTTTTTTTAAAAAAATTAATTTATTTATTTTAATTGGAGGCTAATAACTTTACAATATTGTAGTGGTTTTTACCATACATTGACATAAATCGGCCATGGGTGTACATGTGTTCCCCATCCTGAACCCCACTCCCACCTCCCTCCCCATCCCATCCCTCATATTCCAGTAGCTGCAACATTTTAACAGCAAGAGCATTTCATTCCTTATAATGCTGATACTTCTCAGCCTACACAGGAAATAAGGTTTCTCCCTAAATTGAAGAGATTTATACTTTTGGAGGTCTCCTTATCTTTCTTTAACACATGAGAATCTTCTTTCTACATAATATATGCTCTCTTTTCTTCTCCACAGTCTCTGTTTATTTCTCAGAGAATCTAGAAAATTTTTTTAAGATTCCTTACATCATAATATGTTTTTAGTATCTTTATATCTCTCATAAATTTATTTCAGGATTTTCTAAAAATACACCAAAACTTCTTGCTGCTAAGAAAGTCTTTTACCATTTTACCACACAAAAATGTATTTAAGCTTTAATTAGTTGTCCTACTTTTATTTATTTATTTTTTTCATTTATTTTTATTAGTTGGAGGCTAATTACTTTACAGTATTGTAGTGGGTTTTGTCATACATTGACATGAATCAGCCATGGATTTACATGTATTCCCCATCCTGATCCCCCCTCCCACCTCCCTCTCTACCCAGTCCCTCTGGGTCTTCCCAGTGCAGCAGGCCCGAGCACTTGTCTCATGCATCCAACCTGGGCTGGTGATCTGTTTCACTATAGATAATATACATGTTTTGATGCTGTTCTCTCGAAACATCCCACCCTCGCCTTCTCCCACAGAGTCCAAAAGTCTGTTCTGTACATCTGAGTCTCTTTTTCTGTTTTGCATATAGGGTTATCATTACCATCTTTCTAAATTCCATATATATGTGTTAGTATGCTGTAATGGTCTTTATCTTTCTGGCTTACTTCACTCTGTATAATGGGCTCCAGTTTCATCCATCTCATTAGAACTGATTCAAATGAATTCTTTTTAATGACTGAATAATATTCCATGGTGTATATGTACCACAGCTTCCGTATCCAATTGTCCTACTTTTAAAATTAAGACAAATACAAAGATTTTTTATCATGAACGAGTGTTGATATTTATACCAAAATTCCTTGCTGTTACCTGTATTTGGAGTACACAAAACCTGTAACAGTTTTACCTTCTGTTTTTAAATTGGCTTGTTGTACTTTCTGATGAGTATCTGTTGGCTCTTTCTGGTTCTTTTAACAGGACGGTCAGATGTCTCATTGCTTCTTTCGACTTTTATACAGTCACCAGTACTATGCAGATCTTGCTGTTAGTGGTTTTTCTCCACTTGTATTTTTGGATTCAGTGGAGACGTTTTCAGATGCAATTTTGTTTAAAATCTTGTCCATGGATTTTTGGTTTTGCTGTCTAGTTACCCTGCTTGTTTTATAAAGATATTTGGGAGTACAGGCATATCTCTGAGATATTGCTGATTCACTTCTAGACTACCACAGTAAAGCAAGTCAAATGAAGCTTTTGGTTTTGAAAAATTTCAAAAGTGCATGTAAAAGTTATGTCTACACTAATCTGTAGTTTATTGAATATTCAATAGCCTTATGTCTAAAAAACTCAGTGTACATAGCAGAATTAAAAAACACTTTATTGCTAAAAATGCTGTTAATAACTATCATCGGAGCTTTCTGCTCTTTTCTAACTTCATTCAAGCTAATTTCAGTGTTTCATGGACTCTTAGAGTTGGGAACAAATATAAATGTCACTTCACCAAGCATGTAAACTTGAGTATTAAAATTAATTCTGTAGCACCATTCTTAGCAGGTAATATTCTGGAATCAGTGTCAGACAAATACCTCTGCCTGCCTTTCCCGTCTGTCTTCCCTACAATTTTTATTATGCACAGCCAGCTATGGAGGCAAGGTTCATTTGGGGTTTCTCATTGGGAAATAAAAATCTCAATGCTGTAAGGGCCATTAGAGTAGAGATAATAGTTTGCGGATTAAGTCTGGCTCCAGATGATTATTAGATCATCACATTAACGAACTATTGACCCACCAATTCTAAACACTACTTTTTTTATCGTGATCCTTTAGGAAATTACTTGGGGGCTTATAACTTGAAAGTTCAGCCTCTGCACAGAGTAGTAAAGTAGATGACCATTTATAGTAAGGTGATTACAATGCTCCAATATAAATATATGAAATCAAGGGCTATAATCAGTTTTAAGAAAGGAGCAGATAATTGTTTTTTGCTTTTCTGTGTCTTCATTTGCTTACAATTAGCATGTTACTTTTATAAGGAGTTACTTGTAATTAAAAAAATAGAACCGAATTAACATTGTGTAAATACTTTTCTTTAAAAGGCAGTGAAATCTGATGTAGAAAGCTCTGTTAGGAACAAAATGGAAGGTCAAAGGGAAATGTACCAATTAGATCTCAATATAGTGGGTTTGCAATTCAGTCATCATCCTCTCTTCAATCAAGAACAAGTATTATGTGCTAGGCTGCTCCAACTTTATGAGTGTTTTCAGGACAGGCAGCAACAGAATTTACCACAGCTGCTTTATGAGAAGGTAAGCATGGTTTCATTACATTTACAGAGCTGAACCTTTAATATTGAAAGAAAAAAAACTTCTTAGTACAGAGCAAGTTATGGTGGAATATTCCCTTAGCACTGCAACTATTTAACCAAATGAAAGAAAGCTTGATTTCAGTTTTTCTGAAAAGAAATTGTAGGAATTAACTGGCCAGGGAGACAGACTCAAACATATCCTGCAGGGTATTTAGCATTTATAGATAGTTTGCTAATCAATGGTATTTCTTGATCCTATGACTCAAGAAGAATATTTGAAGTGATTACTATTTAAAAGAACCAAATGACTATTTCAAGTCTTGTAAGAAAGTATTTTTGATAAAAATATTAATGCTCCTGAACCTTCTATAGAGTTATATGAGAATGATTTAGCCAACTAGTCATCTAATGACATGCATGTATGTGCGCGCATGTGCGTGCACACGCGTGCGTGTGTTTTTGTGTGTGTGGCACATGCACTTAGTCAAGTCCAACTGTTTGTGACCCCATGGACTATAGCCTGCCAGGTTCCTCTGTCCATGGAATTCTTTCGTGCATGCATGTTAAGTAGCTTTAACTGCGTCCAACTCTTTGCAGCCCTATGGACTGTGGCCCACCAGGCTCCTCAGCCCATGGGATTCTCCAGGCAAGAATATTGAAGTGGGTTACTTCAGGGGATCTTCCAGACTCCAGGATCAAACCTGCGTCTCTTATGTCTCCTGCTTGGCAGGCAGGTTCTTTATGGAAGCCCAATGACATCATAAAGGGTACATAAAGTCTGAGGAGAAATCAAAGAAATATACCCAGTGACTACTTTTATAAATTTGTACCTCTCGTTTAGACTGTATACTGAGTTTTTGATACATGAATATTTTGTTAACTAGTGTTCTCTCTGAAAAGATACTCTGATAGGTCTCATTCAGCTAATTAATACACTTAAATATTTAGTGAGGTATTTAGTTAAATAATCAAGCCTAGTAGGGTCACCAAGACATTTCAATAAGGTAGAAATGAATTATACCTTAATATATTTGCTTTTTAAAGTACAAGTGCAAAAAAGAGGACTTAATCCATTTGATTGAATTTTCATGTAGCAAATGTGTGGGAGTACTTCCTAAATGAATCCTGTGAATTAATAAGGTCAGAATATTTCCTAAAACAAATGTTGAATATTCTAACTTTTAGTTTAATATGACCATTGTTTTTTTTGAATGAAAGAATCAACTCTGAAACTAATAGATAGGTCATTGAAAATATGATTTGTCTATTTAATAGTTTTCCAAAACTGTTGTGTAATCTTTGAAGCCTGATCTAGCGATAGCAATTGTGTTTCGCTAGAATACTACCTATTACTGAACATAAAAACTCATTTGTTTTTCATGTAGCATGGCTTTCTGTGTAAAATAATATTGAGGGATCATTATTTCCAACATTTTTATTATATTAATGATTCTTAGGAGCCAAAAGTAGTTTCTTAGTTGCTTTTTACTTTTCTTCGCTTTATTTAAAATGTGCACATTTATTTATTTTTTAAAATGTGCACATAAACATTTTCTCCAGTTTCCTGGTAAATTGTAAAAAGAGAAATTTGATAGGGCATGTGTATGCCCTTCTAGAATAAGAGAGCTGTAGGAGGGAGGGAAGAAGGCCAAGGGTTGCAGGGTGTGACCATTGGTCTTCTACCAAAATACTGATTTCTAATTTTTGCATCCCTTTAGTCCCTTGTGAAATATATGTGAAATATGTGAAATATATGGCTCTGCTCGTTCTCGGTGTGTTCAAACGAAGTTCAAAGTAGTAGGAGACTCAGTGACATCCAAGGATTTGTTAAACTGCAAAATGTCCTGTTATGTGAATATGAATTCCACTTAAAGAACACGGAGAAATATTGTAGACAGTATGAAAGAGTAGAACGGATCCTTAGTTTTGCAGAGTTCTGCTGTTGTTCCCTCTAGTTTACACAAGAGGGAAATTGCGCAAATAATACAGGAGTTCATTCCCACTGTAAGAGATTCAGTGTAGTTTCATACTGTGAAAGTCCCACTTCAATCTTCACCTCATGGTTTAAACTACAGCTTTAAAGATCTCTTTTCCATGTTTCTCTGTATATACATATGCCATGATAGATTTTAAGATAAATTTGATCTTCTGGTATGTATGATTTGGTAATTGGCTTTTTAAAATTTCTTCTGAGTCTTGGAGCTTGTCCCATATCACTATATATAGACCCATAATATACATGTATTTTAATATGTTCAATCACTCCTCAGTCTTGATACTTCTTATGGTCATGGATGACTTCATAAATGACTTCTTATGTCATTTCCATCTTCTTATGATTACAAATAATAAAGCAGTGAACATCCCAGTATCTATGTATTTGAGCACATGTGTGAAAACTTCTGTAGGCTAGGTTTGTAGAAGTGAAAGTTCTTGGTCAAGAGTAAGGGTGCATGAAGTTTAAATTTTTATCAGAGTAATGAATTGTCTTTCTAAGAAAGTTTTTCAGTTTGAGATTCCACTGATAATACAGAACAGAGCTTACTTCCCAGAGTCCTAACCAATAGTTGATATTACTTGCCCAGTTTTCTGTATAGCTTTGTTCATCTTTATAAGAGTTTTCATATATATATATATGTACAAATATATACATATGCACATATAACCATTTACATATGTACATACACACACATTGAATGTACAAAATGTATATCTTTTGAATATGTTTTAAATATTTTTATCCCATTCTGTTACTTGCCTTTTGACTTCATTTTTCCTATCTCTTGCAAATATTTAAAATTTTATGAGGTCAAATCTGTCAGTTTTTTTCTGTAGGGACTTTAGGTTTTGTTGTTCACATTAAATTTCCTAGGACAGTTAGCATATTTTTGGTTACTTGGCATATCTTTGGTTACAATTCACAGAAAGCTCTCTCAATTGCTTTAAACAATAAGGAAAAGGTATGACTTTCTATATCAAAAGTTCCAAGTTAGGGCAGTTCTGTAGTTGGTTAATTTGATGGCTCAACAATATGAACAACCCTGACTTTTCTAAGGACAAGTACCTCCTCACTGGTTTTTTCCTAGAATAAAATTTGTGTATTCTTATAGAGTTGATCTTCCATATGAACATTAGAATTACCTTGTCAACTTCTGTTTTAAAGATTATTCTACCATTTTCACTGCAGCTGCTTTGAAAATGAAAGTGTTAGTCTCTCAGTCACGTCTGACTCTTTGCGATCCCATGGACTGTAGCCCACCAGGCTTCTCTGTCCGTGGAATTCTACAGGCAAGAATACTGGAGTGCGGAGCCATTCCCCTGTCCAGGAGACCTTCTGACCCAGGGACTGAACCTGGGTCTCTTGCATTGCAGGCAGATTCTCTACAATCTGAACCACTGGTTATTATATTAATTTTGAAGGAAATTTTATCTTTAAAAAATTGGGTTTCCTCATCCAGGCATGAAGTATGTCTTCATAGTTGTTGAGGTCTTCCCTTGTGTCTTACAGTAAAAGTTTATATTCATTGACTCCAGTCTTGGAGTTCCCACAAACTGTCCCTAACTGTGATAGGCTTTTTCTGCCTATCCCTGTAATAGAGAACAGTTTCCCCTGCTTTCATTGCTTTGTTGATATTCTCTGTGGATATTTCTCTTTGTTTTATAGTTTCTTCAGTATATTTTGTTGATTTTATTTTATTTCTTTTCCTATGTTGCTATATATTTATTCTTTTATAGAGAGATATAGATGTAGATATAATTATAAAATACTTATATAGATATGGTTGTGATGATGGCAGTGGATATGGATAAAGACAGATATCTTTTCTGTAACCGTGAGATATTAGGTAGAAGATAAAATAGATTCCTGTGTTCAGTCTTCTATCTTGATTGATTGACATTTCTTTGTGTTAATTGATCAAATGACTACCTAGAAGTTTCATGGTGTAATGTTTATTTCTTAGACAAATACTGAGGCTCTTTTTCAGTTCTGCCCCAAGGTACTTTTATGAAATATATTTTGGAAGACAAGACAGTAATACAAAAAAAGTATACACTTGTGTTTCTGCTGCACATACTTAGACCTACAAGTGAATTGGAGTGATAGTAACAGGGGGATGAAGTGTACCAAAAAAGCTCTTTTGTTTTAGCTTAAAGCACTGACGGATGCTACCAAATTAGCAAATGAAAATTCGGAAATAAGCCAGCTGACCAGAAAATCTTTGCAGGATTATTATTGGCAGATAAGGTAGGTTTTAGGACATTCTTGTACTCATCAAGCATTTATTAAGGAGCTTGTTTAAACAAAGTATTGTACTATGCTGTGGAAGATGTAAAATAAGAAACTAACAATATCCTATTTTTAAAATTGAAATATAGCTGATTTACAGTGTTTTGTTAGTTTCAGGTATACAGCACAGTGATTCAGTTGTAATTTTCATATTATATTGCATTATAAGTTTTATCAAATATTTGCCATTATAAGATTTATCAAATATAATTCCCTGTGCTAAGCAGTAAGTCTTTGTTGCTTATCTATTTTATGTGTAGTAGTTTGGGTTAACCCAACACTTCTAATTTGTTCCTCCTTCCCTCCTTTCCCTTTGGTAACCTTAAGTTTCCTTTCTATGTCTGTGAGTTTGTTTCTGTTCTGTATACAGATTCATTTGTATTATTTTTTAGACTGCACATATAAGTGATGTTATATAGTATTTTTTTACTCTTTTGACTTGCTTCACTAAGTAAAATACTCTCTAGGTCCATGCATGCATGCATGCTAAGTCGCTTCAGTCATGTCTGATTTTTTGCAGCCCTATGGACTGTAGCCACCAGGCTCCTCTGTCCATGGGATTTTCTAGGCAAGAATACTAGAGTGGATTGTTTTGCCCTTCTCCAAGGAAATCTTCCTGACCCAGGGATCAAACTTGCATTTCTTATATCCTCCTGCATTGGTGGGCAGGTTCTTTACCATTAGTGCCTCCTGGGAAGCCCCTGTAGGTCCATATGTGGTTGCAAATTATAATATTACATTCTTTTTTATGGCTGAGTAATATTCCATATTTGTATGTGTGAGGGGATATATACATCTTAAACCAATCACCTGTTGTTGGACCCTTGGGGCTTGTTTCCATCTTCTGGCTGTTGTAAGTACTGCTGCTATGAACATTGGGGTACATGTGTCTTTTCCAACAAGAGATTTCCTTTTTTCTGGTATATATCCAGGAGTGAGACTGCTGAAGATCCCTAGTCTTTAGGCAGTTAAATAAATGGTTCCAACTTTTTGTAACATTTTTGTGTAAAAATATTTAATAGAAGTATCACATGAAAGTAGTTGTAGTTTTATTAATATGATCTATTTAAAAATGTATGTTGATTAAAAACTATTACAAATTTACTGATACCTTTCAGTTGACTTGAATCATGTTTATCTCAAGTGTTTGTATGTTTGAGAATTAGTCTGCATACACATGTGCAAGATATACTATTAATTTAGTCTAAAAGCAATACTCAATGAGTATGTAGAGTTAAGGACCCTTATTTTAAAAAATGATCTACAATTTGGGAATCATTAGCTAATAGACTAGTTAGGAAAAGAAATTAGGAAAGTATAAAATAATTGGAAAAATAATTTAAAGACAATCCATAATTATGTGTCAAGGAATCTCCAAAAGCAGGAAAACTCTGGGAGGTACTTATTGGGTAGAAAGTTAAACTTACACAAAGATATGGACAACTCTGAGTGATTTGATAGTTAAAGAATTTCTCTGACTCCCTGCCCATTGACCTAAAATGGCTCTACAAATTCTTAACCACTGGAGGCAAGTTGTTTTAAATAATTGGTTTTCCTCAGTATAAACATTGTTACTTAAGGAAACTGACATATGCCTTGTACAAGTACTGACACATAGTGAAGTATCTCTGTAAATAGTAGTTGAATGAATGAATGATAGAAACCATCAGTATTTACAAAACAGTAAATTACTGTTGTTTATAAGGTTAACTAAAACTTAGAGCCAAAAACACTCATTGGCATAAAGAATGCTGAGGAAGTAAGGAAGGACTAAGGAGCAAAGAGTGGTAAATATGTGGCTAAGTCTCAGTGAGCAGTCATGTAATGATGTTTTACAGGGCATAAAATTAGAGTTCACAGAATGGTCAAAGGTAAGACATAACACCATAAAACTCCTAGAAGAGAGTATAGACAAAACATTCTCTGACATAAATTGTACCAGTGGTACAATTAGGTCTTAGGTCTGTCTCCCAAGGCAATAGAAATAAAAACCAAAAGTAACCAAATGGGCCCTAATCAAACTACAGACTTTTGTACAGCAAAGGAAACAGACAAAAACAAAACCAAAAAAACCCCAAAAAGACAACCTATGGAATGAGAGAAAGTGTTTGCCAATCATGTGACTGACAAGGGCTTAATCTCCAAAACATATAAATTGCCCGTACAATTCAATAGCAAAAAATCAAACAATCCAATAAAAAATGGGCGGAAGACCTAAATAGAAATTTCTCCGAAGAAAGTGTAAAGATGGCCTGTAGGCCCATGAAACATACTCCATTAGAAAAATGAAAATTGAAACTACAATGAGGTATCACCTCATACCAGTCAAAGTGGCCATCAATAAAAAGTCTACAAATAACAAATGCTGGAGAGAGTGTGGAGAAAGGGAATCCTCCTGCCCTGTTGTTGGAAATGTATGTTGGTGTAGCCACTATGGAAAACAGGATGGAGGTTCCTGAGAAAACTAAAAATAGAATCACCACATGATCCAGCAATCCCACTTCTGGGCATATACCTGGGTAAAGCTATAATTCAAAAGATGCATGCACCCCTATGTTCATAGTAGAACTATTCACAATAGCCAAAACATGGAGATAACCTATAATAAATGTCCATCGACAGATGAATGGATAAGGAAGGATATGGTACATATATACAGTGGAATAGTACTCAGTCATAAAAAATGATGCCATTTGCAGGTGAAACTAGATTGTCATTCTGAGTGAAGTAAGTCAGAAAGAGAAAATAAATACCATATGATATCACTTCTATGTGGAATCTAAAGTGAACCTATCTACAAAACAAGCAGTCTCACAGACATAGCCATCAGACTTGTGGTTGCCAAGTGGGGAAGGAGAGGAAGGGGCTGGGAATTTGGAATTGGTAGATGCAAACCATTGCATTTAAAATGGATAAACAAGAAGGTCTTACTGCATAGTACAGGGAACTGAATACGATTTCTTGGGATAAACCATAATGGGAAAGAATATTTTAAAAAGAATGTATACACATGTAAAACTGAGTCACTTTGCAGTACAGCAGAGGTTGGCACAATATTATAAATCAACTATACTTCAATAAAAAGTAAAAACAGTTAAAATATGAAACTTTTAGAATGGAGTAAAGAATGGAGAAGGGTAAAAGTAATTAAAGATATTTGCATTGGTGATTAAGACTTTAGTAAATGAAGGACTTAAATTTTAACTTACAACCTCTAAAGGAAGAGAATAAACAGATATAGTTTCCAAATCAAGAGGAAAATGAGATAATAAGAAATACTCAACCAATCCAAAAGAAGACAAAAAAAGAGAGAGAAAAGGGAACATAGAAACATAAGACAAGGAGAAAGCACAAAAGAAAATGGTGAAGTTAAATCTAAATATATCTAAATGGGTTAAGCAATCCATTTTTATATAGACTGGATTATATTACTTTGGTATTCAAGTAGTATACTCAGTATCCCATCAGGCAAAGTACTTCTAAATTTGAAGCAGTAGTTCTGATTGTTAATCTGAAAAAAGTATGATAAATATACTACAGAATGTCCAGAAAACCTGGAAATACATGGATTTTAGTAGAGTACTTTTGAATAGTGAAAAATCTTAAAGACGCATGAATCTCTAAATGGAATTTAATTCCCTGTATGACGATGTGAGTAAAATGGAAAAAAAAAAAAAGCAAAAAAATGAGGTGGGGAGCCCAGAAGAGTTAGTGCAATAAACTGTTTGAAGCCATTTGTAATGACTTGTAGCTCTAATCCACCAACATGGTTTTGTTTTTTTTTTTTTTTTTTTTTTTTTTTTTTTTTTTTTTGAGTCTGGTTGCTTTACAATGTTGTGTTAGTTTCTAGTGTACAGCAAAGTGAATCATGTCTATATATGTCTCCTCTCTTTTGGATTCCTTCGCATTTTGGTCACTGCAGAGCACTGAGTAGATTTTCCTGTGCTATACAGTAGTTTCTCATCTATTTTATACACAGTATCAAATGTCGATTCCAAGGTCCCAATTCATCCCACACACCCTCCTTTTCCCCTTTGGTATCGTTTGTTCTGTACACCTGTATCTCTATTTCTGTTTGTAAATAGATTGCCTATACCATTTTTTTCAAATTCCATATATTAATATATGCATTCATATGTGCTATTTGGTTTTGTCTTTCTGTGTCTGATTTACTTCATTCTGTAGACAGTCTCTCAATCCATCTGTGCCTCTACAAATGACCCGATTTCACTCCTTTTGTGACAATAATATTCCATTGTATATATGTACCACATCTTCTTTATCCATTCCTCTGTTGATAGACATTTAGGCTGTTTCCATGTCCTGGCTATCATAAATAGTACTGCAGTGAGCATTGGGGTGCATGTGTCTTTTTGAATTCTAGTTTTCTCTGGGTATATATATGCTCAGTTCACTAATGTATTTTTAATCTAACATTATTGTTGTAGTAATACAAAACAACTCTATGAGTTAGAAAAGGAAAAGGACTTTTCCCTACTACACAGTATATTACGGACTTGGAAACAGATAAAATCCCTTCGACAACGACAAGGGTTTACAAGCACTTCAGTAAAGTTACAGTTTCAGAGGTGAGTGGCTGCTCTGTTTGTTCTTATAGGTCTTCTGAGGAGTTGCCAACTAATCCCTGGGAATTAACAGAGACTGGGAAAAAATCCAGAAGTTAGTCAACTGCTTGATGTAGTCAACAAAGAATTTGTATCTTGAATATAAAAACAGTAGTTACAGCTTTAAGACAACTGTTTTCCAGAGCAGCTGCACCATTTTCTATTCCCAACAGAGCATATAATATCAAAGAATCTCCTTTTTAAAAGATTAAAATTTAAAGACTAAACTTTGTACTGAAAAGTGTAAACCCCTGCCATCTGAAAGTATTCCAGATGACTGGGGTTTTGCTGGACTACTTATGGAAGAGGAATAATAGTAATACCTACTTTGTAGGGTTGCTGTGAGAATTAAGTGAGTTAATATGTGTAAAGTACTTAGAACATTGCCTGGCATGTACTTAGTAAGCACAATGTTTGAGTTAGCTGGGGCTAATTGTAGTAGTAGTTAGTGATGGTGGCGGTGATAGTGGTAGAAATAATAGTGGTACAGTAGTAGTAGTTGGTGGTGGTGGTGGTTCCCATAGAAGTGGTAGTAATACAGTAGTAGTAGTTGTTAGTGGTGGTGGTGGTGGCGGCAGTCACTGTATTGGTAGTGGTAATGTCATGAATCCCTTACTGTTTACGCATAAACCCCAAGGAGTATACCTGATTTACCACTTACTATTGCTATAGTGTCTTGCCCTTACACATGCTCATGTTCACAGCTCAAGAAATATGAGAGGGACTTGCTTGGTCCACTTGGGCCACCACTTGCTTCGTGGTCCAGGGGTTGACTCCACACTTAACCATGCAAGGGGTTTGAGTTCAATCCCTGGTCGAGGAACTAAGATCGTACATGCTGCCAGTTGTGGCCAAAAATTAAAAAAAAAAAAAGAGGAAGCATGGATTATGCCCTTAAATTTATATCTTCCATCCCCATTGGTCCCTTATTCTCATCAGAGAGGTTTCTTAATATCCTTAGAAAGGGCGTAAAAGTACTAACAGTAAATTAACTGGGCTTCTCTGGTAGTATTTAATAAGTAGGGAGAAATCTGTGAAAACTGAGAACAAGCTTATGAAATTTTATATTTATATGATATATATATGTGTGTATCATACTGATAATTTCCTTGGGATGTACAATTATTTAATAAGAGATTGTGATGTATGTGTGTACTGTGTTGGCACAATCTCTAACAACTCAAATAATTCCATTATTTCTGCTTTAAATAATTCTACTTTTTATTAATTAGGTTGAAAATGAATAAATGTGATGAACAAAAACAAGAATTGTCAAAAATGTGGGGGACTGAGAAGAAAACTGAAGGAAAAGCATTTAAGAACAGGAAGAAACAGGAGGTATTTACACTGCAAAATAACATTCAACTCATCCTAACTGGTTATAATATTGTTTGATAGAATAATGATAGAATAGGAAATCTTGATATTTGTAATAGTTACCCAACGAAATGACAAATAAAATTTTAATTTTAAGAATAATTGTCCTAAGCAGTGAAATTACATTATAAATTATTTATTTTCCTGTTTCTAGAGCTTCTCATATTTAGCTTCAGAATTTGAAGAAACAGATATTGAAATAGCAGATCCAATTACCATGATACCACAACTTTCTTTCACAGCAGAATTAACAAACTTATCTAGATGTTCACTGTAAGCATTTTAAAAATTATTTTAAGCATTTTCAGATTATTCTTCTTCATTATATGTTTTCTAGTTACTGTATTCTTTCTTTAATAATGTTAGATTTCCTGATTGCTAAGTTTAAAAAATATATTTGCGCTTTTAATTGCTACCATAGTTCTATGATATTATCCTCATTTTAGAGATTGGTATTGAACTTCTAGTTTATGACTGAGGTGGGACATAAACCAGTTTGGTGTGATGATTGGTTTTTGTTTTTCTATGGTAGTAATTTTTGTTCAGGTATAAATAGATGGACTATAAAGCCACTGTGAAAAATAGGATTATATGGTCATCCTTGCTTGTTGAAGGATCTCCTGGCTTTCATAGAAAATGTTCTGATTAGAAAGGACCCTCTGGAAAATTTCTGTACTTGGACAATACCAGCATCTTTCTTCCCCAGTTGTGACTTCTTCTTTGACCTTTAAGGTTTTCTTTCTACTCCTAGGAAATCCATGCATAACAGATATCATGCCAATCCCCATTTCTCCCATCTCTAAGCCTTTGGATCTCATCTTCCTTAAAGAGGATGTAGCAACTTAGAGCACTGAACTTGGTACAACTTTCCAACCTCTCTGTCCCATGAAACATTTGGTACCAATTCATCTTTGAATACTGTGAATGTGCATCATTTAGTGCTGTGTTGGAAGATAGTGGGTGTCCAATAAATATTCATGTTCATTAAATGGATGAATAAGTGGCTAAACTTTTAAATGAACATAAAGAGTGGCAAACACAACGGCAAAATTATCATTACCTTCTTTGTGACTAGAGAAGTAGAGCAGTGAAGCAATGTTTTATTTGTTCTACGCCTACTTCCAAAAAGGGGCCCAAGATAATTTCTTGTGTAAGATGCCCACAAAAGGACCATCTAAATAAGGATAAGAGAACAGCCATAAAATGGAAGTTGGAAATAAAGAAGAGAAAAAGAAGGAAGAAGATACTTGTGCTGGAAAGGCTAAGCTAAAACTTAGAGGAAGTCAAGGCAAAAGGAAACTAAATGCTTTATGTCTTTTCACAGCTATTGCTATCATGGGGCATTGCTGTCATTATCCATTGAAAATATCCAGTTGAATAAGAATTGAGTCTTTGGAAAAGAATAATATGCTTATGTCAAAGAGGGAGATAAAAGGAGTACATGGATTAAGGGAACATTAAAAAGAGTTTACAGGTGCAGAAAAGGCAATATTTCATGAAGATGAATATAATCCCAAATTAACAAATTCTCATAATCAGTAGATAAGCTCATTATTTAAACTACTTTCAGAGGGCAATGTAAGGGACATATTTTATGAAACTATTAATATTTCTTTTAAGGTAATTGGGAAGAAGATAA
This sequence comes from Odocoileus virginianus, assembly GCF_023699985.2. Taxonomy (NCBI): domain Eukaryota; kingdom Metazoa; phylum Chordata; class Mammalia; order Artiodactyla; family Cervidae; genus Odocoileus; species Odocoileus virginianus. The sequence continues at coordinate 710,230 of NC_069680.1, forward strand.
AAAAAAACCACCAGGGAGATAGGAAAAATAAATAATCTTTTGTCCCATACCCCTTTGAGAAGATTATAAAGAAGATGGGCAGATATGCTGGCCTATAGGGTGATCAGGGTGGAGAACAGAAGGGAATTTTATGTTTCAGCCTATGGCTTATCTTCCAGCTAGTCTTTTACCTTCTGAAAATCAGGATCAAATCTTAACTATCATTAGGTCAGTTGACTTGCATCTGAGAAGATATTCAATAAATGTTGGTTGAAAGAATGAATGAATGGGTGGAGGGAAGATGCCTTAGGAGTTCATATTATTGAATGGATCCATTTTTTTCCCCAACATGTGTTGTCATAGTAGCCCCAAGAAGTTAACCTTTCTGGCTGGCCTCTGATCTTTGGGTTCAGAGAAACAATGTCCTAGAAAAAAAGAATATACAACCTAAAGCCTAAAGAGATTCACAAAGACCTTTAAGAGGACACAGCAAGGCTGTTGTCTTAGAGTCACCTGCTTGAGGTTATTGAAAACATAATATGTGTGTGTGTGTTAAAAGTTCGAAAATATTTTTGAATTCTTGATGCAAGCTCCCTCACCCCCATTCCTAAGTCCCTCAATTTTTTCCTCTCATAAAACATCTTATAATGGGTGTGTTATAATCTCTTTAAGTTATAATTTAATAAAATAAATAGTTGAATGATTTATGGTACTTTAATTTTAGTTCTTTTTCTGTTTTTGAGTCAGCGTCTTTTTAAAGAAATTTCTTGATAGGAGAAGTTTCTTATCTGTGGATAAGAGAAAGGCAAATGTTATTGGGCTTAAAGATAGTATTTGTCCTCTAAAATGACCATATTTTAATATGTTGAGGTATATTTTGAAAAGAATAATATTTTATATCTGGTTTGCTTTTGAAGGGTCTCTAAAGGTTTATTTAATTTTTAGGTACGAACAAAAGAGGAGAGCCAAAATTCAAAAGCTTAAATATTTTATTAAAATCTTATACAACGATAAACAGGTTTCCTGCACTTCAATTTCTCCTCTACAGTTTGATTTTAAAGTCATGTTTCAGCAAATTTTCAATATTCAGTTAATATATTGGCCTGAAACAATTTGCTTGGAGGTATGCCATTGTCATTTAATTTTGTATATTATTTTATACAATAAATGATTTTAAATTTCTTGTTAGTTAATATTATAAGTTCTTTTATATTAAGAGATATTAAGATAAGATATTAATATTTATAAATAATATACTTATAATTCATCAGTAGTCTTTTATGCTTTAAGTACAAAATTATTTGATTTGTAGTTGTTCTAAATACTTCTTTCCTGCTATAGTTCTTGCCAACCCTAGACGTGCAGCATTATTCATTTATTAGTGAGGTGGAAGAGGTGAAAGAAAGTTGTTTAAACTATGAGTAGTATAGCAATTGTTAGTGTTGAATAATTTCTTCAAATTGCCCCAACCTTGGTTTTGTGATTTCAGTCTCTTGATATATTTGTTCATCTTTTTAAAACTTTTTTAAAAGAATCTGATGAAGAAACACACATGTAGCAGACCCCTGATCCCTTCCCAAAGACCCCATCATAAGAATCCCGGCACTAAAAGAAGAAAAATATGATGATGAAGACAAATTAGAAACAGTAATGGAGTCTAGACAACAAGTCTTGATGGCTAATATAAGGGTTAAACTTGAACCTCAACCTGAAAGAAAAGTTAGGAGGAGTAAAGATTTGTGTTATATGAGTATAGAGTGGAGTCTGAGACATGGGGAAATTATTATTACAAATCTAAATCAGTTATTTTTTGATTCCTGATCAAAAGCTGTATTCATTTTATTCATCTGTGCCTTTAAGTTACTATCATCTTAAAATGTAGCTCTATTGAAATTTTTAAAAATTATTTATTTTAATTGGAAGCTAATTACTTTACAATATTGTAGTGGTTTTTGCCATACATTGACATGAATCAGCCTTGGGTGTACATTGTTGAACTTTTTATTTTGAAAATATACTGACTACACTTTCCTACTATTGTACGTAAAATAAATTGTGATATTATAATCTAACTTCTTGAAGTTTAAAATTGCCCCCTCTAAAATTACCAGAATAGGTAAGTGTAGATTTTTGAATCATTCATCATCATCAATTAGCACATTATCCTAACAAACTAAGAGGCAAAGAAAGAAAGAAATCTATCTAGGGATAATTCACACTATTAAAAGCTGCATGAATTGCTAAATAAATCTATATGCCCTTGATGAACACATACAAACCTGCATTTCTAATTTTATTATTATTTTTCTTTACTCCTTCTTCACTTCAGCCAAACTGGACTGTTTGTTTTTTTTCCCCATATATTTTTGCAATTCCCTACTTAGACTTTTTTAATATTACAGTTTCTCCACTTATAATGCCTGTTTTCATTCTCGACACGTCATCTCAGCTACACAGATGTTGATAGCTGCCATTGGGAACAAGTCATCTCCTGGGAGATTCCAGGTGTCATTCTCTACCTTTACATATGCTGCGGTCCAGGATCTGGCCTCCAAAGTGAATTTGACAGTTCCATGAGAACACATGGACATACCCTAAACAAGTCCGCAAGATTGATGTGTAAAATCAGAATGCCAACTGAATATATGAATATATTTGTCAATTCATTGTCTGTTTTTAGTTGGCCAGTTTACTAACTTACAATAAGAAATTTTTTTCAGAGACATAAATACTTAAAATCCATTAGCTATAATTAGCTATAACCCCCGCAAACCTTTCTGTATTAGTGATGCCTTTGGCAAAGGGACCAGTGTGTTGGCTTAAATTCACTCTTATAGAAACAGTATTTAGACGACCAGAAAAATAGTTGCCTCTTTGTCTTGCGTTTTTCTCTGCCTTCTTGGTTAGCAACTGTCCTTTTGGTTGGTACATTCTTTTTTATCTTTTAAGGGGCATTTATCTTCTTTGATTTTCTTTTCTTTAAAGCACATATCACTGTTTCTCCAGACACTGATAACAGAGTATAAATCACAATAAGATCTTCCTATTGAAAAAATTTGGGTTTGTAGTTATGACAGTGATGGAATTCTAGTAGAAAGCACAGCATGCAGAATCAGAAAACCTGGGTTTAGTACTCAGTAAGTGTCTGTAGAACCACGTACTCAGCGCCTCCCTTACTCCTCCTTCTGGGACTTTTCCTCCCTTCCCTGCTACACAGCTCGTTTAATCTGTCCTTGGACTCGAGGAGCCAACAACTCTCCCTTTTTCTTAGGCAAGTCAACCTGAGTTTCTATCACTTCTAATAAAAACTAATAGAGTTTCATATAGAGATTTCATTTCTTCATTTATAAAATGGGAAGAGTAATGCCTATTTCCTGTAATTTTTATCAGGTTTAAATAAGATAAAGGACTTTTAAAGTGCTACACAACAGTAAGTTCTTTGGGTATTGTGTTATATGTACTGAATTCCCAGAATTATATTTCTCATCCTTTTATTCAACTGACTTTCTTTGAAACCAGTGAAAGGCACTATACTTTTAAACACATAAGATTACCTAATTTTATCACAATCATGTGGATCAAAGGCTCTAGAGCAATACCTGTTTTACATTCTAGTATTTTTAAAGGAATTATGTTAGTGATGACCTTTGTTTTAGTTTTTTTCTATTTTGTACTTTCAATGAGTTATCAATCATTTCTTTTATGTTTAGGTTTATGAAATAAGTAAAAGGACATGCTTATTGGCAAAACTATATTTACCTTTACCTAACAGCACAGAATTGAAAAGCAAAAGTATTTTGGAATATCTAGAATTTAGCTCTGATAAACTTGTCATACCTGCATATGGAGAAGTAGGAAGCAGTAAGTTTATTAAAAATGTGTCTTCCCTCCTATTTCCTTCATGAGTTCTATATCCTAAATGACCATGGGTCATTCATATGAACAAAGAATCCTATTCATAGAGTCATAAAATATGTTGGTAGATGTCGGGGTCTGGGGGTGGTGGGTTATGGGATGGGGAGGGAGAATGAGAATTTAGTGTTTAATGGGGACAGAGATTCAGTTTATGAAAGTGAAAAATTCAGGAGATGGTGAGAATTGCACAGCAATGTGAATGTTCTTAGTGCCACTGAAATGTACAGTTAAATGTTGTTAAAATAATACATTTTACATTATGTGACCTTTACCACACACACAAAAAAAAACTTTAAAAGGAATCCTATATTTATAGTGTTAGGTTAAAACGAATTAAGTTCTTCCAGACAGTAAACTAATTTTTAAAACTTTGACTTGAATCAGATCTTTAGGAAATCTAAACTTTGAGACAAGCTCCTCTGCTTTTCCTAGGGCATCTGAGACAAGAGCACTGTGCTTTGTATAATGTGAGCTCCACACCTAAGTGGGGAGATTGCTCTGCCCCTACCTGACTTGAAGTGAAGTGAAAGTCTCTCCGTCGTGTCCAACTCTTTGCAACCCCATGGACTATACAATCCATGGAATCTCCAGGCCAGAATACTGGAGTGGGTTGCCATTCCCTTCTACAGGGATCGAACCCAGGTCTCCCGCATTGCAGGTGGATTCTTTACCAACTGAGCCACCAGGGAAGCCCATCAGATGGTCTGACCTTCGGTAAAGCCTGAAGGTGCTCCAGGACATGTTGATTAATCTTTGAACTGAATAGGGGAAGGAGGAAGAGGAGAGAGAAAAGGAGAGATAAGAGAAAGAGGAAAGGAGAAGGGACTTTTTTACTGTCTTTCAATTGATTTTACTCCTCCTGCAATTTAAGTTAGCATGTCTGCCGGAGTGCTTCCTCTTCTCCCATGGTTCCCTTCTCTCTCACCTTCCTTCAGTTCAGTTCAGTCGCTCAGTTGTGTCCGACTCTCTGCGACCCCATGAATCGCAGCACGCCAGGCCTCCCTGTCCATCACCAACTCCCGGAGTTTACTCAAACTCATGTCCATCGAGTCGGTGATGCCATCCAGCCATCACATCCTCTGTCGTCCCCTTCTCCTCCTGCCCCCAATCCCTCCCAGCATCAGGGTCTTTTCCAATGAGTCAACTCTTCACATGAGGTGGCTAAAGTATTGGAGTTTCAGCTTCAGCACCAGTCCTTCCAATGAATATTCAGGACTGATCTCCTTTAGGATGGACTGGTTGGATCTCCTTGCAGTCCAAGGGACTCTCAAGAGTCTTCTCCAACACCACGCCTTCCTTGGGATGTTGTAATTGCTATGTCCGTCTGGTGAAAAGAAAGGGAGTATGAATGAGTGAACAAGGAGGAGAAAGAAGGAAATACACAGGCAAAGGAACAAGGAAAGTACAGAAAATGAGGGAGGAATGTAGTCTGCTTAGATAAAGTCCAGATGAAGCAGAAAACCCGGTTGTGGAGACCCAGGAGAAAAGACTTAGAGAAATTTAGGATGCACTAAGCACTTGGCAGAAGTTTCAAAAAATATCACTAAGCTCTCTGGAGACTGAGAGGGAAGATGAGGAGAGGGAGAAAATTGAAGAATGTAGGGAAGGAGCCAAACAGTAGCTCTTTTTCTGCTAGCATGCGTGCTCAGTTGCTAGTTGTGTCAGATTCTTTGTGACCCTATGGACTGCAGCCCGCCATGGAGTTTCCCAGGCAAGAATGCTGAAGTGTGTTGCCATTTCCTACTGCAGGGGATCCCTCCCCCCACCCCATGCCCCCTGTCAGGGATCAAACCCACGTCTCCTGATCCTACACTGGCAGGCAGGCAGAACCACTGAACCACACTGGAAAGCCTTTTTTTGCTGCCAGTGGTGTTTTTTCCTTGCTGGCAGCCACTCCCAGAAAGAATGGTTTGAAAACTTGTGTTCCGATAAGTTCTCTCCCCTCTTGTTTGTAGTCTGTTTGAAACAGTCTGCCTTGAGGGGTTTTGGGTAGGAGTTGAAGGAGAGCTGTAAAGATAGAGCCTGCAGTCAGCATAAACTGCATTTCTGGGGTTCCAGGAACACGTAAAAGGGGAAAAAACTGTAATGTGCTCAAATATTCATATGTTTTTAATACCCTTTGTAAACAGATGTGCCCTTTCTTCTTGAGGAAAATGGAACTGAAGAACTTTGTCTTTTGACATCAGGAAAACTAAGCTATTCTTTATCATGGGCCTTAGATGAAAATGGTATTCCTCTGACACCTGTGTCACAGTCATTACAATCTGCTTTCTGCAGGTAATAAATGTTATGCTTGAAAAATAATGCCTGTCCTCAGCAAAGCATCACACAAAGCTTACAAAAGGGAAACTCTAGATAAATGGTAGGAACAGTTTAGTTTACATGGATGTTGCTTTATTTTTATTTGTATTTGTAAATATATAAAATATTTATTTTATTTATAATCACTCCGCTAAGGCAATAAGTATCTTTATGTGTAAGAGAATGTGTCTCTTCAATGTTTAGGATTAGAGCCACATGGATGATGACAGAGGCGGTTCCATAGTCCTTAGACTGTGTAGGCAAAGGCCAAGACTCCCAAGGATTTGATTTCTGGGTCCTTTATCTCTCCCAGTCATTCTGGATTATGCAAAAGAAAAAAGATTTTTTGCATTATCAATTTGCTGGAAGAAATTGCTGAGCATAGAAATTTCATCTATATCCCACAACTTCTTAGAGAAATTGGAGTTAACTTCTAGACCCTATCCACAAACAGTATTACTAGAAGTACAGTAGAATTCTATCAAAATGATAATGCTGGCTTATATACTGTGCTATGTTTGAGTAAAATGACACACATAAAGGGGCCAAAAGATCTCATCATTAAAGAAATTAATGAATGATAATGACAAAAGGATAGCCTTTTCCCTCCCCATCTTAACACATATTTTAATTTTTATTTGTTTTTTTAAACACATATTTTTAAGAAACAGTCTAGATCCAACTATATGACATTATGGGAAAGGCAAAACTATGGAGACAGTAAAAATGTCATTGTTCACCAAGAGTTAGGGAAAGGGAGGGATGAATAGGCAGAGCACACAGGATTTTTAGGGTAGTGAAACTATTCTGTATGGTACTGTAACTGTGGATACGTGTCATTATGTATTTGACAAAAATCCGTATAACATAAGACACCAAGAGTAAACCTTACTGTAAACCATGGATTTTGAGTACTAATGATGGGTTAGTGTAGGTCCATGGATTATAACAATTGCAACTCTTTTATTGCAACAAACATAATAAATTATAACTGGTGCAGGATGTTAATAGTGATGTAGGCTGTGTATGTAGAAACTGTACTTATACCAATTTTGCTGTGATCCTAAAATTCCTTTTAAAAAATTCCTATTTTTAAAGTAAAATAATAACATTTAAAAAATATTCATATAAATAATATGGATTAAATAGGAAATCAAAACTGAAATTAGAGACTATTTTTAAAATAACAATGAGAACACTATCTACAAAACTTGTGGCATATGGCCAGAATCATAGCAAAAGTTCATAAGTGGTCTTCTTGCATACATGAGTGCTAAGTCGCTTCAGTCATGTCCGACTCTTTGTGATTCTACGGACTGTAGCCTACCAGGCTCCTCTGTCCATGGAATTCTCCAGTCAAGGATACTGGAGTGGGTTGCCTTGACCACCTTCTGAGTGGTCTTCTTGGTAAATAAGAAAGAGTTTTAGAGAAAAACTAAACCAATGTCAGTAGTACTCAACAATTGATGTTGAAGAAACAGGAAGTGGATATAGATTACTCATCAAGAAGCTTGACAGTAAAAAGAGGCTGAAAATAAGAGAGAGAACAGACTCAAAGTAAGAGTTCTTAAAATCTGGGGGCAGTACTTATCTTCTAAAAGGAAGTGATGAAATTCATAGGAAAAGAACCAGAATGTATTAGAAAGAATATGAGATAAAGAAGCCACCTGCCAATATAGGCGATGCAAGAGACTTGGGTTTGATCCCTGGGTCACGCAGATCCCGTAGAGGAGGAAATGGCAACCCACTCTAGTATTCTTGCCTGGAAAATCCCCTGGACAGAGGAGCCTGGCAGGCTGCAGTCCATGGAGTCACAAAGAGTCGGACACAACTGAAGCAGTTAGCACATGAACTCCTTCAGAGTCAGGAGGATATTGAACCAGAACATAAGTCAATAGCTGTGGTTCTAGAGAAGAGGAAATATCTTTTCAAAGCAGAGAATGAGATAGAAATCGCAGTACACACAGAAATGTAATTTTGATGGATATCCCTGCTTTGCTAAGTAATTGAGGTCATCTTAGAGACCTGGAGCAGGGCATTTTAGGAGAAAAATGGGTTGTCATCATTCAGTCACTCAGTCGTGTCCAACTCTTTGTGACCCCATGGACTGCAGCACACCAGGCTTCCCTGTCCATCACTATCTTCTGGAGTTTGCTCAGACTCATGTCCATTGAGTCAGTGATGCCATCCAACCATCTCATCTTCTGTCAGCCCCTTCTCCTCCCAACTTCAATCTTTCCCAGCATCAGGGTCTTTTCCAGTGAGTCACTTCTTCCCATCAGGTGGCCAAAGTATTGGAGTTTCAGCTTCAGCATCAGTCCTTCCAATGAATATTCAAGGTTGATTACCTTTGGGATTGACTGGTTTGATCTCCTTGCTGTCCAAGGGACTCTCAAGAGTCTTCTCCAGCACCACAGTTTGAAAGCATCAATTCTTCAGCGCTCAGCCTTTTTTATGGTCCAGCCCTCACATCCATACATGACTACTGGAAAAACCATAGCTTTGACTATATGGACCTTTGTAGGCAAAGTAATGTATCTGCTTTTTAATATACTGTCTAGGTTTGTCATTGCTTTTCTTCCAAGGAACAAGCATCTTTTAATTTCATGGCTGTAGTCACCATCTGCAGTGATTTTGGAGCCCAAGAAAATAAAGTCTGTCGTTGTTTCCATTGTTTCCCCATCTATTTGCTATGAAGTGATCAGACCAGATGCCGTGATCTTAGTTTTTTGAATGTTGAGTTTTAAGCCAACTTTTTCTGCGGGGGTCCAGCCTCCGCTGGTCCTGGGAACCCTTGGGATGAGTGGCGTCGGCGAATGCAAACACACACACACACACACACACACACACACACACACACACACACTGGCAGTGGAAAAACTTCTCTTCTTTATTTTTTCTCTAACACCTTATATATATTTTTTTCTACTGGGGCCAAGGTACGAATTATTGTTTTCGGATCTTTCCAAATGACGTCCCCCTTAGATCAGCAAAACAAGTCAGGGGATATTTTCCAAGACATAATTTCCCAGGGTACAAAATCTTCCGTCCCTAGTGGCGCGTGACAAGGATTGTTTTGGACCTCTTAGCCCGCTCTGTTTTCAGGTTTAAACATTCTTCTTGCTTCACTGCTTCACTTGAATGGACAAACGTTAGCTACAAAGAAACACATAGCTACAGGGAAAAAAAATATCTTAACAGTTTTACAGTATAATCAATCACTTAACCACTATAGTTTCTATTATAATTTTACCTACTATAAAAACTTAACTTTTATATTATACACATACTACAATATCTTGCTTACTATTTAATCTACAAGCCATAATTCATTCTATTTTCACACAGCCGTCTATGATACCTATAGCACTAACACTACTTCCTAGTGTACTCCCAGGCACACCATGGGCAGGGGAAATGGAGTAGCAGCAGCGTCGCAGCTGCCTTAACCCTTACTCCACATTATGAGAATTTTGGCATTGTGTGGTTATTAAACTTACAACTAAATCTAATGGTGTTTGCGTGTCCAGGGATGGGATTCACAATCACATTTATAAGCAGTTTTAACTTCTAATCTATTTCCATATTCCCTAATATATCTTCTATATATAAAATCCCACATATCTATAAATGGCCTAAATCTAAATACCTCCCGCATACCAGGTTATTCATATGGTTCCCATCTCCCTGGGGGCAGAGTAAGCCTAACTCTTCTGGGAAGCCCCCAGACGTTTACACCCTAGAGATGTCCCTTGGGACCTTCCCCGAGGTCTACCAGGAACAGCGAAAAACCACCAAGAATTCCAAGAAAGAGTATTAGCACAGACAAGACACATATAGCAAGAATAGGGAGTGTCCCGGAGCCTACTGGACTCGGATTCCCCTGGGTTCATGGCCTCCTTGGGTCCATGACCTTTACCCAGAGCCTTGTCATGGGCGGGGCGTTCGCTTGTCCTCTTCTTGGCTCCCGACATTTTTCACTCTCCTCTTTCACCTTTATCAAGATGCTCTTTAATTTCTTCTCACTTTCTCCCATTAGAGTGGTGTCATCTGCATATCTGAGGTTATTGATATTTCTCCCACAGTCCTGATTCCAACTTGTGCTTCATCCAGCCCAGCATTTCACATGATGAATTCTGCATATGAGTTAAATAAACAGGGCAACAATATACAGTCCTTCCCAGTTTTAACCAGTCTGCTGTTCCATGTTTGGTTCTAACTGTTGCTTCTTGACCTGCATACAAGTTTCTCAGGAGGCAGGTAAGGTGATCTGGTGTTCCCATCTCTTTAAGAATTTTCCACATTTGTTGTGATCTACACAGTCAAAGGGTTTAGCGTAGTCATTGAAGCAGAAGTAGATGTTTTTCTGCAATTCTCTTGTTTTTTTCTATGATCCAGTGGATGTTGGCAGTTTGATCTCTGGTTTCTCTGCCTTTTCTAAATCCAGCTTGTACATCTTGAAAATTCTCGGTTCACCTATTGTTGAAGCCTAGTTTGAAGGATTTTGAGCATTACTTTGCTAGCATGTGAAATGAGTGCAATTGTGCCGTAGTTTGAGTATTCTTTGGCATTGGCTTCTTTGGGATAGGAATGAAAACTGACCATTTCCAGTCCTGTGGCCGCTACTGAGTTTCCCAAATTTGTTGGCATAGTAAGTGCAGCACTTTCACACCAACATCTTTTAGGATTTGAAATAGCTCAGCTGGAATTCTATCACCTCTGCTAGCTTTGTTCGTAGTGTTGCTTCCTAAGGCCCACTTGACTTCGCATTCCAGGATGTCTGTCTGTAGGTAAGTGATCACACCATTGTGGTTATTCAGGTATTAAGATCAAAATGGGTAATAAGGGTAATTTATTTTGGAGCTAGTGAATGAGGTTTTAATATCCTGAACCAGAATTTTCTTGTGTTACTTAGTATTTCCCTAGCATAGTCCCCCACTGCAGCTATTTTTTTTTTTTAAATTTTTATTTATTTATTTTTAACACCAAAAACATTTTGGGGGTATAGCTGATTAACAGTTTTGTGATAGTTTCAGATGGCAGCAAAGTGACTCCCAACCATATACCCACTGCAGCTATTTTAAATCTTTACCACATCATTCTTTGTCTTTTTCTTAAAGTCAGATGTCTGTTCTCCTCACTCTAAAGCTAACTTTTATGCAAGTAATTTGGAACTTCCCTTGGTCTCTTTTAGGAATCTATTGACATATTTGTATCCTTTTCTTACATTTTCTTCAACTTTTCCATCTCCCTATGCTGTAAGTCTTTCATATCCAAGAAGCTTTCTGTGCTTTAAAACAAAGAAAAATCCAAGCATTTGATTAAACACTAAAAACCCTTTCTGGTTGTTTTTCCTGCCCAAGTTATTATATGGATGCTCTCCTGGTCTATATACATTGCCTTTACTTTTTGTTCACACATTTCATCCCTAACCCAACCTATTTACTCCTCAAGGCTACCAAGGACCTTCTGGTCATATTTATTGATCTGTCCTCATCTTTTTGCTTCTTGATGTCTCTTCTCTTTTGGCTTCTGTGATGCTGCACTTAATGGTTCCAGTCACTTGGGAACTCAAGTTTATAAAAGATTGAAAGTAGTTGTGCAAGATTGAAACAGATGAAAAGTGTCAACAGAAGATGAACTGCAGGAAACGTTTTCAAAGTTCAGAGCCCTTTCTAAAGTGAACTTGAAGTAAAGCTTTATCCCTGGGGATTCTGAGATCAGAGAGGGAAATTGCAGAACTCTCCTGTCTACAGCTGTGGGAGCCCAAGGGCTAGTGAGCAGCAGTGGCTTTAGGAACCTGGGATGGGCGGTCCAAAAGGCAAGACTGACTTGTGAGCGTCAGAGTGTGAAGCTAAAGGAGATCAGAAAGAGTTTGTTTATTCACTCACTCATTCATTCATTTATTCATCAACTACTGACAGAACTAGAAACAGAAGAGGATCTTAGAATGCTTTATATTGCAAAAGTCCTATCTCTCCAGTCTCAATTAACATTGTCTAGAGTTTTTTTAACACATTTTGAAAACATAGAACTGTTTTTCTTACACTCACTAGTTGATTACTTTGTGACGTGGTTAATTGAGTTTTGTATTTGCCCTTATTTCTTATCTCCCATAACTTTCATTCTGGATTTACTCTTCTTGCTCAAAGTTGTTCCCTGAACGATTCAGTTTCTTTTTTTTAGCTTTTTGTTTTGTACTGGGGTATAGCCAGTTATGACACCACCCTTATGTCAGAGAGTGAAGAGGAACTAAAAAGCCTCTTGATGAAAGTGAAAGAGGAGAGTCAAAAAGTTGGCTTAAAGCTTAACATTCAGAAAACTACGATCATGGCATCTGGTCCCATCACCTCATGGGAAATAGATGGGGAGACAATGGAAACAGTGTCAGACTTTATTTTTGGGGGCTCCAAAATCACTGCAGATGGTGACTGCAGCCATGAAATTAAAAGACGCTTACTCCTTGGAAGGAAAGTTATGACCAACCTGGATAGCATATTAAAAAGCAGAGACATTACTTTGCTAACAAAGGTCCATCTGGTCAAAGCTATGGTTTTTCCAGTGGTTATGTATGGATATGAGAGTTGGACTGTGAAGAAAGCTGAGTGCTGAAAAATTGATGCTTTTGAACTATGGTGTTGGAGAAGACTCCAACTGGTTGGAGAGATCCAACCAGTCTATCCTAAAGGAGATCAGTCCTGGGTGCTCATTGGAAGGACTGATGCTGAAGCTGAAACCAATACTTTGGCCACCTCATGAGAAGAGTTGACTCATTGGAAAAGACCGTGATGTTGGGAGGGATTCTGGGCAGGAGGAGAAGGGGACAACAGAGGATGAGATGGCTGGATGGAATCACCAACTTGATGGGCATGAGTTTGAGTAAACTCCGGGAGTTTGTGATGGACAGGGAGGCCTGGCATGTTGCGATTCATGGGGTCGCAAAGAGTCAGACACGGCTGAGTGACTGAACTGAACTGAATAGCCAGTTAACCACATTGTGATAGTTTCAGGTGAACTGCGAGGTGAACTGCGAAGAGACTCAACCATACAGATACATATTCATGAAAATGATTCTGTTTTCATGGCTAGAAAGCTTGTTTAGTCTTTATGTATTTGAAAATGTATTTTTTCCTCATTCTTGAATAATTGTGTAGATGGGCATAAAATTTGAGGCTGATACTTATTTTCCCTAAGCACTCTGAGGCTACAGTTGCATTATCTTCTGGAATTTATCATAGCTGTTTAAAAATCTGCTGTCAGTCTAAATGTTAGTATTTTGGAGATAGTCTTTTCTCCCTGATAACTTTAAAATTCTTTGCTTAATTCTTAGAGACAAAGCTCAGGCCTGAGGGCAGGGAGGAGCTATTGCTTAATGGGTACAGGATTTCTATTTGGAATGATGAAAAGTTATGAAAACAACATGGTTATGGTGACTGTACAACACTGTGGACTGAATGCCTCAGTGCCATACTAAATGCCACTGGATTACATTACCCACTTAGCATTTGTTTGTGAAGGAGGGGTTGCAGATGACAAAGGAATTTAGCTGTAGCTCACAGCTAAACAACTGTAGGGATGACAGAAGAAATCATTATAGCAAAGGCAGGAGATGTTCTGAGGCAGAAATCTAGAGACTGTGTTGAAATACAACCAAATTTTTTTAAGGGTATAATGGGATAAGTTTCTCTCCATAATGTATTTTAACATTTAAACTGTACCGAGCCTTTATTCTCTAAGGGACCTGGGCTAAGATTCTTCCCATGAGAAGGAAAATTTGTTATGTGATGATGTTAAGGGTATCAGGCCCTAGAGATCTCTTACGACAAAGATATTAAAACAGTTCAAATGAGAGGGTAGACATAGGAATTAAAGAAGGGAAGGAATACTCAAGCTTTACCTGTTTGTAACTTTGCTTAACATTCTATCAAACCATGTATTGGCTTTGTTAGGAATAACTTCCAAAGATTTGATAGTTTACAGTGCATGGTGTCGGATTCATGATCTCCGGAGAAGAAAATTGAGCTTCCAGATCAAGAACCAGGCTTGACCACTCAGGACTCTTGTGTGGGCAGAAGTTTTATTACAGTGAAAAAGGACTGAGAAAGTTTCTGACATAGACATCAGAAGAAGGTGGAGAGTGCTCCGTCACTAGGCTTAACAAGGGAGCTATATATTTTTTCAATAGGTTATTAATAACAAATCAAAAGAATGTTTCAAGTTTGTAAAGGTCTTAGCAGACCCACTCCCACAATTTACATTTTAAAATGATGGGATTAGAACTAACAATGGCAAGATTTTACCAGTCCCACCCCCACAATATACATTTTAAAATAACAGGATTATCTTAATGGGCTTCCCTTGTGGCTCAGCTGGTAAAGAATCTGCCTGCAATGCAGACCTGGTAGACCTGGGTTTAATCCTGGGGTTGGGAAGATCTCCTGGAGAAGGGAAAGGCTACCCACTCCAGTATTCTGGCCTGGAGAATCCCATGGACTGTATAGTCCATGGGGTTGCAAAGAATAGGACACGACTGAGTGAGTTTCACTTTCACAAGAAGGTGAAACATGTCCTCATGCAGGATACATTGTTGTTATATAACCCTTAGTACAGAGTTTAAGATGAGTCCTTTTGTTGTGTTATCATCAGCTCTGGGCTTAAAGGGAAAAAAAAAAGGCTGTAATGGGGTAAGTTTTATGTGACTAAGACTAAGGAATGTAGAAAAAAAAACTTGTTCTTTTCTCCTCTTTGAGAACCCCAGATCTCTATCTCCTCCTCAGGGACCCCAGGCTTCTTAGCAACCTACCTAAGAATTGACTCTCTCAGATTCATCATAAAAAATATGAATAGATACTGATGGAAAGTGGACAGTGTAAAATGTGTGTCCATGTTTGGGCTGACATTATGGAATCTGAGCCAGAACTGTATTGTTGAAATCCTAGTTTATGGACTGGAATTTTCCCTGAGTACTACATAGAAAGGATCTTAGAAATCTTTCAGTCTGAAGCGTTCTAATTCCACATGGTAAAATGAATTACCCATGAAGAGAGAGATTAATTAACTGGGATAATTGATGGCTGGAAAGAAACCCTTTCTGTTTAGGGTTGAATTTCCTCTGCACTTTGCCTGTAGTGAGGTCACTAAGATTGCACTCCCAGGTGTGCTAGTGGTCAAGAACCTGCCTGCCCGTGCAGGAAGACATAAGAGACGTCCGTCAGGAAGATCCCCTGGAGGAGGGCATGGCAGCCCATTCCAGTGTTCTTGCCTGGAGAATCCCACGGACAGAGGAGCTGGGCAGGCTGCAGTCCATAGGGTTGCACAGTCGGACATGACTGAATTGACTTAAGAATGCACTTGAGAATACATTCTAGCCTGTCTTTCATAGCTCTCCAACTTCTAAAGCTATGGCCTCATAGGACCAAAGATATTCTTCTGACTCATGCTTCCCAGTTAATTGTATTACATACTCTATATTGTGTTTCAACTATAAAGATAATAGCCTAAAGATTCTTTTTATATTGTGTATTTTAGATAGCAAAGAGGAATATTTATGGGCTTTACCCTTAAGAAGCTTACTTGTCTCTTAAGGGAGGGATAGACATTTATCAAAAAACTATCATACAGTTAGAATGTGAGAAGAACCAAGGAAGATAGCACATCTGAACCTTCTGTTTTATCCTTAAAAGCAGAGGATGGATAAGCTTAATCTTTAAATACCTGTAATGGGTAGGTTTTACCCCATATAACAGATGTATCACCTGTATATTACATATAAACTCACAACATATTTTTCCTTATGTTAGTGTGTTAAGGAATGTAGATGCAAGAGGTGTTCCTGAAATTCCATGGCTTATTAATGCACAGAAGCTTTTTGAATGGGCCAATGAGGTCAGAATTGACCCAAATAACCCAGAATGTTCTGATTTAATGGAATTTATTATGGTAAGTTGTAGCAAAATATCTGTACTGTAAATATATTTATTAAGCTCTATACTCTTATACTCCGCCACAGTTTGCAGTATATTTTTCTGGGCACTAGGAGTCATTAAAAGTAAACCTGAGGACAGAGTTTTCAGTCAGTTTACAGTATTATGAGGCAGTTAGAAATTCAACAACTGGGAAAATGATTGGTACTCCACCACTATTTAGCAGCCCTTGCTTGGTGCGTCCAGCAGAATAATCTCCAGGTTGACATCTGTTGTACATCTACTGAGTACCAGCCATATTATTAATTGCTGAGGACTTTAAGATGATTCAAAGACATCCTCCTTCCCTCAAAGACTCTATTTATTCACTTCTACTCCTGCTCATAGCCAACTGAACTGCTCTTGTGTGCTCCAAAAGTGCTTTCTTCATACCTTTATCCATGCCATTCCCTCTGCTTAGAAGGGCACCTATATCAGCTATCTTACCCACCCTGCAAGTCTGGTAAATACTTCTTGGCAACCTTGTTACCAAGTCCAAGCTCCCTTTGCTCCCCCACACATAGGCCAATGAATCTGAGAGATAAGGTGTTGAGGCAAGGAATACAGCTTATATTTGGAAAGCCAGCTGATGGAGAAGATGCAGACTAACATCTCAAAATAACCATCTTGTCAGCATCTGGATGCCAGTTTCTTTTATGTATCAGAGATGGAGGGTGGACATAAGGAAACAAAGTAAAAAGGCTATTTAATCTTGCAAGTATCTCCTGAAATGGCAAGCCTCAGGCAGGGGGAATGTGTTAATTTCTTTTTTCCTGCCAGCCAGGTGGACAGGGTTATGAACAAAGGCACTTTAGCTTAAGTCAGGCAGAGGGGCAGGGTTCTTTGAGGCAGCCCATTATGTGTGATTATAATAACAATATCAGCGGAAAGCAAGTCAAACAGTTTCAACGTGGGGTCACAATTTACTTCTCCCTGCAACAACTTCAGTTAGGTATGCGCTTTTCTTTTCTTGCCCTCCTGTTTTTGATTTTTTTTTTTTTTAATAATTCTTATGAATCTATTCATAAGATAGAGTTTGGGCAAGCCCTGGGAGATGGTGAAAGACAGGGAAGCCTGGCGTGCTGCAGTCCATGGGGTCGGAAAGAGTCAAACACAACTGAACAACAGCAGATGGATCTATCATTCTGCCTTTACTGTAGTCATTCGTCCATGTGCTTTATCTTTCCTTGTGGAACTACAGCTAGTAAATCTTTGTCTCTCTTATGGCGCTAGCACTTTTCCTCTCATGTACTGTGTACTCACGTTTGCATTTCTTGAATAAAGCAGTGCATAGATTATTTCAGTTAAGTTTCCTCAGATCATAGCTTCCCAACTGACATGCTGAATTGATTTCTTGTACATAGAACTATTGAACTTCTCTCACCTCATAGAGCAACCAGATATAAAAAGCCTCTTTTAACCTATTGTACAGTAACATGTTTTCATTTCTATATAGATCAGGACCAGGAAAAGGCTGAGAATCTATGTAGGCTAGATTCTGCACTTTTTTTTTTCCAGATTTTCTATTACAGATTTAGTTGTTCCATTTCCTGTTTATATTGCAATCTCATATCTCACAGTTTCAACTGTTTTGAAGTCTTGAATTAAAAAAAAATTATTTTAAGTAAAGTCTTTACATTATTTGTGTTTTACAGTACATAAAACATAAAGGACAGGATATTCCAAATTATTTTCGTCTTGAACAGTTGCAAGATGAATTTAACTTTGTTTCTGAAGAGGAAATGAAAAAGAGTAAACGTTTCCAGCTATTGCAACTTAGAAATGCTGGTCAATTAGATGTTTTCCTTCTGCAGCAAATGCCCCTTTATGACAGAGAGATTCCAGATTTAGTCTTCCAGGTATTTGGTTTCTATTTGAATATTGCTTGTTCTATGATAAGTTAATGTTTTGCTGCTCTAAGTCTGTATTAATTTTTAAAAAACTATCTGTAGACAAAGAATTTTCCCTTCTTAAATTTTTTTTACTTGAAGTATATTTGATGTACAATATTTATATAAGTTTTACAGGTGTATAGTATAGTGATTTACAACTTTTAAAGGTTATGTTCCATTTATAGTTATTCTCCAGGCAAGAATACTGGAGTGGGTTGAAAAGGAAATGGTAACCCACTGCACAGCATAGCACAGCACGCCAGTATTCTTTTTTTATTTTTTTTATTTTTATTAGTTGCAGGCTAATTACTTGACAACATTTCAGTGGGTTTTGTCGTACATTGACATGAATCAGCCATGGAGTTACATGTACTCCCCATCCCGATCCCCCCTCCCACCTCCCTCTCCACCCGATTCCTCTGGGTCTTCCCAGTGCACCAGGCCCGAGCACTTGTCTCATGCATCCCACCTGGGCTGGTGATCTGTTTCACCATAGATAATATACATGCTGTTCTCTTGAAACATCCCACCCTCGCCTTCTCCCACAGAGTCCAAAAGTCTGTTCTGTACATCTGAGTCTCTTTTTCTGTTTTGCATATAGGGTTATCATTACCATCTTTCTAAATTCCATATATATGTGTTAGTATGCTGTAATGTTCTTTATCTTTCTGGCTTACTTCACTCTGTATAATGGGCTCCAGTTTCATCCACCTCATTAGAACTGATTCAAATGAATTCTTTTTAATGGCTGAGTAATATTCCATGGTGTATATGTACCACAGCTTCCTTATCCATTCATCTGCTGATGGGCATCTAGGTTGCTTCCATGTCCTGGCTATTATAAACAGTGCTGCGATGAACATTGGGGTGCACGTGTCTCTTTCAGATCTGGTTTCCTCAGTGTGTATGCCCAGAAGTGGTATCGCTGGGTCATATGGCAGTTCTATTTCCAGTTTTTTAAGAAATCTCCACACTGTTTTCCATAGTGGCTGTACTAGTTTGCATTCCCACCAGCAGTGTAAGAGGGTTCCCTTTTCTCCACACGCTCTCCAGCATTTATTGCTTGTAGACTTTTGGATAGCAGCCATCCTGACTGGCGTGTAATGATACCTCATTGTTGTTTTGATTTGCATTTCTCTGATAATGAGTGATGTTGAGTGTCTTTTCATGTGTTTGTTAGCCATCTGTATGTCTTCTTTGGAGAAATGTCTGTTTAGTTCTTTGGCCCATTTTTTGATTGGGTCATTTATTTTACTGGAATTGAGCTGCAGGAGTTGCTTGCATATTTTTGAGATTAATCCTTTGTCTGTTGCTTCGTTTGCTATTATTTTCCCCCAATCTGAGGGCTGTCTTTTCACCTTGCTTATAGTTTCCTTTGTTGTGCAAAAGCTTTTAAGTTTCATTAGGTCCCATTTGTTTATTTTTGCTTTTATTTCCAATATTCTGGGAGGTGGGTCATAGAGGATCCTGCTGTGATTTATGTCAGAGAGTGTTTTGCCTATGTTCTCCTCTAGGAGTTTTATAGTTTCTGGTCTTACATTTAGATCTTTAATCCATTTTGAGTTTAATTTTGTGTATGGTGTTAGAAAGTGTTCTAGTTTCATTCTTTTCCAAGTGGTTGACCAGTTTTCCCATCAGCACTTGTTAAAGAGGTTGTCTTTTTTCCATTGTATATCCTTGCCTCCTTTGTCGAAGATAAGGTGTCCATAGGTTCATGGATTTATCTCTGGGCTCTCTATTCTGTTCCATTGATCTATATTTCTGTCTTTGTGCCAGTACCATACTGTCTTGATGACTGTGTCTTTGTAGTATAGTCTGAAGTCAGGCAGATTGATTCCTCCAGTTCCATTCTTCTTTCTCAAGATTACTTTAGCTATTCGAGGTTTTTTGTATTTCCATACAAATTGTGAAATTATTTGTTCTAGTTCTGTGAAAAATACCGTTGGTAGCTTGATAGGGATTGCATCGAATCTGTAGATTGCTTTGGGTAGAATAGCCATTTTGACAATATTGATTCTTCCAATCCATGAACACAGTATGTTTCTCCATCTGTTTGTGTCTTCTTTAATTTCTTTCATCAGTGTTTTATAGTTTTCTATGTATAGGTCTTTTGTTTCTTTAGGTAGATATACTCCTAAGTATTTTATTCTTTTTGTTGCAATGGTGAATGGTATTGTTTCCTTAATTTCTCTTTCTGTTTTCTCATTGTTAGTGTATAGGAATGCAAGAGATTTCTGTGTGTTAATTTTATATCCTGCCACTTTTCTATATTCATTGATTAGCTCTAGTAATCTTCTGGTAGAGTCTTTAGGGTTTTCTATGTAGAGGATCATATCATCTGCAAACAGAGAGAGTTTCACTTCTTCTTTTCCTATCTGGATTCCTTTTACTTCTTTTTCTGCCCTGATTGCTGTGGCCAAAACTTCCAACACTATGTTGAATAGTAGTGGTGAGAGTGGGCACCCTTGTCTTGTTCCTGATTTCAGGGGAAATGCTTTCAATTTTTCACCATTGAGGGTGATGCTTGCTGTGGGTTTGTCATATATAGCTTTTATTATGTTGAGGTATGTTCCTTCTATTCCTGCTTTCTGGAGAGTTTTAATCATAAGTGAGTGTTGAATTTTGTCAAAGGCTTTCTCTGCATCTATTGAGATAATCATATGGTTTTATCTTTCAATTTGTTAATGTGGTGTATTACATTGATTGATTTGCAGATATTAAAGAATCCTTGCATTCCTGGGATAAAGCCCACTTGGTCATGGTGTATGATTTTTTTAATATGTTGTTGGAGTCTGTTTGCTAGAATTTTGTTAAGGATTTTTGCATCTATGTTCATCAGTGATACTGGCCTGTAGTTTTCTTTTTTTGTGGCATCTTTGTCTGGTTTTGGAATTAGGGTAATGGTGGCCTCATAGAATGAGTTTGGAAGTTTACCTTCTTCTGCAATTTTCTGGAAGAGTTTGAGTAAGATAGGTGTTAGCTCTTCTCTAAATTTTTGGTAGAATTCAGCTGTGAAGCCATCTGGTCCTGGGCTTTTGTTTGCTGGAAGATTTCTGATTACAGTTTTGATTTCCTTGCTTGTGATGGGTTTGTAAGATCTTCTATTTCTTCCTGGTTCAGTTTTAGAAAGTTATACTTTTCTAAGAATTTGTCCATTTCTTCCAAGTTGTCCATTTTATTGGCATAGAGCTGCTGGTAGTAGTCTCTTATGATCCTTTGTATTTCAGTGTTGTCTGTTGTGATCTCTCCATTTTCGTTTCTAATTTCGTTAATTTGGTTCTTCTCTCTTTGTTTCTTAATGAGTCTTGCTAATGGTTTGTCAATTTTGTTTATTTTTTCAAAATACCAGCTTTTAGCTTTGTTGATTTTTGCTATGGTCTCTTTAGTTTCTTTTGCATTTATTTCTGCCCTAATTTTTAAGATTTCTTTCCTTCTACTAACCCTGGGGTTCTTCATTTCTTCCTTCTCTAATTGCTTTAGATGTAGAGTTAGGTTATTTATTTGGCTTTATTCTTGTTTCTTGATGTAAGCCTGTAATGCTATGAACCTTCCCCTTAGCACTGCTTTTACAGTGTCCCATAGGTTTTGGGTTGTTGTGTTTTCATTTTCATTCATTTCTATGCATATTTTGATTTCTTTTTTGATTTCTTCTATGATTTGTTGGTTATTCAGAAGCGTACTATTTAGCCTCCATATGTTTGAATTTTTAACAATTTTTTTCCTGTAATTGAGATCTAATCTTACTGCACTGTGGTCAGAAAAGATGACTGGAGTAATTTCAGTTTTTTTGAACTTTCCAAGACCAGATTTATGGCCCAGGATGTGATCTGTTCTGGAGAAGGTTCCGTGTGCACTTGAGAAAAAGGTGAAGTTGATTGTTTTGGGAGCACACCAGTATTCTTGCCTGGACAGAAGTCTATGGACAAAGGAGCCTGGCAGGCTACAGTCCATGGGGTTGCGAAGAGTTGGATACGACTGAGTGACTAACACTCACTCATAGTTATTATAAAATATTGGCTATATTCCCTTTGTTGTACAACATATCCTTGTAGTTTATTTTATACATAATAGTTTGTGCCTCTTAACTTTTTAGCCCTCTATTACCCCCTAATAAAATTTCAACAAATCAAAAAGCAATATATTATATATAAATATATAATTGCATATCATAATCTAGTAGCATTTATTTCTAGGTAACAGCTAATCTAATTAAGGAATCTATTAATATAATTTACCACATTAACAGAATTAAGAAAGGAAAAAATATGCTCCTCTTAATAAATGCCCAAAAGGCACTTAATAATTTCAGTGCTCATTCATGATGAAAGCCTTTAGCATCCTAGAATTAGAAGAGAACGTCTTTAAACTTATTAAAAATATTCAGTATTTTGGATTTTTCTGCTGATGCAAACTGCTTTGAAAAGAAGTGTTTCAGGTCAATTGTAGAATTGCGGGAATGAGAGAAGAAATAAGAAAGGCCAGCGACACACCCACTGGATAATTAGAGGGAGTTTCAGATTTAATTAGCCAGGAATGCAGAAATATACAGAAGTCTGGCAGAACACAGGGCAGGACAGTGCAGCAAATTTTGTGGTTGGTTTTTCCTGGACTTTGGTACTATGGTGGGGGTTTGGGAATATTAAACTTTTTGTAACATGTCGACATAGAATAGGGTTTTGCAAGAGCTAAGAACAAAAAAAACAAACCAAACCAAAAAACCTGTACAAAATAGGCAAGGTTTACATTACCACCCCAGAAAAATTAATATGTTCATGGTAAATGCACTTCCATTTAAGGGAATGTCTACAAATGTTGGACTCCTTTAGTTCTTGAACCCAATTCAAGGTCAATAAGGCTATATCATCCTTCAAGAGAAGAAATAGAGCCATTGCCTAGGTGTCCCTGAGCAAATTCTCTGTCTCCAGCTTTCCAGCATTCTGGAAAACCAGTTCTTTATAAACTATCCCTTGATTTGATTCAGTGCCCTATTATCTGTGTGGCTCTGAAACTGTTTGGTATAATGATCACTATCAGAAATCAGTTTCCTCATAGACTCCTACACAAACATTGTACTTAGTAGCTAAACATCAGTTTTCCCATTAATCTCAAGAACTTGAAACTGCCTGCTGTCATCTCTACCAGCAAGAGCCAATGCATTAAGCCAGAAAGAAGAAAAAAAAAGGAAAATTAGAATTGGAATAGAAGAGACAAACTATCCATGTTTGCAGAAAATTCATTTGTCTATGTGGAAAACATAAGAGAATCTACAGCTAACTGTGCATGCTGACCATGCTAAGTAGCTTCAGTCGTGTTCAACTCTTTGCCACCTCATGGACTGTAGTCCTCCAGGCTCCTCTCTCCATGGGATTCTCCAGACAAGCGTACTGGAGTGTGTTGCCGTGCCCTCCTCCAGGAGATCTTCCCAGCCCAGGGATTGAACCCATGTCTCTTATGTCTCCTGCATTGGAAGGCAGGTTCTTTACTGCTAGTGCCACCTGCACAAGTAATAAATTTGCTGAACATAATATCCACTTTTAAGAATGAATAGCTACTTTTTTATTTTAAAAGGAAAATTGTACCTCTATAATAGAGAAATCTAGTTGTCACCATCTTGACTTAGTGATCCAGCTTAATCTTATTAAGTGCAGTAGGAAGAATAATGGCTCCCTAAAGATGTCACTCCCTTATGCCCCGAACCTGTGAAAATGTAATGTACCTTGCTTAAAATAGGGAGATTATGGTTGATTATATGGGTGGACCTAATTTAATTGTATGAGCCTTTACAAGCAGAGAAAACTTTCCAACTAAGAGCAAAAGAAAGATCGCTTTTGCAATAGCAAGAGAAATCAGAGGAATTCCAATCATGAGAGGGACTCAGCATGTAGTTGCTGGCTCTGATTTGGTGGTCCACTTGTGAAGATTGGAGAGAGATCCATAGACGCTAAGAGTGGGCCTGAACTGACAGCCAGTGAGGAAACGAGACCTCAGTCCTGTTACCATGAGATATTAGATTCTGCCAACCATCTAGATGAGCTTAGAAATAGATTCATCTCAAAGTCTACTGGTGAGAACCCAGCTGGCCTAAACCTTGGTATTAGCCTTGTGAACCCTGGAATAGATAGCTAACACCACTGTAAATAAGTCCATTTGTATAATGAGACAATCTAGGCTTCTAACCTACAAGACTCTGAGGTAATAAATTTGTGTTTTCTGGAGCCACTAAATCTGTGATAATTTGTTCCAGCAGCAATAGAAAACTAAAACATTGATAAAGGACAGGCAGATATCATTGGCTCCTAATGTGATACAATATGAGATACACAGCACTACGTGTTTGAAATACCCTTGTCAAAAATGTATTACCTGAATCAAATTAAGACTTTGTTTTTTTTACAAGAAATATGAGGAATAGAGAAACAAGTTAAATAGCACCACAAGGAACCAGTCAGACAAGTATGAAATGTGGGACTACTGGCTAGGAAGTGCAACTGTTTTTCTGTTACATTTTGATCTTTTTAAAAAGCCATCATTTTTAGACTTAAATAGACATTTTTCCAAAGACGACATACAAGTGGCCAACAAGTACATGAAGAGACAGGTGCTCAATATTGTTATATGTTACAGAAATGCAAATCAAAACTACTATTAAGTATCACCTCACTCCCATCAGAATAGCCATCATTAACAAGTCTACAAATAGAAAATGCTGGAGAGGCTGTGGAGAAAAGGGAACTTTCCTACACTGTTGATGGGAATGTAAATTGGTGTAGTCACTATGAAGAACAGTGTGGAAATTCCTTAAAAAACTAAAAATAGTGTTACCATATGATCCAACAATCTCACTTCTGGGCATTATCCAGAGAAAACTCTTAATTCAAAAAGATACATGCATCCCAATGTTCATAGCAGCAGTAGTTATAATAGCAAGGCATGGAAAGAACCTAAGTATACATCTAATGGATAAAGAAGATGTGGTAGTGTATATATACACTTGGCCATAAAAAATAATGAAATAATTCCATTTGCAGCAACATAAATAGACCAAGAGATTATCATACTACATGATAATCGTGTAGTAAGTCAGAAGGAAAAAGACAAATGATACCATCTTCAATTTAGGAAATGCATTTCAAAGTCTTAAAAAAGAGAGCTGTGCATTTATGTGCTCATACACGTACATCCCTTGATTTGCTAGGAATTTCAAGGCTGCATTCAGTAGCAGTTTTTTGGAATTGTGTAAAGCTATCATTTGGCTGTCTTAGGTAAAACTTGTTCTCAGTAAAATAAAATCAAAGGAAAAATATCATATGATATCACTTACATATGGAATCTGAAAAAAAGATACAAATGAACTTATTTTAAAAACAAATAAGACTCATGGACATAGGAAACAAATTTACCAATACCAAAGAGGGAAGGGAGTGGAGGAGGAATAAATTAGGCATTTGAAATTAGCAGATACAAGCTACTATATAGAAAATCAATAAACAACAGGTTCCTACTGTATAGCACAGGGAACTTTATCCATATCTTGTAATAACTTATAATGGGAAAAAATCTGAAAAAATACGGACAGTGATTGGTGGAAAAACAGCAGTTGGTAAAATTTGGATATTAGAATATTAAGTATATTGATAATTGAATCATAGATATATTGGAAAATTGTTAATTTTGTTGTCTATGATTATGGCACTGTGGATATGTCCATAGTATTTGGAGATTCATGCTGAAGTATTTATTTAAGAATAAAGTGTCATGGTGCTATAATTTACACTGAGATATTTTAGCCAAAAAAAGAAAAGAAATAGATTAAACAAACGTGGCAAAATGTTAATCTCTAGGTTACTAGAGAGTAAGTATATAGATTTTAATAGTCTTTCTCATTTTCTGTACGTTTGAAAAACTTGAGAAAAAATTAGAGGCAAAAAATAAATAGCATTCTATATACCAATAAAAACCCACTAGAAATGTAATTTAGCAAAGATACACCTTACAATAGCAATAAAAACTCTTACATACAACTCTTACATAAATTGGAATATATTTAACAAAACATGTACAAAACTTAATGGAGAGAATTGTAGAATATTTTGAATGGTGTAAAATTAGATTCAGACTTCACAACAGAAATAAATACCATGTGTAATGAAGATTACCCATGAAATGCGAAACTCTGTTTTTTAAATTAATTTTTATTGGAGTTGAGTTGCTTTACAGTATTGTGTTAGTTTCTGCTGTACATCAAAGTGGATCAGCCATATGTATACATATATCCCCTCCTTTGGGGTTTCCTTCCCATTCAGGTGACAACAGAGCATCAAGTAGAGTTCCCTGTGCTACACAGCATAGTCTCATTAGTTATCTATAGCATCTATCTATAGCATATATATCCATATCTATCTATAGCATCCATAGCGTATATATGTCAATCCCAGTCTCCCAATTCCTCCCCCGCCCTACTTCCCTCCTTGGTATTCATACATTTGCTCTCTACATCTGTGTCTCTTCTTCTGCTTTGAAATGCAAAACTTTAAATGGATAGCTTAATCTGGGACAGGAAAGTATTTCTTATACAAAGCACAAAAAGTATAAATTATAAAGAAGTGGAATAATTAACTTGATAATATTAAAATTTAAACCCCACAAATTAGGAAAAGATATTTGTAAGTTACATATTAATAAAAATTAACATCCAGAGTATTTAAGTAAATCTTATAATTTAATACTTTTTAAAGTAAATAAAGTGATATGAAATAGTAATATAATATGTTGTTTGTTTAGTTGCTCAGTCATGTCTGACTCTTTTGTGACGCTATGGACTATAGCTTGCCAGGCTCCTCTGTCCATGGGATTTCCCAGGCAAGAATACTGGAGTAGGTTGCCGTTTCTTTCTCCAGGGTATCTTCCTGACCCAGGGATGGAACCTGCATCTCCTACATTGGCAGGTGAATTCTTTACCACTGAGCCACCTGGGAAACAATATAATGGAAATAACATAATGTTGTTCATTCACTCAGTCATGTTTGACTCTGCATCCCCATGGACTGCAGCACGCCGGGCCTCCCTGTCCTTCACCATCTCCCAGAGCCTGCTCAAACTCATATCCGTTGAGTTGGTGATGCCATCCAACCATCTCATCCTCTGTTGTCCCCTTCTCCTCCTATCTTCAATTTTTCCCAGCATCAGGATCTTTTCTAATGAGTCAGCTCTTCGCATCAGGTGGCCAAAGTTTTGGAGTTTCAGCTTCAACATCAGACCTTGCAATGAATACCCAGGACTGATCTCCTTTAGGATGGACTGGTTGGAGCTCGTTGCAGTCCAAGGGACTCTCAAGAGTCTTCTCCAACACCAGAGTTCAAAAACATCAATTTTTCAATGCTCAACCTTCTTTATGGTCCAACTCTCACATCCATATATATAATATAATATATCCTTAGGTAAAAGTGTTTACTTGCCAACAGAATTGATTTCAAGGTTTCTTGTGGATAATTAGAAAAACAAATTACTTTCAGATAATTTGTCTACTTTAAAGATACTTCATAATTTTTGTGTTGTCTTTAATGTTCTCTATAATGTAAAATGATTTTTGTGTGCTTTAGGAACGTATCCCAGAAATGCAGATGTAATAGATGCTGATTTATTTTAAATTATATAAATGAGGCATCCTGACAAATAATCATACCAACTGCTATATGTAAAATTAAAGTTATTGATTATGGTCAACATATTTTGATTACTTACTACCTGCCACACACGTTATAAATATTGTTTTATTTAAATCTCACAGCAATCCTGTGATATGTTAATAGTAGTAATATTATTACAAAAGAGGAAACAGATCTGCAGTAGTTAATCAACTTTTCCCCAAACCACACAGTTAGTAAATGGCAGGGCCAACTTGAATCCAGGACTGTGACCTCCAAAGCCCACCAACTTGAACATTACACCCTAATGTTAATACTTCCCATTTCTTTTGTTTCTAATGATACCAGGTAAATGGACACATGAAGAATAGTTCTCAGTTGTCTTTACATCTTCTTATCATTTTCTCAATTGCAGTTTTTTTTCTCAATCATTAGTTTTAAAAGATAAATGAAACTCTCCTAGAAGAAAACAAAATATAATGGTTCTTCGATAATTCTCAGAGGGAAGAATCTTAAAGAAACATTCTCTCCTCCCAACTCCAGAGTGTTGCCAATATCTCTTACACATAAACTGAAATGAGTAGTTAATATTTTCATTGCAGCATATCATATCTAAACTTTGTTACATTCAAGAAGTGAAACTAGGATATTACCCTAGTGGTCCAGTGGTTTAAGATTCTGCACTTCCTCGGCAGGAGGCACAGCTTTGATCCTTGGTTGGGAAACTAAGATCCTGCATGCTGCATGGCATGGCAAAAACAAACAAACAAAAAAAAATGTGAAACTAATTTAATTTCTCTACTTACAGGAATATGAAAGTCAGATAGAAAAGGATATGTCCATTTCAGATGTGAATTCTATTACTGCACAAAGGATTAATTCTGCCAATTTTCTGCAAAAGGTAACAACAACAAAATAATATTGTCAGTGTATTTGAGTTTACTTTTGTGAAAACTAGTCTGCTGGATGCACAGCATAGTACTATACCCTTCACAGAGAGTCAGACGGGCGAACCTGGTTGCTCCTCACCTCTTTCTGGTCACTAACGGTTTTCTGTTCAGTTCAGGCTTCTTTTTCAGAGTTACCTACTGACCATCTGTAAATGTACACAGTTGACGTGTATTATTGATGCACCAGTTACTTCAGTTGACAGCAAACTCATTATTAGAGCATATTCCAACTTTTTCTGTTTACACCCATCTCTTCTTGACCCTGAAAATTCACTTTGAGAAGTACACCAGCATTTTGTTGGATTCCCTAGTTTTATTAACAACTCATAATGCTGCACACCACAGCAGTTCAGTGGACAATGGATGGAGGACTACTAGGAAGGAGACAGAAAATAGTAGAGAAAGACATACTTCAGATATTTACAGAACACCCTGCCAAAGCCTAAACCAGGTTTGAGGTGGAATCCCTCAATCAAATTCACCCCTGATTTCTTTCTACTGACCCCTCATCCTTCCACCCTGAACTTCCAGAGCACAGGGACTATATCTATAGATCCATGATGCCCAGCACAGTGCTCTTAACTCAGGAAATATTGAGACATGTTTGAGCAGTTAATGAGGTTAGGAATAAAACCACAAGACTTCTGCAAGAGTAGAATTGATAGCCCTTGCTATAGAGCACCAGAGAAGCCTTTCAAGATAACTTGAAAGCAGAGGGCCATGGAAAGATCTGAGAGATACACGCCAAATACCTCATAAAGACCGGAGAGAAGTGACCTTGAGTGACTAGATGAGCCCTAGGCAGGTATGTGCAGACCTGTTCTGACCACCCCATTTGTCTTTGGGCAAGTTATCTATGCACTGAGTCCTGCTTTATTGTTTTATGAAAACAGACAATAAAAATGCCTGCCTTGCTTTTCTTGTGAAGTAAAATGATAAAACTGCAAGTGCTGAGCTAGTTTGTACTCTGTTCCTCTGAGAGTGTGGTGGAAATGCAGACCACTGTAGCTATCATAGTCTGTTTCAGTACTTCCTGTTTGTCATTGGCAGGTGTTTTTTTCCCACTCACCCTTGCCCCTCCTACACCTTCTTTATTAACTGCATGTGTGTGCCAAGTCACTTCAGTTTTGTCCGACTCTTCTTGACCCTGTGGGGTGTAGCCCACCAGGCTCCTCTGTCCGTCGAGCTCTCTAGGCAAGAATACTCTAGTGGGTTGCCTTGCCCTCCTCCAGGGTATCTTCCTGACCAAGGGATTGAACCCATATCTCTTAGGTCTCCTGCATTGGCTGGCAGGTTCTTTACCATTAGCACCACCTGGAAACCCCTACTAGCTCCATATTCCTTTGAAAAAGGGTTGAGAGGTGATTTAATAATGAGATTTATGTCTTAGGAAATAAAGAGGTGTTCTTATAAGAAAAGGGAACATACACCCTACTCATCCCGTCTCTTCTTTTTGATGGATAAGGAAGCCTGGGAGGGAGGGTAGCAGAGGGTCAGGAAGGTGGTAAAAGTGCAAGTGTCTGAGGATTCTGGAACTTCATGCAGGATCCTGTGAAGGAGCATCAAGAACATTTTGTGATTGTGTTTCAGCTCCTTGTGGAGACTTCTTTGCTATCTGGAGATAGTTTCACACTACAAGTTGAAGGATAATGACTCTAATTATATGAGTGTTTAAATCTGATTGTGAGTTATGTGGGTTACTCCCTGCTGTGTTACTGGTGTCAGTGGTACCTGAGGCCAGGGTTGGAGCAGTAAAGTGCCAGCAGTCTCATGGATTGCTAGATAAGGTTTTGCTGAAATATTTGCCTCTAAGAGGCCTGTAGCTTTCCTCAATCTGTCCCTTCCATTAATTTACTCAATACATACTTACTGAGCATCTGCTCTTAATCAAGAATTATACTAGAGATTGGAATTACAGCAGTAAACAAAAGAGACTAAAATCCTTGACCTCCTAGTCATTCTAGTGGAAGAAGTCAGAAAATGAAAAAAATATTAGTGTATTAGATTGTGATATGTGCTCTAACAAGTAAAGTTGGAAAAGAGCGTGTGTGTGTGTGTGTGTGTGTGTGTGTATGTTGGGATGTGGGGTACAATTTTAAATAAGATAACCAAGGAAAGCCCCTGAGAAGGTAACACCAACAAAAGACCGGAAAGCTGAGGGAGCTAGATTTGGAGCTCCAAAAGGTTAGAGTTTTCATGGGAGAAGAACATCACAGGCTGATGGAACCATATGTGAAAACTGAGAAAGGAATATGCGTAGCCTGTGGCAGGAACAGCAAGGAGCTCAGTCTGTGTGCTGCCAGTGGAGCAAAGGAGAGAGAGAGGATGAGAGAAGGGGTGGGAGAAGGGAAAGAAACGGAGGGAGGGCTCAAGCACAATAATGGGGTCAGAGGGGAGAGGGATGTGGTTCACCTTCAAGGCAAGCAGTTTGTTGCCCATACAGGCTTCCCTGGTTGCTCAGATGGGAAAGAACCTGCCTGCAACGGAGGAGACCTGGGTTCAATCCCTGGGTTGGGAAGATCCCCTGGAGAAGGGAATGGCAAACTACTCCAGTATTCTTGCCTGGGAAATTCCATAGACAGAGGAGCCTGGTGAGCTACAGCCCATGGGGTCACAAAGAGACTCACTCTCTCTCTCTCTCTCTCTCTCTCTCTCTCTCTCTCTCACACACACACACACACACACACACACAGAGCAGAGTAATTCTTAGGAATTCTGTTTTTCCCATTCTCCTACCACCTCATTTTCCTATATAATTTAAGCAGATCATTAGTCTCTAGGTTGGGCTTCCCAGGTGGTGCTAGTGGTAAAGAACCCTTCTGCCAGTGCAGGAAAGGTAAGAGATGCAGGTTCAATCCCTGGGTCTGGAAGATCACCTGGAGGAGAGCATGGCAACCCATTCCAGTATTCCTGCCTAGAGAATCCCGTGGACACAGGAGCCTCGTGGGCTACGGTCCATAGAGTCGTAAAGAGTCAGACACAGTGAAGCGACTTAGCACACATGCATGTATACACAGTCTCTAGGTTACATTATCTCCAGGATGATACGTGGCAGGACAGAAAGCAGAAATTTGCCTTGAGACACGCTTCTTCCTGGTTTCGTTTCTAAAAGTCTACACCTGATGTGAAGGATGGGATTAGAGTAGAAAGGGAGGAATTTCCTTAGACTATAAAGAATTTCAGAGTCCTTAGAGGAACCAATTTCTATGGGTTCTGCAAGCAGCACGGGCTTAGGGGAATGGCTCTGTTGAAGCACTGAATATCTACCAAGCAGACAGAATGAGAACTTAAGGTCAGAGTAGGATGAACTCAAAGGACATCCTGTGGGAGAGGGTGAGTGTGGGATGATATGGGAGAATGGCATTGAAACATGTAAATTATACCCAGAGGGATGGGATGGGGAGGGAGGTGGGAGGGGGGTTCAGGATGGGGAACACATGTACACCCATGGCGGATTCAAGTCAATGTATGGCAAAACCAATACAATGTTGTAAAGTAAAATAAATAAATAAATTTAAAAAAATAAAAGGACAGACAGAAATGTGATGACATTTCTTTGTGGATCAAGATTTGTGTGAATACAAGTGACCGCTATAAAAACACATTCACAGGTAATCATCTTCTTTGGTGAAGACTAATTCTGTCTATGTGAATACTCTGAGATAAGTTGAAAAAGAGATGAGAGGGTCATAATGAGAGTGTTAGGAATGATTTTGATAATGGTCGGAAACAGAACCATACTTTCACTTATCTGATTCCCCTTCCCATTCCTTACTTATAAAAAGTAAGACGAACAAAAGAGTGACACCAGTACCATTGTGTATACTTAATCTTAAAATATGAACTCTTTATTTCTTAAAAATATGTTTTGTAGATGAGAAGGTTGGTAATGAGAAGAATTGTCAAAGTTAGCAAATTTAACTTATCAGATATTGTGGCTGATTATGAAGAAATTGTATCTGCAAGGTACATACTAAAATTATTATTATTTAAGTCTGAAATATAAAGCTATAAGTTAGTTCCTTCAGAGTCCTCAGATAAGTTCTCTTTTTATATTAATGTCAAAATCCAGTTACCAAGCATAAAATGAAATATAGTGATTTAAATATTTTTAATAATTTTAAAATTCCATTTTGGACACATCTGTATGATTTATATTTTCAGTTGTATAGTAATTTTGTTTTTAACCCTCTCCTTGTGGCAAGAAAGAAAGCAAAACACCTTTGTCCCAAATTAGTTTTGCTTTCAGATCTCCCTGTCCTGGGACTGATTCTGGAAAAATCATTGGTGGTAGCACCATGCCCTAAGCCTATAATCTCCCCCTTTCAAAACTGAATCCTCAGCAAAGACTGATATAAGGACTCTGTGATCCACAGGCAGCTGCGGGGGGAGCCTTTTGCTGAAGGAACTCAATTCTCATACTGTCCTACCTGTGAGACTTAAGGCTAGGAACAGGAATTGGGATGCTACATATCTGGGAAACCACTCTGGGGCCACTTGCAGGTTCTTAGTATTAACAGGAAGGTTTTAATTGGCTTAGGATGCTGAGATATATTTGGGGGGAGGGGTTTCTATTCTAAAATATACCTTGAAGTAATTCTCTATGAGCACATGTTTTAAAATGAAAGCTTATTTTAAAAAAAATTTTATTGGGGTATAGTTGATTTACAATGTTGTGCTAGTTTCTGCTATATAGCAAAGTGAATCTGCTAATCATATACATATATCCATTCTTTTTTAGATTCTTTTCCCATATAGGCCATTACAGAGTATTTAGTAGAGTTCCCTGTACTATACATAGGTCCTTATTAGTTATCTATTTCATATTTAGTAGTATTTCACATTCATATTTGTTATTGATCATATTTATGATATATTATTTATATTATTTATCATATGTTATCATTTATTATTTATCATATTCATATTTCATATTTAGTATATTTAGATAGTGGTGTGTGTGCTGATGGACCAGGTAAGCCTGGCATGCTGCAGTCCATGGGGTTGCAAAGAGTCAGGCATGACTGAGTGACTGAACCGAACTGACAGTGATATGTGTGTGTCAACGATGAAAACTTATTTTTTAACTTTTCATTTTATATTGGAGTACAGGTGATTAACAATGTTGTGTTAGTTTCAGGTGTACAACAAAGTGATTCAGTTATACACATACATGAATCTATTCTTTTTCAAATTCTTTTCCTAATTAGGCTGTTACAGAATATTGAGCAGAGTTCCCTTTGCTGTACTTGTACTGGGTCCTTGTTGTTTACCCATTTTAAATATAACATTGACATATAAATTGTCAATTTAAATATAAATTGACAGTGTGTACCTGTCAATCCCAAACTCCCTTGTCCCCGTCAACCCCTTCCCCGCTGGTAACCATGAGTTTGTTCTCTATGAGTCTGTTTCTGTTTTGTAAATAAGTTCATTTGTATCTTTTTTTGGATTCCATATATAAATGATATTACACAACATTTCTTTCTCTGACTTACTTTCCTCAGTATGACAGTCTCTTAAGTCTATCCATGTTGCTACAAATGGTCTTATTTCATTCTCTTCAATAGCTGAGTAATAGTCCATTATATATATATTAAGAAACATATATAGATTAATATATATATATATATTTCTTAATCTTAATATGTATATTTCTTAATCTTAATTTCTTATTTCTTAATATATATATATATGTATCACATCTTCTTAATCCATTCTCCGGTATATGGACATTTAGGCTGCTTCCATGTCTTGGCTATTGTAAACACACTGCAATGAATACTGGGGTGCATGTTCCCTTTCAGACCATATATTTCTCTGGATACATGCCCAGGAGTGAGGTTATAGGATGATATGGTAGCTCTGTTTTTAGTTTCTTAAGGAACCTCCATACTGTTCACCATAGTGGCTTCACAAATTTACATTCCCACCAACAGTGTAGGAGGGTTCTCTTCTCTTCCTACCCTCTCCAGTGTTTATAGTTTGTGGGTTTTTTCATGATAGCCATTTTGACTGGTGTGAGGTGATATCTTCTTGCAGTTTTGATTTGCATTTATCTAATAATTAGCAGTGTTGAACATCTTTTCATGTGTTTTCTTGGCCACCTATATGTCTTCTTTGGTGAAAATACCTGTTTAAGTCTTCTGCCCCTTTTTTGATGGAGTTGTTTGCTTGGATGATATTAAGCATCATGAGCTGTTTATAAATTTGGGGGACTAATCCCTTGGTCACATCACTTGCAAATATTTTTCCCAATCTGTGAGCTGTTTCTTCATTTAGTTCATTTTTTCCTCTGCTGTGCAAAAACTTTTGAGTTTAATTAGGTCTTGTTTGTTTATTTTTGTTTTTCCACTTCCATTACTCTGAGAGAGGGATTGAAGAAGATGTTGCTGTAATTTACGTCAGAGTGTTCTGCCTATGTTTTCCTCTAAGAGTTTTATAGTGTACAGTCTTACATTTAGGTCTTTAATCCATTTTGAATTTATTTTTGTGTGCGATGTCAAAGAATGTTCTAATATCATTTTTTGCATGTAGCTGTCCAGTTTGCCCAGCACCATTTATTGAAGAGACTGTCTTTTCTTCATTGTATATAGTCTTGCCTCCTTAGATCAATTGACCATAAGTACATGCATGTATTTCTGGGCTTTCTGTCCTGTTTCATTGATCTGCATTTCTATTTTTGTGCCAGTACTATGCTTTTTTTTGTGCCATGCTGTTTTGATGACTATAACTTTGTGGGGTAGTCTGAAGTTTTTATTTTCAGTCTTTAGAGGAAAACAAATGTGACCATAAAGTTATAATTCCATATAACTTTGTGTTCACACATAGGCTCCATATAGGTTTGTGTTGCCAGGAGTTGCAGCACTTATAACTAACTCCTACTCAGAACTATGTAGAAAATGATCAAGAGAATGATTCCTAAAAAATGAATAATCTTTTGAAATAACATCATGTTTCATGGGATTACCTTTCCATGCCCTATCTCTTCTTGGACCATATACCCAAAGAACTTGGAGCAATCAGGTGCTCTCTTAAAACACAGAATCCCTTCTACACTCAGAAAAAGATTATTCTCTTGGGTCTAAGACAACTCTGTCTCCCCTACTAAAGAGAACATGGTTCAGAATAATGACCTTATTTATAATAAATTTTAAAAATCGTTATCTTTCAAATATTAAGTTATTTTATATCAATCTGATTGACCACTTTTTAGCCAGTTGACATATGCAGTTTGTAAGCTTCTTGAACAACGAAGAAAGTTAAAGCCTCAGAGGAAAGAAAGGAAAAAAGTGGCAGCACAGACTGTCTGTGATAGAGATATTAAGATTCTTATCAGAATACTGAGAGCTTATAATATTCCTACAAGGAAAACAACAGTTAATAGGTAAGGCAGTTGCACCCATTTTTGGAGTTACAAAAAATGTCTTAAATGTAAATTTCTAAACTGTCTTTTTAATAAAACTTTGCACTGTATTGATGCTCTACATACAAAAGCTGAATGAAAGTTGAAATCTTCATTTGAATAGTCAAACTTAACTGTCATTGCTATGTAGTAAAAGTTTGCAGAAGTTTGAGATGCCTGAAGTATCTTTAACATGTATATTTTTGGGTGCTATATTAAATAAATGCCTTCTGTCCATATTTCCTATTTTGAAAACTTAAGCAGCTATTGCCAATTATACTGTCCACTCACAGTGTTGGAAGTAGAATAGTAGAATACAGGAGAGAATAGGCTCCATTTTGAACTTGTCATTTTAGGTGACTTCTTATAAAAATCAGATCTTACCATCTCTTTTGCAGGCACTCAGAATGATGTGTTTTATTGATGTTTCTTGGGCAGAGGATATGTGGGGTCAGAATGATCAAATGAAGTCATCCTGAATATTTAGTATATCCTCAATATCAAGTGTCATATATTTAATCTCATATATAATTTATATATTGTGAATATTTCACACCCAGGTACCTAAGGAATACTGAGTATCTCTATCTACTTTTAACACAGGTGTGCTCTGCTTACTTATTTTATGTTTATCCCATGAATTCTACCTATGAGAAACATTTTGCTTACTAGCTACTAATCTACAGTTAAAACCTCTTAAAGGTTTTGCCTGTGTTTTGCAAATATGATTTTATTTATGATACACTTGATATTCTCAAAACAAATGCACATTTCAAGGCTATTTTGTGAAATAAGGACATTTAAAAATTACTACCATTTTCTACAATAATCGGGCTTATTGGGCTTCCCTTGTGGCTCAACTAGTAAAGAATCCACCTGCAATGGGGGAGACCTGGCTTCAATTCCTGAGTTGAAAAGATTCCCTGGAGAAGGGAAAGGCTACCCACTCCAGTATTCTGGCCTGGAGAATTCCATGGACTGTATAGTCCGTGGGGTTGCAAAGAGTTGGACACAACTGAGCAACTTTCAGTTTCTGCAATAATTAATCTGTAAAAGAAAGAATACTGTAACACGAAAAATAGGAATAATATAGCTCACAGTATTACCTACCCTATTTTCCCCTTTTTGCTGAAGATTAGTGAAGACTTTACCACAGACTGGTTCCCATCCATAGCTCAGCACTGAGGAGCTACCCTTTCAGAGTAGTGATTGTCACATATTTATCTCTAATCACCTACAATATGAAGACCCAAAGCAAACAGTAAGATCCAGGATAACTAACTTATCTATCTATAAGCATAAGCAGAAACCCAACAACACAGCACATAAGCATAAGCAAAAACACACCTATTCGCACCAAAACAAATATTGAAATTAATTAAAATGTATGTCTCTATATTGTTTTTCCTGAAGGTCCTTGGGTATGCCTACTTATTTGGTATCATCCATGTCTCGCCTCAGACATAAAGAAACAATCAAATCATTAGCCTCAGATGAAATCTTAAATGAGGTAAGTATTTAACACTTCTCTAAAGTGCAGTTTTGATCATGTTTTCTCTGAACTGCAACTGGCCCCTAACTGGACTATCCTTCGCTAATCTCTTGGGCTTCTAGTTTACTCTCCATAACACAGTGATGGTGCTGTTTACAAAATGTAATTCTAACCATTTCATTCTCTACTACCCTGCCCTCAGGGTCTATAGAATAAAATGCAAGCTCCTTAGAAAGTCTACCAAAATCTGTATTTATCTGGTTCTTATCTACCAATCAGTCAGCCACATTTCTCTCCACCCCACAGCGGTCTCATATCACGCTACTGCATTCTAGAAGTCCTCCCTTCTTGCCCTTTCCATTGCCTGCAATGGCCACCATACTTCGTGTTCATGTCTTACTGGCCACATGAACTACTATTTAATGTTTCGAAGCTCAAGCCCATGCAGTGTGTTCTATGTGAAGTTCTCTTTGTCCTCACCCCCAAAAGTTTAATCATCCTCTCTCCTGAGTAACTATTATATCCTGAATATATTTCTTATGTTTCACTGCCATTATTTTCTTAACTGTCTGTTTTCTCCTGACAGGCTTAAGATAAAAAATCCTTAATGATATCCATGTATTTTTGGATCCTAGCAAGATCATACCTGATATTAAATAGGATGAAATCTTAACTGAATGAATGAATGAATAAGTAATGGTTGTTTGAAAAACTAGAAAAACCAAACCATCTAGTTATCAGCCAGTAACTAATTTCTACCTTTTATCAACTATATAAACTATTACAAAAACCTAGTCAGTGTTTATCATGTGTTTCAGGAAACTGTACACCCCTTTGTGGAGGTTTCCTTTCAGCACACTGTATACCAAACCAGCATTGCCAGTGGATCTCATCCATGCTGGAATGAAGAAATTAAAGTAGATTTTATGTAAGTTGGAGTCCGTTTTTCCTTGACTCCCCCCCGCCCTTGGATTATTTATTTATTTTTGTCCTATGGATTTTTCTTTTCATTTATTTTTATTAGTTGGAGGCTAATTACTTTACAACGTTGCAGTGGTTTTTGTCATACATTGAAATGAATTAGCCATGGATTTACATGTATTCCCCATCACGGTCCCCCCTTTCTTTGACTTCTAAAATAAACCAATAACAGAATTATTTTCTTGAGCCATTTATTGAAAATAATGATTGATACAGGCTTAATTTTTGAGTTTTTTAATTATGAAGTGTGTTTACATAGATAATGTATGTGTGTGTGCTAAGTCGCTTCAGTCATGTCTGACTCTTTGTGAC
The DNA here is from genome assembly GCF_023699985.2 of Odocoileus virginianus. Taxonomy (NCBI): domain Eukaryota; kingdom Metazoa; phylum Chordata; class Mammalia; order Artiodactyla; family Cervidae; genus Odocoileus; species Odocoileus virginianus. The sequence continues at coordinate 749,063 of NC_069680.1, forward strand.
CCTGTGAACTCTAGCCCACCAGGCCTCTCTGTCCGTGGGATTCTTTAGGCAAGAATACTGGAATGGGTTGCCCTGCCTTCCTCCAGGGGGCTCTTCCTGACTCAAGAATTGAATCTGTGTCTCCTGTGGTTCCTGCACTGCAGGCGGATTCTTGATCACTGAGTAAGCAGGGAAGCCCCTATATAGTGTATATGTAAATATAAGTTCTGAGGGAAAATGAATATTTGTGTATCTACCATTTAGCTTTAAAAATGGAGTGTTGGCAGTAACTTTGAAGGCTCCGCTGTGCCAATACCCAACTGTATCCCCTTCCTCTTTCCCCAGAGATAAAAACCATGTTACCCTTGTGTTTATCCTTCCCTCTCTTTATGATTTTAAATCATAGATATTCATCCCTAGCTATGTTTTATTTATTTCTGGATGCTTTTCAACTGTATATAAATTGAATTATCTTTTGCAACCTGTTTCTTTACTTTTCATTATTTTGAGAGATTTATCCATATTCATAACTATTCCTTCCTTCATTTTCACTTCATTATAGTATTCCACTGTGTTAAAATGCCATAATTTATTTCTTTTTTATCCTGTTGATGCACATTTGCCTGGTTTTAGTGTTTTGATATTATGAATAGTTTTGCTCTGAACATTCTTGTACTTGTTATCTGGAGCACACATCTAAGAGTTTCTTTTAAAGACAGTAGTTCTCAAGCTGTTTTGTGCACTGAAATCACCTGTGTGGCTTCTTTAAACAAATTGCTGGGCCCAACTCCATAGTTTATAATTCAGTAACTCTAGAGTAGGCCTGATACCATAATTTCATTTCTAACAAGTTCCAGGTGTTACTGATGCTACTAGTCAGGAGACACTTTGAGACCCTCTGCTCCAGGATTCATATCCAGGAGTGGAATTGCTTCAACTTTACTATGTAATGTCAATTTTTTTGCCAAAGTGATTGTGCCAATATACACTCTCAGTATAAAAGTTTCTATTGTGCCACATCTTCAATAATATTTAATTTTTAAAATTAATTTTTCTAATATGGTGGATCTTAAGTGATATTCTTACTGTGATTTAATTTACATTCCTGGATTTCTAATGAAATTGAGTTTCTTTTCTTCTATTCTAAACAAATTGATAGACTTTATCATTTTTACAGAGTTTAGGTCCCTAGTAAAATTGAGCAGAAAGCAGAATTCTTACATATCCTCTCCCTTCAACACACGCACACACACACACACACACACACACACACACACACACAGCTTCCCTAAGTGTCAGCGTGGTACATTTCTTATGAGATGGACCAGTGGTGACATATTATGAGACAAAGTCCGCAGTTTACATTAGAATTCATTCTTTGTGTTGTACATTCTATGCGTATGTACTCAGTTGCTTCAGTCATGTCCAACTGTTTGTGACTCTGTGGACTATAGCCCCCCAGGCTCCTCTGTCCATGGGATTTCTCCAGGCAAGAATACTGGAATGACTTGCCATGCCCTCCTTCAGGGGATCTTCCTGACCCAGGGGTCGAACCTGCATCTCCCACATCTCCTGCAGTACAGGTAGATTTTTTACCACTAATGCTACCTGGGAAGCCTTGTATGTTCTATGGGTTTTGATGAGAATAGCAAGGAAAGACAAGAAAACCTCCCTCAGTGATCAATGCAAAGAAATAGAGGAAAACAATAGAATGGGAAAGACTAGAGATCTCTTCAAGAAAATTCGAGATACCAACAGAACCTTTCATGCAAAGATGAGCACAATAAAGGACAGAAATGGTATGGCCCTAACAGAAGCAGAAGATATTAAGAAGAGGTGGAAACAATACACAAAGAACTATACAAAAAAGATCTTCATGACTCAGATAACCACGATGGTGTGATCACTCACCTAGAGACAGACATCCTGGAATATGAAATCAAGTGGGCCTCAGGAAGCATCACTATGAACAAAGCTAGTGGAGGTAATGAAATTCCAGTTGAGTTATTTCAGATCCTAAAAGATGATGCTGTGAAAGTGCTGCACACAATATGCTAGCAAATCTGGAAAACTCAGCAGGGGCCATAGGACTGGAAAAGGCCAGTTTTCATTCCAATCCCAAAGTAAAGCAATGCCAAAGAATGCTCAAACTACCGCACAGTTGCACTCATCTCACATGCTAGCAAAGTAATGCTCAAAATTCTCCAAGCTAGGCTTCAACTGTATGTGAATCATGAACTTCTAGATGTTCAAACTGGATTTAGAAAAGGCAGAGGAACCAGAGATCAAATTGTCAACATCCGTTGGATCATCGAAAAAGCAAGAGAGTTCCAGACAAACATCTAGTTTTGCTTTATTGACTGTGCCAAAGCCTTTGACTGTGTGAATTACAACAAACTGGAAAATTCTTCAAGACATGGGAATACCAGACCCCCTGACCTGCCTCCTGAGAAATCTGTATGCAGGTCAAGAAGCAACAGTTAGAATGGACATGGAACAACAGACTAGTTCCAAATAGTGAAAGGAGTCCATCAAGGCTGCATATTGTTACCTGGCTTATTTAACTTATATGCAGAGTACATCATGCAAAATACCAGGCTGGATGAAGCACAAGTTGAAATCAAGATTGCCGGGAGAAATACCAATAACCTCAGATATGCAGACACCACCCTTATGGCAGAAAGCGAAGAAGAACTAAAGAGCCTCTTGATGAAAGTAATAGAGGAGAGTGAAAAAGTTTGCTTAAAACTCAACATTCAGAAAACTAAGATCATGGCATCTAGTCCCATCACTTCATGGCAAATAGATGAGGAAACAATGGAAATGGTGAGAGACTTTATTTTGGGGGACTCCACAACCACTGCAGATGGTGACTACAGCCATGAAATTAAAAGACGCTTGCTCCTTGGAAGGAAAGTTATGACCAACCTAGACAGTATATTAAAAAGCAGAGACATTACTTTGCCAACAAAGGTCCGTCTAGTCAAAGCTATGGTTTTTCCAATAGTCAGATATGGATGTGAGCATTGGACTATAAAGAAAGTTGAGTGCCAAAGAATTGATGCTTTTGAACTGTGGTGTTGGAGAAGACTCTTGAGAGTCCCTTGGACAGCAAGGAGAGCCAACCAGTCCATCCTAAAGGAAATCAACCCTGAATATTCATTGGAAGGACTGATTGTGAAGCTTAAGCTCCAATACTTCGGCCCCCTGATGCGAAGAACTGACTCATTGGAAAAGACCCTGATGCTGGGAAAGATTGAAGGCAGGAGGAGAAGGGGATGACAGGAAGAGATGGTTGGATGGCATCACCAACGCAATAGACACGAGTTTGAGTAGGCTCCAGGAGTTGGTGATGGACAGGGAGGCCTGGTGTGCTACAGGCCATGGGGTCGCAAAGAGTCAGACACAACTGAACTAAACTGAATTGATACTCACTCCAGTATTCTTGCCTGGAGAATCTCATGAACAGAGGAGCCTGGTGGGTTACATTCCATAGGGTTGCAAAGAGTTGGACATAACTGAGGAAACTTAGCGTGTGCTCACACCTGGGTATGTGTCCATAAGTGGGATTGCCGAGTCATATGGCAAATCTATTTTTAGATTTTTAAGGAACCTCCATGCCATTCTCCATAGTGGCTGTACCAATTTACATTCCCACCAACAGTGTAGGAGGGTTCCTTTTTCTCTACATCCTTTCCAGGATTTATTGTCTGTAGATTTTTTGATACTGAGTCTAATGAAAGATAACAATCATCTTGAAAACACGTACCTTTTCTTAGCTTACACTTTATAAAAGAAAATAACAGGTAATTTTATAGTCCTTTATGAATAATGATTTTATAAAATAATTAAACATCTGAATATGTTTTCTTATTTACAGCTTACCAGGACATGATTGTAACTTCTCAAGTTTATCTAAAATAAAAGATAACATATATATCAACATTTTTGATGAAATGATTATTGAAAAGCATGAGGTAAAGTAGAATAATTATAATAATCAATGTTGAAATAATTCTAGGTTCAGACTGAATGAAGTCTGTGAATGTATTTGTTAATTTGCTTTTAGATGCAGTGCCTATTTACAACATTTTCTATAAAGGATATGGAGCAACATGAAATAAAATCAGACATGTGACAAGTCAGTTCAAAAATAACAGAGATCATAAACCACACATAGGAAGAGGAGGGATAAATATACCAAGAATTTGGGGAAACTAGGTTTCTGCAATTGAACATTATATCTACGTGTGAACTTCCTGATAGCCAAGCTTTAGCATATTTTCAAGGTTTGCTGCACTAAACACATTTGCTATGGTATATACTATGATATATACTTAAGTATATACTGTGGTAAAAGTATGTACATTAAGGTGCTTCACATTGTTTACTGAGATGTAGGAAGATCTCAAAAGCAGTGGCTATGAACTGAAGACAGGAATCAGGGGTACTGGTAGCTTTTTTCAAACTTCAGCCCTTCCCCAGATTCAAGTAAACAGCAGCAACACACCCAGGGCTTAGAAACTGAATACCATGTTTCCTAGTTGGCATGTGATCACTAGACTCTCAATATTGTCTGTTATGACCCTGAACTCCCTGGCATTTGTTGTTCTTAGAAGAAAACAGATTAAAATGGGAGCCAGAATATATCGCATTTTCTTTTGCAAGGTTTTTACATTTCTAAACTGGACTGTCTGTAAGAGGACCATTTGATGAATTTTCTTAGTTAAGAAATGGCCCAGGTTAACCTTTGTTGTGGTGGTTGTTCAGTCAATAAGTTGTGTCCAACTCTTTGTGACCCCATGGACTCCAGAACACCAGGCTCCCCTGTCCTTCGCTATTTCCCAGAGTTTGTTCAGATTCATGTCCATTGAGCTGGTGATGCTGTTTAATAGCTATTAAATGCTATTTAATGGTGATGCCATTATTTCTTGGCAGTAAGCCAACATGATCCATAATTATGGCAGCAAGGGAAAGGTGGTTGATGGAAAAGAACAAAATGAAGCAAAAAGCAAGACAGTATATGGGGAAAACCACAATGAATTGTCCTTTTTATCTCCCTTCTTTTTTCCTAGCTCCTTACTTCAGCCCAGGTTAATAGTGTATAACTTTAATATTAACAGAAAATTTGAGTTTATGGATTTAAAAGAAATCACATTAATATAAATAATTTAAGATCTTATTCTTATTCTACCTTCTACTCACAAAACCTCCACCAATCCCTTGCAGAATTTTCTGGAAGCCTCCGAGGAGTCCTCATATATGTGCTTAGACATGACTGTTAGCTATAGTCGTCAGTATGTGTGTCCTTTTGCCTCAGCCCCCAAAGCTCTCAAAGCCACCTAAAAGAATCTCACCACCACCACTGTTGACATTGCCCAATTATGATGCCACCATCTGTGCCAAGGGTGTTATCCCCCCAGTTATCCTTGAGCCCAAAGCTATCAAACTTCAGAATACTCAAGAGGCACTGGATTCTATACAAGCATGGGCAGAACGGGCCTATTTTCTCTGAATCCATACCACATATTGTGTATCTAGACTATAAAGCAATAGTGTTTGTACACAAAATCTCACAGTAGAAGAGCTTCTCCAACCACTGACCCTAATCATCAGGGGCCAAACCAAGGACAAGGGACGTAGTGGGGTTCAGCGTGCACCAACCCTTTCCATGTCTTCATTGTCCTTTCGGTTCTTCTTGATTCCTAAACTCAACCCAACTGCTCTCATCTTCCCTAATTACAAGTAAAAATCAGTGGATATAAGTATATACTAGTACTATGGAGCAGTTTGTTGCCTATGCCAGTCTTAACTCAAACAAGCAACATGCCTATCCCAAGAACTATTCTCTAACACCTTTCCCATATTCCCCCTATCTCAGTGCTTTGGCTGATGAGATGAAAAACGTAAATGGCTAAAAGTGAAGTGAATTACAGAGTAAATGCCAGTGGGGTTAGTGGTGTTGGTGGTAAATGCCAAATCCTTTTTTGTCCAATATCCCACTACACATGCTTTCTCTAATTTTTAAAAATAGTATTATTGAAGAGTAGTTGGCATATAGTAGGCTGCACATAAACTGTGTATTTTGACAAATTTTGACATATATGTATATATACACATGAAACCATTATCAAAGTCAAGACAATGAATATATGCATCACTCTCAAAGTTTTTCCTCTATCCTGTTAGAATACCTCCATCCTTCCCTTCCTTCCTCCCACCCCAGGAAACAATTCATCTGCTTTCAGTAACTATACTTTATATTTTCTGGAATTTTATAGAAATGGTACCATACAGTTTTCACTCTTTTTTCCTTGATCTGGCAATTTTCATTCGGGGGGAAAAATTATTTTTAGATTTGTCTATGTTGTGTTATTTATCAAATAGTTCATTACTTTTTATTGTGTAGTCATAGTCTGTTGAAAACACACATTGTATTGTATGTTTAAATATTCACCTGTTGATGGACAGGTGGGTTTTCTTTGGCAGGGGTGGAGGGGATATTATAAATAAAACTACCATGAGGATTTGTGTAGAAGTCTTATATACAAATGCTTTAATTTTGGGGGGAGTAAATACATAGGAGTGAAATGACTGGATCATATGGTAAGTGGACATTTAAGAAATAAACTGTTTTTTCAAAGTGATTTACCATTTTTTATTTCCACCAGCACTGTTAGAGACTTCTAGTTCTTTCACATTCTTACAAGCATGTAGTAAGATTTCAAAATTTTAGCCATTCTAACAAGCCTGTGGTTGTATCTCACTGTAGTTTTGATTTGTGTTTCCTAATGACTAATGATGTTGAATGGCTTCTCTGGTGGTTCCGATGGTAAAGAATCTGCCTGCAATGCAGGAGACCTGGGTTTGATCTCTGGGTTGGGGAGATCCCCTGGAGAAGGGAATGGGAACCCATTCTAGTATTCTTGCCTGGAAAATTCCATAGACAAAGGAGTCACAAACAGTCAGACAAGATTGAGCAACTAACAACACACAATGATGTTGAGCATTTTCAATGAATTGCTCTTGGTGTCATGTTTTTTAGCTCTGTTTTTATAACTCTTTATTAGAGTTACAGGGCTTCCCAGGTGGCGCTAGAGGTAAAGAACCTGCCTGCTAATGCAGGAGACGTAAGAGACTTAAGTTCCATCCCTTGGTAGAGAAGATCCCCTGGAGGAGGGCATAGTAACCCACTGCACTATTCTTGCCTGGAGAATCCTCACGGACATGGGGGCCTGGAGGGCTACAGTCCATTGGATCACACAGAGTCAGACACGACTGAAGCAACTCAGCACACACACACACACTGTTAAGATTATATTCTTTCTTCATGAATTGATTCCTCTATTATTATGAAATATTCCTCTTATCCCTGGTTACATTTCTTAATTCTTTTTTTTTCTTTTTTTAAATTTTTTTCATTTATTTTTATTAGTTGGAGGCTAATTACTTTACAATATTGTAGTGGTTTTTGTCATACATTGACATGAATCAGCCATGGTTTTACAAGTATTCCCCATCCTGATCCCCCCTCCCATCTTCCTCTCTACCCGATCCCTCTGGGTCTTTCCAGTGCACCAGGCCCAAGCACTTGTCTCATTTACCAACCTGAGCTGGTGATCTGTTTCACCATAGATAATATACATGTTTCGATGCTGTTCTCTCGAAACATCCCACCCTCGCCTTCTCCCACAGAGTCCAAAAGTCTGTTCTGTACATCTGTGTCTCTTTTTCTGTTTTGCATATAGGGTTATGATTACCATCTTTCTAAATTCCATATATATGTGTTAGTATGCTGTAATGTTCTTTATCTTTCTGGCTTACTTCACTCTGTATAATGGGCTCCAGTTTCATCCACCTCATTAGAACTGATTCAAATGAGTTCTTTTTAATGGCTGAGTAATATTCCATGGTGTATATGTACCACAGCTTCCTTATCCTTTCGTCTGCTGATGGGGATCTAGGTTGCTTCCATGTCCTGGCTATTATAAACAGTGCTGCAATGAACATTGGGGTGCACGTATCTCTTTCAGATCTGGATTCCTCAGTGTGTATGCCCAGAAGTGGGATTGCTGGATCATATGGCAGTTCTATTTCCAGTTTTTAAAGAAATCTCCACACTGTTCTCCATAGCGGCCATACTAGTTTGCATTCCCACCAACAGTGTAAGAGGGTTCCCTTTTCTCCACACCCTCTCCAGCATTTATTGCTTGTAGACATTTGGATAGCAGCCATCCTGACTGGCATGTAATGGTACCTCACTGTGGTTTTGATTTGCATTTCTCTGATAATGAGTGATGTTGAGCATCTTTTCATGTGTTTGTTAGCCATCTGTATGTCTTCTTTGGAGAAATGTCTGTTTAGTTCTTTGGCCCATTTTTTGATTGGGTCATTTATTTTACTGGAATTGAGCTGCAGGAGTTGCTTGCATATTTTTGAAATTAATCCTTTGTCTGTTGCTTTGTTTGCTATTATTTTCTCCCAATCTGAGGGCTGTCTTTTCACCTTGCTTATAGTTTCCTTTGTTGTGCAAAAGCTTTTAAGTTTCATTAGGTCCCATTTGTTTATTTTTGCTTTAATTTCCAATATTCTGGGAGGTGGGTCATAGAGGATCCTGCTGTGATTTATGTCAGAGAGTGATTTGTCTATGTTCTCCTGTAGGAGTTTTATAGTTTCTGGTCTTACATTTAGATCTTTAATCCATTTTGAGTTTAATTTTGTGTATGGTGTTAGAAAGTGTTCTAGTTTCATTCTTTTCCAAGTGGTTGACCAGTTTTCCCAGCACCACTTGTTAAAGAGGTTGTCTTTTTTCCATTGTATACCCTTGCCTCCTTTGTTGAAGATAAGGTGTCCATAGGTTCGTGGATTTATCTTTGGGCTTTCTATTCTGTTCCATTGATCTATATTTCTGTCTTTGTGCCAGTACCATACTGTCTTGATGACTGTGTCTTTGTAGTATAGTCTGAAGTCAGGCAGGTTGATTCCTCCAGTTCCATTCTTCTTTCTCAAGATTGCTTTGGCTATTCGAGGTTTTTTGTATTTCCATACAACATTTCTTAATTCTTAAATCTACTTTGTATGTTATAGTCATTTCGGCTTTCTTTTCATTGGTGTTTGTATGTACGGTGTATCTTTTTCTTTCTTCTAATTTTTTCTTTTAACCTGTGTCTTTATATGTAAAATGAGTTTACTTTAGACAGTGTATAGTTGGGTCTTCCTTTTTTATTCAGTTGTAGCAATCTCTGTCTTTTAATAAATGGGTATTTATGTTTTATATAATTACTGACTTGGCTGGGTTCCATCTTCCTGTTTGCTTTCTGCTTATCCAATCGGTTTTTTGTTCTTTTTTTCTTCCTTTTTTTGGATTAATAAAGTACTTTTATGATTCTACTTTATTTTCACTATTGGCTTATTAGCTGTACGTCTCTTATTTCTTAATTGTTCTTCTAGGCTTTATTATATATTGTTGCACTTATCACAATCTGTAATATTATGCCACTCCACATATAGTGTAAGAACAGGATATTATTACACTTCCATTTCTACTCCTATGCTTTGTGTTAATGTTATTTTATCATATATTTTGCTTTTACATATGTCATAAACTCTGCAGCAGGTCATTATTATTGCTTTAAATAGTCAATTTTAAAGAAATTTTTGAAAGTGAGAAAGAAATTTTCTATTTACTCTTTGGTTTCTTTTTAAAATGAAAGAGAATTTATTATACTTACCTGCAAGTTTGTGTGAAATTATTCATCACATGATGTAGAATAGTCATAGAAATCTTATTTATTTTAATAGGATCGCTGTTTCAAGAGCTGCAGTGGTCATTCATATATAAGAAAGAATTGGCTTGGATCCATTGTCTTCCCTTTCTCTGCTCTCCTACAACAATCTGAGGTAACAAAATGATTCTTTGCTAATTCTAAATTTTTGTCTCTGGCTAATAGAAACACTGTTGTTTTTGAGTCAGATTTTGATTGGCAGGTTAAGTCAGTTGAAATGATCCTGTATGCAAGTGCCTCTTAGGTGTTGGAGTATTTGAAGATTTTAGCCGTCTCGAGGAGATACCCACAAATTTATTTCATGTATTTTTAGTGTTCATTGATGAAGAAAAGGACAGCTAACCATAGGTCTTAAAGCAACATTCATATGTGTTTATAATAGTTACATAATTAAAGATTGATACATTTTCTGAATAATGACATTGCTTCCTAACCATGGGTTCCATGATTCTGTGCAATCACAGCATGTCATGAGGGAGCACGTTTCAAATACAAGTGCTGCAAATAAAGAGCAATGGAGATTTTAAATTGTTGGAGGTATAGGGCTTCCTGTTATAAATTCCTGCAGTTACTTCTCAGTCTCAGGCCAGATGCTAGGATAGAGAAGTAGTTAAGAAGGTGAGCTTCAAAGGCAGACTCATCTGCATTGTAATCCTGGCTCGACTACTCATGGGTTGTGTGACCTGTCACAAATTCCTCACATGCTCTGAGCTCATTTCCTTATCTATAAAATGGAGATTAGTGGTGTCTACCTCAGTGAATAATGTAATCTATGTCAAGCACTTGGAAGAATGCCTCATACATAGTAGGTGCTCAATAACTATTAATATTAGTTATGTTATTATTAGTAGTAGTTATTATTTTAAGTTATCTTCTCACACACACACACACACACACACACACACACAGTCCCTCCTCCAGTGGACTTTGGGTCATCTCTCCTTCTGTTCCATTTTTTTTCTCTTTCCAGGACCAGTGCAAAATGTAACATGGTCTTTTAGCATTTTTCTCTGAGCTTAAATTCGATTCTCTAAGAGTTTCTATCACTCTGGTACATTAACTTGCTTCCTCATTTCATCCCTTTCTTACTTCTGCCTTTTCCACATACTACGTATTAGAGAGGGACCCAGGGTGTCAAGGTTGCTTGTGAGCAGATCATCATGAAAAACTTTATCATTCTTTGCAAGTCCCCATTAGTCAAATCAGCATGAACCCATGCAAGCCTATTTCCTGCAATGGAGAAGACTGAACTGAGCTATCTTTGACTGATGTTTATTTTCATCATGCAGAATCCATTCTGTTCATATACTCTTTCAGATTAGTGGAACATTTCAAGTAAATATTCCACCTGTTTTGCTTGGGTATACTTGGAGTAAGACTTACGTGTCTCCTAAAGAAGATTATAATGGACAGAATTTAAAAGAATGTACCTTCTTAAATATTTTTGCTACTATTGAACCTCAAATATCATATACCATCTGTAGTCCAGAACTAGACAAGGTAGGCTTTCCACTGAATTATTTTCAGATATACTATCAAAGGAGTGTTAATTTCAAAGTTGACAAAAATGAATGTTGGTTCTTGATATTTTCCTGTGGGAACAATATGGTAGCAAGTTGAAATATTTTAAACTTGATTCTAGTTTTCAGATCAAATAGATGTTTTGGAGAGAGCATGGATTTTTACAAAAAATTGTAAGGCATTATTTCCTAAACGAAGAATCATCACTACTGTTTTTAATGATGAAGGGATACAGATCTTAGTAATAAGATACATCAAGGCATTGAATCCACCTCAGCAACTCCTGGATATGTTTCTTCATTATTCTAATGCGACACTTGTAAGTGATATTTATGTTAGTAACTTTATTGAGATATTCACATACCATATAATTTGCCCTTCTAAAGTATATAATTCAGTGGTTTTTAATATATACACCAAGTTGTGCAGCCATCACCACAGTAAATTTTAGAACATTTTGATCACTCTCAATTTATATTTAACTGGTTTACTTTTTAACATTAACTTTGAGTAAAACTTTCTTATTAAAATTGCTTTATCTTCAGAGACAGTTTCCTGAGAGAGATGCCATCTGTGTTGCAATGTGTGCTCCTGAGTGTATGGTGGAAGAAAACCTTTCCTCCTGTTGCCCTTCCCTCTGCCCACTTATACTGAAGGTCACTGTTGCCACATCACTTTCATGTGACCATACCAACTTTGTAATCTTTCTGTCAGACTCTGAAAAGTGACACAGAAAGATTCCTTTGATTTTCAGGCAGAATTTAAAGTTGTATTTCTAAAGAGATGGTGTCCTTCTAAGGATTGCTTCTTGTTGTAAAGAGGCTTTTGCTCTCTTTATCTTTTATCTATGTTATCTTTTGCTCTATAAACTGCCAACATAACACTTCTCACCTTATGTGGCTTTATGCATATCTGTTATTTACCAGCTGACAAAAGAGACATGTACAGGCATTCATTATGAACTCAGAAGAGGAGATAGCTTCTTCCACTTTGAGAAAGGAAAATGTGAAATCAGAAATCTAGTCTCCCCTTTAAGGAAAAAAAAAAAGCTTTGATTAAAGGACACCTGTGAAAAATCACTTATACCTTTTATTTATTCAGGCCTGATTGACTCAACTGACTCTCCTCAGAATACTTATATTATTCTTCCAGTATGAAGCGCTAACCTGAATTCTTTAAGCTAAAACCAAAAGTCCTAATTTAGATCACATTTTACTACACTCTGCTTTTGGGTTTCTTCTTGCCTGTTTCCTGATACCAAAAGTCCAAGGAGATAATAATGTTCTCAGATTTCTTTTAAAGACAATCTTTTTCTTTTTAAAAAAGAAGTCTAAATCCTAGCTCTTTTGCTTATCAGGAATTGTGAGCCATGTTTAGTTGACTGCATGAAGTCAGAAACGTGATTAGTGTGGGAGGTCATAGTAGTGCATATATGGCAGCTACTGTAAATCAGTGAAAATGTTGGTGAACTTTCTGTGTTAACTCTAATCTGAGTCCTTATCTCCAGTCCTATAGGGGTAGCAATCCACAACAGAAGTTCTGTTGTTTGTAAAAATAGGCTGCACCAATATCTTCTTGCTGCAGCAACTTATAACTGGATTTTATTAATAAAAATAATTCTGATGGATTTTGAACCTAAAAGAAAATCAAACTTTTGCTACTCTTCTACACATTTTTTCAATTTTGTTAAACAGTTGTATTTTAAAGTATACATGTAATGTATCACATTTAAATTTTTAATTTATTACAGTAAAATGTAATGATTAATACCCACGGTCTGGAGTCATGCTATCGAGCTTATTCCCAGAGACCCATATGTTGTGTTAGTGTGTAACCCATATATTGTTAGTGTGTTAGTGTGTGTGTTAGAATGGGCAGGTTATTGTAGCACTCTAAGCTTGTTTCTTCTTTTGTAAAATAAAATTAATAATAGTATGTATTTCAAAGGCTTGTAGGATATACTAAATTTGGTGATAATGCATGTAAAGCACTGTGCTTGGTGATGGGCATATAGTATGCTCTTAATAAATCTTAGTTAATATTATTTTAGGACCTTGTTGCTCACTTTGTATCTTTGATTCCTGTTATGCCTGATGCACTGGATGAAAATGATGGTTTTAATATATGGATGACATCAGAGGTAACCAATTACAATTTACAATTTAAATGATTCATGTTTGCTTTTCTTTTAAAGAAACATTTCAAAAATATTATGCACTTATGTAGTAGCTTTCCTTATGCAATTTGAAGACATTTGATAATTTAATACACTGTTTTCATTCAGCTCTATAACAACCCATAGAAATAATTCTTAAAGACCAAAAATCTTGTTCAACTCTTTAAGTAGCTCATAATATTCAGATTCAGCAGGAATTCCAGGAGTACAATATTATGACATTCTCCAGAGAGAAATATGAAATATGCCTTGTTCACTATAGAGGTGGTTAGACCCTGAAGTCTAGGGGAAATACCACCACTTCCCAGAAGCCTTCCCCAGCTTTCCCATATCTGAATGAAGGGCTTCCTTGGCACTTGGATTAAAATTGTCTTTAGACTGGTTGCCATGTAATATTTAGGATATATTTGAACTAAAAACTATTTATTTGAAATTTAAATTGCTTTAGGCATCCCATCCCTCCCCCCAAAAATCTGGCAATCCTAATTAGAACACTTTTTCCATTTCACCTTAAATTATATTTAGTTGATTATACACTGGCCCTATACCCATACACTATACATATACATCCCAAGTTTAATCTCCTTGAATGAAAAGGCAAATTTGCACTTATCTAGAATGTCTAGTCAAGGCTATGGTTTTTCCAGTAGTCATGTATGGATGTGAGAGTTGGATGGTGAAGAAAACTGAGGACAGAAGAATTGATGCTTTTGAACTGTGGTGTTGGAAAAGACTCTTGAGAGTCCCTTGGACTGCAAGGAGATCCAACCAGTCCATCTTAAAGGAGATCAGTCCTGGGTGTTCATTGGAGGGACTGATGTTGAAGCTGAAACTCCAATACTTAGGCCACCTCATGCGAAGAGTTGACTCATTGGAAAAGACCCTGATGCTGGGAGGGATTGGGGGCGGGAGGAGAAGGGGATGACAGAGGATGAGATGGCTGGATGGCATCACCAACTCGATGGACACGAGTTTGAGTAAACTCCGGGAGTTGGTGATAGACAGGGAGGCCTGGCGTGCTGTGATTCACGGGGTCACCAAGAGTCAGACACGACTGAGCAACTGAACTGAACTGAACTGAGAGTGTTGAGAGGCTGGATTTGAGCTGAAGTGGATTTAGAGAGCACAGGACTAATTTATTAGGTCAGTTACCTGCCTTCTGCTAAATGAAAGAGAGGAACACCAGCCGTGGTTTGGACCCAGTGACTCAAATCCATTACAACTCAGAGATGTCTGTTAACTCTAGACTCTTGTGAGACTCTTCAGACTAATCAGAATGTGTTATAATCCTGCAGAACATGAAAAGATAGCCTCTAAAGTAGCTAAAAATAACTAAAAATAACCATTCTGGTAAATACCAGTGCTTCCAAGTGCCCCCCAAGCCAAACAGTACTCATAATCAACAGGTCCCCACCGGCATAGGCTTCCTCTTGGCTGGTGTCTTCCCATTTGCCATGAACTCTGGACTGGGGATGTCCCTGAGTAAATGACTGATTAAATCGTCGCAGGAGTTATTTTCTCTACCCAACATACAGCCTTTGAACAAACCTTGGTTCAAATCCTACTTCAACCACCTGGTAGCTGTGTGGCTTAAGTTGTTCAGCTCCATGGGACCTCACTTTCCTCATCTGTGTCATCCAGGGATTTTGAAAGGATAGGCAGCTGGAACACAGTATGTTAGTTACGTTGTTGTTGTTCAGTCGCTAAGTCGTGTCCGACTCTTTGCAATCCCCTGGACTGTGGCAGCCAGGTGTCTCTGTCCTTCGCTATCTCCTGAGTTTGCTCAGATTCATGTCTTTTGAGCTGTGATGCTATCATGCTGTCTAACTACCTCATCCTCTGCCGCTGTCTTCTCTTTTTGCCTTCTGTCTTTCCCAGCGTCAGAGTCTTTTCCAATGTTAGTTACGTACTCTCATTCATTCTCTCCTTCTCTTATGAGATGCTGTCAGGGGAACCTCCTTGGTCTGATAATTGAAGACTACTTATGTTCTGCTCTTCATTCTCCTGTTCATCACATGTATCTTTCAGAAGAGCCGTGTTACCATTCGTCCTAACCTCTATCCCTCACCATCACATCCAGCCAGTGTGTACTGATGTGGCCACATCTGTTGTTAAACCATTGAAACACTTCCGGACTGACTGGTAAATAGTCACTCTGAGAGGTCCTGAGCTCCCCCTCCCCAGGCTCCCTGGCCACCACAGCCCTTTCTCTGGGACTAATGGAGTGGAAGCATGTGTCCAGCCTAAATGGTGCAGCCGAGTCTGCATGGTAGAGCTGCTACTCAGCAGCAACACATTATTGCCATATGAACATTTGGGCCCATATATTTTGTTAGATCCTTTGATTCTTCAAGAGAATCCAGAAATCCAGAGTTGTATGTGTGATCTTCCAATTTTTAAAAGCATTTTGGGGCCAAGCAAAACACACCTATAGACTGGAGCTAAATCATAAGCCACTGGTCTGTCACCTCTGCTGTGCTGTTTCTGTCCTGCTACAACTGCCTTACTAGGCACTCTGCCTTTGGTTACACCCACCCCTGCTGTTCAGGTCTTTCAGTTAAGGAAGTTTCCATCACTTTTCTTGATTGGGCTCCAACTCAGATCTCTTCTTCTAAGTTGAGAGCACTACACTGGTACAGGGCAGAGAGTGACTCCATTGACCAAAGGATCCTTTCCTCCAAAAACAGGTGTGATTTCCTATCAGATGAAGTTCCTTAAAATATTAGCCAATTTTGTTATTCAGTCACTGAGTCATGTTCAACTCTTTGTGACCAAAGAGTTGCCGCACGCCAGACTGCACGCCAGGCTTCCCTGTCCATCACCATCTCCTGGAGTTTGCTTAAACTCGTGTCCATTGAGTCAGTGATGCCATCCAACCATCTCATCCTCTTTTGTCCCCTTCTCCTCCTGACTTCAATCTTTCCCAGCATCAGGGTCTTTTCAGATGAGTCAGCTCTTCACATCAGGTGGCCAAAGTATTGGAGTTTAAGCTTCAGAATCAGTCCTTCCAATGAATATTCAGGGTTGATTTCCTTTAGGATGGACTGGTTTGATCTCCTTGCTGTCCACGGGACTCTCAAGAGTCTTCTCCAACACCACAGTTCAAAAGCATTTATTCTTTGGTGCTCAGCCCTGTTTTCCCAGGATATTTGTCCCCCCAAAAAATCTGCCTAATTTTGGATGATCACCCAGTATCCTTATGTTCCAGGCTAATGTTCTCTCTTTCTAATGCCCTAATGTTTTAGGCTTTGCAGTCATCTTAGTGACCTGGCAGAAATGTGTGTGTAAGGGTGTGGAGGGGCCCTGAATCTGTTGGATGCTTGCACTACTCAACTCTCTCTCCTCCCCTCCCTTCCTTTTTTTTTTTGTCCTTGTTGCTTTTGTTTCACCTTAGCACTGCATCAGTTTGGCTATTGGAAATAAGGAGGAGCATGCCATACTTCTGTGTAATTTCTTCCTATATTTTGGAAAGAAAGCTTTGGTCCTTCTAGGAACCTCGGTGTTGGAAGTAAGTGTTGGACTTAATATTTAAATAGTGTAAACAAAACTTTCAGTTGCAAGTTTTAAAGACTTCAACTCCAGGTTTCCATTTTTTCACAAATAAATTAGGAAATTTCATAGGCAAACAAATATTTACTTAGGGGAATAATGTTGCTTCATCAACATTTCCACAATGTAAAGAATGACTTCCTTTTGTTTTTCTTCTTTGGAAAGTAGTACAGATAATAGTGCTACTTCATGGCAGCAAATTTGGAAAACTCAGCAATGACCACAGGACTGGAAAAGGTCCGTTTTCATTCCAATCCCAAAGAGGACAATGCCAAAGAATGTTCAAACCAATGTAAAATTGTGCTCATTTCACATGATAGCAAGGTTATACTCAAAAGCCTTCAAGGTAGGCTTCAGCATTATGTGAACTGAGAACTTCCAAATGTAAAAGCTAGGTTTCAGAGAGGCAGAGGAACCAGAGATCAAATTGCCAACATTTGTTGGATCATGGAGAAAGCAAGGGAGTTCCAGGAAAACATCTACTTTGCTTCATTGGCTATGCTAAAGCCTTTGCCTGTGTGGATCACAATAAAATGTGGAAAATTCTTAAAGAGATGGGAATACCAGACCACCGTACCTGTTTCCTGAGAAACCTGTATGTGGGTCAAGAACCAGCATTAGAACGGGACATGGAACAACTGACTGGTACAAAACTGGGAAAGAAATATAACATGGCCGTATGTTATCCCCCTGCTTATTTAACTTCTGTGCGTGAGTACATCATGTAACATGCCGGACTGGATGAATCACAGGCTGGATTCAAGATTACTGGGAGAAATATCAACAACCTCAGATATGCAGATGATTCCACTCTAATGGCAGAAAGTGAAGAGGAACTAAAGAGCCTCTTAATGAGGGTGAAAGAGAAGAGTGAAAAAGCTGACCTGAAACTCAATGTTAAAAAACTAAGATGATGGCATCCAGACCCATTACTTCATGGCAAATAGATGGGGAAAAAGTGGAAGCAGTGACAGATTTTCTTCCTTGGGCTCCAAAATCATTGTGGACAGTGACTGCAGCCATGAAATTAAAAGATGCTTGCTCTTTGGAAGGAAAGCTGCGACAGACCTAGACAGTGTTTTAAAAAGCAGAGATATCGCTTTGACAACAAAGGTCTGTATAGTCAAAGCTATGGTTTTTCCAGTCGTCACGTACAGATGTGAGAGTTGGACCATAAAGAATACTGAGCGCTGAAGAACTCTTGCTTTTGAACTGTGGTGCTGGAGAAGAAGACTCTTGAGAGTCCCTTGGACTACAAGGAGATCAAACTAGTCAATCCTAAAAGAAATCAACCCTGAATATTAACTGGAAGGAATGATGCGGAAGCTGAAGTTCCCATACTTTGGCAACCTGATGTGAAGAGCTGACTCATAGAAAAGACCCTGATGCTGGGAAAGATTGAGGGCAAAAGGAGAAGAGGGTGGCAGAGAATGAGATGGCTAGATAGCGTCACTGATACAATGGACATGAGTTTGAGCAAACTCTGGAAAATGGTGGAGGACAGAGGAAACTCGCATGCTGTATGTAGTTCATGGGGTCACAGAGAGTTGGACATGACTTAGCGACTGAACATCATGGGGTTACTAGAAACACTCAGTTATGTAGTAAATATATGACACTGAGAGCAGCACCTGGTTTATGGAAAATGCTCAATAAGTGATGGTGGTAGGTGATATAGCAATAGTTATCGTAGTAATAGTTACGTAGTGGTTGTTAACCATCGTCACCATCATCATCTTTATATGTTCCTAGAATTATATTTAAGATAATTAAGATGTACCTCTCCCTATTTTTCATTGCTCAAATTTTAATTGTGCAAGAAATGGGCCAGAAGTTCACTAATTTGTACAACTTAATTATATACTCCTGTATTCAAACCTCCAGAAAGCTGCCTTATTAGGACTCTTTATTTCTATTCAATAATATGAACATATTGATAAGCATTTAAAACTTCAAGGTTTTTTTTTTGTCATGATCATTTATTTCTATGTATTTCCTTTGCAAAGCTTATTATTTCTGTGTCCTGTTTGTTAGCTGAAAAGCTATGGCTACTTTCCCCATGTGATCGCGCGGCTGTAGCGTTGAGCACCACTAGATGGCAGTAAACAGTGAACAATATTTTAACAAACATTTGTATTTGTACCTGTGAGTCAACACTGGGTGGCAGCACTTAGCTATACGTTTCACCTTGTCTGTGTGCTTGAGGTGACACCTCTTTACCTGGGAAATGCCATGGACAGAGGAACCTGGTGGGCTACAGTCCATGGGGTCACAAAGAGTCAGACACGACTGAGCAACTTTCACTTCACTAATAATGTTTACTAATTGTATGATCTCAGCCTTATTTATTTCTCTGACCCTCAAAGTGAAAGTGAAAGTCTCTCATTTGTGTCCGACTCTTTGCAACCCCATGGACTGCACATTCCTTGGAATTCTCCAGGCCAGAATACTGGAGTGGGTAGCCTTTCCCTACTCCAGGGGATCTTCCCAACCCAGAGATTGAACCCAGGTCTCCCATATTGCAGGTGGATTCTTCACCAGCTGAGCCACAAGGGAAGCCCCTGCTCAAGGGAATAATGCTATTTCCTGTTACCCTAGATAAGTTGTTATTCTCTTATTCTTCATGTGAAAGGTGGGCATGATAATCATCCCTACTTCATTCTTCATGTGAAAGGTGGGCATGATAATCATACCTACCTCACAGAATTTGGACTTAATTAAAGTGAGAAATTAAGTAAAACTAGCATGAGCACTGAGTACAGAACCTGGGGTACGTAAATGATAAATGTTAGACAATTATTATTATTACCTGAAATTTTTATGTCTTGCTAAATAAGAAAGGTTTACACATCACAAGTATGTGCAGAGCAAAATAGTAACATAGTGACTACTTTTATTCCTCAAATGGTTTTATGTTTAATTTCTCTCTGGCCTCTAATTCTAGATCTTGTTCTCAAAATTAATTTGATGGCCTTTTAACTTCACCTAGCTTTTCAGAGCCTTGGACTAACACCATAACTCTACATGGTGTTCACCCTTGATCTCCAAATATATTCTGCTTAAAGCAGGGCTAATCCATATAGCACCTTTGTGTGAGTTATGCAAAAGTACCCCTACGCATTAGCACTAACTATTGGGAAATGTTCTTCATATACTGATTTCATCAGAACAACGTATTTTATTGCTATGAGGGTGACAACACTGGCTCATAAGTTCTCTCATTTGAATCCTCATGCTAGCCTGGGCCTGCAGATTTCTATTGCTTTGGTTTTTCCCTTTTCAAAAAAATTGTAAATATTCTAAAAAAGGCTTTTAAAAGATAAGAGGTAACAGGGAGTTTCCTGATGACACAGTGGTTATGATTCTGGGCTTTCGCTGCTGTGGCCTGAGTTCAATCCCTGGTCAGGGAACGGAGATCCCACAAGCCGTGCAGCATGGCCAATAAATAGATACATCATACAGAAAAAAAATCAATAAGGTGATTGATAATATTATCTGTAAAAAGTCAGAGATAGCAAATGCTTACACTACAATTTCCAATACAAAAATGAGTTAAATCAATCATCCCCCCAAAATAATTTTAACTCTTTCTTCGGACAGGGGCACGTGGCGTATGTATTAACTCAGGAAACTGATGAATATTTGCTTTGGAATCCATTAACTGGACAGTGTCATAAGCAGTTTGACCCATTTTGTCCGTTACAAGGTGTAGATTGTTTGTTTGATGGTGAAAACGTAAGTGTATTGGGTGAGGGGGGAAGATCTTGAGTTCTGTCCTCAGGAGTCAAACTTGTGGCTCTCTACCCTGACTGTACATTAGAATCATGTGGAAACGCTGAGGAAACCGTAGATGTTCAGTTAGAATCCCTGGGGTGTGGGGCCAGGGAAATCTTCCGTCCCCAAAGCTCCTTGAGGTGATTCCGTAGCACCTCCAAGGCTGAGAACCAGTGAGCAGTCTAGTGTTCACATGCCCCTGGAATTCTCTGTACCTCCTGCCTCAGAGCAGTCCTTGGCTTCCGCCACTTCACTGGGCAGTAAGACTGTAACCCCCTGTGGGCTTCGTACTCCCGTGGCCCGATGTTGATTCTCTGTTAATGTTTTAATAGGTCTGGTTTAATCTGCAGCAGAATAATTCACCAATGGCTGTGTATTTTGACTATTCAAAGGAAAGTTTCTGGAAACAGTTGCTTCCAAAAAATTATCAAGGAACAAACACACAAAGCATTCAGGTAAATCACACTTTTCCAGGTGTGTCTCTATGAAAGTTACCATTGGTTCTGACCTTAGAGTTGTGACAGCTCTTGTTACATTTATATAGCTGATTGCTTATTTTTAGCAACATCAATAAAATCCAGTTTTCTCTGCCATCCAGCCTGACTTTAGGCTACTCTGATCCTTTTCCTCTACTTGCAAAAGAAGAATTGAGAAGAAGGCATCATCTTAATTGTGAATTTAGGTTTTAGAGTAAAATTTTTAAAGTATTCATCATGAAACAGAAAATATAACGTCCAGATGGTGTAATAAGTTCTTACTTTGACCTTGCACTTCTACGACACATCCATGACAATAATAAAGTATAAAAATTGAAAAACAAAAGGCTTATCTGGGCTCTGAACCATGATGGGTATCTACTGGAATAGAAATAGGACAGAAACACCATCAGGGAGCAGGGCCCAAAGAGGATGGGAGCAAAGTCTAAAAGTGAGTCATGAAATTCAGGGAACCAGAGCCAGTCTCACTTTTTGAAGCCAGGACTATGATGGAGCTTCCCTACCTTGCTCCTCTTGAGAGAAGATGAGAAAGCCAAGCTGCAGACCCATTACCTGGAGCTCAGGAGGTAAGAGACCAAAGTACAGATCAGAGCATCAGGAACCAATCTAACCACCAGACAACTTGGCCAGAGAATCTGTGGTGTGCTCAGCATCAGTTTGGGAAGACACCCAAATTCCATTTCAACATCAGTTTCTGGATTGAGAGCCATGGTATGTCAATGTGCAGGCAATTGCAAAATTCGAAAACTGGGAGCTATGACCCAGAGGAAGAAAGAGGCGGGGGGATAAGAAAAAGAACAATGGAAAAATAGGAAGAAGACAATTCATAGAGGCAGAAACTCCAGAGTTCAACCTCACTTGTACTGAGGGAAATATAATTTAAAACAAACATGATTTTTACATATATAAGATTAGGAAACTTTTTTTTAAGTGGGATGATATCAAATATTGGCAAACAGGCTGAGAAATAGTGGGAGTGTAAATTGCTATAAACTCTTTGAAAATCAATATGGTAAGGTTGGTAAAGTTGAAAAAGCTCAACCTTTGACCCACCAATTCAACTTCTAAGTATGTACCCTAGCACAGAGAGACGAACACAACAATGGTCATTACTAAATTGCTTGAAATAGAGAAAAAAAAAAACACAATTTATCAACCAGAAAATGGGCACGTAAGTTGTCAAGAACCCATACTATGAAATCTTATATGTGTGTATGTGTAAGTTGCTCAGTCATATCCGACTCTTTGCGACCCCATACACTATAGCCCACCAGGCTCCTCTGTCCATGGAATTCTCCAGGCAAGAATACTGGAGTGGGTTGCCATTCCCTTCTCCAGGGGATCTTCCTGACCCAGGGATCAAACCCAGGTCTCCTGCATTGCAGGCAGATTCTTTACTGTCTAAGCCACCAGGGAAGCCCAAAATCTTCTATACAGTAGTAAAAAAGAATATATGAAATTAATTTACTGTAGCTCTCAACTTGACTGTACATCCAAGACATCAGAATCTCTGAGTGAAGAGCCCACACACTGGTGTTACTTAAAGTTCCCCAAGTGATTCCCACATGTAGCCACAGTTGAGAACCACTGACCTGGAGCCATTGTATCAACATGAGCGAATATAAAAAATGTAATGTTGACT
Source organism: Odocoileus virginianus (assembly GCF_023699985.2). Taxonomy (NCBI): domain Eukaryota; kingdom Metazoa; phylum Chordata; class Mammalia; order Artiodactyla; family Cervidae; genus Odocoileus; species Odocoileus virginianus. The sequence continues at coordinate 771,986 of NC_069680.1, forward strand.
AAAGTAAAGAAGATGTGAAATGACGTATATATATGAAGTTTGAAAAATATGTGTTTATATATAGAGAGATATATAAGTGAAAATGCTGGTTGCTCAATTGTGTCCAACTGAGTTGTGACCCAATGGACTGTAGCCCTGCAGGCTCCTCTGTCCATGGATTTCTCGAATACTGGGGTGGGTTGCCATTTCCTATTCCAGGTGGTCTTTCCAACCCAGGTATCGAACTAGCATTTTCTGCTTGGCAGGCAGAAAGAATACCATCTAAACCATCAGAGAAGTCCATAGATAAATAGTGATAGTATAAAAGCTTGCATGAGAATGATAAACATCAAATTTAGGGTAAAGGTTACCTTTGGAGAGAGAAAAAAGGGGGATGAGATCAGGGAGCAGTATTTAGATTACTTTAAGTCTATCTGTAATGTTTTACATCCTTTTAAAAAATGTATTTATTTATTTGGCTGTGCATATGGGATCTAGTTCCCTGGCCAGGGATCGATCCCAGGCTCCCTGTATTGGGAAGGCAGAGTCTTAGCCACTGGATCACCAGGGAAATTCCTACATCTTTTTGAAAAATCTAAAAAAATATGGATGCATACAAAGATTAGATATAGCTAGGTGGTATGTATGTTGGGTGGATGTTCATTACATTATTCTCAGTGCTTTATCTGTATGTCTGACATAGTTCACAATATCGAAAAGAAGGAATGGTGGTTGTGGGGGAAAAGAAATCAAACAGTACCAAAGTATATAAAATGAAGGGTTTCTTCCCTCTTCAGCATTTTTTCCCCACTCTCTAAGAAATAGCCACAGTCAGTAGTTTCTTGTGTATCCTTCTAAACATTTTCCTTGCAGATGCAAGCATTTATATGTCTGTAAAGTCATTTTAAGTAAGGGGAAATGTGCTTATCTCTCTTGAGCAAGCCACATTTCCAGCACCCACACAATGCCTTGCTTGCTTATCCTAAAGTTGTGACCAAAGCAGTTGGTTGCAGCCTCCTAGGGGGAGAACAGTGTATTCAGAGATGAGAATTTTTGTTTGTTTTAATCATTCTCTTATTAATTCTGGTAACACTTATTGAGTGCTGCAGTGGGTCAGCACTGTGTTAGGTATAGGTACCACAAGGAAAAAGAGTTTGATGTTGGGAAAGATTGAGGGCTAGAGGAGAAGGGGGCAACAGAGGATGAGATAGTTGGATGGCATCATCAACTCAACGGATATGAGTTTGAGCAGACTCCGGGAGATGGTGAAGGACAGGAAAGCCTGCCATGCTGCAGTCCACGGGGGTGCAAAGAGTTGGACACAACTGAGCAACTGAACAGCAAGCGTGTTCTTGGAGCTTGTGTTCTAGAGGAGGAAACAGAAGGAAGCAAGCACTTGGAGTAGAGAGAGATAAGTACCACTAAGAAGACATGAATGTGCGTTGGGGAGCACACAGCAGGAAACCTGAGGGGAAGGGGAGCTTCAGGGGCTTCCTGGGGAAAAAAAGTGATGACCAGCAGCAGAGTGAAGAGGGCTGAGCACCAGGAGCTGGTCTAGATGAAGATTAATGACGAGAGTAGTCCCAGCACAAAGCAGAAACAGCAGGCTTGAAGACCAGCTGTGTGTGTGTTAGTCGCTTAGTCATGTCCGACTCTTTGCAGCCCTATGGACTGTAGCCTGCCAGGCTCCTCTGTCAGTGGGATTCTCCAGGCAAGGATACTGGAGTGGGTTGCCATGACCTTCTCCAGGGGATCTTCCTGACCCAGGGATCGAACTCAGGTCTCCTGCACTGCAGGCAGATGAAGACCTGCAGGGCCAAGTGTCCGTCACAGAGCTGAAAGGCCAGCTTGGCTGCTACCAGGGGGTGAGCAGAAATGAGCTGAGGTCCTGGTCAGGATTTTGGCCTTTATTCTTTATTCAGCATCACCAAGGCAAGGGCTGCCATAATCAAAATTGTATTTTTAAAAGCCACTCTGACTAAGAGTGGAAACTAAACCTTTTGTTAAGTTGAGTAATTAAACAGAAAACTCATAGTTGCATTTGACTTTTGTCTTTACTGATTTCTTCCCTGTGGGCCAGTGGCCCTTGATCTTCTGCCTTGTCACACACATACCAGAATAAACCACTGTCTGTAGTGAATGCTGGTTTTTATTTTTTTTTTTTTCTGTTAATCACAATTGAGAACATAAATTTGAGTGTGTGTGTGAGAGAGAAATGGAGTTAACAGGGATATCTTGAACTTCTAAAGGTTATGAATTCCCTGAAAGGGGCCTTTGCCCAAATGGGAAATAGACTAACACTCCATAAACGTATTGGGTCAACATAACCCAGGCCTCTTTTTCAGGCCTGAAGGTGGTCTAACTAATCCACCAGAGTTGCCAGGTTAGGAGCGCAGGGGAGTGTTTTGGAGGGGCAGACAGTAATTTGAGGACAGCAGCCGGGTTTTGGTTTACCTGCCCTGTCTGCAATAGTTGGTGACCTCTGCAAGATGATGCTGGGTTTTAGACTTCACTTTCTCCAGTATTTCATCTTTTGCCATGTTCTACTCTGGGCAAATTCACTGTGTCTGAGCACATTCTCTAATCTAGTGGTTCTACAACCATGGTAGGCATCATAACCCTTTGGAGGGCCTGTTAAAAAGCAATTTGCTAGGCTGTAACCTCACAGTTTCTGAGTCAGTAGGTCTGAGGCTGCTGACTCAGCAACATTTTGCTGAGCAGGGGGTGGTGTCACATTTTGGGAGCCACTGACTTAGATCAGGACATGATAGACTGAGCCTCCTCAAATCACCCCTGAAATTTTCTGAGACCTAGAGTCCTAGCAAAAGTTTCCTCCCTTACACTCATGAGGGGGAAGCACCTGTCCCTGTCTCTACAGAGGCTCTGTTTCTCAGCTCATAAATATTCAAAGTAAAGACTCTCTAAACCCAGTCCCACTCCTCCATTCTTGTCTATGTGAGCCCTGCAGGGAGTTTGGGTAAGAGGGAGGGGGTTGGAGAAGTCCACTCCTTGTCCCAGAAAATCCAGCTCAGCGGAGCAACATGGGGAAACATAGTAGAGCCTTGCTCTCTGCTGTTGCTGGGGTGCCTGAAGCAAAGACTTGAAGACAGCAGAGACTGAAATGGACTCTGCGTATATGCTTGCATATGTGCGCATGCACACCTGTGAACACAGAGAAAACTGGCTCCTGCCTGCTGAAAGAAACAAAGGAGGAGGATGATAAACCATGCTAGAAGACTAATAACAGTACTATCTGACCTTAGTTGGGCAATATGTGCCAGGCTTTACATGTATGACTTTATTTTAAAATCTTCGCATGACCCCAGGAAAGTAGATGCTCTTATTGTCCCTCTTTAGGGCTTCCCTGGTGGCTCAGAGGTTAAAGTGTCTGCCTGCAATGCAGGAGACCCGGGTTTGATCCCTGCGTCGGGAAGATCCCCTGGAGAAGGAAATGGCAACCCATTCCAGTATTCTTGCCTGGAGAATCCCATGGACAGAGGAGCCTGGTAGGCTACAGTCCACGGGGTCGCAAAGAGTTGGACACGACTGAGCGACTTCACGTTCACTTTAAAAGATGTGGTAACCGAGACTCAAGCAGTTAAGTAATTTCTCCAAAGTCACAGTTAATAACCGGATGAAACCAGTACAGCTTCCAGAGATTGTCTGATGGAATGAATAAGAATGCCAAGTTCTTATTTGAATAAACAAACAGCAGATCTGTCTCATGAGGAATATCTTTCGTAAATCCATTTCCCCTCCCTGCACTGGTGAAGTAGTATTAAAATCAAAGGAAACGCTGTGATCTGTGTTAGCTCTGTGCTCCTATTATTGGGTGTTTCTGCCACTTGAGAGGTTTAGGTTGCCCCCTCCATTATGATCAGCACTCCAAGGGGTGACTGATATCAAGATGGCCTCCCTAGAACCTCTTCTCACTTTCAGTTTTCTGTATTTCAGCCTGAAGAAATAATTTATTCTGATACTAATAAGAGCATGGTAGAAGATCTAAAGAACAGGTATGATCTCTATTTATATGCTATGATTATCATGTTTTCTCCCTAATCTCCCATTCAGCCACCCTTTAGTCCTGTAATGCAGTCTCTCAAAAATACCTATTAGACTCAGCAACAGAAGCATGAAATGTAGATTTAATAGTTACTTCCATTGAGTCGTCTGGCTCTTGGCCCTTGCATAAAAAAATCAGCCCCTCTGCTACCCACAATACTCCTTGAAAAAACATGCCAAATTAAATATAGTTGCATCTGGACAACATTGTGGGCTGCTATTGGGAAGTTTTCAACACAGACACCTATTTAGCCTTATAGTAATAATCAATAACTAACACTTCTTGACGGAGAAGGCAGTGGCACCCCACTCCAGTCCTCTTGCCTGGAAAATCCCATGGACAGAGAAGCCTGGTAGGCTGCAGTCCATGGGGTCGCAAAGAGTTGGACAAGACTGAGCGACTTCACTTTCACTTTTCACTCTCATGCACTGGAGAAGGAAATGGCAACCCACTCCAGTGTTCTTGCCTGGAGAATCCCAGAGACGGCGTGGCCTGGTGGGCTGCCGTCTATGGGGTCGCACAGAGTCAGACACGACTGAAGTGACTTAGCAGCAGCAGCAGCAACACTTCTTGAAGAACAATAGGGGTGTGGTAAAAACATCCGAACTGGGTAGTAGAAATACCAGTACTCTCCTTGGTAGCCACCCTCATCCACATAGTCCACACACGCACACCCTGAAGAGTTGCTCAGTCAAGCCCAAAATGTCACAGCCTTTGCAGCAGACCTTGCTCCTACTCCAGATACGTCAGAAGCTTCTAGATCTGACTACTTCCAGTGACTCATGCTGACACAGCAGGCTGGCATGTAAGCTGCTACCAACTAATCAAAACAGAAAAGGACAAAAAGCATTTTGCCACTCCCTTTTCTCACTAGCACATGACCCCCACCTCTTACTCCCCTACTTCTTCCCCACCTCTTAACAAAAAAAAAAAAAAAAGCAATGCACTAGGAAAATGGTCTCCAACTTTTAGTTTTCATCAGAATTGCTTCTGGAACTAAATATAGGTGCCAGAGTCCAGGATCAGACCTGTTGAGCCACTATCTGGAGGGTAGTGAAGTATTTTGATAGAACAGGTGATTTTCAGGATCAGACCTGTTGAGCCACTATCTGGAGGATAGTGAAGTATTTCAAGTCCTACAGGTGATTCTGGTGTGTAGCCATCACTGAGACTCTGCAAACTCAAAACCACTTACTTACTTTATTAGACTCAGCCAAAAGGAGAGGCCCAGCACACAATAATCCTCTGCAGAGGAAAGGCTTCCCACCAACCAGCTCACACTGGACTCCACTTTCTCCCTCCCCAGAACAGTTCCTCAGCAGGCACTGCTTCAGAGGCAGGGTAGGTAGGTGAAACTCCCTGCCTGCATAGAGCATACATTTGGGGGAATGATCAGATCGGGGGAAACTGATCATCATACTGATCAATCCAGTGTCTCATTTCCTCCCAATTCCACTTGCTGGATTAACTGATTTAATAACCCCATTCCTGCTAACATTACCCCAGACAAGATACCTGGATTTTTATAAAGGCATTTCTTGGAAATACAATGTCTTATGTCAGAAGAGGGTCTTGGAGAACAGGAATGTCAACCCAGTAATCAGATGGTAGCAAATCACACCTAGTAGGTAGCTGTCTACACACAGGGAACTGGAAGAAAGAAGTGCCTTTGAGAACTAATTGCTAGCTACCCCAGGAAGCATCTTGCTTCCTCAAGCCAAGCAAGAGCCTGATCTTTCCCAAAGCAGATTAATGTGGTTGATGACAGATATCCCTCACCATGGTGGTCTGGTTTTCTCCTACATCAAAAATGTATTATTTTTCAAATTGTGAATGACTATATATTTTAAACATTTATTTAATTTATCTGGCTGTGTGGGGTCCTAGATGCAGCATGAGTTGGGTCATGCAGGATCTTTGGTTGCAGCGCATGGCCTCTCGAGTTGTAGCACACGGGCTCCAGTGCTCTTGGGCAGTTTACTCAGTGGGGGATCTTAGTTCCTTGACCAGGGATTGAACCTACATCCCTTGCATTACAAGGTAGATTCTTAATCACTGGACCACCAGGGAAGTCCCCGCAAAGTATCATTCTCATACTTGAGTAAATGTGACAAAACTTTTTTTCACATTTATTAACTGATCTGTAATTTATCATAAAATGATCTTTGCATTCTTACCTTAGGATTGAAAGAACTCTGAAGTGTAAAATAATGGAATGGCGGCCTAAACAGCCAACACGTTGGAATAGACAGTGTACTTTAATTTTACGACAGATTCTTCCTAAGTTAGAACTTGGTACTGCAAGCTTTGTTTCATCTGAAGAAGAGAGTGAATTTGAAAGACTACTACAATTTTATTGGGTTTGTATATGATTCAATACATTAACAACATTTGTTTTATCTTTGATGTTAACTGCCAGATGATAGTAATCTTAAAAATCCCTGAGATATCTTTTATCTTGATCTCATGTTATATGTGCTATGTCATTAAAATCCACTTATGTTTAGACTGAGACTTTTCAAAAGTAGTGAATAACTAGTACTGTGACCAGATTGCATGACATTTTCTTGGAATCAGTTTTATGATACACAAACCATAAACTTTGGAAAGAGATGCCCAAAAGGAAATGACTTGCAACTAAGAAACTAAGAAATGATCTCTAGATAGTAGTAATAGGATGGATTCCCTGTCCTTGGTTCTGGGCAAGAGGACTTCAGGCAAACTTTAATATCTTCCATATGCAAATTATTCTCAAATTTATACATCATAGCCTGGACTTTTGTTTTAACCTCCTCTCGTATATTCACCAGCACATTTGACATCATCCTGGATGGTAAAAAGGCCTATCAAACTCAAGTCCATAATCAAACATGGCAGGCATTTTGGTGTATTTTAAAGTCCTTCTTTTCTTCCCCTACCAGAATCCTGAGTTCTGAGAATCCTCTCTCCTCCTCTTGCCTATGAATTGTTGCAGTAGTTTCTGGAAGCCCCAGCCTCCCAAAAGTGATATTCCTTCCCCCTTCCATCCTGGAGATCAGAAAATGTCCCCTAGAGAAAGCCTTGGAAAGAGGAAGGGAAGCTATCTGTTGGAAGTTGCTACTTAGGCTGCCAGGGAGGCATCTGCAGGCACTATTCATGAATAGGGAGGTAGTTGTTTTGTTTTGCTTTCTTTTTAGTTGAATTAGGGGGTAAGTAGATAAGCAAAGTATTGTCAAGTATAAGCCAAGGTTTTAAACTTAGAATTCCTTTGTAAAATTATCTGCTGTTTAATAACACAGATTCATAAATCTAGACTGAATCCTGCGGCTTGGGTTCAAATCCTGCCTCGACCATTCACTAACTTTGACCAAATTACCCAACTTCTCTATACGTTCTTACCCCATTGCACAAAATAAACAAGGATAAAAATAGTTAGCTATTTTGTGGTTGTGGTGAGGATTAAGTGAGTTGCTTAACCATAGCACCCAACACTTACTAAATGTTAACTATTATTTGTATTCCAGTGTAATTTATTAAGTAAACTAGGGAAGGATAGTGTACTATGCACTCACAAGGGAAGAGCACATGAAGAGATTTAAAGATCAGAGAAGTAAACAATCTGAGACTTGAAAGCAGCTTATGATTGTCCTTTGCAAATTCTTTAATAGATAATTTTACATGAGACCCATGTCTCATATCCTTTAATCCTGTCATTGGAGGAAATGAAAGTGAAAGTCCCTCAGTCATGTCCAGCACTTTGCCACCCCATGGACTATACAGTCCCTGGAATTCTCCAGGCCAGGATACTGGACTGGGTAGCTATTCTCTTGTCCAGGGGATCTTCCCAACCCAGGAATCAAACCCAGGTCTCCCGCATTGTGGGAGGATTCTTTACCAGCTGAGCCACCAGGGAAGCCCAATCCTGTTATGCTGCTGCTGCTAAGTCACTTCAGTCGTGTCCGACCCTGTGCGACCTCACAGACGGCAGCCCACCAGGCTCCCCCGTCCCTGGGATTCTCCAGGCAAGAACACTGGAGTGGGTTGCCATTTCCTTCTCCAATGCAGAACAGTGAAAAGTGAAAGTGAAGTCGCTCAGTCGTGTCCAACTCTTAGCGACCCCATGGACTGCAGCCTACCAGGCTCCTCCGTCCATGGGATTTTCCAGGCAAGAGGACTGGAGTGGGTTGCCATTGCCTTCTCCACCAATCCTGTCATAGATATCAATAAATATAAACTAAATCAATGTGAAATAAATTCTTCCAAAATGCTCTTTTAAATCATTTATATGACCAAGAAGTTTCCTTTTTGGCAGGTTGCCATTGCAGAAAAAGTGCAAGTATGTGGAATGTTAAATGTGTAGGCTCTGGCGTTAGACAGACCTGGCTCTGCTCCTCTCTTTATAAAGTGGGGTTATAGCAAAACCTGCCTCAAAGGGTTGTTTGAGGATTAATTAAAATGTGAAGTATTTAGCACTGTGCCTAGAACATAGTACATGCTCAGTCACTTCAGTTGTGTCCGACTCTGTGTGACCCTATGAACTGGAGCCTGCCAGGCTCCTCTGCATGGGATCCTCCAAGACAAGAACATTGGAGTGGGTTGCCATGCCCTCCTCCGAGGGATTCTCCCGGCCCAGGTATCGAACCCATGGTGTCTCCTGCATCTTCTGCATCACAGACAAATTCTTTACCACTGAGCCAACCAGGAGGTTCCCTAGAACTTGGTAAACACCCACAAAATGATAATTATTATTATTACTATTTTATGACTTCCATTTCTTTGAGGCTTCTGTAATCTTTTCATGCAGTAATTCCCAACTACCTACATGATTGTAATGTGGGTTTATGTATTATTGTCTTTGGTCCAGGTCACAGGATTTCCTATCCAGATGCCATACACTGATGTCCAGTCAGTTATTGACGCTGTGTATCAAACTGGAATTCATTCTTCTGAATTTCCACAGACAGAATTTGCTCTAGCTGTGTACATTCACCCCTACCCAAACAACATATTATCTGTGTGGGTCTATTTGGCTTCATTAGCTCGACATCAGTGAAAAGAAAAAAGATAGAAGGAGAAGATGGTACATGGGCCCCCAACCAAAAGACAGACTTTTCTGGTACTTGGGATTTTTCTGTTTATCCTCAAGTCCAGACAAGCGTGAGCCCAATTTTTGGCTCACTTATAGAGTAAGGCACAAGACTCACTGCCTGAGTTTCTGGGGACAAATATAAATGACCTCCTCATCAGAGGCCTCATCAAGGAGGACCCTTCGGAAAGTCTGGTGCCTGGGATCACTGTCTGCAGTAGGTTTTATTCTAGGAAAGAAGCAATTTGGCCTCTCTCCACAGCCAGTGTTGCTCTAATTGGGGGCCCCCATCACCTCCATCACCTCAAAATCACTTGGAAAGCCCTATTGAAAATACAGGTTCCCACATCCCATCCAGGACCTACTGAATCAGGATCTCTGAGAGTACAGCTCCAGAACCTACATTATTTAAAAAAAAGCTTCCCAGGCAATTCTCTTAACCAGTTAAGAATGAGAACCCTGCCTTACAGAATGCTGTCATTACTAAAGTGAGGCTGATAACTTTGATGATGGTTCTGATGGAATTCCAGGCAGGAGTTATTCAAATAGAAACCCATGAGATAAAAGATTATTTCACTGAAGAATAAGAAGGAAATATGGCATTTTGGGTTAAGGACAGCTTCTGTGGGCTTCTTAAAAGTTTTCTCTTTAGATACTACTGACCTAAAGTCATTTCACCTCCAAGTATTTAGAAGGGACTCTCGGGAAACACTACCCAAATTTTTTCCTAATTCTGTGAGAAAGGGAGATATATGCCTTACCTGAATCTCAGAGGCCTCTTTATCTTAATGAGCAGCTCCCCATTCTGCCTCTGGCACTTTCTGCTGCTTTTCTTTCACAGTGGTGCCCCAAGGAGACCCATCCAGGGCCTCAAGAAAGAGTGGGTAGGGATCTAAGTAGAAAATACTGTACTTTATTATATTTGATTGTTCTGTACTTCATTGAGCAAAGTGTTCAAATAGTTTATTTAAATGTTACACAACAACTTATTTTTTAATCAAAGGATAGATTTCCAAAGGTTTATGAGAGCAATTTTATATGAGGTTAAAGTAAGAAAAAGAAGATTCACTTCTCCCACTGTAGTAGCACTGGGGTTCCTTGAATCACTCCCAGAGAAGCAGAGAGCAAAAGCCCCAAATTCATCCTCAGGGAACCCTCAGCCTACATCCCCTCTCCCAATATACCTGCAGAGGCCAGAGAAGACCTTATTTATTTGCAGGATGTTAGTCTCAGACCAAACTCAAGATTACTAGAAAGAAAGGGTATGTAGGTAAAGAGAATGTTTTTTCTGCAAGGTTAAAACTTTGTTATATATGTCTTCTGTCATGCATCAGAAAAATGATCAGAATTGTTTTTATTTGAATGTTTTTGTTTAAACATTCATTATTAACATTCATTAAACATATAAACATTCATTATTTGAATGTTGTGTTTAAATGCTATAGGAGGCTTTGTTATTACCAAGTTTCCCACATCAATTGGGGTAGCACAAAATGATATCTGTGGAAAGACAAGTTTGCCAAATAAAGGCTGAACTCATACAATTCATTTCTGTGCCATACTGAATGTTTACATAGCTATTTTGTTCATTTTGTTTGTAGCTTTAGAATTGATGGGTCACTTAAGAGTAAGGTGGAAAATGTTCATAGGCAAGTGTGCATTATATTCTGTATCATATTCATTTTTAAATGTGTGTGTATTTCTCATCTAAAAATTTTTTCTAAAAATTGTATGATTGTAATGAACTTTTTTTTTTATTTGACTGTTTTAAAAATACATATTAGATGTAGTGTATAATTTTAAAATTTTTCATTGTTCAGTCACTGTTGTGTCTGGCTCTTTGCAACCTCATCCACAAATAATTACAAAGCATCCATTATGTACCAGACACGACCATGTTTTTTCATTTGACTGTTTTAAAAGTACATGATATTAGATGTAGTGTATAATTTTAAAATTTTTCGTTGTTCAGTCAGTTGTGTCTGACTCTTTGCAACCTCATCCACAAATAATTACAAAGCATCCATTATGTACCAGACACTTCAGTATGTGCTAGAGGACAGTGTGAAGACATTCTTACAAGAAAAACAGAGCATAAGCAATAAACGGTAAGTAGGTGAGATAATTCCAGGGTATAATGAGCGCTATAAAGGAAACAAAAAATGTTGGCGTAATGGAGAAAGACTCTGATGGGGATGGAAGGTATAAGCAGAGTAGTGGGAGAAAGCCTCTCCACAGAGATAAAGTTTTGAGCTGAGATTTTAAAAGATGATTTATCAATTAGAATTGCATTCAGTTGCAAGGAACAGAAACCTAATCACAGTAACATAATCCAGTAGGGATTACAGAACTGTCAAGTGCAGAGGAGGCAGTCCAATTCTAGTGCAATAGCTCTGTGATGTCAGAAATACATTAGCCTTCATCCATCTTTGTCACCACCTCTAAGGAACCTTCTGTCTTCTTCCTCAGTGGCTCTCAAACTTCAGCATGCGTAAGAATCACCTGAAGAGTTTGTTGAAACACACTTCACTGGGCCTGACCTTTAGAGTTACTGATTCCATGAGATCTGGGGTGGGGCCTGAGAATTTGCATTTGTAACAAGTTCCCAGGTGATACGGAGACTGCTGACCTGGGGACCACAGAGGCTCTAACCTTACAGTCATTTTCATTAAGAAAACGCTGACAGGGAGGGAGGAGGTAGAAAAGGCAGGTGGTTTAGCTCTTTTAAAAAGTTTTCTAGGAGACTATGCCCATTAACTTCTACTTACATCCCACTGGCCAGAATTGCATCACTCCTAGACACAAGAGACTGGAGATGAAGTATTTTAAATAGACAGTTGCTATCCCAATAAAATCAGTGTTCTCTTGGTGAGGAAGAGGGGAGGATGGCTATTGTATTAGGCATCTGTGGCTTCCATATTTAAGAGGAAGCCAATCATGCAAAGACTTTTAGCAAAAGCATTTCAGGCAGAGGAAACCTATGATTACAAAGCCCTCCAGTCCAGAAAGAGACTCACATGGAGAAGAAGGAGTAGTAGCCCATAAGATTGGAGAGGCAGACAAGAACCAGATCACACAGGTCATGGTAAAGAGTTCATATTTTATTCAAAGTGCAATAACAAATCAATCAAGTAACATAATAAAGTAGTAGTTTTTCTTTTTTATATTTGAGAATATAAGCCCCATTCAGATGCAGTGCCAGGTCCCAGCTCTGTTTTCCACACCTCTGTTTTCCACAACTGCCCACTCGTCTTAGTACAGCAGCCTTTGCCCTGGTGAGGAGTTGCAGTAGGGCTAGAGGTGCCAGAGTGGGCACTTGGCATGCTAGGGTGGTCATGAGAAACTGACCAGGGTCCTGGATAGTTTCAATCTGCCTCCACCATTTCCAGTAGTAAACAGCATGTGTGCACTTTTCTCAAGCAGAGTCTAGGTTTCTTAAAGCCTTCCTGTTAGTCCACTGGTTTTCAAACCATCTAAGGGGACTCTTCCTGGTGTCAGACCAAGGACTGGGGTGTCCCATATGTGGTTCAATCTGTTTCCTCCACAGGGAAGTGCTCTCTCTGAGAGGTCCCCTCCTAGAGGGACAGATCCTGATTCTCTTCACTTCTCTCCACTTCTTACCTAACTTAGTATGGACCCTTCTTTACAACCTTGGTTGTATAAGAGACTTTCTGATACTCTTCAGGTGTTTTCAGTGAGATTGCTCCATGTGTCAATGTATTTTCAATGTGTACATAAGGGGACGTGAGCTCTTTGTCCTTCTATTCCACCATCTTAACCTCAGGCCACCTTGATATGCTTTCAATTTAAAACCTTTACACCTGGATAATGATCAGAGTACATCATGAGAAACACTGGGCTGGAAGAAGCACAAACTGGAATGAAGATTGCCAGGAGAAATATCAATAACCTCAGATATGCAGATGACACCACCTTTATGGCAGAAAGTGAAGAAGAACTAAAGAGCCTCTTGGTGAAAGTGAAAGATGAGAGTGAAAAAGTTGACTTAAAGCTCGACATTCAGAAAACTAAGATCATGGCATCCAGTCCCATCACTTCATGGCAAATAGATGGGGAAACAGTGGAAACAATGGCTGACTTTATTTTGGGGGGCTCCAAAATCACTGCAGATGGTGACTGCAGCCATGAAATTAAAAGATGCTTACTCCTTGGAAGGAAAATTATGACCAACCTAGACAGCATATTAAAAAGCAGAGTCATTACTTTGTCAACAAAGGTCCGTCTAGTCAAAGCTATGGTTTTTCCAGTAGTCATGTATGGATGTGAGAGTTGGACTATAAAGAAAGCTGAGTACCAAAGAATTGGTGCTTTTGAACTGTGGTGCTGGGGAAGACTCTTGAGAGTTCCTTGGACTGCAAGGAGATCCAACCAGTCCATCCTAAAGGAGATCAGTCCTGGGTGTTCATTGGAAGGACTGATGTTGAAGCTGAAACTGCAATACTTTGGCCACCTGATGCAAAGAGCTTACTCATTTGAAAAGACCCTGATGCTTGGAAAGATTGAGGGCAGGAGGAAAAGGGGACAACAGAGGATGAGATGATTGGATGGCATCACTGACTCAATGGACATGAGTTTGGGTAAGCTCTGGGAGTTGGTGATGGACAGGGAGGCCTGGCATGCTGTGGTTCATCGCGTCACAAAGAGTCGGATATGACTGAGTGACTGAACTGAACTGAACTGAATGATCAGAGCTTTATGGGGAGCGTTGGGCCTCTTTCATTGTAGAGAACTCTGCAGAATGTCAAGTAACAGTGGCCTGCCACAGGGGCAGGGGCGCTGGGTGCAGCAGACCTGGGTATGGCATAAGCCCTCATGAATGAGGTTGCCATTAACCCCACCACAGAGCCACCAGAACTTACACAAGACTAGGGAAACAGACTCTTGGAGGGCACAAACAAAACCTTGTGTACACCAGGACCCAGGAGAAAGGAGCAGTGACCCCACAAGAGACTGACCCAGACTTGCCCCTGAATGTCCAGGAGTCTCCTGCAGAGGCGTGGGTCAGCAGTGGCCTGCTGCATGGTGGGGGGCACTGAGTGAGGCAGTGTGTGCATGGAACATTTTGAAGGAGGTTGCCATTATCTTCATTACCTCCACTATAGTTTGGCCTCAGGTCAAACAACGAGAACACAGCCTTGCCCATCAACAGAAAATTGGATTAATGATTTACTGAGCATGGCCCCAGCCATCAGAACAAGACCCAATTTCCCCCCACAGTCAGTCTCTCCCATCAGGAAGCTTCCATAAGCCTCTTATCCCTATCCATCAGAGGGCAGACAGAATGAAACCACAATCACAGAAAACTAATCAAACTGGATCACATGGACCACACCCTTGTCTAACTCAATGAAACTATTAGCCATGCCTGTGTAGGGCCACCCAAGATGGATGGGTCATGGTGGAGAGCCATGACGTGGTCCACTGGAGAAGGGAATGGCAAACCACTTCAGTATTCTTTCCTTGAGAACCCCATGAACAGTATGAAAAGGCAAAAAGACAGGACACTGAAAGATGAACTTCCCAGGTCAGTAGTTGCCCAATATGCTACTGGAGAACAGTGGAGAAATAACTCCAGAAAGAATGATGAGATGGAGCCAAAGCAAAAACAACACCCAGTTGTGGATGTGACTGGTGATGGTAGTAAAGTCTGATGCTGTAAAGAACAATATTGCATAGGAACCTAGAATGTTGGTCCATGAATCAAGGTAAATTGGAGGTGGTCAAACAGGAGTTGGCTAGAGTGAACATCAACATTTTAGGAATCAGTGAACTAAAATGGACTGGAATGAGTGAATTGAACTCAGATGACCATTATATCTATGACTGTGGGCAAAAATCCCTTAGAAGAAATGGAGTAGCCCTCATAGTCAACAAAAGAGACTGAAATGCAGTACTTGGATGCAGTTTCAAAAATTACAGAATGATCTCTGTTCGTTTCCAAGGCAAACCATTCAATATCACAGTAATCCAAGTCTATGCCCCAATCAGTAATGCTGAAGAAGCTGAAATTGAATGGTTCTGTTAAGACCTATAAGTCCTTCTAGAACTAACACCCAAAACAGATGTCCTTTTCATTATAGGGGACTGGAATGCAAAAGTAGGAACTAAAGAGATACCTGGAGTAACAGGAAAACTTGGACTTGGAGTACAAAATGAAGCAGGCAAAAGGCTAACAGTTTTGCCAGGAGAACACACTGGTTATAGCAAACACCCTCTTGCAACAACACAAGAGAAGACTCTACACATGGACATCATCAAATGGTGAATACCAAAATCAGACTTATTCTATTCTTTGCAGCCAAAGATGGAGAAGCTCTATACTGTCAGCAAAAACAAGACCAGGAGCTGACTGTGTCTCAGACCATGAACTCTGTATTGCAAAATTCAGACTTAAATTGAAGAAACTAGGGAAAACCACTAGACCATTCAGGTATGACCCAAATCAAATCCCTAACCATTATACAGTGAACGTGACAAACAGATTCAAGAGATTAGATCTGATAAGAGTCCCTGATGAACTATGGATGGAGGTTTGTGACATTGTACAAGAGGCAGTGATCAAGACCATCCCCAAGAAAAAGAAATGCTAAAAGGCAAAATGGTTGTCTGAGAAGGCCTTGCAGATAGCTGAGAAAAGAAGAGAAGCTAAAGGCAAAGGAGAAAAGGAAAGAAATACCCATTTGAAAGCAGAGTTCCAAAGAATAGCAAGGAGAGATAAGCAAGCCTTCCTCAGTGATCAGTGCAAAGAAATAGAGGAAAACAGATATCTAGAGATCTCTTCAAGAAAATTAGAGATACCAAGGGAACATTTCATGCAAAGATGGGCGCAATAAAGGACAGAAACAGTATGGACCTAACAAAGCAGAAAATATTAAGAAGAGGTGGCGACAATACATGAAGAACTATACAAAAAAGATCTCAGTGACCCAGATAACTACAATGGTGTGATCACTCACCTAGAGCCAGACATCCTGGACTGCAAAGTCAAGTGGGCCTTAGAAAGTAACACTACGAACAAAGCTAGTGGAGGTGATAGAATTCCAGTTGGGCTATTTCAAATCCTAAAAGATGATGGTGTGAAAGTGCTGCACACAATATGCCAGCAAATTTGGAAAACTCAGCAGTGGCCACAGGACTGGAAAAGGCCAGTTTTCATTCCAATCCCAAAGAAAGGTAATGCCAAAGAACGCTCAAACTACCACACAATTGCACTCATCTCACATGCTAGCAAAGTAATGCTCAAAATTCTCCAAGCCAGGCTTCAACAGTACATGAACTGTGAAATTCCAGATGTTCAAGCTGGATTTAGAAAAGCCAGAGGAACCAGAGATCAAATTGCCAACATCTGTTAGATCATCAAAAAAGCAAGAGAGTTTAAAAGAAACATCTACTTCTGCTTTATTGATTACGCCAAAGCCTTTGACTGTGTGGATTACAACAAACTGGAAAATTCTTCAAGACATGGGAATACCAGACCCCCTGACCTGCCTCCTGAGAAATCTGTATCCAGGTCAAGAAGCAACAGTTAGAACTGGACATGGGACAACAGACTGGTTCCAAGTAGGGAAAGGAGTACGTCAAGGCTGTATATTGTCACCCTGATTATTTAACTTAAATGCAGAGTACATCATGCAAAATGCTTGGCTGGATGAAGCACAAGCTGGAATCAAAATTGCTGGGAAAAATATCAATAACCTCAGATATGCAGATAACACCATCCTTATGGCAGAAAGCAAAGAAATAAGGAGCCTCTTGATGAAAGTGAAAGAGAGTGAAAAGGTTGCCTTAAAACTCAACATTTAGAAAACTTAAGATAATGGCATCCAGTCCCATCACTTCATGGCAAACAGATGGGGAAACAATGGAAAGTGACAGACTTTATTTTGGGGTCTCCAAAAACACTGCAGATGGTGACTGCAGCCATGAAATTAAAAGACGCTTGCTCCTTGGAAGAAAAGCCATGACAAACCTCGACAGCATTTTAAAAAGCAGAGATATTGCTTTGCCAACAAAGGTCCGTCTAGTCAAAGCTATGGTTTTTCCAGTAGTCATGTATGGATGTGAGAGTTGGACCATAAACAAAGCTGAGCGCTGAAGAATTGAATCTTTTGAGCTGTGGTGTTGGAGAAGACTCTTGAGAGTCCCTTGGACTGCAAGGAGATCCAACCAGTCACTCCTAAAGGAAATAAGTCCTGAATATTAATTGGAAGGACTGATACTGAAGCTGAAGCTCCAATACTTTTGCCACCTGATGGGAAGAACTGACTCATTGGAAAAGACCCTGATGCTGGCAAAGTTTGAAGGTGGGAGGAGAAGGGGATGGCAGAGGATGAGGTGGTTGGATAGCATCACCAACTCAATGGACATGAGTTTGAGCAAGCTCTGGGAGTTGGTGATGGACAGGGAAGCCTGGTGTGCTGCAGTCCATGGGGTTGAAAAGAGTCGGACACAACTGAGCAACTGGACTGAACTGAACTGAACTGCAAAACGTGTATGGCAAGAGCAAAGAACCTAAAATGGTAAAGTCAGAAGCAATCTCCATCATCACTCTGTTCACTTTGTAGAGGAGGAAGGAACTGCCCTGCCTTAAGGCCACTCCAGTAAGAAGTGAAAAATCAACAGCCAAGAACCAAAGCCCAGGCCTTCTGACTTTGCATCCTGTGGAATATGATGTAGTCATTGAAAGGAATTCTGAATGTTCCGTTATGGAAGGTTCACCAGAATATGTTGAATGACAAAAACTAGGTACACAACAGAGTGTAGAGTGTTCCAATTTGTGACAAAATGGAGCAAGGAGATTATGTGTACCAGTTCAATAAAGTCGTTCAGTTGTGTCTGACTCTTTGCAACCCCATGGGCAACCCCATGCAGTCCAGGCTTGGGGTTGCACACCAGGCTTCCCTGTCCATCATCAACTCCCAGAGCTTGCTTCCCTGTCCATCACCAACTCCCAGAGCTTGCTTCCCTGTCCATCACCAACTCCCAGAGCTTGCTCAAACTCATGTCCATTGAGTCGGTGGTACCATGCAATCATCTCATCTTCTGTTGTCCCCTTCTCCCGACTTCAATCTTTCCCAGCATCAGGGTCTTTTCAAATGAGTCAGTTCTTCACATCAGGTGGCCAAAGTTTTGGAGTTTCAGCTTCAACATCAGTCCTTCCAATGAATATTCAGGACTGATTTCCTTTAGGATTGACTGGTTTGATCTCCTTGCTGTCCAAGGGATTCTCAAGAGTCTTCTCCAACACCAGAGTTTGAAAGCATCAATTCTTTGGCCCTCAGCTTTCTTTATAGTCCAACTCTCACATCCATACATGACTACTGGAAAAACCATAGCTTTGACTGGACGGACCTTTGTTGGCAAAGTAATGTCTCTGCTTTTTAATATGCTGTCTAGGTTGGTCATAGTTTTTCTTCCAAGGAGCAAGCGTCTTTTAATTTCATGGCTACAGTCACCATGTGCAGTGATTTCGGAGCCCCCCCAAATAAAGTCTGTCACTTTCCATTGTTTTCCCATCTATTTGCCATGAAGTGATGGGACTGGATGCCATGATTTTCATTTTCTGAATGTTGAGTTTTAGCCAGCTTTTTCACTCTCCTTTCACCAAGAGCCTCTTTAGTTCCTTTTCCCTTTCTGCCATAAGGTTGATGTCATCTGCATGTCTGAGGTTATTGATATTTCTGCTGATTATCTTGATTTCAGCTTGTGCTTCATTCAGTCCCACATTTTGCATGGTGTACTCTGCATATAAGTTAAATAAGCAAGGTGACAATATACAGCCTTGATGTACTCCTTTCCCAATTTGGAACCAATTTGGATTATGTAAACAGGATTTACATACATGCATGGTTATAAATACCTGGATATCCCTGGAAGGAAACAAAAGCAAATAGTAATAATGCTGCCTTGAGAGTTGGACTGTGAAGAAAGCTGAGCACCAACAAATTGATGCTTTTGAACTGTGGTGTTGGAGAAGACTCTTGAGAGTCCCTTGGACTGCAAGGAGATCCAACCAGTCCATCCTAAAGGAGATCAGTCCTGGGTGTTCATTGGAAGGACTGATGCTGAAGCTGAAACTCCAGTACTTTGGCCTCCTCATGCGAAGCATTGACTTATTGAAAAAGACCCTGATGCTGCGCAGGATTCGGGGCAGGAGGAGAAGGGGATGACAGAGGATGAGATGGCTGGATGGCATCACCGACTCGATGGACATGAGTTCGTGATGGATAGGCCTGGTGTGCTGCGATTCATGGGGTCACAGAGTCGGACACGACTGAGCGGCTGAACTGACTGAACTGACTGAGGAAGAACTGGGATCAAGGGAGAGAGGGAGATCTGATAGTCACTGAATACAGTCTTCTACTGTTTGAATATATTACCTTTTGCATGCATTCATTTGAATGATGAGTGAATTGTTTAAATAAATACATATAAATATAGGTGCTTTACAATGTTGTGTTAGTTTCTGCTACCAGTGAAGTGAATCAGCTATAGGTATCCATATATCCTCTCGTTTTTAGATTTTCATGTTTTTCCATTTTAACTTCCATCCTCTTACACCCTTACTGATCACTGCTTTTGAGATTTATGTCCTCTTCATTCCAGGTATCCCCTGCCCTCCAAACACACCTTCTTCTTACAGCCTTGGCATTTACTGTTTCCCCTCCCCAGAACAGAGCTTCCAGAAATCTGCAGGCTCCCTAACTTCCCTCAGGACTTTGCATACCCTATTTCTCATAAAACAATGCCCACCCACTGTCATTTCCTAGTCTCTTTTTATGTTAATTTATCTTCACAGCACTTATCACTATGTGACTTTGTTGTTGCTGTTCATTTATTTGCTCCCCATTGGAATATAAACTCTAAATATTCTATACAGAGAGTAGACTTTTATTTAGGAATTAAGCAAATACCTAAATTGTGTCTGGCTTGCTCTAAATGAATTAATGAAGAAATATAATAAACCTGGATTTAGGATTTTACGAACACATTGGGCAGGTTATATATCCTCCCCCCCCCCCACACACACACAAACACTAAATCAATACACATACCTGTCCTTTCATCATATCCAGAAATCCAACAGAGTGTTTTCTGAACAAATATCTCCCAATGAATAACATCTTCAAAGGAGAAACCATGAGAGACAGCCTACTTATTAAACTGATGATTACAGTCTGTGACCCATTTTTCTGAAAGAGTTCTTAAATAGGCTCTGGACATTTAAGTCATTGGGAAGCCAAATTATTGTCATAAAGTTGCTTAGTGCACATGAATTGGAGCCTGAGGAGGTAGGTACTATTTAAGTGCCATCATAAATGGCATGGAGCTTTCAGCCTGATGTGGCCATCTACTCTCTAGGGAACTAAGATGGGCCAAGAACAGCCTCTCCTCCGATGATGCTGGGCTAGACTGGGCTCTGCCAACTTCTGCCTGAGTTTTCCTTGCTTGCCATTGGTTCCTGTAGCCTGTGTCACATGGCTTACATACTGTACCTATTTGTAGCTGTTCTTTAAGTATCTGAAGACGTTATTGTATCTAAAACTCACACATTCATCACTTAATTGTAGATCTTCATCATGCATCTTCTGGGGCAAAGGATTCTAAGTAAAAAAATTAAGGTTCAATGATCTACTTTTTAATATTTAAAGAGGTTGTTGAACATGTTTAGAAGTGAGGATCACTGTCCTGGGCTGGCCATCTACTTCTGGTCTGATATTCCACTAAACAGATTAAAGCACAATTGACTAGATTTTTTTTCTAATCACATTTCAGGGCTTATATCGTTTTATCTGATGTCGGAGTGTTTCCATAGTTTTGTTGTTTTCCTGATTTACCACCACAGATGGTTAATTACATCCACTACAGACTCGACAAGCCAGGTTATTACAGGTAATCTTGGGCTGAGTCGCTCAGTCGTGTCTGACTCTTTGCGACCCCATGGACTGCAGCCTACCAGGCTCTTGTGTCCATGGCGATTCTCCAGGCAAGGATACTGGAGTGGGTGGCCATGCCCTCCTCCATGGGATCTTCCCAATTCAGGTCTCCCGCATTGCAGGCAGATTCTTTACGGACTGAGCCACCAGTCTTAACTCCTTTCATTTAAAGCTTTGGGAATTTCTAATGCAAAGGAAATAAGGCGGGGGAAGAGATTACTTGGGTTTCTAGAAGGAATAAGTTTTGATGTGGAATTTAAGAGGCAGAATTTCGCAGAGAAAGTATTTTAGGGGTTTCGGAAACGGGTAAAGCACATACGGAGGGACTGATAAACCTACTGACCCTCAGAGGTATGGGTCTGTTGTAATGTGAGATGAGGCCGAATCAATCCTTGCCGAGGGTTTTAAATGCCAAACTGAGGCATCAAAACTCCTCCTCCGCCTGGGGAGCAAGCGGAGGTTCTCAGCAGGTGAGAAGCATGAGCGGATTGGTCAACGGGTGGATGATCCGTATTATAATTTCTCCGGCGCGCTCTTCCGACCTTTGCCCGCAGCGCAGGCCGGCTTCGCGGTAGGTGGTGGTGGTGCTCTCCAGTAAAGTGAACCGCGGGATCGGCCGGAGATGCTGCCCGGTCCGGCTGGGGCCCCCAAGTCACTGCCCGGCGCTGCACCTGGGCCCGGCCCGGCCGCCGATTGGACGACTCCGGGTGACCCGGCTGTATCGCGAGACGAGATTGGCAGCGGCGGGGCCGCATGTGCCCCCGCGCTGGCTTTGTACGCTGAGCCGCCTGCCGGTCCTTTAACAATGGGCGGCGCGAGCGCCCTGGCGCTGGGTCGGAGCTGAGGCCGGCGCTTTGCTGCCGAATGTCCGCAGCATGAGCGGGGCCGGCGTCCCCCGCATGTCGGCGGGGCTGGGCCTGTGAGGGCCGCGGTTCCGGGTAAGGGAGGCCGTCGTGGGAACCGGCAGGCCTGGGTTGGTGGCGGGGCACTAGAGCCCCCCGGCCCGGCCTTTGTTCGCCTTTCTGGGGCCGCGCGATCCCGTGCGCTCCTCCGGATGAGGAGGCGGAGGCTTGGGTGCGCGCTGGGCCCGGCCGGGGCGCGGGGAGGCTACGGAGGAGGAGCGCGCGCCCGATCATCTGCAGCGGGCACCCGGAGCCGGGCTGGCGTTCGTCTTCGGGCTTCTCGGCGGAAGGTTTTTACCTCACGGGGTCTGTGAGTGCTGTCAAGTCTGAGCTTCTCGGGGCCGGAGAATTCGAACCCGCGGCGCGGGGAGTCCCGAAGCCGGGCCTCCGGTCTAGCTTTTCTGAGTACGCGCCCGGGTACACGCCTAGGGAACTCGGGCCCCAGTTGGTCCCCTCTTGCCTGGCACCCGGTCCGGCAGTTCATCATACAAGCTGGCTCCTCCTGACCGGGTAGCTTGGGCCTTCCGTGAGGCGTCAGAGTTGGTTTGGTCGGTACTGGTTTTCGGACGAGTCAGGTGAAGATGAACAGTCACCCTGGGTGGCCTGAGGTCACACCCCTCGGGCGGGGGGCGCGGAGGGGCGCATGGAGGGAGCTGGCAGTGACCGCGTCTGGGGTGTGTCTTACAGACTGAAGTTGCCTCGTCTGGCCAGGCACGCCGCTGGGTCCCATGGAGCTGGAGGCGCAGTGGTGGCGGGGACAGCTGGCTGCCGACATCCATCAAGCTCTTCGGTACAAGGTAACCGCTATGTCCTGACCTTTCAGTTCGGTGCGCCTCAGTGCCAGTTAGTATAAATCTCGGCTCCCTGGAAAACCCGGTCAGGGTCTTTAACCACTAGTTTCCAAGTCAGAAAAGGCGAGTTTGCTTATTTGCTCGAGGTTAATTAACCTTGGCTTCTTCCCTGGGGTGTATCAGAAGAACCTGAAACTTGAATGAGGAGGTGGGTGGGGCGTGGTAGTTGAGAGAGGAAGATGTGAAGGGACAATCAGATGTTCTTGTTCTCAGGTGGAACATGGATTTGATATTGTATTTTAAAAGATATGTGTGCTGGCTTTTTATTGGGCAGAGCAACCTCCTTTCTTCTATAGCTGCTGTTCCATGCAGCTGTCTGTTATGTCACATTTGTACAAAAATAAATCCCCCAGCCTTTCCACTAACTTGCTGTGAAACTTTGGACAAGTTACTTAATTTTCTGATTCCCAATTTCCTTACCTGTAAAATGATTAATAATAGAACGTGCTCTGTGAAACAAATGTGAAGATTAAAATGAGGTAATACTTCAGATGTGATCAGAACAGTGATTGGCAGATAGTAAGCACTAAGAAAGTGATAATTTTGTTACTTTCTTTCCTTGAAACCCCAACACTTGGGGGCTGTTCAGAAAACCTTAAGATAGGAGTTACCTGCTCTTTCAGCTAATATCAAACAGAAGGAGTAGACCTAGTGTATTTAAAAGATATTCAGGGAAAAATACACCTTTCTGGCACAATGCAAAATTTGTTTATTGTAGCTGTCACATCTGTTTAACATGTCACCTGAGTCTTTTATAACCAGAAGAGAGCCCAGATCCAAAATTAACTCTAACTTGACTGAATTTCACTGTGGATAGAAAGAACCATTATTATGTATAGAAAATTGGAAAGAAGCAAAACAGCTGACTCTTCAGTAAAAAGGCTGCTGACTGTTGGAGTTGAGAGGTCCTGGGATAATAATGAACTTGTATCTTGATTTTTTTTTTTTTAAAGAAAAACAGGTTAAATAGATTAGAAAACCTAATTCTGACTTAAACTATTACAATTGTACCCTTTTCTAAAGTTTGAGATTTCTAAATGCTGGTTGTGAGTTCTGACATTCAGTCTCTTAGACACAACTAAATACACCTCAGCTCCCTAATTGTACCGTAGAAAAGTCTCAAGTATGGAATGGTTCTCTGGAATGTTAAGAGAGTTGCAGGTTTTCCACCTTGAAAATTGTTCAAATACTTTTGATTTTTTTGTTGTTGTTGTTTTTTCTTTAGATATTATCTTTCAGTTTTAAATGGTTCTATTTTCTAAGTGTCAGTTCTTTATTCCTCTGGTATGTGGTGAAATTAATATCTAATGTTTAATGATACATATGTTTTTTAATGACATGAAACTTAAGATTTTTCATGGTGATTTCCATGGTTTTTGATTCTTATATTTTTTGTGTAACTTTAATCCTAAGTGATTATCTGAATTAATTTTATTAGCTGAAGTTGGAAGTGCATTTTTTTTCCAGCACATTTATTGAATGGTTTTGTTTATTGGGCTCTGAGGAGGATGCAAGGAATAAGACACAACCTGTACTAAACTTATGTACAAACTATCAGAGGATGAGCTAGAATGGGGCCTGAAAGAATGCCACTGAAAGTTGTGTTGAGCCACCTGCCGCCTGTGACACGTGGGTTGTCTTTATTTTATCTTTAAGCATTGTGTAAGCCGCATTCTTGTTATTTGACACAATGGCCACACTTTATAAAGAATTTGTTAATCAGTAAAACTTGAACCTGTGGAACTGGAGAGACCACTGTTTGTAGTACACTAAAGTCAAGGAAAGTTAAAATGGACTTTTCTCACAGAGAATACATGTCAATTTCAGGCTGTTAATTAGGTGATTTAGTTGGGTAGTCATATGCTTATTTATTCAACTTATTTGCATGCCTACAGTGTACAGGGTGCTGTCAGGCATTAAAATGGTAATAGTGAATGAGATAGACATGATCCTTGCCTTTAAGTAGTCTAATTTCATTTGAATTTAGGTCTTCCGTTAGACAGTTGCTATTTAGGCACAGTGGAACGTGTTCTGTTTAGACCCAAGGTTTGTGGAGGAATAATTGGTGTGACCAAAATTGAATCTACTAGGGAAGAGTAAAAATTACAGCAAATGAAAATCCTCTTCAACCCCAAATGGCAGCTGTACTGTTTCCATTAAATACAATCACTTTTTCCTCAACAAAGCAGCTGTCCTCTAATAGCCTGTGTCTTCTCTTCTCATTGTTTTGCTATGTATACTAGTGTCTTAGGATGCTTGGGGAAGTATTTTTAGGAGCCTTTATGACAGATAGAAACGATGCTAACTTTGTGAGAAACATCAAGAAAATATCCCACAGAGTTGTGAGTATTCCTTCTATGCTTTGATTTTCATCCTGGCTGGATAGTTAACCCATTCTGGGAACAGGATGGCACTTGGGATGGTGAGCTAACAAGGTCCTGCGATTGGAGATGGAGATGACATATTTAGATCCTTCTGTGCTTTGGTCCTATGGGACCCTGGGAAGCAGACAGGAATAAGAGTGTTCAATTCTAGGGAATCAGGAGTAGATATTAGAAAAAACTCATAAGCTGAAAGAAGCGTAGGTCATTTTCTCATGTGTGTAACTGCACTTACATGGACAAAGAACTAAATCTGACAGCCATATGATAAGCCATGTCCTTTACCATTTGCAATAATATAAAGAGAATGTATTGGATACACTGTTAAAAATCTCCTAGTGGTGGCCCTCAGAATTCTTGCTTTTGTTTTGTCTTCTTTTAGCCAAGTTAACATAGTTAAAATCCACCAGTGTCTTCCAGCTATGTTCCCCTATGCATCTGGCAAAACTGTGGTCCAGTTATCACAACCAGGATAGTATTGACATTGATACAGTCAAGATCTATAACATTTTCTGTACATTTATCACCACAAAGATCTTTCATCTTATCCTTTTATAGGCATAGCCTGTGTCCTCCCATCGTCATTCTCCCTTAACCTCTGGCAACCACTCATCTGTTCTTTATTTTTATAACTTTGTCATTTCAGGAATGTTACATAAGTGGAATTATGTACTACATGATTTTGGGGGTTTCATTTTACCCACTCAGAGTAATTCTCTGGAAATGCATCCAGGTTTTTGACATCAAGCTTTTTTATTCCACCATTTTGCTACTAAAAACAGTGCTGTTAAAGGCCCTCCTTATATATAGGATAAATTCCTAGACCTGGTGTTGCTAAGTTAAAGGGTATCTGCAGTCTGCATTTTCAAAGATGTATATTATCTAATTGCCCTTCAGAAGGTTATATGAGTTGTCAACCTGACCAGTAATACACGAGTTTCTGGATCCACTCTTGATAACATAAGTGAAAATTAATGAAATATAAAAAAATGATGATTGAAAAAAACTATATAGTTATCCCTCAGTATCCATGGGAATTGGTTCCAGGATCCCTGTAAATACTGAAATTTGAGGATGCTCAAGTCCCTTATGTAAAGTGGAGTAGTGTTTGCATATATCGCATATATCCTACACACATCCTCTTGTATATTTTAAATCATCTCCAGATGATTTAATCATCCATGTTGCAGCATATATCAGAATTTCATTTCTTTTTAAGGCTGAATAGTATTCCATTGTATGTATATACTACATTTTGTTTATCATTTCATCTGTTGATGAACACTGGAGTTGTTTGTTTCCACTTTTTGGCTCTTGTGGATAATGCTGCTCTGAACATGGTTGTACAAATATCTCTTTGAGTCCCCACTTTAACTTCTTTTGGATATATATCTAAAGGTGAAATTGCTGGATCATGGTAATTCTACATTAATTTTGGGGGGAATTGCAATACTGTTCACAGCAGCTACACAACTTTATATTCCTACCACTACACAAGGGTTCCAATTACTCTACATCTTTGTCAATACTTGTTAGTTTCTGTTTTCTCCATTTTCTTTTGGGGGGATTTTTTTTTACAGTAGCAATCCTAATTGGTATGAAATGGTATCTCATAATGGTTTTGATTTGCATTTTCCTGATCATTAGTGATTTTGAACATCATTATAGGTGCTTATTGGCCATTTGTATATCTTCTTTGGAGAAATGTTTAGTCAAGTCCTTTGCTCATTTTTCACTCGAGGTGTTTTGGATTTTGTTGAGTTGTATGTATAAGAGTTCTTTATGCTTGGATATTAACACTTTACCAGATATATGATTTGCAAATATTTTCTCTCATTCTGTGGGTTGCTTTTTCACTCTGACAAAAGTGTCCTTTGATCCTTAAAAGTTTTTTTTTTTATGAAGTCTTACTTTTTTTTTGCCTGTGCTTTTAGAATCATATCCTTGTTACTTCCTTCCATTGTAATACCTGTTGGGTTTACTGTGGCATTGTGCTGAGCTCATAAAATGAATTTAGAACCCTTCCATCTTTCTGGAAATTCTTTAATAGTATAGGAATTTTCTTATTTTTAAAAAAGGAGAAACCATATTAGAAAATACTAGTGGATCTTCGACATCCCTACAAGTGTAACACAGTATGCATTATACTAGAAGCATGTCCATTTATCCATTACCTTCTAACTAAAAGCTTTGAGCATCTTTAGGGGGTGTGTATGTATGGTTTGGTTATTATTTTGGTAATGATGCTTTTCTGAAAACACGTGGTAGGGAAAACAGGATTCCGTTATTAAAAATCTTGCTAAAATAAATCTATTCAATAATGTAAGAAATACCTATAACTGGTAATGTCAGATGTGGTTAAGAATAAGGAGAAAAGTTTAGTTCTAAATTTTAAATACCATTCATTATCCTTCTACTCAGCTTTTTCATTTTTGTGTTTTACTCAAGAAAAGTGTTTTAGGCAATGGTAACACTAGTATATTGGGGGGAAAGTGTCATCTTTGCATTGGGGGGATAATTCTTCTACAGCCTATTTTAGACTAAATGTTCTTCTTGATTTAGGAGCTGAAGTTGCCTTCCTACAAAGGCCAGTCCCCTCAACTAAGTCTCAGAAGATATTTTGCTGACTTGATTGCCATTGTGAGCAATCGTTTCACACTCTGCCCTTCTGCCCGACATCTTGCTGTCTATTTGCTGGACCTGTTTATGGATCGTTATGACATCTCTATCCAGCAGCTGCATTTAGTTGCACTTTCCTGTCTGCTTCTAGCAAGTAAGTATGAGTACAATCTATATGACTGGAAAATTCTAGTTTATAATTAAATAAATTTACGTAGAACTCAGTGAAGTACCGCCAAATTCCTTTCATTCCAGTTTACTAGTATTGGAAAATTTATGTTGAAAGTGCTTTTTGGCATAGTAGTTCTTAACCAGACATACTAAAAAGTGGCTCTGAAATCTTTCAAAAACATGTGTACCTGAGCCCCACATCCTGAAGATTCTGATACGGATGTCTAGGTCATTGCAAGTCTACTGACTGAAAATCTACATCATGGGACCTGGATATTTTTTAATGTCTTAAAAATTTCAAAGGTGATTCTCATGTATCTTCCAGTTGGGAACCATTGCCTTAAAGCAATGGTTCTCAACCAGGAGCAGTTGTGTCCCACTGGCAGATATTTGGCAATATGTGGAGACAGTTTTGGTTGTCATTACAACGGGGGAGAAAGCTAAACATCTGCAATGCACAGGACAGCCCACACAACAAAGAATTTTCTAGCCCCAAATGTCAGTGAAGCTTAGGTTGAAAAACTCTGATAGGTATCATACTCTTGTGGTGTTAGAATACCTTCTACTGACTAAGTGGTGATTTGGATTAATGAACTGAAGGTTCACATGCAATAGCTACACATGTGAAAACACTTGCTTTTACAGTAGGCAAAACTGCATAGTAAGCTGTAAGGTAGAATCTGTTAATGGGCCTTTTGGTGCCTCTTTCTCTTAACATCTTCCTGTGACATATTTCATTGTTTGTTAGTATCTTGACTGAAGAGAAAGAGGGTGAGTAAAGGCATTGAAAGTGAAATTTTTCTTCTCTTAGTTTTGTGAAAAGATGGTATTTGTTTTTGAGGTTGAATCCATTATGTAGTGTTTTTTGTTTTTAATTATTCATGTCATTACAATGGAAATTTAAGTCCCACTTAAAGTGACATGTAGAAATATTGACTGCCTTCACCTCTAACCCCCATTTGAGGATATAGGATCCAATGTGACTGCTATCACTGGCAACCCACTCCAGGACTCTCGCCTGGAAAATCCCATGGAGGGAGGAGCCTGGTAGGCTGCAGTCCATGGGGTTGCTAAGAGTCAGACACAACTGAGCGACTTCACTTTCACTTTTCCTTTCATGCATTGGAGAAGTAAATGGCAACCCACTCCAATGTTCTTGCCTGGAGAATCCCAGGGACAGGGGAGCCTGGTGGGCTGACGTCAATGGAGTCACACAGAGTCGGACACGACTGAAGCGACTTAGCAGCAGCAGTGACTGCTATCTAAGAAACATTCCTTCCCTACCCTACCATCAGAATTCTTTCTAAAACACCTTTGTATTTGACTGCAAATAACCCTAAAACCAAATGCAGGCCTGTGTGGTATCATTTATGATACTAGTCTTTTCTGCTTTTCTTTTCCTGTCCTTATTTTTCCTCTGATGACTTCAGCTCCCTATTTTATCTCCTGGAAGCTCTTTTTCTAAACTGTTTCAAATCTTTTGTGGATCAGGTTGAATATATATAAACACAGCCCAGTGATGACTTTCCACTGCCTGTGGGTTAACGTAGAAACTCCTTAATGTAACATTCAGAACTGTTCATCTGGACCCAGCCATCTTACTAGACTTTTCTTTCAATTCTGTCCCCATGTAACTTGAGTCAAATTCTTACCAGAATGGTATATTTCCTGAGTATCTATCTTTCTCCTTTAATCTGTTGCCTCCAAGATCTAGATGTATCACCTGCTCCTATTGCCACCATCCAGGAAGCCAGAGGTAATGTTTGTACATTTTTAATTAACCTTTAATTTGACCTTTAATTAAGGTTTTATCCTCATAAGCAATCATGTGTACAGTTCTGTGTTTCATCACTATGATGATTTGTGATTTAGTAGTTTGCATAGGGTTGGAAATACCCATACTTGGCATATCAAAAATGTGTGAGAATCCACACGGAATGGCTTTCTGATATCCTGTACAATATTAGTTTATTATAGGATCGGTTATAGTAGAGAGACACAGGAAATCAAACATGCAAGTTAGGTTATTTTAAAATCTTGGGATCAGTAATGAAAAATTTTTTGCCTGGTGTGGCCATCACTGTCCTTCAGTCACTACCAAGCCCTACCTGCTCTGTGCCTATGGACTGTGAAATTATGAATGATGGATAGTCAGTTCATAGACTGACTTATATTTATGACTAAAATTTACTAGTAACTTACAAAATGATTTGGAGATTATAAACTAGATATTTATAAACTACATATTACCATCAGAGTTCACCAAGGTCTCTAGCTGAATAATAAGAACTCTGGCCACCATGCAAAGCTTGGTGCCAGGTTTCAGCAATTTCCACAATTTGGGGAAAGGATCTTCTATTTATGCAGTATCTTAGGTTGATTGGAATGGCATTTTCAGTTCTTCTTTCTAAATTTTCTGTAACTGTCAGTTTAAGGTCATGATCAGTTTATTTTATTGAAGATTATTTGATTTAATCTGTGGTAGTATATAGTTACTTTTGGCTCATTTTCTAGGAACTAGACTCTAGGATTTGTGTTTACTGAGGTCAGATGAGAATTGTTTACTACCTATTACTAAACGAGTCAGATACCTCCTCCCTTTGTTTTACTGACCCCGCCCTATTGTCTCTACATTGTTCTTCTTCCACTGGAGAGTGGGAAAGTGTGAGATTGGTGCCCCTTAGCATCTCAGCTCCTCCCAGGTAGGCACTGGTCAAATGGAGTTCAAGCTGTCAGCTCTTCAGTGGGCTCAGGAGCCAGAGGCTGGCCCTTGGTAGCCCACTGAAATCTCTTCTCCTTCCAGTTAGTGAAGTCTAACTTTACTCCAACAGAAATGTTTAGGATGCTTATAAACCAGTAGTCTATTTTTAATATCTGATGTATGTTTTAAATTTGTGGAGTTCTTTCTACTGTTTCTTACATTCTTACACTCTATCTTCTTATATTTGAATTCCAGAGTCAAGTCTCCAGTTAGTTATCATAAACGGTTCAAATGATGCTTCTCTTCTCTCAGAATGATTAAACTCTGAATGTCCCCCTCCCCCAGCTGCTCCCTTCTTTGGGATGGGCAGCCTGTTGTATAAAAGTGAAGAACAACTTACAGCTGACAGGACTCAGCGACAGCTGTATTTTAGTTATTAAATAGGTTGGAAGGCTTTGGTAGTTTGGTTAAAAATGGAGCACAGCTTGTAAGTTTCAGGTACTAATGCATATCTAGCTGCTTGGATGTACACTATTAGAGGCAGGAAGAAAGGACCTCCAAACGGGAGAGTGGCATGTAGTATTTTTGCAGCAGGGATTATGGGAAATCTATATGATATAGAAGTGAATCTCTTGTCAGCAATATGAATTTCAACAGCCCTTGAGTCTTAGGTTACATCTTATAAAATGAAAATAAAGACACTTAACCTTACAAACTTGTTGTAAGGATCAAGTGGGGTAGTATGTTAAAAGCACATATGAAATTGAAACATAAAGGTTAGCATTGTAATAATTAATTCCTCCATAAATATTCTATAATCTTTAGTCTGGCTCCCTAGCCCCAGAGATTTTGACTCATTCCAGAGAAGACTGATATATCCTGGGAAATTCTCAAACTCTTAACTTCTTGACATATAATACCCCGGCTCCCTTGGCTTCTGTGATCAGTGTTGAACTTGTAGAGGGCACAGGAGTGGTCTTAAACATGAGACTTTTGATAATCTGCTCAGGGTATTGTGTGTGCTTAGTTGCTCAGTCATATCTGGTTCTTTGTGACCCCATGGACTGCAGCCTGCCAGGCTTCTCTGTCCCTGGGGGTTCTCCAGGAAAGAATACTGGAGTGGGTTGCCATGCCCTTCTCTCGGGGATCTTCCAACCCAGGGATCAAACTCAGGTCTCCTGCATTGCAGGTGGTTTCTTTACTGTCTGAGCCACCAGGAAGCCTGTTCAAGGTTTTGTGTAACTAAGAAAAAGATCTTTTTGTGTAACTAAGAAAAGACTTCAAGATGAAGTCAAAAGTG
Organism: Odocoileus virginianus; assembly: GCF_023699985.2. Taxonomy (NCBI): domain Eukaryota; kingdom Metazoa; phylum Chordata; class Mammalia; order Artiodactyla; family Cervidae; genus Odocoileus; species Odocoileus virginianus. The sequence goes on from NC_069680.1 coordinate 803,975, forward strand.
AGATTACAGGCTTTTAATAGCAAAAATTTGTGACAAGTGTTTGTTTCTTCTTGCTAACCCGTACTGGGTTGACAAGGCTTTTTACTATTTGATAGGTGGAAAACTGTATGTCATAGATGATTCTATTTATATATCGATTTTTAGTGAGAATAGAACCTTTTTTTTTCCCCTCTATGAATTCTGTCTTCTGGTTCCTTATCCATTTTTTTCTTATTAGACTGGTAATCTTATAAATTTGTGAGAATTCCTAGTAAATATTAAGGGTGACTTTTTTCTCCTTAGTAATAAAAGACAAAATGTGGGTGGGCAGAGATCACAGTGACATCTATCTGATCCATGCCCTGCTACCACATACCTGCCATTCCCTCCTGACTTTGAATATGTGCTGGTTTCCATGGCAGATCTGAGCATTTCCTATAAAGGAAAGACAACCTGATGTTTTGTTTCTGGGGCCCCTGATTCTTTATTTTCTGGGAAGCAGATGTGAATTTCCTGTGCCCTTATTTCCTGTTTGGGACCTTTATCAATATAATCACATGGTTTCTGGTATTTCCTTTCAATTGAAGAAACTGATCTTTGTGATCTGTATGTGGTATTATGGATAAGTAGATTTAAAATAGTCATGCACATAGCATTCAGCACGATAAAATCTATATATGAATGTAAGTACTCACAACATCGTCACACATTTTGAAATCCTTTAACATCCATGTATCTGAGTATATTACTATATATATAATGAAAAATTTCCCCAAAAAATTAAATCTCAATTTAAATATCAAGTATGGTTATTTATGCAGTATGCAGGTTATTTTTAACTTTGCAAATCAAGATGCAAAGACCTTCACACTTGTAATAGCCAAGTACTTTATAAATATAGAAAACCCATGGATCCTTAATAATATAGAAGCCTGTCTATTCTAGGAGTCCCCATTTAGCTTTGGTCTGGAAGCAGATTTGGAGAATTCAAGCATAAATCTTCCATTTTTGGTTTGACTCAACTTAATTGACCTTAAATGAATTGGCCAACCTTGCTAACTTCGTTTCTTGAGCTGTGAAATTGGTCATATACAATTTTGTTTTCTGTGTTGAAAGGTTCAAGTAGATAATATGAGACATTTTCTTGATCCTTGAATTAAACAGTGAATTGTGGTACATTAATTTCTTCAAAGGAGCTTTAAACTCATTAACTTTTACAGTATTCCTTTGAAGTTCAATGCCAGTATTGCTGCTGCTACACAAATAGAGTACTTTGAAAGCCTTAATGATTCATCCAGAGAGATTGAACTAAATTCCTAAGTCATTCTCCTTCTGAAGAATTCCACTCTGTTATACACAGAACAGTGGGTTCCTCTCCTATATTTATGCAGTGATCATACTGGATGACTGTCATTAAGACCACTTTAGTGCTTTTCAGCTCTGCTAATAAATGCCATTGGCAAAACTTGTGAAATTCATCTTTATGTGATTTAAACTGGGAAGCATTATCTAGATTATTGAAAAGTCTGAATTATGTAAGTTTTTTGGATTAACTCTTATTTGCAGCAATATTAAGAGTGGTTTAAATCTAACAAAGTTCAAAATTCAAAATTTATGGAGTGGGAGTGAAATTTCTAACTCTTTGCACCTAGACTCTTAAAGTCATGAGCTTAGAGTTCCTGGCATAGGAGACAAACCTTCTACCCTAGTTCCCCCTCCCTAACGAAAGACCAGGGTAGTTAGCAGTGTTTTTTCCCAGCCCCTAAGGCTGGCCAACTTGAACAGACCTCTGACTCCAGTATACTGATCATCTGGGCTGAGTGGTTCTGGCCACTACCATTTGTTGTCAGAACTTCAATGTATGGTTCTGAAAGAGAAACATCACAGGGGAAACTGGTTTGATTTCTTCTGGTTTGGCAGTCTTTCTGTTCTTCCCCCAAAAAATGTTTTTAAATGGATAAAATAAAATTGTAAGATTTCCAAAGTAACCAAATATGTTAAAATAGATATCAAAATAGTAAAACAAAAATTTTATATATTAATATGTAACATTCTAATAACTATAATTATGAACAAGTATAAAAACTATTGTGAGAAATTATAATAATTGCAGTATGACAATTTTGTACCTTAATATAAAAGGAAACATAAGGCTAGGAGGTGGAAGCCTTTAGTTTTAATTTCCTTTCTTCTTTGGACAGTCATAGAACAAAGACCCAAAGAAACTTGACGATAATTCTTTTGGTTCTATTGCTGCATTTGAAGAATCATAATAGTACTTGATACTTGAACTTTCCGAACTTTCTCCAGCCATGAATTTTAGAGATACCTAAAATGAATGATTTATATCTAGTAAAATACTTGAGGGAAATTAAAGTGCAAGAAAAAATAATTTTTCAGTAGAAAAATTATTCAGGGCTAGAGGGGGCATTTTATTCCTCAGCTGTACATGTGGGTGAGTTTCATGAAAAGAAGTTAATGCCTTCAGATAACCAGGTTCAGTATTTATGCATATTCTGCCTTGAGTAAGTGGATATAAAATTGGTATAAAGTATCTTCCCCTTTTTAAAATAACAGACTTGGCTAGATTTTTGGTTTAATTCAGAAGAGGAGGAATAGGGGGGTTTAGTAGAATGAGAATGTTTGTGTTAGATGGTCACCTGTTTTTTTTTTTTTTTCCTTTCTATTTATATCTCTCTGAGATTTTGCTGAAAATATGCTGAGATGAAACTCTCGAAGCTTAGCTATTTTTTATTTCAGATAATTTTATGACATTAAATACCTTAAACTTTGTCCTAAAATAGTTTTTTGGTTTTTTTTACCAACTATCACCTGCCCTCATAAAGAAATTTCCTGAAAAGATTCAGCTGTTGAGATGAAAGTTATTTTTTCAGTGGCACATAGGACTGTTTTCATTACACAATAGGACATAGATCAAAATGTTTACACATTCCTTTTTTTGGTGGGGAGGGGAGAGGGTTAAAGAGTGTGGAGTGTTGGCACTGGGAGAGAAAACATGAAGATTTGAGAACCATAGAGTTCTGGCACAGTTGTATTTACCCAGAGTAGGGGGAAAATGTCTTTGGATCTAAATCTTTCCACTAAGATAGCAGATCCCATTTAAGGTACTAGACTTAACTTTGATTATTTGGCCTAACATTTTCTTTCTTTTGCTTTTATTTCCTTTTGCATATAAGGTAAATTTGAAGAAAAAGAAGATAGTGTGCCTAAGCTGGAGCAGCTCAACAGCCTGGGTTGTATGACTAATATGAATCTAGTGTTAACAAAACAAAATTTGCTACATATGGAACTATTATTATTAGAAACCTTTCAGTGGAACCTCTGCCTTCCAACAGCTGCCCATTTCATTGAGTATTATCTCTCCGAAGCAGTACATGAAACAGATCTTCATGATGGCTGGCCAATGATGTGCTTGGAAAAAACTAGACTTTACATGGCCAAGTATGCAGATTACTTCCTGGAAGTATCTTTGCAAGGTGAGTTGTTGTAGATGCCAGTAAGTGACTTGTGAGCTTGTGACTTGTGTATTTTGTTGCTTAGGTTCATTTTTGATGTCTCCACAGATTATGCCTTTCTAAATTATGCACCTTCTTTAGTAGCTGCAGCATGTGTGGCTTCTTCAAGGATTATACTTCGTCTTTCTCCAACGTGGCCTACAAGACTGCATCGTCTTACTGCTTACTCCTGGGATTTCTTAGTGCAGTGCATTGAACGGCTATTGATGTAAGCCTCTTTGTTCTTTTGTTTGTAATTTCTTATTAACATTCTTCATGTAAAATGAGCCTTGGAAACAAGTTCTCAAAGGCCAAGAGCTTTTAGAATACTTGCTCTGAAAGCTTCCTGATGACATAAACAAGCCCCTGGTGAGCAGTACTCAGTGGAGTACTGAGTGGAAGGGGAGTTTCTTTTGGCTGTTATCCAGGTAGAGGCTGTCATTGCTAGTATGATTCTGGGTACCTGATAAGGAAAGGAGCTGCTCTTGTGTGAGTCCACAACTGTGAGATCATCCAAGTAAATCTTGCTCCAGTCCTCATTTCCACATCTTTGGTGATATCCTGGTGGCCTCACAATTCAAAGTGGCAGTCATATTTAAGTGCTCATTGTGAACATAGCTCCCAAGGTGAAAAGAGCCCTCCAAGCTACTAGCAGCCAGTCCTCAAGGGTTATACCAAGGGAAGGAGCTTTCAGAAGGCTAAGAGTGAGTTCTCTTGTTGAAATTATGGTTGCAGTGACTGCTCCCTGGGCAGTGGGGCAGTCTAAGGAGCCAGCTGTTACAGAGTTGGGGGTGATGTGTGACTTTCTTGCAGATTTTTCTCAAGTAACATTATTAACAAGTTTCCTTTATGTCTGTGTTGCAGCGCTCATGATAATGATGTGAAAGAAGCAAACAAACAGAGAGGACAGACAGGACCTCAGCCAGCACAACTAAGTGTGTTCCAGACAGCCTCCCAGCCCTCTCGGGCAGTTCACTTTCAGCAACCTCAGTATCTCCATCAGACTCATCAGACCTCACTACAGTATCGCCATCCTGTATCGGAACAACCAAGCTGTCAGCAGATTGTATCTACTACACACACCTCATCTTACACACTACCGACATGTCCTGCTGGCTTCCAAACTAGTGTTCAGGGCCTTGGGCATGTGCCAACTGGTGTTGGGATGTCACTGGCAATACCAGTAGAAGTTAAACCCTGTCTAAATGTTTCTTATAACCGGAGTTATCAGATAAATGAACATTACCCTTGCATTACTCAATGCTTTGAAAGGTGATTTTATGTGAAGGTAAGACCTGACCCAGACTGTTGTGACTTGAAGCTCTGGGGCAAGCTTTTTGTAAAACTTCTCTTCAAAAGGAAAGGATCCAAATTTCATCAGAACTCGTCAGATACCAGCACTAGGAAGACTGACTGTCCCCTCCAACACACCGTGAATATCTGGGAGGACTAAGGTAACACTGCAAACACTTTAACAGTGTATATGTCAAATCCTGTTAAAACATTTCTATATGACACATTATAAAGCCACAAGTGATGGTCCAAATATTTCAAAAATATTCAACCCAACAGAAAATTTGGACAGACTCCAAATTCGCTGTTTCAAGATTTGACCTGTGGTGGGCTCTGGGCCTAATGTTGGCTTATATGTCAGAGATTAATGTTTATCTGTGGACTTGCCAAACAGTCTTTTTATGAAGGAAAGTTCCAGTATTAATTTTTGAAGAGATCCTTTTTTTTAGTCTCCAGTTTTGATTTATATTTTTGATCTGCAAAGGAATTTGACTAAGTTTCAACTCATGAATTTCTTTGCCATACCAGTCAGTGTGGTTAAAAAAATTTTTTTAGATATTCTAAATAACTCCTTATCACAGATAGTATAGGTATCTGGATTTATGTACTAAAATTAAGATTGGAGTAGATTTCTTAAAATCATGGTCATATATTTTTGTTGTTTTTCCCCTGTGATCAACCTCAAGTCTTTAGAATTAAACACATTTAACTCAGGGAATTTGTACTACTTGGAAACACTTAACTGTAATGCAACATGCTTTGGGAATGTTATAGTATGACTACCTTAATAACATAGGTTAGTAGACTCCTGCTAGAGTGTGTTTTCAAATGAGAACATAATGGTAGCTTAGAATGAATGAAGTGGTTCCTATCATTCGTGATACACATACAAGTTTTGCATTTCTCAGTGCAATCAATGATTTATACTCAGATTTGGTATTATTCTATCAAAGTTTTTTCAGGGGAAGGTGTAACTGTAAGATGTCAGTACTAGAATGAAGTCCCATAGTTTGCTTTGAGGTGGGATGTGGCCAGGGTAGTTCTCAGGTTGTGCTATAGAGCAGCACTTTGTTCCATGGAAGACAGGTTTATAAGCAGCCTTTGGATCCAGCTAGTCAAGTGTAAGCAGGCAAAGGTGACTTTCATTGGATTGGCCCCGGAACTGCCCTGGGACATTTCACTATATTTGTAATGAGTGAAAACAGCAATAGGTCATTACAGCAAGGGCAATTGGGGGGTAAAGAGTTTGGAGGAAATAAACTGAAAAAAGGAAAAAGAAAAGAAAAACCATTGTAATAACTGAAACTATATACATAGTGCTCTTATCTGTGGGAGAAGAGGTTTGGTGGAGGGAAGCTTTCTGATAGAAAAATTAGTAAAGTGTGTTATTTTGTTTGTGTGTTTTTTTTAAAGATAGCACTTGAATAGAAGGGAAACTGCATGGCAGGTATGTGACTGCCGTAATATGCATTGAAGACAAACTTCTTATTATAAAGATGTTATGGGTATGCAGCAGGAGTCTCAATAATCAAGCCAATGGCTTTTGTTAGGAAGGGAAGGGACTCATCACAGCAATGGATTGATCCAGATGGCTCCAGTAGATGAATGTGGGTGGGTGGCTTCTGTCAGTGTGAGTTCTTACAGAATATCCTTTCCTTAAATGAAAGGTAACTTTTATCATTAGAATACATAGGGCATGATATGGATTTATTAGTCTGGTAGATAAAATGAAAAACTACTCAGGTAAGAACACTCACTCATGGCAGATTTTTCAAGCATGAAAATTGTTTTCTGAAAATATCATCACTTTTCTCTTTACAGAAGGCTGCTTATTGGATTTTGGTAGTCCTTACCTCAAGAGAACTTGAATTATTTAGGGGAAAGTGGGTTCAAAAGAGAATATATCATCCACATTCAGAACCTAGCAACCTGGAGTCCAATTTTCAGTATTTTAACTACCTCAATAATACTATGAATGTAAGATATTGGGATAGAGATCCCAACTTGAAACAACAACTGGTGCCTATGGTAATTTAAATGTCTTGTCAAATGCTTTTACTGATTGGTTTAAATGTCATTCTTGTTATAGAAGAATATGCCTTTTTAAAAAGCCTGTAACACTTTCCCAGTTTATATTTAAAAAAGCTAAAGAACACTGGATTAATTTGGGGGGGGGGGGAGAGTAAAATAATAATTGGTTACTATTGCTGCATACCCAGGGTGGGGTGGGATGGGGTGGTTGGAGAAACCAGTACTATTTTTAAAAACATTAGGTTTACAGTATAAATACAACTCACAACTGCTAGCTTTGGGGGGCTGTGGGTGGGGGGAGTTGTGTGGGTTTTGTTTAATTTATTGATTAGTCTAAAGCAGGTTTTTTGTTTTTTGAGATTACCGGACCATCATTAAATGTGTACTGTGAAGAAATTAATGATATGTATAAAGGGCTTTACCAAAGTCCACTAAATAAACACCACTCAAGTATAGACTGCAAACCAAAATGTATCTGTTATGACATTAATTGCAAATAGCAAGTATGGTGCTAAAGTCCACACCAATGGAATTAGATGAGTGCTATGCACTTAATTTTAAAATAAAACTAGTTTTCATTAAAATGGTTTTGGTGTTTTGTTTTAAATATAAATATGTACGTTTGCAGCTTCATTAAATCATGTCATCATGTAAGTCAGACATGGAATTGTAATTACACTTACGAAGTAAAAGCTATCCCAATGGAGAATATCACCATAGTGGTGGGAAACATTTGTCTGTTCATTATGTATTCCATACGGCAGAGACCAGAGCCCACAGAAATGTATTTGATATTACCTTTCTGGCCTTTTGAACTTAAAGTAGTTGTTAGTATGTTAGAATTGCAGTGTATAATTTACAAAACAATAATGCAAGCTGCAGAAGATTTGAAGTCTGATTTCAAAAGTAGGTACGTGTAAAATGGCCAGAGGTGTGAGAAGGCTCAGGGTTGACAGTGAGAATGATCTGTTCGGTTAAGTATCACTACTACTTAATTCAACTTACAATTTAACAGATAAAATTTGTTTTGAAGAGTAAAATTTTTAGCAGGGTTAAGAATTTACATCCCTCAAAAGTATTTCTTGAATTTGTTCTATGTAATGTCACTTATTTTGGCACAGTGGCATGGTTTAGCAACAGTTAACATACGTTGCTTGTTGTTGTTCTTTTCACATTGTTAATACACATACATATTGTTCTTTAAGGCTGAATTTAAGAAAAGCAACAAACATTCCAAAACGGGGCAGGTAGCTTTACATTGAGGTGATTCTGAGTCCCATGTGATAAGTTTATATTCATCAATAAACTCAGCTTATTAAGCCCATAGTGATAGACTTATCTCCCGAGCCTCAAGCAGCTTACATTTTGCTTGCCACTTGAAGAATTAGAATGGTTTATCGTCCACAGCTCAGTTTAAAATTATCTTGGTTAAGGGATCACTCAATTTCGTTTTTAAAATCTCTCATACTATGGGGGAAAAAAAATAGTTAAAAGCATCAAAACCAGGCTCTTGCTTCCTATGAGAAGGATACCTTCTACCCTATTCCTAACCCCACCACCCCTTTTTTAATTAAAAATTTTTATGACTTTTTAAGAGCAGTCTTGCATTCACAGCAAAATTGAGAAGATAGAGAATTTCTTCCTGCCCCTACACATGCACAGTCTCCCACATTATCAACATCCCCACTAGAATGGTATATTTGTTACAAGTCATGAACCTACATTGAGACGTAATCACCCATTATGAACATTTTGGTTTACTCTTGGTGTTGCACATTTCTACTATCACCATTGTAAATTTATAAAGGTGCAATGGCATACAGTTAAAAAAGGTGTAATGGCATCTATTCCACCATGCATTCTCACTAGTGGAAGTCTGTGCTCCACCCACTGGTTCTTCCTCATGCAATCCCCACCCTTTACCCCTAGGTAACCACTGATTTCTTTCTTGTTCCCATACTTCGCATTTTCTAGAATGTCAGTTGGGATCATACAGTCTGTGGCCTTATCTTTCACTTAGTAATTATGTATTTACATTTCCTTCATGTCTTTTCATGGCTTGATAGTTCATTTTAGTGTTGAATAATATTCCACTGTCTGGGTGGATCACAGTTATTTATCCACTCACTTAAAAGGACATTGTGGTTGCTTCCAAGTTCAGAAATTATGAACAAAACTGCTATATACATCCATGTGCAGGTTTTACTATAGACATAAGTTTTCAGCTCCAAGGAGTGAAGCTGCTGAGTCTTAGGATAAGAGTATGTCTAGTTTGTAAGAAACGACTAAACTGTCTTCGAAAGTGGCTATAGCATTTTGTGTTCCCACCAGCAATGAATGACTTCTGATCCACATCCTTGCCTGCATTTGGTGTTGTCAATGCTCCAAATTTTAGTCATTCTAATAAGTTGGGGTTAATTTGCATTTCCCTGATGACAATTGATGTGGAACATCATTTCATGTGCTTATCTGACAACTGTATAACCTTTGATGAAGTATCTGTTAAGGTCTTTAGCCCATTTTTTAAGTCATTGTTTGCTGTATATTTTGGGGAATAGTCCTTTATTAGATGTATTTTGTAAATATTTTCTCCCAGTCTGTGGCTTCTCTTATTAATCTCATGACATTGTTTTTTGCAGAGCAGGAGTTTTTAATTTTAATGAAGTCTAGTTTATCAGTCTGTTATCACTTAAAGAATTACAGATGCTGAAAGGCTGGCTCAGAATTCGCTGGCAGTCCAGTGCTTAGGACTCGATGCTTCCAACACAGGTGGCCCGGGTTTGATCCCTGGTTAAGGAGCTAAGATCCCACAAGCCATGCAGCATGGCCAAAAGAAAAAAAAGCAGTTTGACTAAATAAATAGGTAATGGAGGATATTATAAAGTCAAGGTATTACAAATGTAAATAACCATGGGAACAAAAATACAAACTTCCCAGAAACCTACACACAAAAAGCAAGGAGTCCATAGTAAAACACTTTAAAAGGTGTAAATATGGAGATTATAACTATGGCTTCAGTTCAGTTCAGTCGCTCAGTCATGTCTGACTCTTTGCAACCCCATGAATTGCAGCATGCCAGGCCTCCCTGTCCATCACCAACTCCCGGAGTTTACTCAAACTCACGTCCATCTAGTCGGTGATGCCATCCAGCCATCTCATCCTCTGTCATCCCCTTCTCCTGCCCCCAATCCCTCCCAGCATCAGGGTCTTTTCCAATGAGTCAACTCTTCACATGAGGTGGCCAAAGTATTGGTTTCAGCTTCAGCATCAGTCCTTCCAATGAACATCCAGGACTGATCTCCTTTAGGATGGACTGGTTAGATCTCCTTCCAGTGCAAGGGACTCTCAAGAGTCTTCTCCAACACCACAGTTCAAAAGCATCAATTCTTCGGCGCTCAGCTTTTTTCACAGTCCAACTCTCACATCCATACATGACTACTGGAAAAACATAGCCTTGACTAGATGGACATTTGTTGGCAAAGTAATGTCTCTGCTTTTTAATATGCTATCTAGGTTGGTCATAACTTTCCTTCCAAGGAGTAAACGTCTTTTAATTTCATGGCTGCAGTCACCATCTGCAGTGATTTTGGAGCCCCAAAAAAATAAAGTTTGACACTGTTTCCACTGTCTCCCGATCTACTTCCCATGAAGTGATGGGACTGGATGCCATGATCTTAGTTTTCTGAATGTTGAGCTTTAAGCCAACTCTTTCACTCTCTTCTTTCACTTTCACCAAGAGGCTCTTTAGTTCTTCTTCACTTTCTGCCATAATGGTGGTGTCATCTGTATATCAGGTTATTGATATTCCTCCTGGCAATCTTGAGTTCAGCTTGTGCTTCTTCCAGCCCAGTGTTTCTCATGATATACTCTGCATATAAGTTAAATAAGCAGGGTGACAATATACAGCCTTGACATACTCCTTTTCCTATTTGGAACCAGTCTATTGTTCCATGTCCAGTTCTAACTGTTTCTTCCTGACCTGCATACAGGTTTCTCAAGAGGCAGGTCAGGTGGTCTGGTATTCCCATCTCTTTCAGAATTTTCCACAGTTTATTATGATCCACACAGTCAAAGGCTTTAGCATAGTCAATAAAGCAAAACTAGATGTTTTTCTGGAACCCTCTTGCTTTTTTGATGATCCAGCAGATGTTGGCAATTTCACCTCTGCTTCCTGTGCCTTTTCTAAATCCAGCCTGAACATCTGGAAGTTCACAGTTGATGTATTGCTGAAGTCTGGCTTGGAGAATTTTGAGCATTACTTTACTAGCATGTGAGATGAGTGCAATTGTGCAGTAGTTTGAGCATTCTTTGGCATTGCCTTTCTTTGGGACTGGAATGAAAACTGACCTTTTCCAGTCCTGTGGCCACTGCTGAGTTTTCCAAATTTGCTGACATATTGAATGCAGCACTTTCACAGCATCATCTTTCAGGATTTGAAATAGCTCAACTGGAATTCCATCACCTCCACTAGCTTTGTTCATAGTGACACTTTCTAAGGCCCACTTGACTGCACATTCCAAGATGTGTGGCTCTAAGTGCGTGATCACACCATTGTGATTATCTGGGTCGTGAAGATCTTTTTTGTATAGTTCTTCTGTGTATTCTTGCCACCTCTTCTTAATATCTTCTGCTTCTGTTAGGTCCATACCATTTATGTCCTTTATCAAACCCATCTTTGCATGAAATTTTCCCTTGGTATCTCTAGTTTTCTTGAAGAGATCTCTAGTCTTTCCCATTCTGTTGTTTTCCTCTATTTCTTTGCACTGATCACTGAGGAAGTCTTTCTTATCTCTCCTGGCTATTCTTTGGAACTCTGCATTCAAATGGGAATATCTTTCCTTTTCTCCTTTGCTTTTCACTTCTCTTCTTTTCACAGCTATTTGTAAGGCCTCCTCAGACAACCACTTTGCTTTTTTGCATTTCTTTTCCATGGGGATGGTCTTGAACCCTGTCTCCTGTACAATGCCACGAATTTCCATCCATAGTTCATCAGGCACTCTGTCTATAAGATCTAGTCCCTTAAATCTATTTCTCACTTCCACTGTATAATCATAGGGATTTGATTTAGGTCATACCTGAATGGTCTAGTGGTTTTCCCTACTTTCTTCAATTTCAGTCTGAATTTGGCAATAAGGAGTTCATGATCTGAGCCACAGTCAGCTCCCCATCTTGTTTTTGCTGACTGTATAGAGCTTCTCCATCTTTGGTTGCAAAGAATATATCGAACTAATAAATGTAAATGAGCTAAACTCAACTATTTAGAGAAAAAGAATTTCAGACTGAATCGCAAAGCAAAACTCAAATCTATACCATATAAAAGATCTCCACAACAAAATGATTCACAAGGGTTGAAGATAGAAGGATGAGTAAAGAGAAAAACAGCCAGCAACTTCTTAATAATAGATGTGGCTGGATTCAGGCATAAATCAGCAGGAAATGGGGTGGAATGGGGCATTCTGTAATTCAAAATAAATGTGAACAGTTATGAACTCTGTGGATCAAATAAACTAGCAACAATATTAAGTAAAATCTATAACTGATATAAGGAAAAATAAAACTGAGAGGAGGAAACTAACTCATCTTGGTCCATGAGAGATCAGTAATTTTAAAAAACAAGAGATAGAAAATCTTAACCTATTGTGGTAGACTTAATTGACATATGGGCTTCTCTGGTTGCTTGGACAGTAAAGAATCTGCCTGCAGTACAAGAGATTTGGGTTCGATCTCTGGGTTGGAAAGATCCCCTGGAGAAGGGAATGGCTACCCACTCCAGTAATTCTTGCCTGGAGAATTCCATGGATAGAGGAGCCTGGGGACTACAGTCCATTTAGTAGCAGAGTTGGACACAACTGAACAACTTTCAATTTTTCATTGACATATTGAGGAAAAATGCCTTTTGAGAAGGGAAATGGTACAAACCTGGCATAACTAAGATGGACAGTATAACAAAGGACACTGACAGATCCTGGCACCCATGCTAACAGCAAAACACAGTCTTCTGAAGAGGTCTTAAACAACTGGAACTGTTCTTTTTGACACATCAAAGTGCCTAAGGTCAGAATACCTTGACTGGTCTTTTTGCTGGCTGCCAGCTAATCTGGCAGCTAATCCCACCCCCAATGAAAATCAGTGGTTTCCAAACTACACAAATTCTCATTTTTTTCTTTGCCAGATGAAGCTGATGCATTACTGGTTTCTTGTGTGTACAATAGTGTACTATATCTAAGATTTCTTTGATAATATTAAGCTCTAATGGGAACTTCTATAAAATTTGACTATATTAATTAATCTATAAAGAAAACAATCAATTCCAAAAGGTAGAGTTAAGGTAGAAAACATAACTTTTCTCATGAAAGAGAAATGAACAAAATGTATATAATAGGACCTTCCCCCAAATCTCAAACAATTCTTGGATTAAATAAGAAATCTAAACCAAAATTTCAGAGTATCTACAAAAGTGCTATCATGAAAATTCTACAAACCAGGAACACCAGAATAATGCTAAAACAGTTCTCAGAAGAAAATTAACATCCAACTGAAAAAGTATGAGATATAACAAGTAAACCAAACAAAAACAGAAGAAAAGAAGTAAAAGCAGAAATTAATGAATTACAAAAATGAAAAACAAAGAAACATATGCATGCATGCGTTGCAACCAGACTAAAGAAAATAGTTTAAAAATTGGAATGGAGGAGGTAAAATTAGCATTATTTGCAGATATGATTGAACACCTGGCAACTCCAAGATCATCAATTGAGAAACAGAGAATAAGTGAATTCAGTACACTGTCTAGGTACGTGATTAAAATAGCTTTCATGTATACAAACAACCAGCAGTGAGATTTAATCAAAGATATACTCAATTCCAATGGCCACCAAAAGAAGGTAAATGCCTAGCAATAAATACAAGAAATGTGCAAGACTGATATGAAGAAAACTTTAAAATACTTGTGACACATAAGAATACTTGAACAAAGAATACTGTATACTTGGGTAGGAAGAATCAGCTTCATAAAGATGTCAATTCTCCTTAAGTTAAATTTAACAATCTCTCAGGCTTTTTTTCTTTTTCTTTTTTTTAATGAACTGAACAAGTAAGAAAATCAGGGAATTTCTGAAAAAGGATAATGAAAGGAGACAAGCCCTCGGGCACATTAAAACATATTATAAACTTGCAATAAGTAAAACACTATGGTACTGGCAAATGAGTTGGTAGATAATTCAATGGAACAATAGAAATTCCAAAACTAAACCTAAATATATATTGAATTTAATATGTGATAAATGGAGCACCTGAAGTCAGTGGAGGAAAACATGGATTATTCAATAAATTCAGTTGGGTCAATGGGTAGCCACCTGGAAAAAAAAAACTGATACCCATCTCAAAAAATATGTATAAGGAGTCTAAAAGCAATAAAATTTAGCTATATAAATTTTTTCTGCATGGCGAAAATCACCATGTGTGCTATGTGCTAAGTCACTGCAGTCCTGTCCAACTCTTGTGACCCCATTGACTATAGCCCACCAGGTTCCTCTGTCCATGGGGATTCTCCAGGCAAGAATACTGGAGTGGGTTACTGTGACCTTCTGCAGAGGATCTTCCTGACTCAGGGATCAAACCTAAGTCTTCCATCTCCTGAGTTGGCAGGCAGGTTCTTTACCACTAGCGCCACGTGGGAAACCCCCAAATCACCATAGTTAAAAGACAAAGAATCACATGGGTGAAGTATTTGCAACTAATCTCTAGGCAAGGACTAATTTTCTTAACATGCAAAGGGGGAGAGACATGAAGAGGCAGTTGCCAGAAAAAAATACAAATATCTCTGAAGGAAAGATCTTTAACCTTATTAAGTTTGATGACAGTGTTGGTAAGGGAGTAAGCTTTGGAGTAAGCTTCACTATCATGACTTATGATAGTGTCTGATTAAATAAAATTCTATGAAGGGCAACTTGGCAATCTGCATCAAAATTACAAACACAAAAATATTCTAACTCAGAAATTCCACTTCTAGGACTTTATAGGTAGAGTTATATATATGTGAAATGAGCTAGGCACAAATCATTTATTTTACTATGGTTGATAAGAGTGGAAGATTATAAACAACTTAAATATTCACCAATAAAGGATTTCATTTTACTATTACAACTGTATTTAAAAGAACAAACTATTTTTCTATATAAACTAATGTGGACAATCTCCAAGATATATCAAAGTGTGGAGTATTCTACCATTACGCCAGTGCTCACAGGATCACTTGAGGTATCTTTTTGTTTATTAATGTTCACAGCTTTTTTTTCCTTACTGATCAACATGGAAAATTTTAAAAACCAAAAATATAAAGCAAAATAGCATAATTAATTATCTCTTTTTGGCATCCTTCCTATACACACATGTATATTTACATGGTTTGCATATTGAATATGTAATTTTTTATTTTTGTGTTTCATTATGTATCAGCAATGATTTATGAAATTAACATATATTCAAGTTAAAGTATATCCAAATATATTTTAGAATTGTTGGGACTGAATCATGTGAATACAATATATTTTAATCATTTCCCAATGTTTTGAAACAATCAAAATATGCTCTAATGAACATATATTTTACCACTTTGCCTACAATGAGTATTATCAAATTTTTCATCTTTGTAAATATAACAGATGGAGCTATCTCATTTTTATAAGCATTTCTGAAATTCTGAATATAGTTCAACAGCTTTGAATAAGTTTATTGGTCACTTATAATCCTTCTACGAAATGCTTGATTTCTTTGCTGATTTCTCTTCGGTTGTTCCAATCTTATTTTAAAAAGCATTTCATATAGTCAGGAATTAGCCTGTTAGCTATTTTATCTATTACAAATATTTTTACCAGTTAAAATTCTCTTTTAACTTAGTGTATAGTGTTGAGGGTACATCTTCCTTCACACAGTGAGATACTGTATACCTTTCTATGTACTAAAATCTTCTTTGATGACTCTCACTACAGTTTTTGAAAGCTTTCTCAGATAGATCCTACACATTTCTCATATTTACTTCTGGGTATCTTAAAAAAAAAAACTATCACAACTGTGAACGGGAATCATGAACCTGCATTTTGGAACTTCCTTGGTGGTCTAGTGGTTAAGAATCTGTCTGCCAATGCAGGGGTCATGGATTCGATCCTTGGTCCAGGAACTGAGATCCCACTGGAGCCCACACACCCTAGATTCTGTGCTCTACAACAAGCTATCTCAATGAGAAGCCCGCGCACTGCAACTAGAGAAAGCCCGCTCAAAGCAACAAAGACTCAGCACTGCCAATTTAAAAAAAAAAAAAAAAAACAACCTAGAACCCTGCATTTTTGTAAGACAAAAGAGGGAATTCTGGTGCAGATAGTCTTGAGATTGCACTTTGAAAAACTATGCCTCATATAATGCAGAAACAAAGTACTTTTGCTGTACATGCATTTCTTTTCCTGAAGGTTCCCAAGACAGCAGGTGACATCCTTTCGCCATGGTAGAAAGGGCAGAGTTAAGTGGTGAAGGACTGCAGATTGCAGCCGTGTCCTTGTATTGTCTATGGATTATTCCTATACCTACCTCCATTCCTAGTAGTTAGCTTATTAGGGCTAGCGTCACGTCCAGGAAGGGTGACAATCAAGGCTAAAGTCTGGATTTCTTGTATGGTTAAGTGGCATCAGAAATGAGCTAGTGTCAATATATGCCTCAAGTACTCTTTGATGATTATTCTTAGCACCACTGCTAGTACTCTTGCTGTTGTTTAGTCGCTATATCGCATCCGATTCTTTGCAACCCTGTGAACTGTGGCCCACTGGGCTCCTCTGTCCATGGGATTTCCCAGGCAAGAATACTGGAGCAGGGTGCCGTTTCAGAGGATCTTGAGGAAATCTTCCCGACTCTGGGATCAAACCCACATCTTCTGCATTGCAGGCAGATTCTTTACCACTGAGCCACCTGGGCAGCTCAATATTCTTATTAAATACGATTCAGCTACTAGGCTTCAGGCACTGTGTGGCATTAGAGGGAATACAAAGATGATTGCCCCAGAAGTCTTCATGTCTTCATAAGCAAACACCACCACTAATGTTCATTCCAACACACCAAGGTAATAAAGTGGCTCAGCAAATGTTTTGTGTCTTTGCTTCTGGCATGGACCTCATGGATTTCAGAAAGCAGAGAAGTGGCTGCTATAATCTGAAATGATGGGACCATATCCTTCAATGTCACACCTCTCTCATGCAACAGAGGGAAACGTGTTCATATCTTTAAGGAAATACTGCCTCTACTGCTCCTATTAGCAAGGTATCACAAAATGTCATCCTAGATACCAAATATCTCCAAAAAGTATTGACAAACACATACTGAAAGGATTGCTTGGGTATGTGCTGAAGATTAGCAATTAGTACATTTAGGAAGACTCATGTTTTACAGATGTTCCTTCTAGCAAAGTGTGAAGTGACAGCAGTTGTTGGATAATAGTGAGACTAAAGCCAGCCCTCCCTCCCACCCCCACCACAACCCTATCCACAGATCACTTTAGGGTACATCACTGGGTATGTTTAACTAGTTCAAAGACAACTATAATTTAATTTGACCATCTCAAAGGATGTTTGTCAAAGGGTTTAACATTGTTATTGCTGGGGAGTGGGCCTATGGATGATTTTTGCTTTTTCCTTTGTAATTTTGTCTGTGTTCTAACTTTTTTCATAATAAATATGGATTACTTTTACAACTGGGGGAAATACATTTTGTTTATCCATCTTTTTAGAGAGAATAAAAAGCCCCTAAGATCAAGTAGACTGACTTCTTCATTATCCCTCAAAGAAGTTATAGTAAAAGCCTTAGTAAGTATTTCTACAGGTTTCTTTTGAATATGATCCCATTCTCAAAGTCCAAAGATGCATTATTTAGCAGCAAAGAATCAGCAGGCATCCAAGAAAAGTCATTTATATATCAACTTCACAATAAATCAACTCATTCTATAACTATAGATACTCTAGGTGACCCAAAACACATAAAACCCAGGTGTCTCTGGCTAACATGATAATAACATCATCAAATATAGCCCTCAAGAAGATGATGCTTTTCCATTTTGGAGAGGATACATTTCAGCATAAAATAGCTTTGAAGTAGAGAAGCCCAACAGACAGACATGTGCTCCCATTATTTCCACAAAAGCAAAATATTTTTTGTCAGAAACACAAAATCATAGTATATAAACTGTATAAATAAAACATGTTCTTTTTGTTCCATAACACTATAAAATCATGTCATTTCCATCCAGATAGAAAGTTTTACCCCTCTAAATTCAAATAATCTAAGATCCTACGTGCCACCCTAATATTTTTTAAGAATACCTATTTATTCTAGTTTTTGCCTGCATTTGGTCTTCATTGCTTCATGAGGGCTTTTCTCTAGTTTGAGGTGTGTGCGCTTCTTATTGTGGTGGCTTCTTTCATTGTGGAGCACAGGCTCAGAGCGCGTGAGCTTCAGTAGTTGCAGCATGTAGGATCTTCCTGGACAAGGGATGTACCTGCAAGGTACATTGCAAGGAAGACTCTTAAACACTGGACTACCAGGGAAGCCCCAACTCTATTATTTTTTGATGTGATATATATAACCTTTTGTAATGACCACTTTTCTGGGCATCTATAAAGCAATGTGTTCTGTGGATGCTTTTGAACTGTGGTGCTACAGAAAACTCTTGAGAGTCCCTTGGACTGCAAGGAGATGACACCAGTCAATCCTAAAGGAAATCAACCCTGAGTATTCACTGGAAGGACTGATGCTGAAGCTGAAGCTACAAAACTTTTGGCCACCTGATGGGAAGAACTGACTCACTAGAAAATATCCTGATGCTGGGAAAGATTGAAGTCAGGAGGAGAAGGGGACAACAGAGGATAAGATGGTTGGATGGCATCACTGACTCGATGGACATGAGTTTGAGCAAGCTCTGGGAGTTGTTGATAGACAGGGAAGCCTGGTGTGCTGCAGTCCATGGGGTCTCAAAGAGTTGGACGTGACTGAGTAACTGAACTGAACTAAGTTTGGGGGGAGAATCTGCTATACAGCATTATAACCAGAGCTCTTGCTATGTGCCTGAATTTCTAAGTTGAAGAATATCCTCTGATCTTGCATTTTGATGTTTCTACCTTATGCTGATCTAATGTGTGGCTTCACTTATTCTTTAGTTCTGCTGAAACTGAAGTTCTAATACTTTGGCCGCCTGATGCAAAGAGCAAACTCACTGGAAAAGACCCTGATGCTTGAAGATTGAAGGCAAAAGGAGAAGGGGGTAGCAGAGGATGAGATGGAGAGGCAGCACCACTGATTCAATGGATATGAATTTGAGCGAACTCTGGGAGATAGTGGAGGACAGAGGAGCCTGGCATGCTGCAGTCCATGGGGCAAAGAGTCGATCATGACTCAGCGACTGAGCAACAACTCCAAGTGCTCTGTAGAAACCATTTCTGCATGATTGTTTTTATGACTTTGGAAAACTTTCTATTGTATCTAGATAAGTACTTTGATAACAGATACTAAGACAAAGATCTTCAATAAGATTCAGCCTATCAAGAATCCTTTAGAGATGGTCTACCAAGGCACCATTTACTCAAATATCACCGATGTCCACTTTAAAAAAGCCCAGGTACTGTGGAGACAAGCATTTAGAGGAGAAAAAAAAAAAAACCTAAAGCAAAATATTTAAAATCATCATACCTATTTATTTTGAATTTTTACTGACTGTCATAGTAGAAAAAGTCCATGTTTACACTTCATTCTCCAAAGCACTGTCATCACCAGAAATGTGTTAACTTCAGAATCTGATCCATAACTTTGTTGTCAGCTGAGCCACCAGGGAAGCCTAAATTTGATCCAGAACTTTGGAAGAGTGTGGAAAATCGAACATGACAAAAGAAATCTGAAATGGCAGCATCCTAAAAATTTGGGGGATGACACTTTTTGTCAATGCTAACAGGAGTTTTCCCAGGCTGTGCAGAGACTCCTTGGACTTTAAAGTCTGGTTTCGCTCACATAACTTTATCATCATTACTCCATGAGGCACGTTTCCAAGCAGGGAACTGTGACTAAGTTCAGTGTCTGGTTTAAAGTATTAGAACTTCAGCTTCAGCAGAACTAAATAATAAGCGGAGCCACACATTAGCTCAGCATAAGGTAGAAACATCAAAACGCAAGAGCCTATTCCAGGGCTCAGAGAATATTCAGACAGGGCTGTAGATAAGAAATGTATGACAAATTGTGTTTCCTACCCTATCACCCATACCCTCCTGCAGCCTCAATAACAAAACCCCAATTTTCACCTGGGCACATATGGTCACCTAGCCTAAACTCCCAGCCTCCCTTTCAATTAAGTAGACCCCTATGACTGAGTTTCAGCCAATGAAATGTAAGTGGAAGCACTCTTTGAGGCTTCCAGAAAATCTCCTTTAAAAAAGGAGGGGGGAGATACATGCCCAAGGCCACATAACCAGTAAGTACTAAAGCTGAGATTCAAATTCCTGTGTGACTCCACTATAACCTAAGGGCATAGCAAAATCTTGTGAACCATCTACAGCAGAGTTGGGCAAGCTTAGGCCTGAAAGCTAAGGATATTTTTACTCTTTTTTTAATGTTGAAAACTTTGTGTTTCCTGGCTTAGCTGGAAAAGTGTCAAGAGAGTTACTTACTGAACCCAGGGCTAAAATGAGTACATTCTATACTCTCCATCTAGCCAAACCTACTCTGTTCATAAAATGGCTCAGGGGGAGAAGAGAATTTGTTTGGAAGACAGTCTAAAGCAGTAGTTAAGAGCTTGGGTTCTAGTGGAGAACTGCTTGGGTTCATATTCTAGAGACATTACTAGGTAGACAAAAACTGCACTTTTGTTTCCTTATCTGCAAAATGGAAATAATAAAAATACCTACCTCACAAGGTTGTTATGAAGATTTAGAGACAATTCCTTAAACTTAGAAGAACATCTGGAATACTGTGTACTGTAAGCACACAGTCCAGATTTAGTTCAGCTCAGTTGCTTAGTCGTGTCCGACTCTTTGTGACCCCATGGACTTCAGCACACCAGGCTTCCCTGTCTATCAACAACTCCCGGAGCTTGCTCAAACTCATGTCCATCAAGTCCATGGTGATAACCATCCAACCATCTCATCCTCTGTCGTCCCCTTCTCCTCCTGACTTCAATCTTTCCCAGCATCAGGGTCTTTTCTAATGAATCAGTTCTTCTCATCAGGTGGCCAAAAGTATTGGAGCTTCAGCGTCAGCATCAGTCCTTCCAATTAATATTCAGGACTGATTTCCTTTAGGATTGACTGGTGTGATCTCCTTGCAGTCCAAGGGACTCTCAAGAGTCTTCTTCAACACCACAGTTCAAAAGCATCAATTCTTCAGCACCTCAGCTTTCTTTATGGTCCATCTCTTACATCCATACATGAATACTAGAAAAATCTTAGCTTTGACTAGATGGACCTTTGTCAGTAAAATAATGTCTCTGCTTTTTAATATGCTGTCAAGGTTGGTCATAGCTTTTCTTCCAAGGAGCAAGCGTCTTTTAATTTCAAAGCTGCAGTCACCATCCACTGTGATTTTGGAGTCCAGAAAATAAAGTCTGTCACTGTTTCCACTGTTTCCCCATCTATTTGCTATGAAGTGATGGGACCAGATGCTGTGATCTTAGTTTTCTGAATGTTGAATTTTAAGCCGGCTTCTTCACTCTCCTCTTTCACTTTCATCAAGAGGCTCTTTAGTTCTTCTTCACTTTCTGCCATAAGGGTGGTGTCATCTGCATATCTGAGGTTATTGATATTTCTCCCAGCAATCTTGATTCCAACTTGAGCTTCACCCAGTCTGGCATTTTGCATGAGGTACTCTGCATACAAATTAAATTAGCAGGGTGACAATATACAACCTTGACGTACCCCTTTCCCAATTTGGAACCAGTCTGTTGTTCCCTGTCTGGTTCTAACTGTCGCTTCTTGACCTGCATACAGATTTCTCAAGAGGCAGGTGAGGTGGTCTGGTATTCCCATCTGTTTCAGAATTTTCCACAGTTTATTGTGATCCACACAGTCAAAGGCCTAGTCAATGAAGCAGAAGTAGATGTTTTCCTGGCAATCTCTTGCTTTTCCTATGATCCAATGGATGTTGACAATTTGATCTCT
Organism: Odocoileus virginianus; assembly: GCF_023699985.2. Lineage (NCBI taxonomy): Eukaryota > Metazoa > Chordata > Mammalia > Artiodactyla > Cervidae > Odocoileus > Odocoileus virginianus. The sequence goes on from NC_069680.1 coordinate 825,969, forward strand.
GGTTCCTCTGCCTTTTCTAAATCCAGCTTGAACATCTGGAAGGTCTCAGTTCACATACTGTTGAAGCCTGGCTTGGAGAATTTTGAGCATTACCTTACTAGCGTGTGAGATGAGTGCAACTGTGTGGTAGTTTGAACATTCTTTGGCATTGCGTTTCTTTGGGATTGGAATGAAAACTGAAATTTTCCAGTTCTGTGGCCACTGCTGAGTGTTCAAAATTTGCTGGCATATTGAGTGCAACACTTTCACAGCATCATCTTTAGGATTTGAAATAGCTCAGTTAGAATTCCATTGCCTCCACTATCTTTGTTCATAGTGATGCTTTTTAAGGCCCACTTGACTTTGCACTCCAGGATGTCTGGCTCTAGGTGAGTGATCACACTATCATGGTTATCTGTGTCATTAAGATCTTTTTGTATAGTTCTTCTGTGTATTTTTGCCACCTCTTCTTAGTATACTCTGCTTCTGTTAGGTCCATAATGTTTCTGTCCTTTATTGTGCCCATCTTTGCATGAAGTGTTCCCTTGGTATCTCTAATTTTCTTGAGGAGATCTTTAGTCTTTCCCATTCTATTGTTTTCCTCTTTTCTTTGCATTGATCACTGAGGAAGCCTTTCTTTTTTTTTTTTTTTTCCATTTATTTTTATTAGTTGGAGGCTAATTACTTTACACCATTACAGTAGTTTTTGTTATACATTGAAATGAATTAGCCATGGATTTACATGTATTCCCCATCCCAGTCCCCCCTCCCACCTCCCTCTCCACCCGATCCCTCTGGGTCTTCCCAGTGCACCAGGCCCGAGCACTTGTCTCATGTACCCAACCTAGGCTGGTTATCTGTTTCACCCTAGATAATATACATGTTTCAATGCTGTTCTCTCAAAACATCCCACCCTTGCCTTCTCCCAGAGTCCACAAGTCTGTTCTATACATCTGAGTCTCTTTTTCTGTTTTGCATATAGGGTTATCGTTACCATCTTTCTAAAGTCCATATATATGTGTTAGTATACTGTAATGGTCTTTATCTTTCTGGCTTACTTCGCTCTGTATAATGGGCTCCAGTTTCATCCATCTCATTAGAACTGATTCAAATGAATTCTTTTTAATGGCTGAGTAATAATCCATGGTGTATATGTACCACAGTGAGGAAGACTTTCTTATCTCTCCTTGCTAGTCTTTAGAACTCTGCATTCAGGTGGATATATCTTTCATTTTCTTCTTTGCCTTTCACTTCTTTTCTCAGCTATTTGTAAGGACTCCTCTGACAACCATTTTGGCTTTTTTCATTTCTTTTTCTTGGGGATGGTTTTGATCACAGCCTCCTGTACAATGTTACAAACCTCTGTCCATAGTTCTTCAGACATTCTATCAGATCTAATCACTTGAATCTATTTGTCACTTCCACTCTATAATTATAAGAGATTTGATTTGTATCATACCTAAATCGTCTAGTGGTTTTTCCTACTTTCTTCAATTTAAGTCTGAATTTAATGGTAAGAAGTTCATGATCTGAACCACAGTCAGCTCCTGGTCTTGTTTTTGCTGATTATATATAGTCCATGTTAGCTATTATTATTATTCTGATGTTGTGTTGGGTTTTATTGGATAGTTGCAACAGATGGACAACAGTGCAAGACTGTAGTCTCTGAAGGGATGGGAAGTGGAAAGCAGAAGAAACTAGCAGGGAGAGAGTAGTACAATCAAGGGCCTGCAGTCCTTGAAGCTGAAGTATAGATGCACTGGAAGTTATTCAGTTAGAAAGTTGGGAAAATGGGCAGAAAGTAGTGAGTGGCTTCACAGAAAGGTAAAGATCATTGAATTTAAAGAGGATAAGCAAGTGGGAAGCCAGAATATTGGTTGGGTTTGTTGTTGTTTAGTAACTAAGTCCTGTCTGACTCTTTTGCCATCCCATGGACTGTAGCATGCCAGGCTCCTCTCTTCATGGGATTTTCTCAGCAAGAATACTGGAGGAGTCCCACTTGTTTATTTTTGTTTTTAGTTTCATTACTCTAGTAGGTGGGTCATAGAGGATTTTGCTCTGATTTATGTCATAGACTGTTCTGCCTATGTTTTCCTCTTAAGAGTTTTATAGTTTCTGGTCTTATATTTAGGTCTTTAGTCCATTTTGAGTTTATCTTTGTATATGGTGTTAAGAAGTATTCCAACTTCATTCTTTTACAAGTAGCTATCCAAATAAGTTTTCCCAGCACCACTTATTGAAGAGACTATCTTTTCTCCACTGTATATTCTTGCCTTTTTATCAAAGGTAAAGTGCCCCTAGGTGCATGGGTTTATCTCTGGGCTTTATATCTTGTTCCATTGGTCTATATTTCTGTTTAAACTTAAAAGCTCTTACACAGCAAAGGAAACTATAAACAAGGTGAAACAACAACCCCCAGAATAGGAGAAAATAATAGCAAATGAAACAACTGACAAAGGATTAATTTCCAAACTACACAAGCAGCTCATTCAACTTAATATCAGAAAAACAGTCCAATCAAAAAGTGAGCAGAAGACCTAAATAGACATGTCTCCAAAGAAAATATACAGATGGTAAATAAACATACGAAAAGATGCTCAACATCGCTCATTATTAGAGAAACACAAAACTACAATGAGATATCACCTCACACGGGTCAGAATGACCATTATCAAAAAGTTCTACAAACAATAAATGCTGGAGAGGGTGTGGAGAAAATGGAAGGAACCCTTTTGCACTGTTGGTGTGAATGTAAATTGATACAGCCACTATGGAAGACAGTATGGAGATTCCTTTAAAAATTAGGAATAAAACTACCATGTGTGTGCATATGTGCTAAGTCGCTTCAGTCATGTCTGACTCTTTATGACCCTATGGACTGTAGCCTGCCAGGCTCCTCTGCCCATGAGATTCTCTGGGCAAGAATACTGGAGTGGGTTACCATGTCCTACTCCAGGGGATCTTCCCAATCCAATGCTCAAACCTGCAGCTCCCGTGGTTCCTGTATTGCAGGTGGATTCCTTACTGCTGAAGTACTGGGGAAGCCCTAAAACTACCATATGACCTAACAATCCCACTACTGGGCACATACCCTGAGAAAACCATAACTTTTGAAACAGACACATGTATCCCAATGTTCATTGCAACATTATTTATAAAGCTAGGACATGGAAGCAACCTAGATGTCCATCAACAGATGAATGAATAAAGAAGCTGTGGTGCATAGATGCAATGGAAAATTACTCAGCCATAAAAAGGAAAGCATTTGAGTCAGTGCTAATGAGGTGGATGAACCTAGACCCTATTATACAGAGTGAAGTAAGTCAGAAAGAGAAAAGCAAATACGGTATATTAGTGCATATGTATGGAATCTAGGAAGATGCTACTGATGAACCTATTTGCAGGGCAGCAATGGAGACGCAGACATAGAGAACAGACTTGTGGACATGGGGAGGTGGGAGCGGGTGGGGAAGAAGAAGGTGGGACAAATGGAGAGAATAGCATGGAAAAATAAACATTACCATATATAAAATAGATAGCCAGTGGGAATTTGCTGAATGACTCAGGGAGCTCAAATAAGTGCTCTGTGACAACCTAGAGGAGTGGAATGTGGTGGGAGGTGGGAGGGAGGTTCAAGGGGGAGGGGACATATGTACACCCAAGGCTGATTCATGTTGATGTATGGCAGAAACCAACACATTGTAAAACAAATATCCTTCAATTAAAAATAAATTGGGACTTCCCTGGTGGTCCAGTAGTTAAAAGTCTACCTTCCCATGCAGGGGACATGGGTTCAGTTCCTGGTTGGGGGACTCAGATTCTGCAAGCCACAGGGCAACTGAGCCTGTGTGCCACAACTAGAGAAAAGTCTGCATGCTGCAGCAAAGATCCTGCATGCCACAACTAAGGCCTGATACAGCTAAAGATAATAAATTTAAAAAATAAATTTTTAAAAAAGGAAAACAACAACAAATAAAGAATACTGGAGGGGGTTGTCATTTCCTTCTCCAGGGGATCTTCCCAACCCAGGGGTCAAACCCACATCTCCTGCATTGGCAGGTGAATTCTTTACCACTGAGTCACCAGGGAAGCCCCATTGGCTGGGTAACCCATATGGAATTTTCAGTCATCTGGCTTAAAAGTGAGCTTGGGGAAGGAAGGGAAACTGAAAACCAGATAGCAAAATCTTTGGTGAATGAAAGGAAATGAATAAGACATGAACACAAAGAGTTAGAAGGTGATAGTCAATGTGAGCACATATAAAGATGAGAACGGGGGAGGGAGGAAGCCATAGGTGCATCCTGACCCCAGGGAATTGGTGGAAAAAGACCATAGATACAAGGTTGCTAAATATCTTGCAGTGCTGAGAATCTAGTAGTGATGAACTGTCCTATCCTATGTTAACACCGTCCCTATTGAGAAACACGGCCACCATGTTGTTCAGTGTTTCCTCAAAGGAGGCTGGCACTTCAAAGTATCAAAGTTCTATGAAGCACCTCTCCCCTGCCCCCAATTTTAGTATGCTCTGGAACTTCTGGGAAAAACCATCGGTGTCTCTCTCTACTCCATGTACACCTTCATCACAGGGTGGATCATCATCACACTTGGGTTTAAACATCACTCTTATATAGGTACTGCCAGGGCTGCCACAAGGTGTTTCATCTTTCATGTTTATCTCTTAACCCTGAGAAAGCACTTCATAAATGTCATCTGTTAAACAACAGACTTCTCACACTCACCAAATTAGGAGGCAGAGTATAAAAATAATGTTCTGCCAATTAAAATGGGCCATAAACATTTGAGCAGTTAACTATAAGGACTGGGTTCTCCGCCAGTCAAGGCTGGAGTCCTCGGTGTGGAGCATTCACCCTCCCGGGGCACGGCTCGCCGATTTCCTGAAACCAGATTTTTTCCATCTAAATTCACGTCGGTTCTTATTTCTCTTGCTGGCTGGGTCTGTAAGCGGACAGGGAAGTAGTGTGGAGAGGCCCATAGTGCGAAGCTGTGCGCTAAGTGCTTTGCTGATGCTTAAAAAATTCTTGCAACATTGAAGTGCTGAAGAAATTTTGGGATTCCGGTGAGGCTGGTAAAAAACAAGCCTGTTGGGCAGCTGAAGAGGGAACCTGGAAAGTGAAATTGCTACTTTCAGTGCTTGGGGTGAAGCAGTGCATTCATGCTCAGTCACTTCAGTCGTGTTGGACTCTTTGCGATCCCATGAACTGTAGCCTGCCAGGCTCCTCTGTCCATGAGAGTCTCCAGCTGTGTCAGCGTGTTATGATGCCGTTTCGTACCAACCTGGCTACTGGAATTCCTAGTAGCAAAGTGAAATACTCAAGACTCTCTAGTACAGATGATGGCTACATTGACCTTCAGTTTAAGAAAAGCCCTCCTAAGATCCCATATAAGGCCATTGCGCTTGCTACAGTGCTGTTTTTGATTGGCGCCTTTTTCATTATCATAGGCTCACTCCTGCTGGCAGGCTATATCAGCAAAGGGGGGGCAGACCGGGCTGTTCCTGTCCTGATCATTGGCATCCTGGTGTTCCTGCCAGGATTTTACCACCTACTATGGTAGATGCGCATCACCTACTATGCATCTAAAGGCTACCGGGGATATTCCTACGATGACATTCCAGACTTTGATGACTAGCACCCACCCCAGCCCTGAAGAAAAGAGTCACAGATGGAACTGAGCCCAGCTTTAAGACATTGAGCAGAAACTATGACTACGGGCTAAGGAGTTCTGCAGTTTGCAGGTGTTTAACAAAACAGTGGCCAAATTTTATGGGTCCATCCTGAAAGATGTTAACTAAGCTCACAAGTAACTGTCATTTGGGCGTTCTCTTTTTCATTTTCTGGCCCTGGCAAAAAGCTCCTGACAAAAGTTTTTCTGTATGAATATGCATCATGGGAGAGTAGCAATATTAATTGTATGGGAAAGTGGGAGGTTATTCTGTAGTGGAAAGTGTTCTGCCACCACCCTTTTTAGAGTTGAGCATTCTTTTAAATAGTCCTCATGGTCAGAATGTTCTTATGGCAAATGGAAGAATGCGATATGTCAGATTTCTCATTACTAACAAATTTATTTTGAAAATATCTTAAGTGTCTTCTCCCCATACTCTTTAACTTTGTGTTCTAGTGGAAGACCTTGGCACAATCAAATATCATTGTGGTGCATCTATATTTTTCACTTGGTTTCTTATTAACAACAACCAGAAATTTTTTAAACCTCAAAGCAAATTTTCAAAATGTAAACACTTTTCTCTGTACACCAATCCTTGACCAGCTCTGATCTGGCTCACTGATAGGTTGGCCAGCATATAATTAGCATATAATTTGGATCATTCTGTCCTGTGTAGATCAAGATGTTCTTATATCATACCTTTATGGACTAGACTTTTGGTTGTTTCCTAAGGAAAAAATGTAGATGAATGGTTATTATTTAGAGTTTATAGCCCTGTTGTTAGCACCTTGTGTTAGTGACATTCTGCTGAAGATTTTAAGAATTGGCCTGGATCTCAGAGGACTGAACTGCCTTAGCTTGATCTGCCTCCTAGCTTGCAAAAAATGACTTGTATTCAAAAGAAATTAAAATGTCAAAATCTAAAAAAAAAAAAAAAACTATAAAGACTGATTTTCTAGTAAAGGTTAGAAAGGAAATTTAATATTTCTTCAGTAACTTGTGGGATAATTTATGAATATTCCATATTAAAAGAATTCATGGCTGAGACTTCAAAGGAAAAAAAAATGGAATCTGAGGAATAAAGTTATTAGGGAATTTGTAAAATCCTTTACCTTCAATATACTAAACTAAAACCAAGACTGTCTTAAATTAGCATTCCATTCCATTTATATTCCTTATTCTCAAAAAACTTTTAAAGAATTTACTTGCCTTAGAGATTAAATGCAATGCTTATAAATTCACATTTGCTGAAGGTAAGTAATATGAAAAGCCTTTAAATTTTTGTTTCTAGTCCTCCTTTCAAGTGTCCTGTGCCTTTCTGATTTTATTATTTTGTGTCACCGATATTCTTGCCAAATGCCAATTTTCCAAATCATTTATATTTGATATAAATTCTTAAAGATATAGAAAATATACAAAATAAAGGGAATATATCCTAGGATTTCAGTCTAGATGAATTCACAGCTGGCAGGGTAAGGGAGAGAAGTTTACTGTGACTTATTTACAGGAAAACAGAAAGATGGAGAAAAAAGGTTCTGGAAATAGTAGAAATTTTAAAGAAAAAACTTTGAGGTAGTACAAAGCAATCATTAGGTGTATACTAAATTGCTTCAGTCTTGTCAAACTCTTTGAGACCCCATGGACTGTAGCCCGCCAGGCTCTTCTGTCCATGGTATTTTCCAGGCAAGAATACTAACGTGTTGCCATTTCCTACTCCAGGGGATCTTCCCAACCCAGGGATCAAACCTGGGTCTCTTATATCTCCTGCATTGGCAGGCAGGTTCTTTACCAGTAGTGTCACCTGGAAAACAGGGGGTACTTAAGAAATTCTTCAGTTACTGAAGTCAATGAACATATTTGCTTCAAACTTAAAATGATAAATATTCTTTAGAGAACTTGTCAAACCTTCAGAGGAATAAACCTTTAATCAATAATTTTTTTAAAAACCTCAAAAAATGAACTGTTCTATTTGGACTAATAAAATAATTTCCTGTGGGCCCTTGGGCTTATTCTTCTTTGGGCTTTCGGATTCAGGATAGTATACATTAATAAAGTCTGTGAAAGGAAAAAGGTACTAAGAGGAGTGAACATTATTTCCTCCTCATTAGCACACAAGCAGTAACCTATAAAGGAATTAAAAAAACTATTTTCTGTTAAAAAAGGGTCCTGTAAAAAGAAAACTGATAGCAGAAATTCAGAGAAGTTACTGGTTAATGTTTATTCAGTAATAATGTGCTTAATTATATAAAAAGAGTTTATTTTACTGAGAGAAATTTTACCAGCTATATAAGTGACTTTATTCCTATTTAGGAATATTAGTATTCAGTCTTAAAAGTTAGGTATATAGGCATACAGGCTTTCCAGAATTCTGTGAGGAAAATTATAGATATAGTCATATTTAAGAATTGAGGGAATTCCCTGGCAGTCCAGTGGTCCTAACCAACTCAACTCTGTCACTGCCCAAGGGCCCAAGTTCAATTCCCAGTCAGGAAACTAAGATCTCACAAGCTGTGCAGCCAAAAAAGAAAAAAAAAAAAAAAAACTGAAAGGATTTTGAACATTCTGAATCTATCCATCATGAAAATAAAATAACTGCATGTGTCTCATCTTCAGACAGACCACTTTGTTGTTTGAGGTAAGATACTGTTTGCTGATTTTCCTAAATCCCTTTCATGATACCTCATATTTTGATGACTTTTCTGGCTATGGCAGAATACTTGGCTGATCTCCAGAGAACAGTCTATACAATTCTATAATAATCCCTGTAACCCTCTTCCTGGTTCTAACTGAAAATATAGATGTCCTTAGACATAGTATAAATATAGTTGGAATAATTTCTTTAGTTACATTATTTTACACTTGCCAACCCTCAAACTTAAAAAACACTTTTCTGCCCATTCAAAATATGGTGCAGTTATACTTTATTTTCATCATTCATAACTCAGACATATTTGAACATTTGGAAGAATGGCATGGTTAATCACCTCTAGAATACTCATAAAAAGTTAATAAACACATCAAATACCATATTCCAACTGCTGTTAAAATGAAGATCTCTATGATTCCCTGTTAATAAGCCTATATGTTGGCATTTCAAAGTTCATCATCCTCAAGAAACAAAACATACTCCAAATTAACACAACATTGTGAATCAACTATACTTCAATGAAATTAAAAAAAAAACCCAACATACACCAAATTTGATGACAATCAACAACAGTAAACAGAAAAGATGCCTTGAAAGAAAGACCACTATTTTTTAACAGTGCATTTCTGCATTCAAAAAACGTTAGCTAATTTTTTTTTTACTGCTAATACTATTATATTTTACATCAATTTCAAGTAAAACAATTTTTTTTGCTTTTTTTTTTCCATTTATTTTTATTAGTTGGAGGCTAATTACTTTACAATATTGTAGTGGTTTTTGCCATATATTGGCATGAATCAGCCATGGATTTACATGTATTCCTCATCCGATCCCCTCTCCCACTTCCCTCCCCACCCCATCCCTCTGGGTCTTCCCAGTGCACCAGCCCCAAGCGCTTGTCTCATGCATCCAACCTGGGCTGGTGATCTGTTTCACCCTTGATAGTATACATGTTTTGATGCTGTTCTCTCAAAACATCCCACCCTCACCTTCTCCCACAGAGTCCAAAAGTCTGTTCTGTACATCTGTGTGTCTTTTTCTGTTTTCCATATAGGGTTATTGTTACCATCTTCTAAACTCCATATATATGTGTTAGTATACTGTATTGGTCTTTATCTTTCTGGCTTACTTCACTTTGTATAATGGGCTCCAGTTTCATCCACCTCATTAGAACTGATTCAAATGAATTCTTTTTAATGGCTGAGTAATATTCCATAGTGTATATGTACCACAGCTTCCTTATCCATTCGTCTGCTGATGGGCACCTAGGTTGCTTCCATGTCCTGGCTATTATAAACAGTGCTGCAATGAACATTGGGGTGCACGTGTCTCTTTCAGATCTGGTTTCCTCAGTGTGTATGCCCAGAAGTGGGATTGCTGGGTCACGTGGCAGTCCTATTTCCAGTTTTTTAAGAAATCTCCACACTCTTCTCCATAGCGGCTGTACTAGTTTGCATTCCCACCAACTGTGTAAAAGGGTTCCCTTTTCTCCACACCCTCTCCAGCACTTATTGCTTGTAGACTTTTGGATAGCAGCCATCCTGACTGGCGTGTAATGGTACCTCATTGTGGTTTTGATTTGCATTTCTCTGATAATGAGTGATGTTAAAACACAATTTTTTAAAAGATGCATTTGTAATGTGAAAAGATGGTTTGCTTAATTCATTTGGTAAATATTTATTGAGCATTTACTACATGCTAGGCATTGCTCTAGGTATTGGGGATTCAAAGGTGAAAAAGACAGACTTGGTTCTTACTTTTCTACTACCAAGAAGTGTTTGGGTACATTTTATCTTGAATCATTTACATTAAAAAATACATAAACTAGTAATAAAATGTTACAAAGCCACAGATGCCATGGAACTGGGGTTGAAAAGAAGTTCAGAGATCATCTACTGTCATCGATTCCAAAATGCACATTATTTTACATTTTAGCATCACTGGTATCAGCCACATATTACAGTGTGGTCAGACCAGGGAGCCAGAGAGTTGTCACTGCCTGCACATGTGCATCAAAGCTTATGGAATGAGCGTCAAGGGCTTAGAAGAACATTCAAGAGATGGTGGTGAAGTTACCCTTTTAAGGATTTTTGATGATTCAGGATTCAATAAAATATAATAGTTCAAAGTGTTCATTTGTTACAGCAGAGGAGAATGAAAGTCATAGAGGTTAAACAATTTGCCCTAATTCACAAAGCAGGGTGGGTAAAACTAGAGTCCAGGTCTGAGTTCCATTCTGTTTTCTTCTAAGGGTCTAGCTAATGGAAAGAAAGTCTCTAGAACATGGCTATAATTTTGGGACCACGGGCAAAGATCTTAACCCCTCTTTGCCTCATTTCTCCATCTGTAAAACAGCAAGTTTAATAGACCTAACTAATGTGTTACTGTTAAGTATTAAATGAGATAATGCATGTATAGTACTTAACACAGAGATTAGCATATGGCAAGGGCTCCAAAAAAGTTAACAATTTGAGATAAAACTTTACATTTGGTAGAAAATAAAGTTATCATCAAATATCCCACAAATACTGCTCACTCTATGAAGCCCACATCTAGTTCAGTTCAGTTCAGTCACTCAGTCATGTCTGACTCTTTGTGACCCCATTAACTGCAGCACGCAAGGCCTCCCTGTCCATCACCAACTCCCAGAGTCTACCCAAACCCATGTCCATTGAGTTGGTGATGCCATCCAACCATCTCATCCTCTGTTGTCCCCTTCTCCTCCTGCCCTCAAACTTTCCCAGCAGCAGACTCTTTTCCAATCAGTCAGCTCTTCGCATCAGGTGGCCAAAGTACTGGAGTTTCAGCTTCAATATCAGGCCTTCCAATGAACACCCAGGACTGATCTCCTTTAGGATGGACTGGTTGGATCTCCTTGCAGTCCAAGGGACTCTCAAGAGTCTTCTCCAACACCACAGTTCAAAAGCACCAATTCCTTGGTGCTCAGCTTTCTTTATGGTCCAACTCCCACATCCATACATGACCACTGGAAAAACCATAGCCTTGACTAGACAGACCTTTGTTGACAAAGTAATGTCTCTTCTTTTTAAAATGCTGTCTGGGTTGGTCATAATTTTCCTTCCAAGGAGCAAGTATCTTTTAATTTCATGGCTGCAGTCACCATCTGCAGTGCTTTTGGAGCCCCCCAAAATAAAATCAGCCACTGTTTCCCCATCTATTTGCCACGAAGTGATGGGACTGGATGCCATGATCTTAGTTTTCTGAATGTTGAGCTTTAAGCCAACATTTTCACTCTCCTCTATTACTTTCATCAAGAGGCTCTTTAGTTATTCTTCGCTTTCTGCCATAAGGGTGGTGCCATCTGCATATCTGAGGTTATTGATATTTCTCCCGGCAATCTTGAGTCCAGCTTGTGCTTCTTCCAGCCAAGCATTTCTCATGATGTACTCTGCATACAAGTTAAATAAGCAGGGTGACAATATACAGCCTTGATGTACTCCTTTTCCTATTTGGAACCAGTCTGTTGTTCCATGTCCAGTTCTAACTGTTGCTTCCTGACCTGCATATAGGTTTCTCAAGAGGCAAGTCAGGTGGTCTGGTATTCCTGTCTCTTTCAGAATTTTCCACAGTTTATTGTGGTCCACACAGTTGAAGGCTTTCGTGTAGTCAATAAAGCAGAAATAGATGTTTTTCTGGAACTCTCTTGCTTTTTCAATGATCCAGGGGGTGTTGGCAATTTGATCTCTGGTTCCTCTGCCTTTTCCAAAACCAGCTTGAACATCTTGAAGTTCACAATTCATATATTGCTGAAGCCTGGCTTGAAGAATTTTGAGCATTACTTTATTAGCATGTTAGATGAGTGCAATTGTGTGGTAGTGGTGGTGCTGGAATTCCAGTTGAGCTATTTCAAATCCTAAAAGATGATGCTGTTAAAGTGCTGCACTCAATATGCCAGCAAATCTGGAAAACTCAGCAGTGGCCACAGGACTGGAAAATGTCAGTTTTCATTCCAATCCCAAAGAACTTCAATGCCAGAGAATGTTCAAACTACCGTACAACTGCACTCATCCCCCATATCTAGTTGCTTGATTAAAATGTTGGAGAACTAAACAGGTCAAATGTTTGAACTGATTAGTGTAATAAAAATTTCCATTTTAACAATGCTTTGTCCAGCCCATGTGGCACTGTGCCAAGAACCCAGGAGACCGCCTGTAAGAAACCACACAAAAAGCAAAAAGTAAGAATTTACCCCCATCCATAACCATCAAATTACTCTAACGTGTACAAATGTGCTGATAAACACAATCTCAGATAATACATAAGCAAGGAAAAACATTTAAAATGAATTAACAGAGCATTCATTTTCAGTTCTGTTAAAATACCATTACAACCATATCTATTAATACTAGTGTAAAAACAAAAGGGTTCTGGAGCTTAAAATACAGCACAGGGAGACATGACTTTGGCAGAAGAGTGAGAGTAATAATTGTTCATGATCTATATATTACTTCATATATCACAAAGCACTTTCTCATCCAATATCAACTCAGTGTTTTGCACACAGTATGTAATCGTAAAAACAAATCCCAGATGCATTCTAATGTCATTTTATTTTCTGTTCAAACAACAGAATATTCAGAGAGGTGGTAAACATTCACATTTCTTCTTCATTTTTAAGACTTTTCTAGGTCAGCTCTTCTAATTTTGACAGTTTAAGTGAAAATTCAAATTATAACATTCTCAAATAACCTTGTTTCATTATTTCTGGAATCCTTCCAATTAAAACGTGTAAACTACAACCTGGGGTTTAATTTGGTTATTTTTAACCGGAAGTTATATAACTTTCTTGTTTATGTGGCTGCGAAGTAAAAATTTGGGCTGTAAGATTCAATTAAGACAAGAGTCATTTTATAAAAGATTTGGCAATGTTCTTTCCCTGAATGATGCTTCGGTAAAGCTGCTTCACAAAAAATGAACACAGAAGACTGATTTGATTGTTGAAAAATGAATAAAATCTGTATCAAATTGCTCCAAAAAATAAAACCCACTGTAATACCTTATATTAGACTCAACCTGCTTTAAATATTAGTTTCCGTATTTTTGTTTCTATAAAAATAGTAATATTCTGTTTACACATTATTAACTCATTACATATTTCAAATAAAAATGGTTTGAACTGAGATTCCGAATCCAATACATACACAGTTAAGCATTAAAAAAAATAATTTTAACTACTAGGAAATGTTTATCAACTCACATCTGTTCCTGTTTCACTCGGTGACAAAACCTATACGGCACCCTGTGAAAGAACTAACTCTAATATATGTACACCACCTAGAATTAGTGTTGCATTTTCTGACGCTTTTAGCAATCAAAGCCTTATCTTGAGGTATAATTCTGGTGTCCCCAACTGCGCAGCAGCAACTTTTAACAATTCTGAGTACTTTAAATATTAGCCTATTTTCTCATACCGCTCATTTTAAAAGAATGCTTTTGTTAAAAATGTCACAAGCATTTGTTATGCAAATTTAAACCTTAAAAGAAAACCACCACGTGACTCAACATGCGAACTTTCCCTACTTACTCTTAAATTCACTAGTTTGCTTGTATTGGGGATGTTAAGAAATATATATATCACATTCTACATAGCCTAGACATTTTCGAGGATCAAAGTCTACTGTTGAGTAAGATGCGTCGGCAGAGAACAGCCCTGTGGTTTATTCTGAGAGCTCCTTGTTGAGGAGCATGTCGGCCTCTAGGGAACCACAGGCTCCAGAGGGGGCGGCAGTTCGGGACTGCACTCCGGAGCGTACCCAGCTTGGCCGCCTCCGAAGTCCCCAGGGCTTCCCACTTCTCTCTCTTCTAGCCTCCGGTTCGCCCTTTCCTCTCCGGCCAGCCACTGCACTACCCACTCAGCTCCTGGGCAGCAGGGAGTGACCGGAACAAAACCCCGGCACACAAAGAAGTGCTGGGTAGGAAGCGAGGCCCCACCCTGTCAAGAGGAGCGATCCCTCTAGGAAAAACTTCCGTGCGTGCTAAATCGCTTCAGTCCTTTCGGACTCTGGGATCCCAACAGACTATATCCCGCTAGGCTCCTTTGTCCATAGGATTCTCCAGGCAAGAATGTTGGAGTGGGTTGCCATGCCCTTCTCCAGGGGATCTTCCCCACCCAGGGATCAAACCCGGCTCTCTTATTAAATCTGCTTTGACAGCAGAGTTTTTTTTTTTTTTTTTTTAACTTCTGCCACCTGGGAAGTTAGAAAAACTTGGCGGCAAGTTAATGAGAATCGCAGAGGCGCAGTTTCTAGGACTGTTTAGGACATCCTGCTGCCCAGCGATCTCATCCTTTGTCTTTTAACTGATTTCCTTGAAGTCCCAAACTCTGAGCGCTTTGCGAGCAACTCTTGATCTCCATCGCGATTCCCTCACTGATGGCAGCCATGATAACTGCATCCGGGTGTTTTGAAGAGCCGCACGCACGTTTCCCCGGAAATGACGTGAGCGCGGAGGGATCGCGTTCGGCTGAGAGGGGCTGAGGTGAAGAGACTGCCGGGAGCGGGCGCGGTAGGGAAGCTGTTTGTGGAAGCTGTTTGTGGCCGGGAAAGGTTGGGGACTTGGTGACAACCTATTACCTGTAATACAAGTCACGCCTCTGGCATTGTGCTTAACACCAGCATTGCCATAGCACTTAATGGCTTCTTCAACAACAGTCCCAGGAGAAAGAAATATTACCGTTTCCATTTTATATACGGGGAAGCTGAGGCTAAGAGAGGGGAAGTGATTTAAGACCATAGAGCTAGTATTCCGTGAAACTGGTCTAACTCCGTCAGTCTGGCTGCAGGACCTGTGTTTGAAATCTCTCGTGCTTCCATTTAAAAAAATTCAAACCCCGGGTGCTTGTTATCCTGGTAAGCTGCTTCTGCAAGTGCTGTTCCCCTTCAGCTCAGCATCCTGTTGCCATTGAAATGGGGCCAAGTCACAGCTCTTGTGCATTTTACTGTGGGCAGGAAGCTGAACGTATGCTCGGGTCACTGTCATTTTCCCAATGACCTCGAATTTCGCTTGGTCTCGTATCCTTGATCCTACACTTGACCTCACAGCGCAGGTTAAATGAGGAAACTCACACTGGCTACTCACCTCAGGGAAACATTGTAACTCCTGTCAGGTACTCGTAAGTTCAGAACTGTTAAAACAACTGGAGGTCACCATCACTGAATAGTCTCTGGCCTTGACAAGGGGCTGACAAGTGTTATATTGATCTTTCCACCAAATCAACTATTTCTTCTGGTTTCCATTTCTTTAGAATGTAACCAAGAATCAATCCTTTGGCCTTATGTCTACATTAACCAGCCCTCAAATAATGAAGTGTGAATTGCCACTAAGGTCACAATTATGCATAGAAAAAATTAGGCACTAACAAATATATAAAATTTAACAGTGATAATACTTGAAGAATGGCAATTCAATCATTTCATCTTTTTTAATATTCTATTTTCCCTATCTGCTATATTATTTCTTTTAATATATACAATTTTAATATAGACAATAAAACCTTTTTGATTGCCTGTTATGATGGAGACAAAGATATGTTGTCACATTTTGAATGACAGTCCTTGGAGGAAGTCACAGAGGGGAATCCTCTTTTCTTCGAAGAGCGTTGAGGTTTTGTTGGGGTAAGATACAGTTTGGGTCAACAAACCTCACAGGAAAAATGAGGCAAATGAGTAAAAACTGTTGTTTTTAACACACAGTAGAACTTTTGTATAAAAATATACTACAACCAGAAGTTTTCCTTCTAAAGAAAAATGAGGGGAGGGAATTTGGGGTACTTAACATTTTGGAGAAGAAGTGTAGGAAGCTATTTTTATTCTGCCTTCTGTGGGGTACAGATTTAAGCAATTTATCTTTTCAGACTAAGCAAAATAAAGACTTCATTCTCTATTCTCTCTCTAAATTCCATTTCCTAATATTGCTTTTTAGTGATCTCTAAAGCAGTGGCACAACAGAAAAGATGGTGGAAAGAAGAGAAAAATGAGAAAGAATCAGGGGAAGAAGAAAAGGTAGAGGAATAAAGAAAGAAGCTGATATTGGTGTTGAGGTTACTTTGGAATTCCAAGGTGGCATGTAGCAACCATCTCATCCAAGTCCTGGCACGAGCCCAGTTGCCCATCCAAAGGTAGATTCACATATATAGTATCTGCACTCACACATTCAGCACCTACAGTGATAACTCTGGCCAAAATTCACTCTGTACTCCTACAAATTAAACATATATTTTAACAAAACTGGGCATTGTTGAGCAATAAGAAATGTAAAATCCCATTGTTTTCTGTGGTGCTCCCTCTTAACATACTGTTCATTCATTCAATGATCAATAGCCTAAATGGATATTGAACTGAAAGTTTTGCATGTAATATTATAATTCAACAACTATGAAACACCAAAGTGAGGTGCTGCCCAGATGCATGTTTTTGAAGGAAATATCTTCCTATTAGTCTGGGTCCTCTGAGGGGTGGTTGTTACAATGAGATTAAATGTGCAAGATTTTATTAGAGGAAAACACTTGTGAGGGAGAATGGGGGAGGGAGCCAGGGGAGGCTAGAAGAGCCATCAGACTGTAATGAAGTCTGAAACTGAGTGAAGGAGAGAGGGAAGGAAGGTTGGTGGAAGTATCCTAGACTTCTACACAATCTAAGGAAGATTTAGCAAGGCTGTTGAGAATCCTTAAGCCAAAATCAGTGTCAGAGGAGTCCTAGGAAAGAGCCTGCCTCATTGTCTATGCTGCAGTCAGTCATTGGCTGGAGTAGCCCATGAGAAGCTTGGCTCTTAGTGCAAGAATCTAGGGCTTGCAGCTTCTAGGGCTTCTTGCTTCTTGCTTCCTGTATTTGGTCATCACAGTCCAAGAACTGATTTTTCAGTGGTTGGAACTTTTCACCAGTTTCAGGCTTAAAAGAAGATTTTGAAAGAGGATTTCATGACAAGCAGTTTTAGAGAGAGCCATTGTTAACGCTTTCCCTCACCCCTTCAGTTCTGGTTAGTGAGGCTTCAGCAACTCTACTCAGAGAGCTTAGTATATGTCCCCTTGCTTTTGGGAAGTGTGGAGGTATATGACTGCATCTGGGAAATTGTAAGGGTGGGAGAAATGGGTCAGTTAGAAGTTTTGGCAGAGGAGCAAAGGAATTTGTAGTCCCTCCTAACAGGACAGATGATGTTTGAGTGTTTTTCTTGCACTACATGTGGGCCATGTGAAAGGGAGAGCTTGCCTGGAGACTTTTTGACTCTCTGAAGAGGACTGCATAGAAGGGATATGAGACTTCAACAGAGAGACTCTGTTTAGTGTGGATTATTAGAAAATCTAAGCTGTAAATGGAGCAGTTTACTGGGGGAGATAGAATAAATGTATTCTAGATAGAATGCATTTATTCAATACATTTATTCTATCTCCCATTTAGGGTGATCAACTTGTCCAAGTTTGCCTAGAACTCTCCTTGTTTTAGTACCAAAAATCTTGAGTTCCAGGAACCCTTCAGTCCCAGGTAATTCAGGATGATTGGTCATTCTACATGTCATAGGAGGAGTTATAGTCAGAAGGTATCCTAGCAGGGCGCCTCCAAGAACCCAAAAAATTGCTCATGAGAGTAAGAGTTAAGTTGAAATATCAAGCAGGTCCAGAGTATGTGAAGCTAGCTTATGAACATGTTCGTGTTAAAGTGGATTTTATCAGAGGATAATTGGAAAATGATGCTGAGGTAGGATCATCTCCTTTTTGGAGTGTGTAGTAGTCTGCTCAAACTGCATAACAAAATATTGCAAATTGGCTGGCTTAAACCACAAAAATTCGTTTTCTCAGTTTTGGAGAAGAGGCCAGAAGTTCAAGATCAGTGTTCTGGCTATTGTGTTTCTGGTGAGAATTCTCTTCCTCGCTTGTAGATGTTCACCTTCTTGCTGTGTCTTCACATGGGCTTCCCTGAGTGTGAGTGTGTGTGTGTGTGTGTGTGTGTGTGTGTGTGTGTGTGTGTGTGTGTGTGGAGAGAGAGAGAGAGAGCTGTCTCTGCTGTCTCTTCATGTAAGGACACTAATCAGATCAGGGTCCCACTCTTATGACCTTGATTGATTAATTGATGTGGCTGTAGTGGGTTTTTTAGTTGCAGCTCTCAGAATCTTTAGTTGCAGCATGTGAACTCTTGGTTTCACTAAGGGGGACCTTAGTTCCCCAACCAGGGATTGAAATAGCATCCCTCTCATTGGGCACACAGAGTCTTAGCCACTGGACCACCAGGGAAGTCCCTTATGACCTTATTTAATTTTAATGATTTCCTCATAGGCCTCATCTCCAAATATGATGACACTGGGGGTTGGGACTTCAACATATAAATTTTATGGTGACACATTTATTTTATAAGTCAGAGATACGTCTTTTAGTGAGGAGCATAAGAATATTAGGTCTGTTCCATGCCTCAAATCCTTATGGAAAAGATATGCTATATAGTGTATCTGTACCTTTTTGTGAACGAAGGTCAACATTAGATTTGGAAATCTTTTCTGACACTTTTAGAGCTCTTCAGACATTATTTTAATCTTGTCAAGGTAAAGCAGCACCCACTCAGAGGACTGTTTTCTTCTGTCCTATAGAGCAGAGTAAGTGACAAGCTAATGCTAACACTACTTGATCTGTAGAAAAACCCACAACAGACTGTATATATGGTGATCAAGACAGGGATTTAGCAACCCCTGGGCCTGTTCTGTGTGGTGCTGCTTGTATTTGTGAAATTTGATATTAAAAAATAAAAGTTACACAGGAGGGAGAGAGTAAAAGAGAGAAAATGAGAGGCAGAGAATTGGACAACTGTGTTCATAGAATTGAATGTTGGATGTCCATAACATTCCCTTGAGCCCCTCCAGGAAGTCTGGCTGTTTAATTCCTTAAGGGCTTTAATAGTTGGAACTAGGCACAGCTGTGAGCACAGAGTAATGGAAGGCTTTAAAATAAAAGTTATTTAAACATGGCATACATTTATTTTTTTCTTTCAAGAAATCTGGATGAAATCAGGTTGGGGTTAGTATGGTGATTCATGGGGGTGAGGATTCCAGGCTCTTGCTGTCTTGTGGCCCACTGTGTGTGGCTTTCATTTTCCAAAGTCGTTTCAGTGTCCAAGATGGCTGCTAGAACTCTGGCCATTCCAGTGAAAAGGAAGGACAAAGGAAATCGAAAAGCACACCTTTTCTACTTAAGAACAATTCCTGAAAGTTGTATACAAGCTTTTGCAAGAGAAGCTGAGAAAGATAGCTTTTTTTTTTTAATTGAAGATTCTCTTGCTGTAGAACAGAGGTCCCACTTGTTTTTATAAATACAATTTTATTATAATATAGCCCTGCCCATTTTACCTATTGTCTGTGGCTACATATTTTTTAACATATTATTAATGTAATTCACATGCCATACCATTTACTCGTTTAAAATGTACAATTCAGTGACTTTTAGTCTAGTCACAGAACCAGTCATCTTGCACCAGTCAATTTAGAATGTTTGCATCACCCTGAACAGAAACCCCACACCCTTTCACTATTGTCCCTGAATCTTCCATCTCCCTTGCTCCTCCAAGACCTAAGCAACCAGTAATCTACTTTCTATCTCTATAGATTTGTGTATCCTAGACTTTTCATATAAACCGAATCATACAATATGCCGTCCTTTGTGACTGGCTTGTTTCACTTCGAATAATATTGTCAAGGTTCACCCTAGTCATAGCTTGTATTAATGCTTCATTTCTTCTTGTGGCAAAATAATACTCCATTGTTATCGATACACTGAGTATTGTTTATCCTTTCATCAGTTGATGGAAATTTGAGTTGTTTCTATCTTTTGACTGTTATGAATAAACCCATCTATAAACATTCATCTACAAGTTTTTGTGTTGATGTATGTTTTCATTTCTATTACTATATCTGTCTCTTACTGTATTATATATCTAGGAGTGAAATTAGTGACTAGTATGCCATTTGAGGAATGGCTAGATTATTTTCCAAAGTAGCTCTACCACTTTACATTCCCATCAGCAGTGTATAAAGGTTTTTATTTTTCCACAGCCTTGTCATGCTTATTATCTTTTAAAAACTATAGTCAACCTAGTAGTTGTGAAATGATATCTTACTGTGGCTTTGGTTTGCATTTCTCTAGTAGCTAAAGATATTAAGCATCTTTTCATGAGCTTATTGGCCATTTGCATATTTGCTTTGGAGAAAAGTCTATACAGATCCTTTCTCCATTTTTCACTTAGATTATTTGTATTTTTGATATTGGATTGTAGTAGTTCTTTATAGATTATAGATACAAATGCCTTATGAGAAATATAATTTTCAGATCTTTTTTCCATTCAGCTGATTGGTTTTTTTTTTTTTAACTTTCTTTTCGGTGCCCTTTGAGTTACAAATATTTGTAATTTTGGTGATGGTCAGTTTATCTATTTTTCTTTTTGTTGCTTCTGCTTTTGGTGTTGTCTATGGTTTTTCCAGTGGTCATGGTATGGATTTGAGAGTTGGACTGTGAAGAAAGCTTAGTGCCGAAAAATTGATGCTTTTGAACTGTGGTGTTGGAGAAGACTCTTGAGAGTCCCTTGGACTGCAAGGAGATCCAACCAGTCCATCCTAAAGGAGATCAGTCCTGGGTGTTCATTGGAGGGACTGATGCTGAAGCTGAAACTCCAGTACTTAGGCCACCTCATGTGAAGAGTTGACTCATTGGAAAAGATCCTGATGCTGGGAGGGATTGGGGGCAGAAGGAGAAGGGGACGACAGAATATGAGATGGCTGGATGGCATCACCTACTCGATGGACATGAGTTTGAGTAAACTCTGGGAGTTGGTGATGGATGGGGAGGCCTGGTTTGCTGCGATTCTCTGGGTTGCAAAGAGTCGGACACGACTGAGCGACTTAACTGAACTGAGGGCTGCTTTTGTGCTACAACAGCAGAGTTGAGAGTAGTTGTGACAGAGATCCATAGAGTCCTATGACCATATAGCAAGCCTAAAATATTCACTTATCTGGTGCTATGACCATATAGCAAGCCTAAAATATTCAATATCTGGTCATTTCAGAAAAATTTGCCAATTCCTGCTCTAGAAATGGAGGGGAATGAATATATTGGGGAACTGCTAACAGTCTCTATTATGAGGGGTAGATTTTGACTCTGTGAAACCTTTTCTAAAGCATTCTAGTATAGTAATGTGCTAAGTATTTGAAGTACCTCTTTTAATCTTATAATAAAAAGCCCTATTTTGCTTCATTGCCATTGAGAGGGTGCCAAATGCAACCAAGATTGTAGATCTTCTATAGCTTCACTCTTCTGCTAGACTTTTAATCTGTTTTAAGTATTCATAGAATCACTGTCTTTACCATGATAGCAGTAGAGAGTGACGAATGAATCGGTAAGTTAATTAGTACCAAAGTAGCATATTTTCAATTCTGCTCATATGAACACAACACCTGGTGAGCCCAAGCTCAAGGTTAAGAGAATCACACTGAATATTGTGAATGACTCCTATACTCATTGTAGTCCATTTGAGCCACTTCTAGAACTAGGACTGGTTAGAGAGATATTTGGTTCTGAGTACATGTCTTCCAACACATGGATGTACAGTTTTAAAGAAAAAAAGCCTAAGGGAAAAGTAGAGATTAGCAACAAAGAAAAAACGCTATTGTTATTCTGGTTGTCCCTGAGGTTGGTTCTATGACTCTACCATCTGAGATTTGCTTATGTGAGCAAATAAATCCTTCTTTTCATCTACTTGTTTACTTTGGATTTCTGATATTTGCAACCAAGAGACCTTCAACTGATACATAATGGGAACCTGCTGAAGCAGTTGTGCAATCACAGTATTATTCATGCTAATAAGAAGTAACTTTTAGAAATAAGCATCTGAAAAATACAATAAGCTGTTTAATGTCAACTGTTTTGGAAGTAAATATCAACTACCAATATCCATTTTCTTCTGTTCCTCCTAGGCACACAACCAGACTATATTTCCCAACATGCCTTGTTTCTAGATGGGTTCATAAGTTACCAGTGGAATTGGAAAGAAGTAATGTGCATTATTTTTAGATTGTGATGATTAAGAATAGGTGTTGGCTTCTTTATTTTTCCTAGTTTTCTTTTTCTGAAGTCCAAATGTGGAGAATTTGGTGGACTTTGAGCCCCCTGGGGGAAGTGGAAACCGTAGTTACAGGAAACCTAGATCCCTAAGTGTCTGCATGGAACAGTCCTTCTCTCTGTTAACCCACATTGGACTGGGACATAAGAAAGCAATAATCCTTTGTTCTGTTAAGACACTGCAAGAAAACAAACAAACCTACTTTGACTAATACATCAGCAGCTTTAAAATGCTTTCTTATGTATTTTGATGGAACTGACTGATTTGGGAAAAAATATTAAAGATATCGACCATCTAAGTAAATGTGATTAAGATTTAACCAAGATTTATGAGAAATAATATAGTACTACAGTTGGTGGCAGTCCCTTCTGCTACAGCGTTTTGGGGCTTCCCTAGCGGCTCAGATGGTAAAGACTGTGCCTGCAATTCAGGAGACCCAGGTTCAATCCTAGGTTGGGAAGATCCTCTGGAGAAGGTAATGGCAACCCACTCCAGTACTTTTGCCTGGAGAATCCCAAGGACAGAGGAGCCTGGAAGGCTACAGTCCTTGGGGTCACAAAGAGTTGGACGAAACTGAGCGGCTAAGAACCCATTCACAGTTACATACTAGCTCCCGGTTTGTGGAAGGATTCCCAGCAATGCTTAAAGATGAGCTGTTACCTACGGACTGTGTGAATATGAAGACATGGATGATTTAGACAATATTCAATAACCTTGATGACAGTGCAACTTTTCACTGTGGATGTCCATCACTGGACTCTTTCGTCATATATCTTGTTCTAAACATATTATCTTGAGGCAGGAGAATTCAGAGTACTGATCTGAGTGCCACATATGTGGTTTTTTTAGAAACCATTTCCCTTACTACTTCCTTCTCCACCTAGAACAAACAGATAAGTATACAGGCTCTATGGATAGTTCCGTGAAATTTCTGATGAAGCTGCAGGGGTCAGCTTTCTCTAGCTTAACCACTATCACTAGCTCTAGACTCGGGTAGCAGAAGCGTAGCAGTGAAATAGTGTAAAGGTGACACTGTAAACAGGAACCAAGGTAAGAGATGGATAGAAAAAGTTATGAGAATTTTTATTTTTTTTTCATTTATTTTTATTAGTTGGAGGCTAATTACTTTACACCATTGCAGTGGTTTTTGTCATACATTGAAATGAATTAGCCATGGATTTACATGTATTCCCCATCCAGGTCCCCCCTCCCACCTCCCTCTCCACCCGATCCCTCTGGGTCTTCCCAGTGCACCAGGCCCGAGCACTTGTCTCATGCATCCAACCTGGGCTGGTGATCTGTTTAACCCTAGATAATATACATGTTTGATGCTGTTCTCTTGAAACATCCCACCCTCGCCTTCTCCCACAGAGTCCACAAGTCTGTTCTGTACATCTGAGTCTCTTTTTCTGTTTTGCATATAGGGTTATCGTTACCATCTTTCTAAATTCCATATATATGTGTTAGTATACTGTAATGGTCTTTATCTTTCTGGCTTACTTCGCTCTGTATAATGGGCTCCAGTTTCATCCGTCTCATTAGAACTGATTCAAATAAATTATTTTTAATGACTGAGTAATATTCCATGGTGTATATGTACCACAGCTTCCTTATCCATTTTAATTTATTTTATTGAAATAGTTTTACAATACAACTTCTACTGTACAGCAAAGTGATTGTTATACATATATATTCATTCTTTTTCATATTCTTTTCCATTATGGTTTATTACAGGATATTGAATGTAGTTCTCTGTGCTACACAGTAGAATCTTGTTTACCCATTCTGTACATAATAGTTTGCAGCATCTGTTAATCCAAAATTCCTAATCTATTCCTCTCCCATCCTCCCACTCCCTTGCCAACTGCAAATCTGTTCTCTATGTCTGTTTCTGTTTTGTAGGTAGGTTCATTTGTGTCATATTTTAGATTCCACATATAAGTGATTTCATATGATATTTGTCTTCCTCTTTCTGACTTACTTCACTTAATATGGTAATCTCTAGGCCCATACATGTTGCTGAAAATGGCATTATTGCATTCTTTTTTATGGCTGAAAAGCATTACATTCTGTATAGGTACCATATATACATTTGTCTCCTTTATCCTTTCATGTGTTGCTGGACATTTAGGTTGTTTCTATATCTTGGCTAAATAGTGCTGCAGTGTACATTGGGGTGCATGTATCTTTTGAATTAGGGTTTTCTCTGAATATACACCCGGGAGTGGGATTTCAAGATCATATGGCAACGCTGGAACCTCTATCTTGTTCTCTATAGGGGTGCACCAGTTTACATTCCTCCCAACAGTGTAGGACAGTTTCCTTTTCTCCACACCCTCTCCAGGATTTGTTATGTGTAGGCTTTGTAATGATGGCCTTTTTGACTGGTGTGAGGTGGTACCTCATTGTAGTTTTGATTTGCATTTCAGATCTGAGAATTTTTATATCTCTTGATTCTGAGAGTTTCTGAGACCCAGTAACATTCCTGCCCTTCCAGTAGTTGTATGTTTAACTCTTCCTTTCATTGCAAATGATATCATACCTTAGTATTTTTTCCAATAAATGTATCTTTTTCAAACTAGCTTGTTTGTTTGAAACGAAAAAAGAGACAGTACATAATCACTGAAAAAAAAATTATGCAAGAGTGAGGGATTTCTCTTTCTTAGTATTCCTGTTATACTGAGTAAACTACTCTTAATGTATTTGATTAATATCTTCTCATATTCTTTGTAGGCATGTTACACATATGAAATCATATCATATAATTACTTTCATTTACATTTCACTGTTTTACTTAGAAATCTATTGTGGAATTCTTTCTATATTAAGATATATACTTTTTGTGACCCTATGGACTATAGCCCACTAAGCTCCTCTGTCCAGGGAATTTTCCAGTCAAGAATATTGGAGTGGGTTTCGATTTCCTCCTCCAGGGGATCTTCCCAGGGATTGAAACTACATCTCTTATGTCTCCTGCATAGGCAGGTGGGTTCTTTTCAACTAGCACCACCTGGGAAACCCCAAGATACATACAATAGACTTCATGTTTTTAATAGGTATGTAATATTCTATTAGATGGTTATACACCCAGTTTATTTAATTTCCTATGGATATTCAAAAGATGTTAACAATTACATGGTATTACAAAACAAAGATATAAAATTCTTTCATTAATTTTTAATTCAGCAAAAATTATGGTTCCCATACTAAGTGCTTGGCAACTTTCTAGGCACAGTTTCCATAGTTTCCATAGTTTCTATTTGTGGGAGGGGAAGAAATAAACAAGAAAACAAATAAATGTGAGCTAAATAATTTCATCTATTGATAAGCTTCTGAAGACAGTACAACATGGAGATTTGAAAGAGTGAAAAGTTTGGGTACAGAACTTACTGAGTTTGGGGGATCTGGGCCTTTTGCTCATGGGTGACATTTGACATAAATCCTGAGTGATACAAAGGAAGCAGCCCTGTGAGATCCCAGGAGAGGGCACACCAATAGCCCAGATCCTACGGGAGTTAAGAGAAGAAGAAATGAGGCCAGAGTATCAATTAAGTTCTCAGTTACAACTAGTAGAAACCAATGTAATAGTTAAAGGAGAAAAGGAATTTACTGAAAAATACCTGGCAGCTCACAGAATCTTTAGGATTACCAGACTGACTCAGCAAGATAAACTCCCCCAAATTCTACCACAGAACTGGTCTAGTGGGGATGCAACCACTGTGACTGCTGGTTATGGGCCAGCAGTGAGTATATGGACCACGAAGGCCATATGGTGTCTTGCACCAATGACAATATTTCTACTTCTGGCTCTGAAATTTCAATGTACCTGCTACCATTCCCCCCGACTGCGCTGCTGTCTTTATTTGCAATACTAGTTTCTAATTTAAAGCTTGTAGAGTGATAAACTCGTGTAAATCCTAAATGTGTTTCTTTCCACATTTGTAGTGATATTTCTATAGACTAAATTTCTGGAGCTGTTGGGTTTAAAGGGAAGCACATTTAGATTTTTGATAGGTACTGCTAAATCACCTTTGCCTAAAATGTCATGATTTATGCTACAAACAGTAGATAAGTATGTCAATTTCCTCAAAGCCATATCAATTCTAGATCTGTGTTTTATGGTAGTTTTGTAAATTTGGATCCATGTGGACTTCATTCGGCTGTATGACTTAGTAATTGTGTGTTGTTGGGCAAATTTGTCCATTATCTGGGTTTCCATTACTTGTAGATATAATATGGAAATAATGACCACATTGCTGAGACTTTTAGTTGTCCCTTGATATCAGTTTCCCCTTCTGCACTCATATAACCCAAATTTTTACCTATATCTAGAGTCGTCCAGAGTCAATACTAATTTGCTAGTTTCTTTTAGTCATAGCCAGCATTAAAACCTGCAGAATGGGTATCAGCTGTGTGCAATAATATTCTGCAGCTAATAGTGAATCACTTTTTAAAGAAATACTGCATCATAAAGATTCTTTATTGTACAGAGAATGACACTTGATAGAAAAGCTCAGATACTTATGCCTCCAAGTTAAAGTGATCAAGAACAGTGATCAATGTGAAGAGAATTTTTAAATACCTAGGATGAGTTATTTTGCTTACATATTCCTTTTTATTTATGCACAGAAGTGATATGTAATTAAGTTCATGTGTAAGTAAAAAATAAAAATTGTAAGTAATAAGCATTCAGTTCAGTCGTTCAGTCGTGTCCAACTCTTTGAGACCACATGGACTGCACCATGCCAGCTCCTGGAACTTGCTCAAATTCATGTCCATCAAGTTGGTGATGCCATTCAACCATCTCCTCCTCGACTGTCCCCTTCTCCTCCTGCCTTCAATCCTTCCCAGCATCAGGGTCTTTCCTAATGAGTCAGTTCTTCCCATCAGGTGGCCAAAAGTATTGGAGCATCAGCATCAGTACTTCCAATTAATATTCAGGACTGATTTCCTTTAGGATTGATTGGTTTGATCTCCTTGCAGTGCAATGGACTCTCAAGAGTCTGCTCCAACACCACAGTTCAAAAGCATCCATTCTTTGGTGCTCAGCTTTCTTTATGGTCCAACTCTCACATCCATACATGACTACTGGAAAAACCTTAGCTTTGACTAGATGGACCTTTCTAGGTGAAGTAATGTTTCTGATTTTTAATATGCTGTCTAGGTTTGTCTTAGTTTTCTTCCAAGGAGAAAGCATCTTTTAATTTTATGGCTGCAGTCACCATCCACAGTGATTTTGGAGCCCAAGAAAATAAAGTCTGACACTATTTCCATTGTTTCCTCATCTATTTGCCATAAAGTGATGGGACCAGATACCATGATCTTGGTTTTTTGAATGTTGAGTTTTAAGCCAGCTTTTACTCTCCTCTTTCACTTTCATCAAGAGGCTCTTTAGTTATTCTTCATTTTCTGCCATAAGGATGGTGTCAATTGCATATCTGAGGTTATTGATATTTCTCCTGGCAATCATGATTCCAGCTTGAGCTTCATCCAGTCCAGCATTTTGCATGTTGTACTCTGCATATAAGTTAAATAAGCAGGATGACAATATACAGTCTTGATGTACTCCTTTCCCAATTTGGAACCAGTCTGTTGTTCCCTGTCTGGTTCTAACTGTTGCTTCTTGACTTGCATACGGATTTCTCAGGAGGCACGTAAGGTAGTCTGGTATTCCCATTTGTTTCAGAATTTTCCACAGTTTATTGTGGTCCACACAGTCAAAGGCTTTAGTGTAGTCAATGAAGCAGAAGTAGATGTTTTCCTGGCAATCTCTTGCTTTTCCTATGATCCAATGGATGTTGACAATTTGATCTCTGGTTCCTCTGCCTTTTCTAAATCCAGCTTGAACATCTGGAAGTTCTTGTTTCATGTACTGTTGAAGCCTAGCTTCGAGAATTTTGAGCATTATTTTGCTAGCATGTGAGATGAGTGCAATTATGCAGTAGTTTGAACATTCTTTGGCATTGCATTTCTTTGGGATTGGAAGGAAAACTGAACTTTTCCAGTTCTGTGGCCACTGCTGAGTGTTCAAAATTTGCTGACATATTGAGTGCAACACTTTCACAGCATCATCTTTTAGGATTTGAAACAGCTCAACTGGCATTCCATCACCTCCACCAGCTTTGTTCATAGTGATGCCTCCTAAGGCCCTCTTGACTTCACACTCTAGGATGTCTGGCTCTAGGTGAGTGATCACACCATCGTGATTATCTGGGTCGTGAACATCTTTTTTGTATAGTGCTTCTGTGTATTCTTGCCACCTCTTCTTAGTATCTTCTGCTTCTGTTAGGTCCATACTGTATCTGTCCATTATTGTGCCCATCTTTGCATGAAATGTTCCCTTGGTATCTCTGATTTTCTTAAAGAGATCTCTAATCTTTCCCATTCTATTGTTTTCCTCTATTTCTTTGCACTGATCACTTAGGAAGGCTTTCTTATCTCTCCTTGCTATTCTTTGGAACTCTGCAAATAATCATTGTCACAATTTAATTGGGAATGTTTTTTTATATTCTTAGATTCAATTAAGAAATAAACAATAATGGTCTCATGTCCATTCTTGCCACCTTCTACAGTAATAGAAATTATCCTATGCCTGCACCAATTATTCTGTTTGGTGTGCTGTCTCTTTAGTTCACATGCCTTCAGATTAAGAGAAACAATACTCAGGGAGCTTCATTAAGGACCTGCATTAAGGAGACTATTGCATACCTAGTCCTGATCAAGGTGTAAAATTTTGGACTTTGAACTCATGATGTAATGGGATGAATCTTTTGAGGGTGAGTGTATTTTGCATGTGAATGGGACAGAGGATGGAATGTAATATCCAGCTAAGAAGATGGCCTCCAGTTGTTCTAGTCTCTTAGTATTAACACATTTAGGTAGCCCTCTCGCACACTGAGTACAGTTAACCTCTATAACTTGCAGGATATTGCCAAAATGAGGGAGTATGACTTCTGAGACTTTGCTATAAGAGTCAATGGCTTTCATCTTGTGTTCACTTGGATCAAATACTTTGGTAGAATCCAGCTGCCATGCCAGGAGGGCACTCAGCCATCCCTATGGACAGGACCACATGGCATTGCTTGAGTCATCTGATAATAATCAGCACTATTTAATACTTGCCAGGCATGTAAGAAAGGCAAAGGAGGAAAGGAAACTGGATATAGAGTTCCAAAGAATAGCAAGGAGAGATTAGAAAGCCTTGTTAAGTGAACAATGCAAAGAAATAGAGGAAAACAATAGGATGGAAAAGACTAGAGATCCCTTCAAGAAAATTAGAGATACCAAGGGAACATTTCATGCAAAGATGGGTACAATAAATGACAGAAACGATAAGGACCTAACAAAAGTAGAAGATATTAAGAAGAGGTGGCAAGAATACTAAGAAGAATACACAGAACTATGCAAAAAAGATCTTAATGACCCGGATAATCATGATGGTGTGATCACTCAGAGCCAGAAATCCTGGCTGAAGTCAGGTGGACCTTAGGAAGCATCACTACGAACAAAGCTGGTGGAAGTGATGGAATGCCAGTTGAGCTGTTTCAAATCCTAAAAGATGATGCTGTGAAAGTGTTGCACTCAATATGTCAGCAAATTTTGAACACTCATCAGTGGCCACAGAACTGGAAAAGTTCAGTTTTCATTCCAATCCCGAAGAAAGGAAATGCCAAAGAATGCTCAAACTATTGCACAATTGCTGTCATCTCACATGCTAGTAAAGTAATGCTCAAAATTCTCCAAGCCAGGCTTCAGCAATATGTGAACTGTGAACTTCACGATGTTCAAGTTGGTTTTAGAAAAGGCAGAGGAATTAGAGATCAAATTGCCAACATCCGCTGGATCATTGAAAAAGCAAGAAAGTTCCAGAGAAACATCTATTTCTGCTTTATTGACTATGCTAAGGCCTTTGACTGTGTGGATCACAATAAACTGTGGAAAATTCTGAAAGAGATGGGAATACCAGACCACCTGACCTGCCTCTTGAGAAACCTATATGCAGGTCAGGAAGCAACAGTTAGAACTGGACATGGAACAACAGACTGGTTCCAAATAGGAAAAGGAGTACATCAAGGTTGTATATTGTCACCCTGCTTATTTAACTTGTATGCAGAGTACATCATGAGAAATGCTTGGCTGGAAGAAGCACAAGCTGGAATCAAGATTGCCGGGAGAAATATCAATAACCTCATATATGCAGATGGCACCACCCTTATGGCAAAAAGCAAAGAATAACTAAAGAGCCTCTTGATGAAAGTGAAAGAGGAGAGTGAAAAAGTTGGCTTAAAGCTTAACATTCAGAAAACTAAGATCATGGCATCTGGTCCCATCACTTCATGGGAAATAGATGGGGAAACAGTGGAAACAGTGGCTGATTTTATTTTGGGGAGCTCCAGAACCACTGCAGATGGTGATTGCAGCCATGAAATTAAAAGACTTTTACTCCTTGGAAGGAAAGTTATGACCAACCTAGACAGCATATTAAAAAGCAGAGATATTACTTTGTCAACAAAGATCCATCTAGTCAAGGCTATGGTTTTTCCAGTAGTCATGTATGGATGTGAGAGTTGGACTATAAGAAAGCTGAGCGCTGAAGAATTGATGCTTTTGAACTATGTTGTTGGAGAAGACTTTGGAGAGTCCCTTGGACTGCAAGGAGATCCAACCAGTCCATCCTAAAGGAGATCAATCAGTCCTGGCTGTTCATTGGTAGGCCTGATGTTGAAGCTTAAACTCCAATACTTTGGCCACCTGATGCGAAGAGCTGACTGATTGGAAAAGACCCTGATGCTGGGAAAGATTGAGGGCAGGAGGAGAGGGGGATCACAGAGGATGAGATGGTTGAATGGCATCACTGACTCAATGGACATGAATTTGAGTAAACTCGGGAGTTGGTGATGGACAGGGAGGCCTGGCGTGCTTCGGTTCATGGGGTCGCAGAGTTGGACATGACTGAACGACTGAACTGAAGTATATTTTATTTCTACACCTTTCTATCTCTGTGTCTCTCTGTCTTTCTTCTCTCTCTCTCTCTCTCTCTCTCTCTCTCTCTATATATATATATATATATATATATATATATATAAGTGACTGCTAAGTCACTTCAGTCGTGTCCAGCCCTGTGCGGCCCCATAGACGGCAGCCCACCAGGCTCCCCCATCCCTGGGATTCTCAAGGCAAGAACACTGGAGTGGGTTGCCATTTCCTTCTCCAATGTGTGAAAGTGAAAAGTGAAAGTGAAGTCGCTCAGTCATGTCCGACTCGTAGTGACCCGATGGACTGCAGCCTACCAGGCTCCTCCATCCATGGGATTTTCCAGGCAAGAGTACTGGAGTGGGGTGCCATTGTCTTCTCCATATATATATAAAATATATATTTTTGAGAGACCATGCTGTGCAAGGCATGCAGGATTTTATTAATAGTCCCCCAACTAGGGACTGAACCCACACCCCCTGCAGTGGAAGAGAAGAGGAGTCTTAATCACTGGACCTTCAGGGAAGTTCCTGTTTTAAAAAACATTTTGTTAAAAAATTTTTAATGTTAGCCTCCAACTAAAAAGAAAAAGAGAGAGAGATAAAAAAAAAAAATCTCAGTGGCTTACAAAAACGAAAAAAAAAAAAATTTTTTTTAATGAGCTACTCACTCTCCTTAGACCGCAGCTGCATAAAAACACCAGTTCTTGGTAGCTATGTTGTGGCAGATGCACTGAAGACAATTGCTGGCTTGGTACTTGTCTATCCCTGTGGAGTCATTTTTCCTCTGCTCTCCATTTGGAATTGTTACCCCTCTACC
Organism: Odocoileus virginianus; assembly: GCF_023699985.2. NCBI lineage: Eukaryota > Metazoa > Chordata > Mammalia > Artiodactyla > Cervidae > Odocoileus > Odocoileus virginianus. The sequence goes on from NC_069680.1 coordinate 858,177, forward strand.
GTATCAGCAATATTTTTTAAAAATATAAAACATTTTTGAAGTTTTAGGCAGTATTTTTCAGGATTTGATACTGGGAGATGTTTCTCTACACATAGACTCTACCAAAAATTTTTCAGGAGGCATTCAAGTGTTTAAATTCTAAGTGTGTCTTCTCTGAATTCAGAGTCACTGTTACTTTTATGAAAACATTGGTGTTTCTTTTAGAAAAGCTGGCCATTGAAGCATGCTTCTATAAAATACAACTCTTATTACAATGTGACTATGAAGTTTACAGTGAGAACACTGATTCTGCAAAAAATCATCTCTTTCCAGATGGATATACATATATGCCTCTTTAAAATGTTGGGTTAAACAAATGTTTGTGAAATCTCCATATTCTTTAAGAGGAAGAGGGAAACAGCAATCAACACAGCAAACTTTCTTTTTTAAGCTTATTTATTACTCCAGGTCAAAGACTTTCCTAACAACTGAAATATGAACAGGGCAGCATTGAACTGGATATAGATGACTTTCAGTGAAACCTCATTTACATGAGATGAAATTAAAGAATATTAAAACTTACTGGGGAACTTCCCCAGTGATCCAGTGGTTAAGACTCTGCATTCCCAATGCAGGGGACATGCGTTCAGTCCCTGATCTGGGAATTGAGATCGTGCATGCCACAGGATATGGCCAAAAAATTAAAAAAAGAAACGTATTGGAAATGTTTTTCTTTGAAACAAAGCTACAGCAGTTTGCTTATAATAAAAATTACAGACTCAGAGTCATCAAATAGAGATGGAATTATTTGACAATGAAGGAGAAGAAACGATTTGACGTGACTTATAACTCCCTTCTTACCATTTTCCATCTGGAATAATTCACCTTTCTAAAAATTACTAAATGTTGCTTCATTTTTTTTTTCATTTTAAATTAAATTTTTATCAATTTTGAGGTAAGTGCTTAGGTATTTTTCAATAACTTATTTTTGGCTACCACTCTATTTGTATGTAAATGAAGGTGTAATGATTTTGTTGCAGCAAGGGGGACCCCTTCCAGGGCCCGAAGCTGGGCTCTTGTCTAACACTCGGAAATGAATTGTCCGAGTAGACACATGCTGACAAAGCAAGAGATTTTATTGGGAAAGGGCACCTGGGTGGAGAGCAGTAGGTAAGGGAACCCAGGAGAACTGCTCTGCCGAGTGGCTCGAAGTCTTGGGTTTTATGGTGATGGGATTAGTTTCCGGGTGGTCTTTGGCCAATCATTCTAATTTAGTGTCTTTCCTGGTGGCGCACGCATCGCTCAGCCAAGATGGATGCTAGCAAGAGGGATTCTGGGAAGTGGATGGACAGGCAGTGTCTCCTCTCGACCTTTCCCGAACTCTTCCGGCTGGTGGTGGCTTACTAGTTCCGTATTCCTTATCAGGATCTCCTGTCATAAAACAACTCATGCAAATGGTTACTATGGTGCCTGGCCAGGGTGGGCGGTTTCAATCAATGTGCTTACCCTAACAATTATATTTTCTAAAAATTGTGTTTTGTATGCCATTTTATGACATGTTTTTAGGTTATTATATTTGAAATGTATTTATATTTAGTTTTTCTATTTTAAAACTTTTGTTAAACTTGAAAATTTTAAAGAAAATACCCATCCTAATACCCATATTTCAATATTATGTGAAGTGAAATACACTTCTATTTATATTGTCATTTTATCCTAGTTTTGGAATCATTAGGTTGTAGGGTATTGACTCTAGGAAATATGTTAGGTCTTTCTTCATGTCTTAAAATATATTCAAGTTTTCTATCTCATTACTGTATTCTTAGCTTTTTAGGTGAGGAAGACATAAATGAGATAAAGTTTGATGGTTTTATTTTCAAGTCTATATCCTTACTAATTTTTTTCTGCTTGCCCTATCAGTTTTTGATAAAGGAATTTTAAATTTTCTCTCTATGATTATGGATTTCTCATTTTTTTGTTGGTTTTGCTTTAAAAATTCCAATTTTAGGTTGTTACGTGTTAAGTTCAGGATTGTGATATCTTCTTGGTTGATTGTTCCTTTTATTGTTACTTATAGTGACTCTTTAAATGATATTTTGTATTCATGTTAATATTTTAAGCCTATCTTCTTTTAGTTTAATATCTTCTTGGTGTATCTTTATATGCTTTACTTTCAAACATAATAGTTTTGCTTTAGGTTTTCTTTTGTCAGCAACATAAAGATGAAATTTATTTTTGTGACATATTCTGAGAATCTCTCTTTCAATATGCAAACAATCTGTTGAAATGCTTATTGATATATTTAGACTTATTTTTTACCATAGTACTTGCCCTTTTCTTTACCACCATTTATCTTTGTATCTCTATTTTTTCCTTCATTATGTTGGACTGAAAAAGTTTTACTGCCTTTTAATCCTTTCCTGGTTTGGAAACTATGGACTGTATCCTATTCTTTTAATAGTAATGCTTAATTTTTCATGTATGTACATAGTATGTAATTTTTCTGACAATGCCTGTAATTACTCAGTATTTCTATCTTTCTTCTGAATACCTTATAACCTTTATCCACTGAACATCAATCTTTTAGTTGTTGCATAGGTTGTTTCAACTTTTTTCAAAGCTAAGATTTTTTTAAGAGTTATTAATTTGCAGAAATACATTGTAAATTTCAGAGCTCACCATTTTTGTTCAATCTCACACCTTTCCTGTAGGTTTACTCACCTTCTGGCTAAAATTCAATCTTTTAATAGTATTTTTAGGGGGGGGGCATATGGTGAATAAATTTATTTCATCTTCATAGAATGATAAATATTTTTATTTTGCCTTTTTACAATAGTTTAACTAGAATCCTAGGTTAACATTCACCATCTCTTAATATTTCAAAAAAGTCATACCATTGTTTTTGGCATTTAGTATGTTATTGAAAAATTTGTCTTTAGGTTGTCATTCATTTGTATTTATTCTGTCTTTTCTCACTGAAAACTCTAAGCAATTTTCTCTCTTGATATTTAAAATTTTCAATATATCCAGGTATGTTTTTATTTATCCTATTGAGGGTTTGTGATACATTTTTAAATGAAGGGCTCATATTTGTTCAATTCACAAAAATGTTTAGATTTTATCCTTTTAAATACTGCTTTTCCACTGTTAACACGCTTGCATATTTTTTGTACTCCTCCAACAGATGTATGTGTTGGAGACACTCAATTTATTCTCCATGTCCATTATCTGTTTTTTTCAGTGGAGAGTCCCTGAGACTCTTCACTGAGACTGACATCCTGACCACTCGGTATTTACGGACCAGCTTGCCAGCCGATGGGACCAGACCCAGCTGCTGCAACTGGAACCCTTTTGTCCCTGGTCTCCTACTGACGTGGACGACTGGTCAGAGTACCCTGACCAGGTAAAGTACAAGAGACTTTACTGACCTCTCTCTCCTTCCTTCTCTCTTTCCTCCTCTTAACCCTTCCTGTCCTACCTTTTTTTTTTTCATCTCCCTCTCCTGGACTCAGGAGTCCAGTTGAAGGACCTCAGCCTGAGCTGAGAGTTGGAGGCCTGTCACCTTTGCTTGGTAGAGAACTCGAATTCTGGTTCTGTTCTGCTCTGGTTTCTGGTTTGAATTCTGGTTCCATTCTGGTCTGGTCTGGTTTCTGGTAGGGCTGAGTTCCAATCCTCCCTTCCCTGGAGGTCCAGGGTAAAGTCTGGTAACACCTGGGTATCTGCAGGTAGCAAGAGACATCTATAAGGCCACCCCTTTTGCCCCCGTCCCCACCTTCCTCCCCCTCTTCTTTCAACCTGGCCTCCTTTCCTCCCTTTGAAATCTTTGAAGACCTGAGGTATTTTCTGAAGACCTGAGATCGTACTTGGATCTGAAGTTCTGTGTCTCTATAGGAGGTTTTCTGAGAGACTGCAATCTTGTATTTTAAGAGAGTGTCTGATTAGGATGGCTGGGCATGTGTGAGTGTTCCATGTTGTGATTTGTGATGGCCATTTTGCTCTGTGTGGCTGCCGTTTGGTTTAGACCTGCTGCCATTTTGTTAGAGCTTGATTTTCTCTCCCTGTGCCTTGAGACCAGGACTCTTAGACATACTAATTTAGACCATCTCTAATTCCTGAGACTAAGAGGAAAATGTGAAGAAGCTTTTAAAATTTTTATTTATTCCAATTGTTACTTATAAACTGGTGAATTTTATATTGTATATCTGATTCATGACTAAGTTTAGAAAATGAAGCTAGATCTTGCATTGAGGCTGTGTGGATATGTGTGTGTCTTTGTCTCTGGATAATATTATTGAGATTAATTAGTAAATGTGCTCTATTTAATTGACTTAAAGAAAAGTGTGCTTACAAATCAAACAATTCCAAATTAAACTAAGTGAATTTCAGGTTCATGTGAACTGAAAAATGTTCAACATTGAATTATTACCTGGTAATATAGACATGTCTTTAGAACCATCAATAGGTAAAATACTTTTGTTGTACCTAGATTTACTAGAGGTCAAATAAGACTGTATTCTATCTATTGCAAATTTGTTAACAAGAAAAGGAACACAATGTGGAAAAAATTTTAAGGGAAGTGTTTTTGGTAAAAGAAGGTATGAAAAATAAAAAACTGCTGAAATAAGTGAGTTATGCATGATGAGAGGCTTCCCTGGTAGTTCAGCTGGTAAAGAATCCACCTGCAATGCAGGAGACCCTGGTTTGATTCCTGGGTTGGGAAGATCCCCTGGAGGAGGGCATGGCAACCCACTCCAGTATTCTTGCCTGGAGAATCCCCATGGACAGAGGAGCCTGGCTGGCTACAGTCCGTGGGGTTGCAAAGAGTCAGACACAACTGAGCAACTAAACAAGCATATTTGCTGTATTTTGGGGAAATTCCTCAGAGCTATCTTCACATTTATTCTCTTTTCTATTGTAGCCACTGTAGACCTTGCTGCTGCTGCTGCTAAGTCGCTTCAGTCATGTCTGACTCTGTGTGACCCCATAGACGGCAGCCCACCAGGCTCCCCTGTCCCTGGGATTCTCCAGGCAAGAATACTGGAGTGGGTTGCCATTTCCTTCTCCAATGTGTGAAAGTGAAAAGTGAAAGTGAAGTAGCTCAGCTGTGTCCAACTCTTAGCGACCCCATGGACTGCAGCCTACCAGGCTTCTCCATCCATGGGATTTTCCAGGCAAGAGTACTGGAGTGGGGTGCCATTGCCTTCTCCCAGACCTTATCCTGTCTGTATTATGTTATTTCAATGGCTATTCCAGGATTTTCTAATTGTATTTTAAAATGATTCTTTTAAAATATCAACTTGTTTGTGTTTCATTTCTTTCTGCTTCATAATTCTTTGCCTGTTCTTCGTAACATCATTCCTTCATTAATTTTGTGTGTGAGGCAGTTCCATTTTCTTCCAGAGTGAATTTATGTACTGAAGTTTGATCTTATAGGCTACTTTTATAGCATTTAGATGAAGTTTGGAATATAATTCAGTGAGAAGGTTATGTTTTGTTTGTTCTCTTTCTCTCTCTTGCTCTTTGCTCACATTTTCCTGCCTAGTTACTTTGAAGCTGTCTTTTTCAGCCAATCCTATCTCTATGGAATGGAACAAGATTTTCTATTACAGATTACAAGCCTTTGGTTCCAGAGTAAATTGAGACTATCACAGTTCCTGCATAGAGCCACTGGAAGATTTTGTTTTCTCCCTGGGACTTTCTTTCATTATTGTTTAGGATTTTCTTCTTCTTTCTCCTGACTTATATCCACTATGTCCTGGTTTCCATGTCTTACTCTTTTTTGGTTTACTCCCTCATTTTAGTGAATCATTACCTTTTTGGGAAAGAGTACATGTTCTGAAAATGTATTGATTCTACTCACATGCTTAATTGATAGTTTGGTTGTAGAACTATGTTGGAAAAAAATTGAAAGGTATTTAGAATTTGAAGGTATTATTTCACTTTTCTTTAGCCATTTGTGTTATCATTGAGGAATCTGATTCTGTTTTTATTCCCAATATTTTGTATGTGACCTACTTTTTCTCTTTGAAAGATTTTAGGCTTTCTATACCCTGATTTTCTGAATTTCACCATGATTTATCTTGGTATAGTCATTTGGGTGAGCATTCAATGAGTAATTTCAGTGTAAATTCATGCCCTTCAGTTCTGGGACATTTTCTTATATTTTTTACATAATGATTTCTTCTCATTTCTCTTTTCTCATTTTCTGAAATTCCTATTAATTGGATGTTAGATTTTAATTTTTAAATATTTTTCATTTTTTAATTCTAAATTTTTTTCTGTTGGGGGCAGTTTTTACAATTTTATCTTCAAACTATTTATTAAATATTTAAGAGCATTCTTTTCATTTTCAAGTGTGCTTTCTTGGCCTTGAGATATTCCTTTTTCATAGTATTTCTCTTTTAGTATTTTTATAGTATTTTATTGTAGTATTTATAGTATTTATTATTTTATAGTATTTTATTTAGTATTTTTTAGAATTTTTATAGTATTCACTATTTTTTGTTATATATCTGAGTATAAAATAGTGCTTTTGTTTTGTTTTTCTTTCTTATGCCTGCTGCACTGTCTCTCTTCTGTTACTTTTTCTTTTTTTTTACCAAAAAATATTCCTTTTTAAAAAATCTATATTTTGGGAGCCTTTTCTTATATTTCTTACTACCCTTGGCTCCCTGAAGTTTTTATATTTAAAGGCAAGGCACTTGAACATTGATTGGATTGCTTATTGATTAGTGGGCTTTATTGAAAGAACCTAAACGTCAATCTTGGTGACCATTTTTCTTGAATTTTTCCATTTCACTAGAGGGGAGAAAAGGCAATGGTGTAATTTCAGTATACATATGGGCATTCTGTCATTTAAGTCCACTGGATCTCCACCCTTTGTCCTAAGGACCAGTTCCTTTTGCATTTTTCTCGTTACTTATTTTTGAGTGGCATTGGCCATGTTGGGGATAGGATCAATTAAAATGAAGACCTATGGTCTATGGAGATATTTCTCACTCTCAGCTGATTTATTCAGTAAATGGAAAACTGACTCTCAGAATAATATCTCCCTTTTCTGCTATGGTCTAGTCTTCTCTCCAGGTTTCTCCTACTGTTGGAAAATCAACGAAATTAAAAGTGTCTTTCTTCTAAACTCTCCTTCAGCTTCTCTTCTTTCCCTTTTTGCCTACTTAAAAAATATTTTAGTATGGAAAATATAAAAATGTAATGCATATTTAAAAAGTAGACAGAATTTTGTAATGGTTCCTTCTATGTCCATCTTCCAGGGTGAGCAGTTATCAACTCAAGGCCAATCTTATCTCATCCATACCCTCACCTATACCTCTACCTCTTTATTTTGAAGTAAATCTTCAACACAGTATCAGTTTCATCCATAAATATTCCAGCATGATAAACTTTTAAAACATAACAGTATATACATTACACCTAAAAAAATTAACAAGATATTTCTTAATATCAAATACTCTCAGCTTCAAATTTCCAGTTGTCTTAAACATGTCTCAAGTGTGTTTTGTCTTTTTGCTTGAATCCAATAAACCTCTCCTTATATTTTATGTTTTTGAAGGGAGGATTTAGAGAAATTTTCAGGTTGATTTAACTTGGAAATTTTAGAATAACGAGCCATGATAATCTACTCCTACAAGTTCTTATGTGTAATTTAGTGATATTAACATGGTGCAGTGTCACTGGTCTCACATTAGGTTGATCCTATTAAAAAAAAAAAAAACCCAAAACTTTCCAGGACTCCCCTGGTGGCTCAGTGGTAAAGAACCCATGCAGGGGACATAAGTTCACATCTCTGGTGTGGAAAGATTCCACATAAGTCTGCATGCTGCAACTAAGATCTGATGCAGCCAAATTAAAAAAAAAAAAAAAAAGCTTTCCAGAAAACATCAAACTAATTCAGGTAGTATTGAATCTCCAACAACAACAAAAAGAAAAAAGGAAAACCCTATACTTTTATTCTTTTAAAATTTAAAATAGTGAAATGTACTATTCATATAAAAGAGTATACAGAGGAGTATATATACATATATATTTAACAGGTTTGTTCTTAAAAGAAATATAATTAGCTACCTTTCAGTTCTCTCTTTTAATTTTTCTAAGGCCTTGAGTAATCTGTACCCTCTGTTCTATTGCCCTCAGGATACAGAGGTTCTTAGAATTTTATATAATTGGGGACAAGGAAAGGTGCCCTAAAATATTTATGTAAGGCCAATATAGTTTATATAGTTTAACTTTTATTCACAGTCAAATATTCTACCCACTGAAACTAATAAAGAGGGGCTTTACTGTCTTTAATAAAAACTTAATAAAAATAGCAGCATATCCAAAGTGTTGGTCATCTAGGAAGTCTGAGTTGCAAGGAAACTGGCAGGGATGCCTACTCCAGAAAATTCTTTCTCATCACCTGTGATAGTGTCTGAAGTCCCACATTTGTATTTGCTCTGTTTAATCATGGACTCTTTTAGATATTCAAGATTCTCCCTTCCTACTGGTTACTCCATGAGGGATCATGTCTTTTTTTTTTTTTTTAACATTCCAATAAAACTTTATTTACACAGACAGGTAGACTAGATTCTATCCGTGGGCTTGCAGACTGTGCACTTGGCTCTAAAGAACCTTGAAGCCATCAAAACTGGTTGCACAGGTGTCCCAAAGATTGGTAAGGGCTCCATTCTGTCCCCTCCAAGAAGGACAAAAGTCAAGTTTTATTCTAATTATTTTGTATGGTGCTTTGGTGTTTTGATGTGCTTTTGAATGAGTGATCTCAATCCTCCCTTTTGTCCCTTCTCCCCTCTTTCTGTGTATATATCTCTAAATGCTTCCCATTCTTCTTCATTCTGTCCCTTTGAACTCACCGAATTAGGTAATTTTAGAGTAAGGCTCTTCCACATTCATCCTTGCTAAAATCCTGGCTTCCTTTCTGGGCCCTCGTCTATACAAGGGTAAGAGGCAATGTGCAGTGGTATAAAGAGCACTTGTCTGGATCATTGGGCAGAGCATGCCACCAGCTTGCTGTGTGACTTTGAGTAAATTACCTAACCTCTCTGAGCCTTCCTTTGCTCTTCCGTCAAATGAAGGAGTTGGTTAGTAATCTCTAAAATCCTTCCAGCTCTAAGCTTGTGATTTTAGGAAGCTGCAGCTTAAACTCTTGACAACTGTTTGTGGTCATGAAATAGGATGTCACTCACAGACCTTAATGAAACTGCCAGGAGGCCACAGAAATTAGCCACATGATCTTCTGTAGTTGGCAGCCTTCTGAAGCTGGGTGGGTAGGGTTACCAGCTAACTTCAAGAAATCTGAGCGCATATCCCACTAAGAGGAGAAAAGGAACACAAATGACTCCAGGAGGGGTCATGTCTTATCATTTGTACAGTTTCTGGCACACAGTAAGTGTTGAAAGAAATATCTGCTGAATAAATATTACGTAACAAGCTTTGCAGAGGACATTGGGAAGGATAATACTTGAAGTTCATGTTTGACTAACACTTGTTTGATAATTGAAGAGTAATCAACCTATAATTTTTTAACCAAGAAATATGAGCACTTTAAGCTAGATCACCCAGGCTCTTGGGAACTCTATTTTTCCAATTCTGGTTGCACTAGATTTTTGTAGGTAGGAGTTTGGACTTGAATTGAGCGATCAAAAAAGGAGACATTCGTTTTAAAGAGAATTTTTCTCTTTAAATTAATACCGTTTATTTCTTTAATTATGAGTGTAATAATTATTTGTATAATGCTTATCAAACAATTACTAGAAGTGTGCTTACATTTTTGTAAGTGCATATATAACCTTGCTATCCCTAGAGTGAAATGTAATTTCCACTATATATTAACTATCTTCATGAGGTACAAAATATTCCAGAATCCTTTATTAAGCTGTTTCAATATTCTCTGTATCCTGTCTCACTCTTTTAACCATCGTCTTTTCCTTCCTTTCTGTTTCCTTCCCTTTTTGTGTGCTACCCTTAACCTTCTAAAAAGAGGGCAAGAGTGGATGGAGGTTGTGTGATTCAGATGGAAGAAGAAAATACGGGAGAAACAAGTTTGGGATCGTATAAATACACAATCTAATTCTTTCACAACATGCAGGTTTGCATGGCTTTTTAGGTGAATATATAATGCAAGAGTGAAGTTGTAATGTGTGTACTTCAGAAAAGAGGGGTGAACTTTTTTAATGTGAAAAATGAAAAGCAAAAAATTACATCGAAACACAAAATAACTTCATCTTCCCAATTATCGTCTTTTTTGCTATTAGAAAAACCCTAGCTTCTCTTACCTCTGTGATGGGTGCACATGTCTGACCTGTATGAAAATGAAGACGGGTGAGAGGAGGACGATGTTTAACACAAAATAAAATCCACGCTGTGAACATATTCTTCATTCCATATTGGCATTCCTTTCTGTATCTATGGAAGATTTGTTTGTGTTTTATACAGGCATACTGGTAGAAGATATATAAACACATCGAATGTGTACTACCACTCATTTGCTTTTTCCAGGAGGAATCATGTAGACTAGTAGAAAGTGTGATAAGAAAAGTCCTTAAAGGCAAAGGGAGGATTCCACAGAATGTTTTTATTAAAGGATGGAGACAGCCTTGTGCTACGGTTACATGTCGATGTTTTCAAGAGCATGCTCTAAAAGGATGAAAAATGTTTACAATAAACATTTTAAAAGTTTTTTTTTTCAGTCAAACAGGAAATGTACTTCCTAAGAATGTATCAAACATGAAAGATAGGAAGCAAAAATTCGACCGTGGTATCACTTTTACTATTTAGGCATATCCCTCCGCTCCAGGGGTTATTATTATTTTTTTGTTTGTTTTTAAAAAGGCAGTTTCCGCCATAAAAACCTCCACCCCCTCCCGAGGAAAGTAATTTATGTAAAAAAGTGAGGTCAGTTAATAGGCTTGATTTCAGAAATCCACTAAAGGACAGAAGAGCCTTACTGGCCTCTGGGGGAAACCTAATCATATTAATTGACCTCTTTGTCCAGCCGTACGTGGGGGAAGGATTCTTTTGATGGGGATTAGAGGCTTCCTTGTTGAACGCTGGTTTTCAGGTAACTTATTAAATATGTCATGTTTGGGGTTGACTATGTCGTCCAGAGCTGCTTATAGCAGCTTCCTTCATTGACATGAGCTGCAATGGCTGCTACACCCTCCGTGCCAAAAGCAAAGGGTGGGGGAGACGCCATTTGCAAAGCCGGAAATGATTAAAATCTCAGGTTGAGGCCATTCCCAGTAAGCAAAGGATTGCCAAGAGCACAGTTCCTGCTTCTGGTGTCTCCCCTGAAGAGCACAGACTGGACGTGTGTCTCTCACTCTATTGGTAGTAGGCTCTCCCCACCGCTTGGTGAGCCAAAGGGGGAGCGAGCCACTACTGAGGCAGGCACCCGGGAAGCGCGCTTAATTAGAAAGGTCAGCGGCAAGCCCAATTCAGCGGCCTAGTCTAACCAGGGTGAGGGGCGGACCCTGCCGGCCTCCGTCCTCTTCCGCTCGACTCAGGTGCGGAACGGATCCCTCCGCCACAGCAAGCGCTCCCGGTAGCGCTCCGATCGGCTTTTCGGCAATACCCGGATGGAAGCATAATGGCCGCCATCAGGGACTCGCAGGCAATGGGGACCACGACAGGTATTCCCCGTGAGCTGGGCCACTCAGGCCTGTTAGGATGCCGGGACTTGTAGAGAACCAGTCAGGGGGCAAAGGGCGAGTTTGTGGGGGCTGCAAAGCCCCCACGAACTCGCTCGGGGCTCCGCCTCTTGTGATAGGAAGCGTCTGTTAAATAGTCCCGGCCATTCAGCGCTTCCGCCTAACTTGTCGCAAAGTTTTTCTAGAGAAGTCAGTCCTTTGACTCGGCGCTCTTGCAGCCTGCCAGAGCTAATCTTCAGCGTTTTAGCCTGGGCTTGCTTTACGTCGGGGTTTTTTGAACTCCGCACTCTCCCACAGTCCAGGAGCTGGAACGGGAACGCGGCTCAGTGTGCCTCCGCGCGCCCGAGTGGTAGCCGAGCCCCGGAGGAAGGGGCGGATCGGGCGCGGTGTTTGGGACGGAGCGGGGCGCGCGGCGCTCGAAGCACTTACTCGGCGCGTTCCGGGACTGGTGGAGACTGCATGGGTACCCCTCAGACCGCACCCTTCGAGCTGTAGGTTCGCAGGCCCAAGGCAGCCCTACTCGACGGCTCCCCATTGTGGGTTCAGTTTTTGGTCTTTGGAGATCTTTTTTTTTCTTCCAGATATGCTCACCTCTGTGGCGCGCGTTCCCTTCTCCAGAGTTGGCCACGGGCGCTCTTCCGTGCAGACCCCAACCACACCCAGTGGCAGATGGATTTCTTTGTAACTGGCTTTCTTACTCGTAGGGTCCATTTTGAGTTTGTTCTTAACATGATGGTCCTCAGTGTCAAGTAGACAGTCTTCTTAGATGACTATGGTAATTGGAAATATATAAGGTGACTGACTGTATGTAAGGTAAATGTTATAACTCTTAAGTAGACCAATGGAGCAGATACGGCAGCTGTAAGGTTCTGAGTGCAAAAATTAAGGTTCAGGTTTTTTTAAAGGTTTAAATTTGGGAGCATTTAGTGTTTGTGAGTTATTAGCGAAAACATTCTTTGGGTATGTTTGGCTATAAAAACTTTAAAAAAAACTGTAGAAAAATAAATCAAGTCATTGTTTGAAGAATACATAATAATGTTGAACTTTATACGGTTGTCACAGTGATGAAACATGCCACCAAGCTGTATACCAGTGTGAGAATTTTCTTAGAGCGTCTATGTTTTGGGCTTAGTGTACTGATAAAGTTGAATTGTTTTTCAGGCAGGAAGGGATCTGACTTGAGTGTCCTCTAAAGTTTTTGTCTTCAAGTTGAACATTTAGCAACCCCTAAATTGATTCAATGAGATACCCTAACGTCTTTCAGAGTTGTTAACTGCAAATCAGTTGAAGTGGATTCATTATCTTTCAGCAAAACGGGATTTTCCTGAAATTCAATAAGACATTGCCTTGTATTAACATTTTCAGGGGGTTAGCATTTCACGAGGACGGTAAGCATAGTGGACCATGTTGATTTTTGTTAAAATTCTTGTAAATGAGTTCCAGATTTAGAAAATTAACAAAGAGTGTGGAGAGGGAGAAAATGTAGGTATCTAACCTATTTTGCACGTCCAAATTTTTCTTTCTTGTTGCCATGGAAGTAAGTATAAATATCAATTCAGAACGCTTTATGTCTTTTTAGGGAAGGATAAAAGGACAGCAACAAGAGTATATATCTGCTGTGAACATTGATAATGTATGAGCTTTTAAATGCTTGAGATTTTTATCATCACACTTCAGATCTTCTATCCTCTCTGGTAGCAGTATGGTGTATTGTGATCCCCCAAGTTTTTATATCTTGAAACATTCCAGAGGGGATATATTTTAGAATAAGTCTGCAGTTTGACTTCGCTCTTTTAATTTACTTTTATGGTTTACTTTTCTGTTTGTAACTGTTTATGTTGAAGCATTGTGTGCTATAGATCACCTAATACAACTTTTTTGTTTAGTGATAAAAGACTGGGACCTTCCCCAGTTTCCTTCAGTTACTCTACTAAAAGTTTTTGGCAAAGCACTATAAATAACAACAAAAAAAGAGTTAAAGTCGAAAATTTTCTTAATTATCTTATCCCAGGTGTGTAGGCTGTGAGTATTTCAGTTCTGTGTGGGGTATTGACTTCACATGGTGAGCAGTTTTCATGGGACCTTAGAAATGAGAATTAAGAGGTAGCATTGTCACGGTAGGGTATCTGGATTGGAATCAGATCCAGATTCTAATTCTCACTTTGTGAGTTGGGACAAGACATTTTCCCTATCATGTAATAAATGAAGATAATGAGATTGATTTTAAACTCCCTTTTAAGCCTTGAGTTTTGTGACTTTTGTAAATTTATGACATGTTATCACTGAGTATCAATGATAGGTTATTTAAGTGCAGAGTTTTTTTTTCCAAATTTATATACCTATGTTGACTATGAAGCATAATTGAATCAAAAGCTTAAGAACATTTTACTGAGTGTTTTCGCAGTCACAGTTTTAAAATTTTGGTCTTCATTTCCAGATTTCATCTCTTCTTTTGATCACTCTTCCTGATTGTGGCTTTGTCCAAGCATTAAATTGTGTGCCTTCTGTTCCTTGAAGAAAGAGGTATGGTGAAGATTGAAGTATTGTAGTATACAATCTATTAAGTAGTAAGTTAGTATGTTTTAATATTAGACTGAATAGAATAATTATATGAGTTTTCCTAAGTTATAGTTTTATTTTTGGCCTAAGTGTAATATACACATGGGTTTTCATGTTAATGTAAGCAAAAAAAGTAGGTTTTTTCATAGTTGAAGTTTTAATATTTCATTAGAAATCTAAAGATGATTTTAACTCTTATCATCCTTATAAATGTAAAGATGATGTTACTGGGCTCCTGGGTAATGAATGATGGAGATAAATATGGTAAGAAGATGTTTTGAAGCTGTATAAATGGTCAGAAGAGTGTTTGTGTTTTGTTCCAGTAAGTGCAAAGTAATGCACCCAAAGAAAAATTATCTAATGTATATTTGTATTGTGATTAATGATAACATTCTGAGTCAGAAAAGGGACTTAGGAATCACTATAGAGTTAAGGCTGTTTTCCTGGAAACAGTCATCTGAGTATCCTAGTGTAGACAAAAAGAAGGAAAAATACTTACCAACAAATCCATGGTGATGTAAGGAATGTTTTGCACTCAGTGGAAAATACCGTACCCTTGTACAAAAACATGGCTTATCTATCTGTTGAAACACAGGTGCCTCTTGCTGTTTTGTGTTCAGTAGGTTCTGGGCTATCACAGTATTATACAATTCCCCTCACCAGATGTGTATCCATAACTATAACTGTGGTATAAATGATACCAGGTTAACATTTATGTTCCTTTACCTGTGTCATTTCTTATATGATATTTGTTTGATCTCTTACCATCTGAGATTCACATGGATAAACATACTGCTCCTGAGTAGAGAAAGTAAATACTGAGTGCCAAGAGTATTCTTTACTAGGTGTGAGCCAAACTACTCAGAAAAAGTAACGTGATGAACAATGAGAGCTTCAAATTTAATGAATAAGAGACTGCTGTATGGTGACTGGCCAAAATGATTTGAATTATTTGAACTTAAAAATTGTGAGAAAAGTCTGACTAAAATTTTAAGATCGTGATTGATATGATTGCTTGAAACAGATGTTGGAATATTGGAATGCAGGTTAATGACTTGAAGCTTAGGAAAATTAAGTGGGTTTCACATGGGTCTCATTTCAAGAAGTACTAATAGCTGAAAACTTATATTGGCTTTTTGGAAAGTCAGATAGTTTCAAAATAGTGGTAAAGTCATCACCATTTCCTAATTAATTGCTAGTTGTTGGAGGTTATGGCTGGCACATGTGTATATATATGTACATGTGTGTGTGTGTGCATGTATGTTGTTTCCTCAGCTCAGTATCTCTTCATTTGGGAATCATCCATTCCCTGTTAAGAGTAGTTGGTGGTTTATCTTACCAGTCCGTCTTATAACTCATCCTTGTTGCAACAATGATTACCTGTTACTCAAGCAGAACCAGTCAAAATCCTTTGAAATTGATGTATGAATGCTGGGGAAAAGGTGATCCCTATTCTCAAACATTGTTAATCTGGGGGGATGCTAGTGACTTTCTTTCCCACATATATGAGAATCCCATCTGTAGTAGGTGAAAGTGAAGCCATATAGAGATCAGAGATAGATGGAGATAGAGTACTACTTTTAGTCTCAGGAACGATGGTATCAGATATGTGTGGTTTTCTTTTGATTCTGTCTGCTAGCTTGGTGTCCTTTCCAGTCCCTGGGGCCACAATTCTGCATATAAATTAGTTTGAATTAGATTGTAGCAGAAAAAATCCTGATGAATATATGGCCCTTAGGAATTTAAGATCTGTAACCAAGATGATCATTCATATCCATCCACAATTTGCCCTTTTCCTCTACCTTATAAGAGCTGTACTTTAATCATACATACTTTAGTGAATGCATTCATTCACTGTATATGTATTTAGTCCTTTGTTCAACCTGCAGATATTTATTGATTACATAGTAGTATGTGCAAGTATGTGCACCTGCCTGTGTAGGCGAGGACTATACATACTAGACTGAGTGGATGGTGGGCTTTCTCTAATACACCACATTTTTATGTAATAGGTTGCATAGGTCAACAAGCATGTGTTGAGAACTGTTGTACTGTTATGCTGTACTTAGCTTTTTAGTAATATATAAGAGGATGTCTTTGTCTTCAGAGTGCTTATAGTTCAGTTAAGGCATCCAGATTGATGTACATGAAACATAACACAAACAGCTTAAAAAGATAAATGAATGCATAGTTGTATGGGTTGTAAGTCTGAGTTCTGATAGAAAGTTAGTGAGGATTGGCCCAGTCTAGGAAAGTTTTTTGAAGGAGGTATAATTTCAAATGGATTTTGACTTATGAATTGGGTTTTGATAGACATAAAGAGTAGTTGAAGAACAGATGTAATGATTGAGGGCTGATCCGAGATGGGTAAGAGATTGGTTTGACAGTAACAATTTATATTTTGGGAAAATGAGAGATAATGGGGAATAAGGCTGGCTGTTTTAGGTAAACCTATATATGAAGTATTTGGAAAGCCAGGCAGAAATTTTGCTTCTTTTTACTGAAGTGGGGCTTTCTTTGAGTAAAATGCTTATATTTCTTTCAGTGTGATGCTATTTTGTGATGCTAAGATATAAAATAAGTTTATTCAACTGGGTGTGCATTTATTTGTCATGGAAAAGATCTTGTTGCTAATCCGTCCATCTGCCTTGAAAATTAAAAAGGTAATGAACCTGCAGTGCTGTTCATTATGTGCAATTAGTTTATTTCTTCTTACTGCCTCCTTTTTGAAAGATCCCTTAGTACAGTGGCGAAACATACCCCGTCCCTAGAGATAAAGCTAGTTCAAAACTAATGTAGCAGTAGTTATAAAAACATTTGAAAAGAGATAAGGAGTGAAATTAAAGTAATGTTTGATTACTCCAGATATTAGGATTGATGTATAGGTTAATGTGTCATTCTCATTAAATGCTGTTGTATTCTAGTATACCAGGGTTGGCCGACTTTGGCTGTAAATGACTAGGTGGTATATACTGTAAGTTTTATGGGCCATACAGTTTCTATTGCACCTGTCAGTTGCTGTGTAACACCAAAGCAGCCATAGGCAATATGTAAATGAATGAATGTGGCTGTGTTCCAGTGAAACTTAATTTACAAAAACAGGCAGCAGGCCAGAGCTGACTGTTGACTATAGTTTGCCAACCCCTGTCGTAGACTTAATGAGACATTTCATTCCACAACCTCTCACAATAACATCTACCCACCTGCTGACATCTTTTTCCTTCTCTCCAGTAACTGTAGATGAATTATCTTTATTCTTTAAGTTCAGCTCTCCCACTTGTTCACTAGATTACATTTCTTCTCACTTACTGAAGGACATTACTTTGTTCTTGTTCATTGTTCAGTTGCTCAGTTGTGTCCAACTCTTTGCTGCCCCATGGACTGCAGCATGCCAGGCTTCCCTGTCCGTCACCATCTCCCAAAGTTTGCTCAAACTCATGTCCATCAAGTCAGTGATGCCATACAACTATCTTGTCCTCTGTTGTCCCCTTCTCTTGCCTTCAATCTTTCCCAGCATCAGGGCCTTTTCTAATGAGTCAGCTCTTTGCATCAGGTGGCCAAAGTATTGGAGCTTGAAGGACATTGCCACTGCATTTCTTTTCTTTCTCTCTTCCATCAGTGATTTTAACAGTTTTACTGGATCATTTTTTATAAGCATGCAATCATACTATCATTTCTTTTACCTTTAAAAAACAAACAAACAAAAAACTCCCAACTCCTCTGTTTCTTGGTCCTTTGTAGTAAAATTCCTTGAAAGAGTTATCTGTACTACATCTCTGCTTCTATTCCCATTTTCTCTTAAATTAATACTTGTGAACCTTTCTCTATAACTCCACTTGAAACCATTCTAATCAGTGTCACTAGCACTCTTGACATAAAGTCCAGTGGTCAGTTCTCAGTCTTCGTCTTATTTGACAGAGTTGATCGTTATGATTCTGGAACCACTTTCTTCAGTTTGCTTTGAGGGTCCCAGTCTGCTAATTTACCTTCATTCTCACTGGTCTTTTCTTTCAGTCATACCAGCTCTTCTCTTTTTCCTCTAAATGTTACAATATCTCAAGGCTCAGGCCTTGGACTTCTCTCTTTTTTTACTTATCCTTTGGTGATTTCATTCAGTTCTACATATAGAAATAACACACACATGCTTATTATACACACACACTAATAACTCTTCCAATTTTATGTTACACCTAGAGCTCTGTATTCAGTTATACGTCCCATGTTTCCACTTGGATGTCAACTAGATATCTCAGATTCTACATGGCCAAGACCAAACTCTTCATATACTTTCCAAACCTACCACCCTCACACCATCTTTCCTTAGTAAATAGCAACTCATTTCTTCCAGTTGGTGAGGTCAGAACTTTCAGAGTTAATCCTTGATGTGTTTCTTTATCTCGTGGACCAAATTTAGTCTGTTAGCAAATCCTGTAGTCTCAATCTTCAAAGTATGTTCAAAATCTGACCATTGCATCATTGTCTTTACCAAATTACCATCTCTTACCTGGGTAGTTGTAGTATAATAATCTCCAAAGTGATCTTGTTTCTGTTTGTGTGTGTATGCTAAAATCGCTTCAGTCATGTCCAACTCCATGTGGCAAGTCACATGTGACTCCATGTGACATGTGATTCCATGTGACTGCAGCCTGCCAGGCTCCTCTGTCCATGAGATTCTCCAGGCCAAAGTTCTGGAGTGGGTTGCCATTTCCTCCTCAAGGGATCTTCCTGACCCAGGGATCGAACCTGCTTCTCTTATGTCTGTCTGCCTTGGCAGGCAAGTTCCTTACCAGTAGAGCTACCTGAGAAGCTTCTGTTTTTAACCTCCTTCTCAAATACCATGTTCTTAACATAGCAGCCAGAGTGATCTTTTTAAAAAACAATTCAGCTCATGTTACTTCTCTACCCAAAATGCTCTAGCAGCTTTCCTCATTGTATCTGTGACCTCATCTTCCTCTGGTTGCTTTCCCTGTGGTGCTTTCTGTTCCCGTCGCACTGACTGTCTTCTTGCTATTCCCCGAACGTGTTAGGCATGCTGCACACTCAGGATGTTGGCACTTACTCTTTCTTCTTTAGAATGCTGTCTGCTTCAACTCCTTAAGATCTTAGCTCAAATAAGACCTTTTCAAGTGAGGTCTCCCTGACTTTGTATTTAAAATTGGAATTTTTTGGTTCCACCTCTCCTTTGCTGCTTTATTTTTCTCCACAGCACTTGTCACCTTTGACTGTATTATATGATTTACCTACTTGTTTATTATGTAAATAATCAGAGTGTTAGCTCCATGAGGGGAGGGAGTTTTGTCTGTTTCATTCACTGCTGTATTCCCAGTGTTTAGAACAAAGACTGGCACTTATTTGGTGCTAGCTGCAAGCCCAGCACTGTACAAGATGCTGGCCATATGGCCAAGAACCTGGTAGGTATAGTCCATATACTTACGTAGTGCTTATTCCAGTGGTAGAGACAGATGGGAAATAAATTGACAAATACATAAAATATTTCCAGAGGGGAAAATGTTATAGAAAAATAAATATGAGGGGCTAAAATAGAAAACAGTTTTTTTGTTTATTTGAGGAAGGAATGGCTTATAGGTTGAGGAAAGCCTCTCTGAGATGGTGACATTTGAACTGCCTCAAAGATAAGAGGAATCTCGTCATTTGAGGAATGGAAGAGAGACTGTTTCAAGCAGGGAGTAGCAGGTGCAGAGAAAGGCATGAGATAAGAAAGATAGGAGAGAAGTATTTGAGAAACTGAAAGACTCTCTATGTATGGTAGCTTGTGCTGTGTGCTTAGTCGCTCAGTCATGTCCAACTCTTTGTGAATCTGTGGACTGGAACCCGCCAGGCTCCTGTCCATGAGAATTCTCCAGGCAAGGATACTGGAATGGCTTGTCATTCCCTCCTCCAGGGGATCTTCCCAATCCAGGGATTGAACCCAGGTCTCCCACATTGCAGGCGGATTCTTTACCGTCTGAGCCACCAGGGAAGCCCTGGAGTATATTTACAGATGGGGAGAGTGGTGTGAGATGAAGTTGAAGACAAGGGTCCAGGACCGTATGTCACTGTTGCTCGCAGGCCTTGGCCAAGAGATTGTATTTTACTTGCTAAGTGCTTTGGGAAGCCCCTAAGGAATTTTAAGTGGAGAACACTGTGATCTATTTTATATTAAGATCACTTTTGCTCCATTGTGGAGAATGGATTCAGAGAAGGGTGATGTGCAAGGTGGGAAGCATGAATGCCAGTCCAAGTTAGAGATGACAGTGGGCTAATATGATGCCAGTGGGGATGGAGAGAAGAAAATAATAAACGAATTAGAATTTGTTAGGTCCCTGTGTATCCAGTCTTTCTTGGGTTTTGTGAGGGATAAATATGAAATATAACTTGTCTTTAAGAAGCTTATAAGTTATCTTGGGAGGTAAAACTTGTAAAAGGAAATGATGTAACTATAAAACAGTTTATAGTAAAATGATACACAGTGCCTGTCCTTTAAATGGATATTCAGAGAAGGGACAGATCAGTGTGTGCTGCAGAAGATTTCATGTGCATGTAGAAAGTAGAATTAGAAAAGAAGTTTGACCAGAATTGAGTGAAGAGGCAGAGAAGGGGATGACAAGCCTGGTGAAAGGAAACAGCATGAACATAAAGAAAAGTGGGTATGTAGGGGAGCAGAAAGCATCGTATATATTGGGCTCTGTGTGTGTGTGTGTGTGTGTGTGTGTGTGTGTGTGTGTGTGTATTCAGTGAGCAGTTGTAGTTTCTGAGAGTAATAAGAAGTAAGACTCATCTGAACCAGGAACTGCTTCTGTGTTTTAATTTTTATTTTAAACCCCTTCACTGTATACCAATATTGTATACCAATTGTATACCAGCCTCCCTTAGTGGCATGTGGCTCACATGTACACTAGCATTTTTAGTATTTCTGTATCTGTACTTGATCACATTTGCATACTTAACCTTTTTTTTTTTTGTCTCTTTTTTTTATGTTTAAGATGGTCATTAGGCCACAATGATTTGAGGGGAACCAACTTCAATATAAATTTCTACAAAATTTAATCTTTAACTTTAAAATGTGATAGGTATTAGCTTCTGGGGTAAACTTTTGAAAAACTTGAAACAGCTACAAAAAGAGTAAGCCCAAAATGTTCTAAGTCATGAAAAGATAATAGTTATTATTTTGAAGACACTAAAACACTGCTTTGAAAATAAGAGTTTTAGTTTTTTGTGTGTTCTTTACGTTTTTAGGTAAGCTCTTCCTGCTTCATGCACTTGGTTCTATCTCTGGTTGCATATTTATATGACCATTCTACACTCTGTTATCTCTGCAGACAAAAATTCAATTAAGTCAAGAAATAAAATAGTTTTAAAAAATAATGACTAGTTAGTTTTCCTAACTGTGTAATGTGACAAGTTTCAGAGCTAGATGCTGAGTCACAAATAGGCTCAGTTAAACTCAGGAGGTTTTTAGTTCTGTGTTTAATGTTTAAGCAACTAGACTGTTGTAAGTAGCACATAGATTCTTCCTTTTTAATACGTTTACACTAAAACTGAACACTGTAGAATGTCTTTGCTTTTTAATCTGTTAAAGAAAATAAAACTCTCTAGGAATGGTTCTTTTGATTCACTCTAAGTCTTTATCCTTGGCATTTTACTTTGGGAATCATCTTTTTAAAAGTTTCTCTGTACCTACTGTGTGATTCCTAATGTATGCTAACACTGCCAGTTCTTTGGTTCCTCTCTCTTTATTTGGATTGTCACTTAGTTCTCTTAGTTTTCTCCCTTCTGTTTTTACTCTCTTCCTCGAATATATCTTGCTTTCTGTTTTCTAGTAGCATTCTATACTATTTCTAAAATATTGCTTTTGTAACTCTGTTCATGAACTGACAAGAATGGCTCCTTGTTACCTTTCAGTTTAAGTTCAGATTTGTCCTCTACGGTCCTCTTACTTAACCTTCCCATTTTCTCTACAATCTAGATTTTACAGTTCTTGCAGTGTTTCTTTTTTGTTTTTCTGGGCTTGATGACCTTTGCTCCTTTCTTACATGTTTAAGCCTCACTACTCTATAAAGGATTGTCATAAAATCTACCTTTCTGTGAAGTAGATACAGTCAGCATTGATCTGTTAACTTAAAGTCTTAAGAACCTTTGGTTACAAGTAATACCTAGTAGCTTAAGTTAGTTTACACTAGTGTCAGCTGAAAAGTGAGAGTGAAAGTCGCTCAGTCGTGTCCAACTCTTTCCGACCCCATGGACCCATGGAATTCTCCAGGCCAGGATACTAGAGTGGGTAGCCGTTCCCTTCTCCAGGGGATCTTCCCAACCCAGGGATCGAACCCAGGTCTCCTGCATTGCCGGTGGATTTTTCACCAGTTGAGCCACAAGGGAAGCCCGTCAACTGAAAAGGGGGAATGATACTGGGGTTGGCCAAAATATTTGTTCAGGTTTTTCCAGAACATCTTACAGAAAAACCCAAATGAACTTGTTGGCCAACCCAATATTAATGATACAGAGTTTCCTAGAATTCAAGGGCAGGAATATGAGCAGGTCTCAGTAAAAACTTGTAGTGACATTACTCCATAGGTTTTAGTCAAGGTTCTTAGGAGATCTGATGATTACCTTCCTGTTGTTTTGGTATGTTTTGTTTTTTGTTTTTGTTTTGTTTTATCTTGTTTTGCGTTGCTCTCCTGTCATTCCTTAAAAAAATTTTTTTAACCTGTTATCATTAGCTTAAAGGGTATCTTTACTATAGACTTGTCTGTTTACAAACATGTACTCACTCACAGGATCTTTCCTTTGGATGTAAAAATGAGGATCTTTCCTGTTAATTTAAAAATATATTACATGCCTTAATCTGCAACTTCCTTTTTTGAAAACTAAAAAAATTTCACAAGTCAATTCAATACATACACCTCATTCTTTATGTTGTTTTCATGTGGATGTTCCATAATTTACTTAATTATTTTCCTATTCATGGACATTTAAGTGCTTAAGATATGTATTTAAGATACATATCCATGTTTTGCTTTTACTTCTGTAGGATAGATTGTTAAAAGTAACTTTTCTGGGGGAGTATATTTTAAAAATGTGAAGGAAATTGATTTTTTTCAAGGAAAACAAAAACTGCCAAAAGTGATTCAAGCAGTAGAAAACTCAAAGATCCCAGAAACCATAGAAGAACTTACAAAGATTGTAATGTCTAAAATTTAAAGATATCCCAGGCCCATATGGTGTATTTGCAGTCTGTGTAATTTTAAAGAGTGGACAAGTCTCATGTTTAGTGAACTATTCCAGAGCAGATGAAATGATGGAAGGTACCTTCACTGATTTTACAAATTCTCCATACCAAGTCAAAACTTAATGAGAGGACTAAAATTTTGTCAGATTAAAACCAGTGCTTTAAGAATAATATACTTAACTAATGCAAAAACAGTTCAACATTATACTTGTTATTTATTTCTTTGTGCAGTATATAGAAAAAAACCAAATTTAGATTGATGTTATAATTTTTATTCTTTTAACAGTATGCCTCGATCAGGAATCATATTATTAACTAAATACCACTTGTTTTCTATATAAAATACATAAAACTTATTTTGTATAACAACAGTGCATATATAACTGCTATTTTTGTGGTGCCAGCTCCCTTTACTTACTTTTTAGATAACTTTATGGCTCTCAAATTAATTGTTAAAAGAAATTTCATAGCATGAATTTATGAAGAACAGTGACATCTAATAGCATAGTTCTTCATTATCTGAGTATTACATTTGCCATTAGCTTTGTAACTGTTTACAGTCTTTTCTGAAGTGATGTGATTGGTTACTTATGTGTTGATAAGAGGAGTATGTTGAATATACCTGTTTTGTTTTAACTTCTTGTCCACCTTTAGTGTCAACATTCTTCAATTTTTTTTATTGGTGTCAAGTTTACTATTTTGAGTTTGTTCAGGAAAAGCTTAGTTCGTTTACCTCAAACTCACTTACTTTGAGAATTCCAAAAGTTTCATGGATTCATGCTGC
This sequence comes from Odocoileus virginianus, assembly GCF_023699985.2. Lineage (NCBI taxonomy): Eukaryota > Metazoa > Chordata > Mammalia > Artiodactyla > Cervidae > Odocoileus > Odocoileus virginianus. The sequence goes on from NC_069680.1 coordinate 882,385, forward strand.
TTTTTCTTAAAGTTTCATAGTAGTGTGGTCTTGGAATCATTCTTGTTACATCCAAATGTTAGGCTATAGTAATGGAGGCCATAGTAATCCAAGGATATTTTAAGAAACACTAACCCAAGGATAACCAATGATCACTATAAACATTTTTTATGTATATATTCTTGACTACTAAGAGTTTTTAGTGTTCCATGTGTCTGTTTACTCATCTGTTCTCTACCATCTATTAACAGTTGAACAAATTAAATCCTGATATGGCCACTGTTTTGATTTTTTTGTTTTTCACTTAATATGTCTTCCCTATTACTAAGTGTGGGTTTACTGTGTTGTTTTAAAAATTAAAGAATATTCCATTGAATAGAAATACCATTATTTATTTATTGGTAAGCTTTTAATTATTTTTAATGTTGTGATTTTGTAAACAGTGCTCCCATGAACATCTGATTATTACTTTTAGGGTAGATTTCTAGGGGTGAATCAGAAGTTAAAGCACTCTCTCCCCAGGCATATATGTAGATGTAGATATGTTTATTTTATGAAATTATAATGTTTATAATAAATACATATATTTTACAAACTGTTTTTATGAAAGTTCTGTCAGATTATTCTTATCATTAGTATATCATAGTATATCTCTTACCAGAAAATAAAATTTTAAAAAGAAAGGATAAAAACAAGTTCAAATTTTTATTGTTGGATTCAACAGACAAACTTAACACTGTAAAATTGCTGTTTTAGTTTCTAAATGCTTACTCAGTTTCTCTACAAATATTGTAATGGACTGGTGACAAATGGCTCATGTATTATCAGCAGACCACAATTTTAGTAGCAGTATTTAGCCCTGTTTTAACTGGGGCATGGGATGGGGTTTGTGTCTCATAAGTATATGGTCATTTAATCCTCTAGCTTTTGGTGTGGTGCCCACTTTCTCAGCTGTGCTGGTATCCTGTGTATCAGAAATTCTATTTTACTTTTCCGCAGTGAATACCTGTGACTTCTGTGGTGGGGGAAGAGCAGTAACCTAGCATGATGGAATGGGGCAGAGAGTCTTAGCATCCAGCCAAAACCCAAGCAGCTTCTCCACATTTCTGTGTTAGCCTCCACTTCCTCTTCTCTTCCCATCTCAGTGTCACTTGGTGCTGCCAGCTCCTAAGTCTTTTGAAGATTCAGAGTGTAAAATGGGCTGGTTCTTAGTTTCCCCCTCTGTCTGCCTAATTGTGTAAAGTCATTTACTGTCTACTTACCTGCTTTCCAGTATCTAGAATTTTGTTGTTATTGTCACTTCTTCTGTTTCCCATTGTTATTTTTTAAGGGCTTCTTATATATTTGTCATTTTTCTTAACTGTATTTACAAAAAAATTATACTTTTGTAGATGTTACAGTTGACAGGTACTTCTATATCACATTATTTTATAGTTATTTTTTCTAACTGAAATTTGATTTTTGCTGAAGTATTAATATTTACTTAAAACTTCTTTCTAGAAACAGTACATATGTAGTGTATTCTCTGAATCTTCCCATATCTAAAATTGTGTTTTTCTCCCATATGTGAGCGTTTTCCTGGGTATAGAATTAGTTCTTGAGTTAATTATTTTCCCTAGAACTCTAAAACTGTTATTTCATTGTCTTCTAGCATTTAGAATTGTGAGTATAATGTCTGATTAATATTGCTGTCTGCTTTAAGTTGGTGTTGGGAATATCTTTTTAGATAACTCCCTTTCCACCTTTTTTTTTTTTTTTGGTAAAATTTCATTTTTACCTTTTAAACTGAAACATTTTACTAGAATAAGTTTAGATACTGAGTTTTATTTTCTTATACACTAATAATCTTGCCTGTCATTTGGGGAGCCTTTGATTTTGAAAATTCAAGGCTTTTAAAAAAAAAAGAAAGCAATAACTCAGTGTAGTTTTTTCCTCTTGTTTTCAAAACCATTATTTCTCCCCCATCTACTTTGTTCTTTTTCCTGGCAGTACTTTTGTTGTTGTGTTTTTTTTTCCCCCTCAGTATCCTAGCTCAGGTCTTACTGAGATTGCCAATCATTACTTGATTGTTTTGGTAAAGCTTTCTCCTTTTTCCTGCAGTAATTTTAACAGTAATTATGTTTCTCATGCTGAATGAGAGAATGGGTGAGGTTTCTCTGAGTGTTTCAGTCATTTTCCCTTTTTTGAGCTGCTGCATCCAGTGATGTTTCTGCTGGCTATCTTTTTTGATTGCATTGGGAGCTGAAGTGTATTGTTGGAGAATAAACCAAGATTTTCTTAGTGTTTTGGGTTAGACAGAATCGGGAAAGTTGACATAATTTTTTCTAACAGCTTAGAGATACTAACTGACTTACATGTAGGAAGAGCAGCTCTGTTAAACAGAACAAGATGGGCATGGGTTTAGGAAGATGTATTTTTATTCAGAAATGATGCTTCTTTACATCTCTCCTGACAGCTGGTGCTAGCAACTCTCAGTTCCGTCTGGTCTGTGGACCCAGCTCAGAGCTCTGGATTTGTTCTCTTCCCATACATGAGCTGGAGCCTTCTGTCACCCCAGAGTGCTTCATGCAATCTTCCTCTCAAGTCCTCACTTCTCTCCCAAGGTATGTATAGGAGAGGGAGTGGCTGGAATCAATACTTCCCTACTTAGAACATGATGGACACTCACTGCATATTGGTCGAATGAATATCCTTCATTCAACCAGGGAAGTGTGCTTCCTCTTTGAAAGTGATGCGTTAAAAGGGTTGCTATGTCTGCATTTGTTTTCACTCTTCTCTCGCTGGACCTTTACCTTCCAAACACCTTGTGGCAACTGTATGAAATATATTTTAGATTCTTGACATTTTATAGAACTTTTTAAATTATATTTTTTAGTTTATATTTCAGTGAACAGTTGGGAAAGGAAGACCATCAAATGGCTTGAGTTGCCATCTTGATGCAGCAAATACTCTGGGTTACTTTTTAAAGGGCCAGTCATACTTTAAACAAATAGTATTATTTTAAGGCTTGAGAAGATGTTGGTCAAGTCTTATGAGATAATAATACATATATAGAAGGCGGTAATTTAAATAAGGGATTTAAAATCAGTAATCTTTGTTGGTGAGATAGAGAGTGGTCTTTAGTAAAGAGTATTAGCTAATAGGTTGAAAGATTAAAATTATAATAAAATTTCTTTCCTTTTTTTAAAAATGGAACACATTTTTTCCCCATAGGTGGCAATCCTCATAAAATTTGGTACCAGGTGTCGTGTTTGATTGCTTTCACATAAAACAGGTTGAACACAGTTGAAGACAAAAGAGATTCTCCAAACTTAAAATGTGAGGGCAAATAAACCCCAAGATACATAAAATACTAATCTCTATTGGTGCCATATTATACATGCCATATATTAAATATAAAAAATAATCACATTCAACATTATTAGCAGTTATCAGACTTAAGTAAAAGCTAAATGGATTTCTTAATAAGGTGGTTCCTTTTTTCAGTGTTATTTTGTCTGTGAGGAAAGGACTCGCACTCTAATGGGTGAACTATGTGACATCTGTTTTGGCTGCCATGCATCCTATATATTTTCTGCTTTAAAATTTTTCTATATTATTGCTGGCTGGTCAACTCTGAATAAGCCAAGTATTAACATAAATATATGCTCCACCTCTTCCTTTAGATTACAAGTTGCAGTTAAGGGTGGCGACTGTGTTTTTGGAATCTCTCAGTAGCACTCCATCAAAATGTATCACATTTATAGTAGATTTTTTTTTAGTATCAGTTGATTGAATTATTTAAATCATATACTTGTCAACCTTTGGGATATGTGTTTTCATGAGAAAAATTTTAAATTATATAGATATTTTGAAATGAAGTTGATGATACTTAGAAATTTTATCAAAATATGTATTTTTAGCATTACATATACATTTTTGGACATGTAACATAAGCTATAAGAAGCAATTTGCCGTTTGTAATGAAACCTGTGGTACAGACTCCTCTTGATTATATATAGAAATAGAAAAGCCTGGGTATCGACAGTCCAGAATGACCACAATATGATATTCTGGCAAATGTGGAAGAATCATTAGTCAGTGTGCTTAAGAAGTTTCACATATTTGAGCCCCATGCTCAGAGTCTGGTGCAGTGAAAACACCATAGTTGATTATGATGCTTGTCACTTTGAGAATGTGGCACTCTGTAGAGAATTTTGTTAGTTGTTGTGAAGTATCCCCCAGGTTATCACTGAACTTTTTTCTAATCCTTTATTATTTTTCTCACTTTTGAAGAAAAAGTTTTACGTTTAGTTTTAAATAATACAGTAAAAAGTTTCACATTTTTTACTGTGTTAGGAATAGTATGTAAAAAAAAAAATTCCAGTAAACTCAAACGCTTCTAATGAATTCATTTTCAGGTTAGCGCGCACACACACACACACACACACACACACACACACACACATATATATTTGTATATATATATTTGAAAAATACTGAAGGTGTTTTTTTAGACACAACCAAATTTTTAAGTTTGAGAAATATTCAAAGGGCTTCTTAATAGTAATGTAATGTAACTTTTAATTACATTCCCTCAGTGAACAATTTTTAAAACAGTGAAGTTCCTAGTTACTCAGATTAATTGGAATTTAGAGGTGAGACCTTTGGATAGACATTATGGATGAAGTTTACTGTGATTTATACTTTATTTTTTTGGCTTATCTAATTGTTAGTCATATATATATTTAAGAACATGAAAGTAAGAAAATATAATTCTTGTAATACACCATTTGATATTTTTGCTACTGAACCTTTGGTGCTCAGATTCCATTCTCAGCAATATATTGTTGTATCTATTTGTTTATTGTTTGACTTCACCATGCAACATATGGGATCCTAGTTCCCTGACAAGGGATTGAACCCACACCCTCTACATCAGAAGCTTGGAGTTTTAACCACTGAACTGCCAGGGAAGTGCCTGTCACGTCTTTTAATTTTGCAGTTTTTGGCCTCTGCACCTTGTCATAATGTCTTATACATTGTAAGTACATGCAGTAATGGTGGTAGCTGCAGTTTATGTTGTACCTTACAGGATGCTGTTACATAGTTAGGGGTAATTTTCTTTCTTCTTCTTTTTTCATTTTATTGATGAAGAAACTAAAACACAGAGATTGAGATTTGCTTAGAGTAACGCAAACCAGTAATTTTTTAAATGAATGGAGGCAGATGGTAATGAGTACATTCTAAAATGCCAAGGACTTTCCTTGCTGCCATCTGCCTTCGTTGTAGGGATGAAAAAAGAAAAAGCCAAAATGGTAGGGAACCAGAAAAGTAGTAGTGGATTTAGGAGTACCCCAGGGAAATGTGCTTCTCCTTTTAATTTCTTCTTTTTTTGACCAGTTAGTCATGATAACTTGAGAGAGTAGATAATGTCTTTTTGTTATTATTGTTGTTAGATGAATGAAACTTTTATTTTAAACATAAATTATCCCTGGGGCACTAGGGAAGTAGAAAATCTACAGAGAAGTCTGTTGAAATTTTCACAAGGTAATATTTATAGGTAATAGCTATAAATAACAGAAAGTTAATGGTATATGTGTATAATTGGAACATGTGTGTAAGTCGAATTTAAGCTTATAGGGCTGTCTTATTGAGATTTTAAAAATCTTGTTTAAAAACTATAGTGTCAAGTTAATATAAAATCTTAGAACTTAAAGATGTTTATCCAATTGTGGTTTTCTTTAGATGAGAAAACTGAGCTGCAGAGAAGTCAAACCTTGCCCAGTGTCACAGAGCAGAGCCGAAAGTAAGGCTTGTATTTCCTGAGGTCCAGATTAGTGTTATTTCTACTTCAGACTATTACTTTTTGGTAAGCTACTCTTAAATTACTTAACAGATCTTTTATATCTTTTATTTGTTTGATCAGCATTCTTGCTTTGTGTCAAAATGAACTTTAAAATGAATTTTACTGATACTTCTGTGATGAAAATTTCAGTTCTTTGTTTAATTTTAGGTGAGTTAATATGGGGAAGATCCTGGTATTCTGAAGATGTTGCAGCACAGTATTGTTTCCTGTTCAAATTACAAGTAACTTCAAGAATTTTCAGGAAAAAAAGAATTGGGATTGTTTTGTTTTATTTTTAAATCATGCCATCTGAACAGAAGCATTTATTTTTTGATGAAAAACAAAATACTTTAAAAAAAGATTATGATGTGAAAAATGAGGTAGTTGATACTCTCAGATCAAAAATTTCAGAACCAAAATTTCAGAACCAACTTAAACCAGACATTTCAGAAAGTAGTTTTCATTATGGACTAAAAAATGTGAAAATTGTTTTGCCGAAGATAAATATTCCAAATGAAGTCCTATTGAAACATGAAGTTGACAGATACAGAAAATTATTTCAGCATAAGCCACAGACTGCAAGAAAATCTATCAATGTAAAGACTGTAAGCTCCATAGAAGAGTGTATGTTGCTTAATCAGTCTGAGAGAGTTGACGAAGGTATAAAAATGTCTGCAAAAATACTCAATTTCAATTGTTTAAAGTGCCGAGATAGCACTCGGTATAGCCCAAATGATTTGCAGAAACACTTTCAAATGTGGCACCATGGTGAATTACCTTCCTATCCTTGTGAGATGTGCAGTTTTTCAGCAAATGACTTCCAGGTATTTAAACAACACAGACGAACTCATAGAATCACTTTAGTAAAATGTGACATTTGTAACAATGAGAATTTGTATACTTTATTAGACTTAACAAAGCATTTTTCATCCACACATTGTGTAAATGGTACTTTTCAGTGTGAAAAGTGTGAATTCTCCACCCAGGATGTTGGCACATTTGTTCAGCATATCCATAGACACAACGAAATCCTTTATAAATGTGGTAAATGCCATTACATATGTTTAACCAAAGGAGAGCTTCAGAAGCACCTTTATATTCATTCTGGTACATTTCCCTTCACTTGTCAATATTGTAGCTATGGTGCTACCAGGAGAGAGCACCTTGTAAGACATGTTATAACTTTGCACAAAGAACATTTATATGCGAAAGAAAAACTGGAAAAGGACAAATATGAAAAAAGAATGGCGAAGTCTTCGGCAGGACTTAAACTAATACTGAAAAGATACAAAATAGGTGCATCAAGGAAGACATTCTGGAAACGTAAGAAAATCAACAATGCAAGTGACAAAAGTATAGAAAAAAATACTCAAGTGCTTAAAAAAGTGAACAGAACACAGGCTACATCTGAAGACCCAAGCCATCTTGTTCAGGAACATTTAAATGAAGAAAAGCGTGAAAGACTATACTGTGAGAATAATGATAAACCTGCTGAGTCAGAGTCGGAAAAACCAACTCTTCTGTCTACTGGACAATGTAACGGAGCTCAAGAGGGATCGAATTCTACTTCAGGTTTCTTAAACACTGCTGTACAAGGACCTACAGTGTTAATGGTAAAAAACAACAGAATAACAATTCCTGCTAACTACAGTGCTAAGTTTATGGGCTTCAAGATGGTGGATGGAAAACAGCATATTGTAATAAAACTGTTGCCTACCAATAAACAGAATTTATATTTACCAGGCTCACAGTCAGGTGCTGCAAGGGACAGTACTGCAGTTTTGCAGCCCCAGACTTTGGACACCACTGCATTTTTAACAGGAGTGCCAGCTGAGTTAAATGACACAGTTTACATGAAAGCAGCTCCTCCATTTTCATCTTCATCGCCTGTACTTTCAGGGAAAGTAATTTCAGAAAAAGAAACGGCTTTGCTATCTCAGACAAGTAATGTTATTCCCGCAGTGGATGATGAAAAAGGTGTATCTCCTTCGCCAGTAGAGTCAGACTTGATTACAGCATCAGTGAATTTGACCACAAAAGTAGAAACAAGAGATAATGTTGACTTATGGGGCAGTCATATTACTCAGTGTCACCCTGAGGTGTTAGGTACTAGAGTTAAAAGTCCAGATAAAGTCAGCTGTACTGCCAAACCAAATTCATACAACAGTGGAGATATGCATAATTATTGCATTAATTATGTGAACTCTGAGTTACCTATTGAACCTTCCAATCAAGGATCATTACCTTTTCATAATTACTCAAAAGTGAATAATTCTAATAAACGTCGTAGGTTTTCAGGAACAACAATGTGTGAAAACCCTCAAAGAGAATCTTCATCCAGCAAGACAGTTTTAAGTGACTCAGTCTTATCACTAGTGAGGAAGGAGAGCTCAAACCCAGATAGCCTGTTAGCATCTGTTAGTCTTTTAAATAGTAAAGATGGAACTTTAAAAACACAAGCTGAAATCGAAGAACAGTGTGTTTTAGAAAAAGGACAGAACATTGATGGACAAAACCTATACACTAATGAAAATCAAAGTTTAGAGAGCATGACTGAAAAGCCTAAATGGGATGGCATTTCTAATGTTGAGTCACCTATGATGCCTAGGATCACATCTGTCTTCTCACTCCAGAGCCAGCAGGCATCAGAACTTTTGCCACCTGAACTAAACCAGTTACTTCTAGATGTATTAAAAGCAAAACCTGATGTAAAACAAGACTCTGGTAACAGTCCAGATAAAGATGTTCCACTTCAATGTGCCCAGTCTTTTCAGGAACATGGGGGAGAAAACAAAATAGTTGAATCTTCAAAAGACTTGAAAGCACAGGGCCTTTTTCCGATTCCGTCTGGTAGTATGGGGACTAATATGCCTACTAATGATCTGAATTTAAACTGTAGCGGAAAAGAAAAGCAAATGCTGTCACAGGATGTGAGAGATTCAGAGAAGACCCCTAGAAGTTCTGGTTTTGGCACATTGCCTAAGACTCAGTCAGATGCAATAATTACACAGCAGCTCGTAAAAGACAAACTACGAGCCACAACACATTCTTTATATGTGCAGAATCCACTGAATTCAGAACCAAAAACGGCTATAGTTGTTCAGACTCCAAAAGGCTTTTTTGTACCCTTGCACTTCACTAACAAGCCTGGATTACATGTTTCAAGAAGACCGCTTCCATTGGTTAATACACAAAGTATCCCTGCCCCTCTCCTTTTAAACAAGAAACCGGGGATGATTTTAACATTTAATAATGGGAAACTTGAAGGTGTTTCTGCTGTCAAAACTGAGAGTGCTCAAGCTTGTGGAACTACAACTAAGGCACCTTGCAGAGCACCTTTTTTAAAAGTAGAACAAAACAGTAATTGTCTGACCCCTGCACTTTGTTCCAGCATTGGCAGCTGTTTGAGCATGAAAAGTAGCCCAGAAAATACTTTGTCATTAAAAGGCCCTTGCATTATTAAAACGCCAGCAAATTCTTCAGTGAAAGCTATTCCTACTCATAATATAATACCTGAGCATCAGGGCACCAAGTTGAATATCTCTGATTCAGTAAAACCACAGAACAAGATTTTTCCAAAACCACCTCTTTATACCTTTTTACCTGATGGCAAACAAGCTGTTTTTTTAAAGTGTGTGATGCCAAATAAGACTGAGCTGCTTAAACCTAAATTAGTCCAAAATAGTACTTGCTATAAAAATATACAGCCAAAGAAACCTGAAGGAACACCACAAAAAATATTGCTGAAAATTTTTAACCCTGTTTTAAATGTGACTGCTGCTAGTAATCTGTCAGTAAGCAACACTGGATCCTCACTGCAGAAAGACAGTGTACCATCTAACCAGACTACAGGACAGCAGAAAGAGCCAGAATCTTCTAGAGATGCCTTACCCTTCTTAATAGATGATATGATGCCAGCAAATGAAATTGTGATAACTTCTACTGCAACATGCCCAGAATCTTCTGAGGAGCCAAAATGTATCACCGACCATTCAGAGGCCAGGGTATTAAGGTGTAAAACAAATTGTACAATTGAGAGAAACTTCAATAAGAAAAAGACTTCGAAAAGAAAAATTTCAAGAATAAGAAGTCAAGATTCTGAAACTGCTTTTGTATCTAGAAACAGAAACTGTAAACGCAAGTGTAGAGATAGTTACCAAGAACCTCCAAGAAAAAAAGCATTACACAGAAAGTGTAAAGAAAAGGCGAAGGCTGAAAGTATCCCTGAATCACTTGAATTCAACCGACCTAGGCTTTCAAAAGATACAGTCAGAACTCTGCGGCTTTTCCCCTTTAGTTCCAAACAGCTTGTGAAATGTCCTAGGAGAAACCAACCAGTTGTAGTTTTGAATCATCCTGATGCAGATTCCCCAGAAGTAGTAAATGTAATGAAAACTATTGCTAAATTTAATGGACGTGTTCTTAAGGTTTCATTGTCGAAAAGAACTATCGATGCTTTACTGAAACCAGTTTGTTGTAACCCTTCTGAAACAACTTACAACGATTTTCCTAAGAGGCACAAAACATTTAAATCTGTTAGTTCTGTGAAGGAAAGATTTGTGCTAAAGTTAACTCTCAAAAAGACAAGCAAAAACAATTATCAGATTGTGAAAACTACCTCTGAAAATATTCTGAAGGCTAAATTTAACTGTTGGTTTTGTGGTAGAGTATTTGACAATCAGGATGCTTGGGCTGGTCATGGACAGAGGCATTTAATGGAAGCTACTCGTGATTGGAACATGTTAGAATAATTACCAAGGAAAAGTAAAATTACCTTAGAAGAAAACAGTGAGTTGGGTTACTCCATGCAGACATTGTTTACTTCAACACAGCACCAAAATTAAACATTTAAAAGTTAGCTGTATTTTATGGATGAGCAAGTTTCAGTGTTGCATTTGAAAATGCACATTAGTTGCATCAGTGCACATTAGTTTTGAAAGAAACTAATCACAGATTTACCTTGATTTAATTTTTTAAAATATGTGTTTTTGGGAATTTAGGGCTAAAGGAAACTTGGATGAAACAGTTTTCCCAGTTTAGTGACTCTTAGTCAAGAGAGTAGCAGCTGACAGCCCCATTCCCTTCTTCCACTAGCCTTATGAATCTTGATCACTATAGCTCCTCTGAAAAGGCTGAGAGCTCTTTCACTATGCAACTGAAGGAGTTTCTCGTCATTCATGAAGATACTCATGAAGAGAGCTTAGGTAAAGAACTTACTCTCCATCTGCAAGATGTAGTTCTTTTGAAGGTAACTAGGCTCCGTTGAGAGTACGTTTAACTCACTACAGTTACACCTCATATGATGCTTGGTAAAAGTTTTTGATGAGTAGGTCTTTTTTCCTTGTAGCTGTCTTGCACGTCATTGAGTGGAACACCTTTCCAAGGAGATTTTCTTTTCCTAAATGGCTCTCGTGTTGCAGTAGATGGGCAGTCTTGAGAGAAGAATTAACCTCTCTTCATCTGGTTTGAAGTTCATTTAAAGAACTTGAATATTTTTGTGAATTTGATTGTACTCACCCTTGCATTCCTTTGATTTAAGTTGTTTGTCCCATCATAAACCGAGTGGCCAATTTTTTTCTTGGTTGCCGTCCCTTTAAAAAGAGTGAAATGTAGAAGCACTTCCAAGGGAATGCCTTTTCTCAAAAATTAAAAATTACTCCTCAGAAACAATATTCTGAAGCAAGATTAACAAAGTAAATCATACTTTTGTGTTTATTATTAGTGTCTGAATATGTCCACATTGGGACAAACCATTTTTTGTTAGCAGCGTTTCAGTATGACTCACAACCCAAAGCAGAGTATGTTCTGGTTGTTTGCAGTTGGAAATGAAGAAGCATTAATAGTGGACTCAGTGACAATGCATAAAACTTCAGGACAGATACTGAAGGGACATGCCCAACAGGTAGAATTTTAAAAAGGAATGTTTTCATGACAACAGAATCATTGATTTAAACTTCTCACTTTGTAAGTTGGGGTCAATTTTTGTTGGATCATTGGATAATGGGGTTCTTGTATTAAAAAATTATATAATTTTTGTTACATTGTTACTACAAGTGTTATGATGTTTTTCATTGACTGAATGAAAACTTCAGGGCTTCTCTTCTGTATATAACAGAGAATTTAAACCTGTACATATTTTTGTACCTTTCAGTTATGTAAATTTTGCACAGAAAGTTTTTGAGATAAAAAGTTTATTTTCTTTCAATTTATTTCTGTGCATGCACTAATAAAACTCATTGTTTAATTTAAAAGGAGTATATAAGACTTTACCCATGTTATTTTGGGGGGTTTTATTTCAGATGTATAATTTTTTTTTATATAAATTCAGTTTTCAGGGATTGAACACTATCGTTAGCAAGTGCCTAAAAGATGTGAAACAGTTTACATACGTCAACTGTAAAATTAGGTCCCAAATGGACCTTTTCCCCCAATAGTTTTATTTTAAAGAAAGCCATACATAGATGCTTCAAGCTATCTTGCTATGCACATTATACATGTACTGTTTTTGTGCAGTTTGTCTACTTTCTTAGAAGTGAAGTATTTTTTGTATAAAACCTGTTACAATTGTGTTTCTTAAATTGAGCCTAAGAATGGAGTTGATTGGAAATATACAATATATATTAATAATGTGTATGGTGTTTAAAGACTGGTAAACATTGTTAATTTCTGTAACGTTTTCTTCCATTAAATTTATCTTGAGTTTGTGTTTACATATTTTTCTTTTACTGTGCTGAATTCAAATGGGAATTTTATTCTAGTGGGAAATATTTAGTTTTCAAACTTTTTTTTTTCAGTGTTAGTGAATGCAAAATAAAATGTGGGATTCCCCCCTCCCCCAAAGTTATAGGTGAAATTTTGTCTGAGAAGGGTAGTACGTATTACAATTTAACTATGCTGGTAAAAAAAAAGCCACAGAGAGAGTCCCTGGCTGTCCAGTGGTTAAGACTTCGCCTTCCAGTGCAGGGGGTAGGGGCTTGATCCCTGGTAGGGGAGCTAAAATCCTACATGCCTTGGGGCCAGAAGACCAAAACAAGCAATATTGTAACAAATTCAATAAAGACTTTTAAAATGGTCCACATCAAAAAATCTTGAAAAGACACAGAGAGGGTTATGTTCTTCAGTACCCTAACGACAATAAAACTGAAATGTGGTTGTGTTACAGTTAGATTCACCTGTGAATACAGAAGGGAGAGGAAGAACTATCTTGCCACTGTTTGCAGCACTATAAAAATATACTTTAAAAAAATTAATGCTAATGTTGAGATATATATATTTTGCTTTTTTTTAAAAGCTGTTTTAGAAAACTTCATGCTCCAGTTCCTCTAGTTGGTACCTTTTATGAGTTTTTTTTTTTTTTTAAACTTAGGTTGTTATTCTGAGGGAAAGCTTACTTGGAGCCTCTATTGCCACAGCAGGAAATCTGAAAATAGAAACCTCTATCCTTCTTTCCTCCTGGCTGAAAGTTAGCTAAAGAAGGTTTTCCAAAACAGTATTCATTAATTCAAAGTTCTTGGTACAACTGGAAGAGTTAGTGTTACTTTTTCAATCCAGCTCCTGGTAAGGAGTTTTTCATTTTTTCCTACTTCTCCTTTTCCATTGAAGAGGGCCTGTTTGTCATTTACTTCAACTAATGGTTTAACTCTTCAGAGTTAACTGTCTTACTAAGTATTCAGCACAGATTGAAATGTAATTTTTAAGAATTTAATTTTTATTAAGGAGTCAGCAAGATACTTCAGGAAAGGGTCTTAACAAATAACTTAGGCTTTGTAGGCTGTTAGTTTCTGTCATAACTACTTAATTGTTGTCATGCTGAAACAGCAATAGACAACATGTGAATGAATGTGCCTATTTTTTTTAATTAGAATATAACTGCATGTGTTAGTTTCTTCATTTTATTAAAACTTTGTTTAAAAAAATTGTCAGTGGGCTTAATGTGGCCCATCAAATGGTTTTTCCAGCCCTTGCTTTCTCTCATAGATGTGTTCTTAGATTGAGATTTTTATCCAAAATAGAAGTTTAAGAGGGTTTTTTGTGATGCACACCAACTATATAAAAGGTTCAAAGTATTGAAACTAAAATGTATGTAGATATGGTTACCACCATAGATGTATTTGTTCAAAAATGTAGTGAAGGTGATGAAAATATTTAGTAGATAGGTCTTTTGTGTGCTAACAGTAATGAAATTTATGGAGGGATCAAAAATCAAAACAATTGCTATGAGAATTTATGTTCAGGTTAAATGAGAAATAGATACTAGTTCTTTTAGTGGTTTGAAATCCCTAGTGAGAAAAAGTAATAGAAATTGTTTAAGATGGGGGGAAATGGAGGTTAGCTGGGAACAGAATATAGTATAAATTCTGTGCAGCTCACTTATGATTTTTTTTTGGTAAGTGATTCCTTTTCACCTTTGACATCTGCTTACTGAGGATTTGTCCCATTTGTGCTGAGGTATTGGCTCTGTTCCTTGCCACAGCCTTTGTTATGAACCTTGTTTTGAGCAAAGTGCCTTGGGGATCTCATCTGGTGAAGCTTATTGAGGGATGTTAGTTAAGAGTGTGGTATTTGCGGAAGAATTTCCCTATAGTGGAGAACTGAAATAGAGGATCAGCTTGGTTGATTTTGGTGTTCATTGCTTTAAGTATGTTCCCTTTAATAACTGGAAAATTAAGAAGTAGTCAATATCTTAGAGGAGGTGTTTGATAAAGTCTTTGAATTATTTTTTGATTATTTCTCTGTCTAAAATGGTTTCTGTTAATAAATGACTCTAGTTTAAAAATCTTTTTTCTTTAAAAAGTGAATATTAAAAAAAAAAGTGAATATCATAAATTATGATAATGTAAATTTGAATAGGACTTCCCAGGTGGCTCAGTGATAAAGAATTTGCTTGCAGTGCAGGAGATATGGGTCTGGAAGCTTCCCTGAAGGAGATGGCAACCCACTGCAGTATTCCTACCTGGGAAATAATGAGCCTGGGGGACTGCAGTCCACGGGATCACATAAGAATTGGACACGAGTTAGCGACTAAACAACAAACCTGAATAATGTAGGAAGAATGTTAATGTATTTCAGTTTTGAAATCATGATTTTAGTCAATGCCAAGAATGTACTTATTTAAAAATGCTAATTGCTAGTAGAGACATTTTTAATATGTTAAGAATTCTTCCCTAATACTTTAGAGTCCTTCAACCAAAAATAAAGGTTATATTCATGTTGCAACTCAAATTGCCTCTTTCAGTTAAGAAATGAAATGTAGGTGCCTGCTGTATCAATTATTTCATGTTACTAATATTGTTACTGTAGGAGAGCAAAATGAAAACTTGGAGAGAGTTTTGCAAATGACTATTTCAATATTTTGAAAATCCAAAAGAATACATTGAGAAATAGTTAGCTTTGTGAACACTCAACAGTAGTCATTTGGAAGGAAATAAAGGAAGAACCATTTATAATAGCCACAAAATAAAAATTGTGTGAATCTGCCAAAAGGAGAGATACAGTGTTTCTGGGTGTAAGATTAAATGTACCACTCCTTGGTAGGTCTCATTTCCCATGTCTGTGCCCTGCAGACGGCTTATATCAAAATAGGTGGTGGTGGCTGGGTGGTGGTGGCTGGCTAGTGGTGCTCATTGCGGCACTCGCAATTCCTGCAATATAAGGGACAGGACAGGACAGCTAAAGAAGTGTGTAGCCCCACTTTACCCCACAGCTTGCAACAGATCTACCAGCTCTTGTTAGATTGGCAGTCATGTGACAATTTACATCTCTCCCAGGTTTCTGGGGCAGAAGAGCTATTGTATATACATTAACAGCTAGTGAACACCACATTCTAGTCAGCTTCCATGCCCTCCCCAACCACCAACACAGCTGTTTGACAGGGAGCATTCAATGAAGAGCCAAATTCCCAACGCTCCCTTACCCCACAACCTGCTCCATAGCACAGAGGCACAGAGTTTCTGTTCAGGGGAAGGTTGGAATGAGCATCAGAGACTTGGTAACACACTGTCCGTTGCAAGGGGCCTGACTTTATCTGGATCAGATTGGAATCGTTTATACCCTATAGTATTGTTGAAAACAGTAGAGCAATCATCTAGCAATTATTGAGGGCTAACAATTGCTGATGATACCAGTAGCTATCATTGAGAAGCTTAAAGCTGAGAGAGACAAAATCTGGATAAAACTGCAGACATCCCTTGTAATCAGAAAGGATGTGTGTGTGCTCAAGTCTGCAATCACATAACAACTCTGGCTGAATGTAGGGCAAAACTTGTAAACTCCCTGAGCAGTGAAAGAAATTCCAAGTCATACACAAATCCAATGGTAAAGGGTATAAATCTCACTGATTCGGGAGTCTTAAGCACAACCTCTGATCTATCAGAGTGCATGTGTGTTAGTCGCTCAGTCGTGTCCTACTCTTTGTGATTCCATGGACTAAAGCCCACCAGGCTTTTCTGTCCATGAAATTCTCCAGACAAGAATACTGAAGTGGGTAGCCATTTCTTTTTCCAGGGGATCTTCCCAACCCAGGGATCGAACCCAGGTCTCTTGCATTGCAGGTGGATTCTTTACCGTCTGAGCTACTAGGGAAGCCTGATCAATTAGTGGCTGATCACTAAATAGTGTTGACTGAGAAGCAACCCCTAGGCAGTCAGACTTAAGGATAAAACCGAGGGGGAAACAAGTTGACCACTGACATCAGAGGCTGCATACTGTGGGGAGAAATAAACTTGGTGAATTAGTTCAGCCAAGTTACTAAAAAACAAGTCCAGAGTAGGGGACGAGTATCCAGAGATCCTGTAATATTATTATAATAACTAAAATGATAAAAACTAAACTGTCTAGTTTTCAACATAAAATTAAACATTCAAAGAAACTGTGACATACCAGGGGAAAAGGCAATAGAAACTTCGTTTGAGGGGTTCCAGATGTAGGGTGAATGTTAAGCAGCTATTATAAATATGTTCAAAGACCTAAAGAAAACCAGATATAAAGTATTTAAGTATTCAAACAGTGTCATATCAATAAGGTAGAAATTTAAAAAAAAAGAACAAAATGAAAATTTTTGAGTTGAAAAGCACAATGACCAAAATGAAAACTTTACTATAGAGGCTCAACAGTTGATTTGAACTGGCAGAAGAATCAGCAAATATGAAGATCAATAAGAGATTTGAAATATGAAGCACAGACAGAAAAAAGAATTAAGAAAAGCAGTCACACCACATACACAAAAATTAACTAAAAATTGACTATAAGCCTAAATATAAGCAAAAACTTTAAATCTTGTAGAAATAAGATTTATGACCACTGTTTAGTCAAAGCCTTCTTAGATATGACACCAAAATCACAAGTGAAAAAATGAGAGAAAAATGATACCTCAGATTTTTTTTTTTTTTTTTTTCAAATCAAGAGTTTTTATTGTCTCTTTAAAATATCACAACTGAGTCCACAGAACCATCTGCTATCTTGTTTCTGAAGCAGGATCACTGAAATCTTATTCATCAGCCTGCTGAACTGTTCCTTTTTCAGAAACATAGATACCATCCAAAAATTTTCTGATATCCTTGTTTTTAACTGTGGTGGCTTGCTGAATCAAAGCAGCTGAATTTGACACAAGTTCAATGTCATTTCCTTCAAGAATCAACTCATCTTTCTGGGCTTGAGATACTGAACAGGCAACCCCTGGCCTCATTCGAACCCTGCGTATGTATTTTTCACCCAAAAAATTTCGGATTTCCACAAGAGAACCATTCTCCTGAATGACAACGTTGATGGGGAAGTGGGCATACACCGACCTCATCTTGTAACGGAAGCCCAGTGTAACACCCTTGATCATGTTCTGTACGTGGCTACAGATTGTGCGAACAGTGGCCAGTTCCTTTCTGTTTCCCCACCATTTGTCAACACGGAGCCTCTTCTTTTTCTTTCCAAGGAGACTGAGTTCTACATTGATATGATTGAAGTCCCTCCGCAGGGTGCCTCTGGGGCCCTTCACAATAACTGTCCGTCCCTTCAAGGTAATGTCGACATTTTCTGGGATGTCGACAGTCTGATTGCTGAGAATGGTCTTCATTCTCGCAGTAGATGCGGCAAAGAGATACCTCAGATTTTTATTGGAAGACATTTAAAGTGATCTGTTTCACCTAGTTTGGGTTAATACAGATTTGATTTCAATTTTCATTTTTTTAAAAACTTTGCTCTATATAGCTTTATCTCTCCACCTCCAATGCTATTATTGTCATAGATTATAGCTTTATAAATTGTGTGCCCTCCATGGCAGATTTATAATTATTTATGCATTTTTCTTTTAAATTAGAAGGGGGGAAAGTTACAAATAAAAATTACATAGTTGTTTTTTTTTGTCTTTTATATTTACCTATGCTGGTGTTTGTATTTACATTTATCAGTTCTGTGTTTTCTTTGTGTGGAATTGCATTACTAAGTAGTATCCTTTAAACTCAAAGGATTTTTTTTGGACAGCAGATCTGCTAGCAATGTTTACCTGAAAAGGTGCTAACTTTTCCATTTTGAAAACTAGTTTCGCTGAATATAGAATCCTTGAGTGGCAATTTTTTCTATGCAGACCTTTGACTGTGTTATCTCACTGCCATTTGGCTTCCATGGTTTCTGACAAGAAATCAGCTGTTAATCTTATTGAGAGCCCTTCATATGTGAAGAGTTACTTTGCTCTTGCTGCTTTCAGGATTCTCTGTTTTCCAATAGTTTAATTATGATATTCCTGGTTTTTTCCTTGTTTTTACAGTTTATCCTATTTGAAATTCATGAAGCTTTTTGGGTTGGTAGACCAATTTTTTTTTTTAAATCAAATTAGGGGAGTTTTTATTATTCAAATATTCTTTCTGACGCTTTTTCTTCTCTCCTTCTGAGACTCACATTTTTAATATACTACTATGCTTGATAGTGTTCCAGAGGTCTCTAAAGCTCTGTTCATTTCTCTCTCTCTTTTTATCTTTCTCTTCCTCAGTATCAGTTCAGTTCAGTCGTTCAGTCGTGTCCAACTCTTTGCAACCCCATGAATTGCAGCACACCAGGCCTCCCTGTCTGTCACCAACTCCTGGAGTTTACTCAAACTCATGCCTATCAAGTCGGTGATGCCATCCAGCCATCTCATCCTCTGTCATCCCGTTCTCCTCCTGCCTCCAAGCCCTCCCCGCATCAGGGTCTTTTCCAATGAATCAACTCTTCGCATGAGGTGGCCAAAGTACTGTAGTTTCAGCTTCAGCATCAGTCCTTCCAATGAACATCCAGGACCATCTCCTTTAGGATGGACTGGTTTGATCTCCTTGCAGTCCAAGGGACTCTCCAAAGTCTTCTCCAACAACACAGTTCAAAAGCATCAATGTTTCGGTGCTCAGCTTTCTTCACCGTCCCAACTCTCACATCCATACATGACCATTGGAAAAACCATAGCCTTGACCAGATGGACCTTTGTTGGCAAAGTAATGTCTCTGCTTTTTAATATGCTATCCAGGTTGTTCATAACTTTCCTTCCAAGGAGTAAGCGTCTTTTAATTTCATGGCTGCAGTCACCATCTGCAGTGATTTTGGAGCCCCAAAAAATAAAGTCTGACACTTTCCACTGTCTCCCCATCTATTTCCCACGAGGTGATGTGACCAGATGCCATGATCTTAGTTTTCTGAATGTTGAGCTTTAAGCCAGCTTTTTCACTCTCCTCTTTCACTTTCATCAAGAGGCTTTTTAGTTACTCTTCACTTTCTGCCATAAGGGTGGTGTCATCTGCATATCTGAGGTTATTGATATTTCCCCTGGAAATCTTGATTCCAGCATGTGCTTCTTCCAGCCCAGTGCTTCTCATGATGTACTCTGCATATAAGTTAAATAAGCAGGATGACAATATATAGCCTTGATGTACTCCTTTTCCTATTTGGAACCAGTCTGTTGTTCCATGTCCAGTTCTAACTGTTGCTTCCTGACCTGCATACAGGTTTCTTAAGAGGCAGGTCAGGTGGTCTGGTATTCCCATCTCTTTCAGAATTTTCCACAGTTTATTGTGATCCATACAGTCGAAGGCTTTCATGTAGTCAATAAAGCAGAAATAGATTTTTTCTGGAACTCTCTTGCTTTTTCGATGATCCAGCAGATATTCACAATTTGATCTCTGGTTCCTCTGCCTTTTCTAAAACCAGCTTGAACATCTGGAAGTCCTTGGTTCACGTATTGCTGAAGCCTGGCTTGGAGAATTTTGAGCATTACTTTACTAGCATGTGAGATGAGTACAATTGTGCGGTAGTTTGAGCATTCTTTGGGATTGCCTTTCTTGGAATTGGAATGAAAACTGACCTTTTCCAGTCCTGTGGCCACTGCCGAGTTTTCCAAATTTGCTGGCATATTGCGTGCAGCACTTTCACAGCATCATCTTTCAGGATTTGAAATAGCTCAACTGGATTTCTATCACATCCACTAGCTTTGTTCGTAGTGATGCTTTCTAAGGCCCACTTGACTTCACATTACAGGATGTCTGGCTCTAGGTGAGTGATCACACCATCATGATTATCTGGGTCATGAAGATCTTTTTTGTACAGTTCCTCTGTGTATTCTTGTCACCTCTTCTTAGTATCTTCTGCTTCTGTTAGGTCCATACCATTTCTGTCCTTTATCGAACCATCTTTGCGTGAAATATTCCCTTGGTATCTCTAATTTTCTTGAAGAGATCTCTAGTCTTTCCCATTCTGTTGTTTTCCTCTATTTCTTTGCATTGATCACTGAGAAAGGCTTTCTTATCTATCCTGGCTATTCTTTGGAACTCTGCATTCAAATGGGAATATCTTTCCTTTTCTCCTTTGCTTTTCACTGCTCTTCATTTCACAACTATTTGTAAGGCCTCCTCAGACAACCATTTTGCCTTTTTGCATTTCTTTTCCATGGGGATGGTCTTGATCCCTGTCTCCTGTACAATGTCACGAACCTCCATCCATAGTTCATCAGGCACTCTGTCTAGCAGATCTAGTCCCTTAAATCTATTTCTCACTTCCACTGTATAGTCATAAGGGATTTGATTTATATCATACCTGAATGGTCTAGTGGTTACCCCTACTTTCTTCAGTTTAAGTCTGAATTTGGTAATAAGGAGTTCATGAGCTGAGCCACAGTCAGCTCCTCATCTTGTTTTTGCTGACTGTATAGAGATTCTCCATTTTTGGCTGCAAAGAATATAATCAATCTGATTTCGGTGTTTACCATCTGGTGATATCCATGTGTAGTCTCCTCTTGTGTTGTTGGAAGAGGCTGTTTTCTATGACCAGTGTGTTCTCTTGGCAAAACTCTATTAGCCTTTGCACTGCTTCATTCCGTACTCCAAGGCCAAATTTGCCTGTTACTCCAGGTGTTTCTTGTCTTCTTACTTTTGCATTCCAGTCCCCTATAATGAAAAGGATATCTTTTTTGGGTGTTAGTTCTAAAAGGTCTTGTAGGTCTTCCTAGAACCGTTCAACTTCAGCTTCTTCAGCATTACTGGTTGTGGCAGTACTGGCTTGGATTACTGTGATATTGAGTGGTTTGCCTTGGAGATGAACAGAGATCATTCTGTCGTTTTTGAGATTGTATCCAAGTACTGCATTTTGGACTTTTTTGTTGACTATGATGGCCTCTCCATTTCTTCTAAGGGATTCCTGCCCACAGTAGTAGATATAATGGTCATCTGAGTTAAATTCACCCATTCCAGTCCATTTTAGTTTGCTGCTTCATAGAATGTCAAACTTCACTCTTGCCATCTCCTGTTTGACCACTTCCAATTTGCCTGATTCATGGACCTAACATTCCAGGTTCCTATGCAGTATTGCTCTTTACAGCATCGGACCTTGCTTCTATCACCAGTCACATCCACAACTCAGTATAGACAATGTTAATTGATTTATCTTTAAGCTCATGGATTCTTTCTTCTGCCTGCTCAGATCTGTTGCTGAGCCCCTCTAGTGAATTTTTCATGTCAGTTATTTTACTTTTCAATTATATGTAGTTATAGAATTAACTTGTAGAAAGTCTGTATCTGTATACATCTCTTGTTGGAACTTATATTAGCCTTGAGCTCACAAAAAGGGGAAGGGAATGGCAACCAACTCCAGTTTTCTTGCCTGGAGAATTCCATGGACAGACCATGAGGTTGCAAAGAGTCAGACACAGCTGAGAAACTAACACACACACACACACAAAGGAATCATTACATCCCCCTTATCTGTACTTATGAATATCATACATTATTATTTTATTTTCTACATATTAAAATTTTAACCAGGACATAATTGTCAAGCACTGACAGTAGACACCCTAGTTACATTAGTGCACCAGGACTATTGTGGTGGCCTAAATTTTTAGCAGCTTTGTTTTATCCAAGAATATCATTTTATTATTTCGGAAGTAAAGTGTTATTTTCTTACATGACTGAAAATACTTTACGCCTTTTTTTTTTTTAATAAAGACATTTATTTGGAGAATATTGCTAGCATATTCTCAGCCTCACCAGGTATTAACAGTTCTTCAGTTCAGGCAATAGAACAAGTCCTTGTGAGCTTCTTATAAGGAAATCCACAGCTTCCTCATCTGTTTTATTACTGGATGATTCATAATCCAAAATATGAGCCTTGGGGGCTTTTTCCTTAAAAGCGGAAGTAGGGAAAATATCTGAAGCAATGATGTTGACTTCCTTTTAAAAATGTTTTTTAATTTACGAAACTTTAACTGCATATTTCAGTCTTGTGGAATCTTTTGTGTTATTCTGACTGTCAATAAGAACCAGGGGGTTGTGTTGATGATTCTTGATGATTTCAGCAACACTTCCAAAGTACTAGAACAAGAAAACACAGATGAATTATGCATTGGAAGTTATATTAACCTTGAGCGCCACTACTCCCGTATTCTCCCACTCTTTCAAGTTAGTCAAAGTTACTATTCCCAGCTGACATTTTATCCAAAAAAGTCTAAATTAACAGAGGTCACAACCTTTGAGGTGTCAGACCCTGGCCATTCAACAAGATTAAAAACACAACTGACATCCTCAATTAGTATAACTACTTAGAGAAATTACTTTGTTATGTTTTAATATTTTGTTTTTTATTTAGCGTCAAGTATAAAGCTGTCATACATTGAATTTCTGTCTATATAAAACATAGACTGTCTGTTATGTTGCATGTCTTAGATACAAGGACTGATGTAATAAATTAATCTTAGAATTTAGTGTCAAGATAATTATTTCCCAGATTAATTCATGTTTGTTTTTGTGTTGTTTTTTTTTAACAAGTAAGAAAAACTTTATAAACCCTCATATACCCATTTTTGCTTTAGCTCCTAATAAATTTAGAGCTCAATTAGTGTCTAATTAATAATGGAATTTCATGCTAGGCTCTTACTATACATACTTATTTTTCTGTATATTAATTTCTATCATCTATTGGTTTTAATTTAAGGCTATCACAATATTTTTCTGAAAAGTAGTCAGTGTTTTAAATGAAGGATATAATAAATGTAACACAGACCATGAAATGATATGCATCAATTATACAAAAGTGTTACAAGCTCACAATTATCAAATAAAGCCTTTAAGGGTCATTTTTTAAAAAGTGATCATTGTTTTGCAACACTGCTATGTAATTTAGCAATAATCATCAATTGATTTTCTTTTAGTTTTTCATATAAAGATAAACATCTAGAATAAAAAATGTTTAAAAGCCTTCATTAATTATTTGGATAACTTCCAAATATTATATATTAAATAAATATTCAGAATACTAGTCAATTTTTCAAATGAAACACCAGTTGTTTTCTAGATAACTGGCTTCTGAATACTTGGTCAGGGAGGAGAGGTAAGAGACAGAGACTTTCAAGTACCTTTAGTCTTTATTTCTTACTTTCTCTTCAGTCATTTCCCCCTCTTGTACTTGCCAGTGAATTTTTTATGATACTCATAAAGACATTCATTCTGTTTGTTTGGCACACCATATTGTTAAACTGAATACAGCTGGAGGTTAAATTGATGGACTAACAAACCAAGAAATGAAATAGCACAACCTCTTTGCAGTGAATTCCAAATGAAAACGTGTGTTCTGAACCCAGGAAATACGGGAGAGAGTTGCTATGTTTACACAAATAAGCATCTCACTCTGTCCTTATTCTCTTCTGAATATTTTTGAGTACTACTTTGTTACAGTTTGGGGATTGAAATATTTGAAGTAGGGGGTTGAGCTGAGTTGAAATATTTGAAGTAAGGAGTGGAGTTGAGGCCTTTTTGTGATATTTTTGTTATTTAAAATACTTTTAATATCCCATATTTAAGATATAGGCTTATACACATATTTCTGATTTAATTGAATAAAGAATTGAGAATAACTTAGTTGCAGTTTCCCCTTGTCTTAGTCGCTCAGTCGTGCCCGACTCTTTGTGACCCCATGGACTACAACCCACCAGGCTCCTCTGTCCATGAGATTTTCCAGGCAAGGGCACTGGAGTGGGTTGCCATTTCCTTCTCCAGGGTATCTTCCCAACCCAGGGATTGAACCCAGGTCTCCTGCACTGCAGGCAGATTCTTTACCAACTGAGCTATAAGGGAAGCCCTTTTTTCTGTCTACATTAAACTCAGTGTATTTGAAATATTCACACATGGACCGAAAAATGTGTTTGATAACTCAAAATCCATGATCAATAAAATAAAGCAAATATATCAAAGCAATAAAATACTCAATATGTAGCCACATAGTGCTGAAAAAAAGTTGCAAAAAAGTTAATCATGTAGTTACTTTTTCTACCCCAAAATACTCAACACAAACAGACTTTTTAAGATATCCACATGCTTCATATCATATAACCAAAGTTTTCATTTTTCAATTCAAATTTTCAGTATCTGTGACAAATAATCTTTTTACTATAGACAATTTAAGTAAATGTTCTAAAGGACTGTCATACTTCTAGATGCTAGTATAATAATATGTGTTTATTTTAATATTCATAGGCCAGATACCTGGGGAGAGGGGTGACACTCTGATGTATTCATTCTGGGATAGGGATGAAGATTCTTTAAGCCAAGAAGAATCATTGTTTACCAGAGTTTTCTAGCAGGACAAGGAAGTCCAAAGCCCCTCTAAGAGCTCAAAATATTATCTGAGAGTATTTCAGGACCACTAAAAAGGACAGCTCCTGCATCCACCTTTAAGCCTTTTACAGACGTATTGGATTAGAAGAGAAATTACTGACCTCTTCACCAGTTTTCTTTCGGCCCAAAGCATACTGTTTTGTTGCTTCAATAAATCGCACAGGGATATTATATACTCTCTTATTAAAAAATACAACTAATGTATATGGCTGTTTGGAATCATGGCCAGAGCTCTTCCGAATAAGAAATGATCCATCCTGTTTATTAAAAGAATAATTAAGATTAGTGTTACTTGTATTTCCATAGGTTAAAAATCAGTTTATGAAAATACCTATATTATATTCAAAAGGTAATTATTTAAGTATATGATTTTTGTTACTGATTAGAACGTGTTTTATTTTCTAAGAAAATACTTCAGTAAAATATATACTTATAGAAAACTCTGAATGAGGTCAGTGCTAACTTTTTGAGGCACTGAAGAGACTAGGATCTGGAAATGTGTGAAGGGACACATTAAGGTCAAATCTAAGGAGCACTCTTGAACTAGGAGCCATGTTCACAAGTTACCTATGAATAATAAAACATATCAGACAAATTCCATTCAAAAGCACTATAAGAAGAAAGCAGACATTGGGAACCAAAACATTTCAACTGATGGCAAGTGGAACTCTGCTTAGTGTTATGCGGCAGCCTGGATGGGTGGGGAGTTTGGGTGAGAACGGATACATGTATATGTATCCATATATGTATATGTATGGCTGAGTCCCTTCACTGTTCACCTGTAACTACCACATTATTTGTTGATCAATTGTACCCCAACACAAAATAAAAAGTTTTTAAAAAGTGTAACATGGCATTCCAAATTTAATTAAATATCTTTAAAAATATTATAGAATCATAAATTCAAAAATTATGAACAAAAAGTGGACAAAAAACAGCAAGGAAAAATACAATGACTTGATTAAACTCAGGAAAGAAGTTGAAGAGAAAGCAAAACTATATCAGAAATGAAGAAGAAATTAATTATAAGGAGGGCATGGCAACCCACTCCAGTATTCTTGCCTGGAGAATCCCCATGGACAGAGGAACGTGGCAGTCCATGGGGTTGCAGAGAGTCGGACAAGCACACATTATCAGGGTGACAACTGTGCCAATATAGGCTGAGGACAGAATACGAGATTTAAAACAGTCAAACCTTGTTTGATCTGTATAATGCCTCTTCGGCCGACTTTCGATCACAGGCACCAGCATACCACGGTTTACAGTGAACATCAGCTTCCTGTGAATGAGAAGGCATTGTTAAGCATGAGATGGCACTTCAATGACACTGTAGTTTCTGGGCACTAGAAACAAAGTTTGCATCACCAGAAAGACCTAACTACATTTGGGTGAGTAATCTGAAAATGAGTTTTATGCTTCTTTTGCTCAGCTGCAAGGATTACATAATTTTCCCATTTGACCTTAGGGGCTGGACTTAATACTTGAACAAAAGAACTAAGTCCTGCCAGATTCCTGAACCATTTATTCCTTTCTCCTAAATAAGTTACCGTCTCCCTTTCTATTATGATCTTATTGTGCTTTATGGACTGTTCTGTAATTTACAAAGCACGTTTATAAATATTATCTTATTTGATTCTTATTACCACTTTGAAGGCAAGATAAATACCTGCCATCATCCTTATTTTAAATTTGAGAAAGCTTAGAGACTTGCCCTTTCTCTGTCTTTTTTTAAAACTGCTATTTTATGTGTTTTAATATCATATGCCTCCACAGATCTATTCTGAGAAAATTACATAGTTTAAATAGAATCTATGTGAGAGGGAGAACAATAAAAACAGCACACTTCTTTGCTAGTTTTGAAGAAGCACCAATGGTTATTTATGGCATCCAGAATACAAATTAGAATAAATGGAGCAAGGTCTTAACAATTGGGGGAAAAAATGTATTCTGTACCCATCAGCAAATGACAACTCACAAGCCAACTTAAAATAGAATCTGTTCTCAAGTTTCACTTCCAAATCTCTCTTATAAGAAGGCATTCCCTTTCCTGCAGTTTATGAGTTCATGTCATACCTGTTCTGACAAACTGGAGTTAGATGAAAAGCTGGGTAGTGGGCCATCCACGGTTGGGCTTCCCCCTTCTGGAAATCCTGAAAGGGATTTGAAAAGTCAGTGGATCCTGTTATATCTCGATCAGTTACTATGCCTGTACATCAGCATTGCGCTGGGTGCTGCAAGGAGCACACACTCTGAAAAATCACAACATGAAAAATCA
The DNA here is from genome assembly GCF_023699985.2 of Odocoileus virginianus. Classification (NCBI taxonomy): domain Eukaryota; kingdom Metazoa; phylum Chordata; class Mammalia; order Artiodactyla; family Cervidae; genus Odocoileus; species Odocoileus virginianus. Next base: position 909,578 of record NC_069680.1, read on the forward strand.
CACACACCAAAAAATCCTTAAGGGTAGTGCTTCTCAAAGTGTGGCCTGAGCACCCTGGGGATCCCCAAGATTCTTTCAGGGGATTTGCAAGGTCTTTTCTAAATACGTATCTCTGTGAAGCCCAATTTTCTTCATATACTTCAACCAGTAAAACATACTGTAACAGGTTTAATGTAGATGCAGATTTGAGAATTTGGCTGTCTCTGTTACTGTAGGCATTTAAGAAATTTTAAAAGTGTAAAGCGACGCCACTCTTTTCACTAAATCGTTTTTTTTTTAATATAATTTTTTCATAGAAATATGTTACTTATTACATTACATTAACATGTAATGAGTTTAATATTTTTTAAATGGGTTAATAAAATCTTTAAATATCTTTAAATTAATATGTTAAATATTACTAGAAAGAAACACATAAACCCTAGTTCTTTGGGTCTGCAATGCTTTTAAGAGTGTTAGAATGGTCCTGAGGTCAAAATGATTGAGAATTGCTGCCTTAAGTACAAACTCCATGTAAATGTGAAGACATGAAATGGAGAAAATACTTGGCTGTATTTATTCATTCAAAAGCTTTGGGAATATACAGTAGTCAACAAAACAACAAAATATCTCTCCTTCCTCGAGCTTAAACTTTAATGGAGTGAGATAGGCAATAAAGACATAAGTAAACATACATATAATATTATAGAGACATAAGTGCTATGAAGAATAGACAGGGGAGCGGGTGGCGGATAGTTTTGGGCAAGTAGTGTGTTTATATAGACAAGTCAGGGAGACCTCACTGAGGTGACACTTGGGTAAGATCTGCAGTTGGAAAGGGAGGAGGCATGCGTATATCTCAGGGAAGGATGTTCCAGGTATAGGAAACAGTGAATGCAAGGGCCTGGCAAATTTGAGGAATAGAGAGGGAGCCACTGTGCCTGGAATACAGTGAGAAAAGGGGAGAAGAATAAGAAATGAAGTCAGACAGGAGGTGGGGAAGGGGCAAAGTTTGTGGGACCCCTGGGACACTTAACATGACTTAAGCTTTAACGAACATGGCATGGGAAGCTTTTGGAGGGTTTTGAATAGAATAGTAAAATTGTCTGCCTGTCTTTTAATAGGTCACTCTGGCTCCAGGGCTGAAAATAGAGAGAAGGTGGTGAGAACAAAGAGAGGAGACCAGTTGAGTGTTGCAAACCCAGACAGGAGATGATGGTGGCTTGCAGTACATAGTATCAATGGGAGTGGCAACAGTGATTGGATTCTGAACATATTTTGAAGGAACATTTGGAAAGAGTGTGAGGAAAGCGAGCGAGGAGTCATGGGTGACTCTAAGGTTTTGAGCAGAGCAACCAGTCATCCTTTCTTAGGAGGGAAAGTCTGCAAGAAAAACAGGATTAGATGAACCAAGTGCTTCAGATAAAAGTGTCCTGGATTTTCAAAGGTAAGAGCCACCATTGTTAACAGGAGGGAGCAGTGTGGCAGGCCCAGCAAGGTTAGGTATGAAGGAAGGCTGTCTTCTAACAGGTGGGGACAATATTCCCAGATGGGAGCAATGTAAGAGGTGGTCACGTGCTTCTAAGGTACATAGTACAAGGTGGCTAAGGGTTTCCATGGTTTGGGCAGCTGAGGGAGTTCAAGGCTGATATTTTCTGATCCCTGGATATGTGCTAGTCCTGTTCTGTTTTCCAAGTCTCAGCTCATTTCCCCCTCACATCTGCCCTATATAGGAGGAGCTCTCAGACCATGTTTTATAGATCAAGTCTTCCCTGGCCACTGTAGCCCTCACTGCCTCCAATCCTGTCTGTGCCCAACCCCTGCCACTTTGCTTCATTTTTCTTTATGGTACATTAGCATTTACCTGATACCATATGACTTATCTAGTTGTTTATTTTTCCTATCTCCTCCAGTAGAATAGAAGCTCCATAAGGGAGGGACTCATTTGTTTTGCTCACTGCTGTAGCCCCTATGTCTAGAATCAGTTCAGTTCAGTCGCTCAGTCATGTCCGACTCTTTGCAACCCTACGAACTACAGCACACTAGGCCTCCCTGTCTATCACCAACGCCCAGAGTTTACTCAAACTCATGTCCATTGAGTCGGTGATGCCATCCAACCATCTCATCCCCTGTCATCCCCTTCTCCTCTTGCCTTCAATCTTTCCCAGCATCAGGGTCTTTTCAAATGAGTCAGTTCTTCATATCAGGTGGCCAAAGAATTGGAGTTTCAGCTTCAGCATCAGTCCTTCCAATGAATATTCAGGACTTATTTCCTTTGGGATGGACTGGTCAGATCTCCTTGTAGTCCAAGGGACTCTCAAGAGTCTTCTCCAACACCACAGTTCAAAAGCATCAATTCTTCAGTGCTCAGCTTTCTTTATAGTCCAACTCTCACATCCATAATGACTACTGGAAAAACCATAGCCTTGACTAGACAGACCTTTGTTGGCAAAGTAATGTCTCTGCTTTTTAATATACTGTCTAGGTTGGTCATAACTTTTCTTTCAAGGACCAAGTGTCTTTTAATTTCATGACTGCAGTCACCATCTACAGTGATTGTGGAGCCCCCCAAAATAAAGTCTCTCACTGTTTCCATTGTTTCCCCATCTTTTGCCATGAAGTGATGGGACCGGATGACATGATCTTAGTTTTCTGAATGTTGAGTATCTAGAATAGTGCCTGGCATATGGCAGATGGTCAATAAGTATTTGTCAATTGAAAGAATGATTTGGGTTAAAAAACAGCAAAGGGTATAATAAAACTTTACATAGTAAAAAAAAAAATTCTATAACTACACCATTTCACTTGCATTCAGAATTTTAGAAAAGTTATATTTTGTTTCATTTATTTAAGATGAATCAACATCCAGTTAAAACCTAGTAAACAGATTTATGTTTATTTAAACACATGTACATTTTGTTTACAAAACAACAAAATTATTGTTTACAATAATTATTCTCTTTATTTAAATGTAACAGATCTTGAATACTTTGGAATATTTTTCAAATTATTCATGTCAGGAAGGGTTTTGTTTTGTGTTTTCATTTTTTTTCCTACATTAAGTAGAAAGCAAATTGAGGTTTGGGTAATTGTGTTCTGTGAGCCTGACTTCATATATTTTTAGGGTATTGTATTATTTGCCTTGGGAAAATTATTCAGATATTTGCTAAATCTTCTTTTCAGGGTACCTTTTATAGATACATTTTATAATCATTAAAAGGTATTTTAGATTTAATTTAAATATCATTTATTGAAAACCTTCTATGTACCAGGCACAACATGTTGTTTTACTTAATCATCTTATTTTGAAAATAGTTATATTGTTGTTGTGAAAATAAAAAATAAATGATGATCAGTAAAATAATCGAAACTAAAAAAGGAAAAAGTAAGAATGATCCCAAATCTATTTACTTTTCCGAACATCTCTATGAAATAAGTATTCTTGGCCCCATTTTACAGATGAGGAAACAAACTGGAGAGGATACTAAGACACTCCACTGGAAGAGGCAGTATTTCCCTGGACCCCTGGGTGGAGACATGAAGAGCCAGCTCACACAATACTTGATATTGCTCTTCATGCCTTCATTGTACTTACTTGGCAGAGGTATAGGTTTTTGATGAACTGCCCTGAAAAGAAGAAATTCAGATTAATTAAAGGGCAATGCAGAAGATGAATAAGTTTGACTTTTTGTTTGCACTGAAGATACTCAGAACAGGTGCATCACAAAGGATCAATAGGAAGAACCAATAAAACATATTTAAAGACAGGAGAGGCACTACAACGTTCAAGAGAAGTAGGATTATTCCCTTTAGTTTCTTTGAAAGAAGGAGGCTTAGCTTGTGTTAGATTTGACGTCAGTCCAATCATTAACCGAAATATTAGTTAAGTCTCTGTGATTCTAAGCAGTTCTTTTAAAGTTGTTGCCTACTTAGCATTTTTTAAAAATTTAATTGCAAAGCAATGAACTACTAAATCTTTACTGATCACTATAAGCCAGTGTTTCTGTGCAGTATGACAATGCAGGTGTTAAAGAAACTTATTTTTAAAGGAAAAGATTCTTACTTCGGGGCAGGAGGAGGAAACACCGGTGACTGCATATTTTCTTGTCTGTGACTAGATCCCCGGTGGCGTTCAGCAGGTATAGGTTTTTCTGCATTAAGAAAATGATCATATTAGGATTAGAGAGAAATGTCTATCCCCATGCCCAAACCCAGTATCAACTGAGAAGAACTGAGTTTGGTCAAATGTCTTCCCATGAGCAAGTCTTTCACCAAGAAGCTCTGAAGCCATGAAGTTTGCTCAGAGTTGTATTTACTTCCTGTAGAGGCTCACCCTAAGCCTTCACTATCACTCCAACTCCCTGCTCAGCAGGCATGGAGGACTATAAGGAATGGAAGGATAGCAAGCCAAAAGCATCAAAGGAAAGGCAGAAGAAAGCAAGACAACAGGAAAAGAGTCTGGAGGAAAGATGTGGGAAATGCTGGAAAAGACCCGGTGAAGCAATGAAAGCAGACAGGTGAGTAATAATGCACCTTCAGAAAATATCTACCACCCATCATCAGAGACAGGTATGCCCATGTTAACTCAGAAAATGGTAGCTTTTAACATTGAGTACCTTCAAGTGTGGAATTAGATGGGTACAGAACTTTCGTTTCTATGTAGTGTTTTAGGTCTTGAGATTATGAATGATTCTTCTGGGTTTTTTCCTCCCAGTATTTTTCAAATTCAAATTTTTTTTAAATGGGAAAGTTCTAATAGAAAGTATACATGGTTATGATCAAGGAAAGGAAGCATCTGAAGGTGTACTAAGAAGATAGCTATTTGAACTCAGGAAACATTGTTTTGAAAACTTAGCACAAGAACTTGTTCAAACAAACAGATTTTTAAAATTTTCATTACTTAACTTAGCCATTAATTCTGAGACATATGAATGGTTCTAAATCAGTCTGCACACCTATGTAAGGTTGTGGTACAGTTTCTGGCAAGTCATATCTGTCTACAGACAGGCAGGTTTGAGGCATGTCGACTGTAGTCTACTGCACAGATGTAGCTTGGCAAGCCCAGGTCCTGATCAGCTTTGCTACTCAATACTCGTGGCAAAGTAAAGACTGTTCTGTTTAAAAATTGAGTTTTATGTTTACAATTGCCTTATAAATAATGAAAGAAATTTAGAAATATATTTGTATACAAATTTTTAATCAAAATAACTTTTAGAGGACATGTTCTTCCATCAAAGTAATATAGATTTACCTTCGCAAACACTTGAGGCATTCTGTTGAGAGGCAACTGGAGTCTATTAATAAAAAAAAAGGGTAAGGATCTTCAATACAGTGGTATGTGGAAATAAAAGTCAAAACAATACTATTAAAATAAATACTGGGGAGAATATTTCTTTGATGCATGGCTTTTCTTTCAATGACAAGAACAACCATTAAAGACACACAGTCCCCAGCTCAACCTTTGCATCAAGTGATGATGGACCAGAAGTGTGTCATAGAAGGAGCGGTGTCACTTTGGTGACAGTCTGTCAGCAAGGCTGGTAGAAGGCATGGCCCCCAGCAGCTGCTGGGCAGTAGCGCCTGTGCAGTGGAAATCTGGCATCTGGCTGAGGTCTCAGAACCCCACCATCTTGGTGTTTGTGGTTGTAAATGTCAGGCTACAGTGAAGATACTAGGTCATGATGGGCTTCCTTAAATAGTGGGCTGGCTCAGGTTCCCCACGTTCTGGCCAGAATATGAGTGTAGTCAGGGCTGTGTGCCTGATGTACAGTTGTCGGTCATTAGCTCCCAGACCAGCGGGTGGGGAAGCAGACCCAGGGCCTCCCAAGGGGAAGGCAGAGGTCACAGGAGGCAGGGAGCCTGGCCTCTGCAACTACTTAACTCAGTGAAGCCACACGCTTCTTGGAAGATGGGACCCTCCCATCTTCCCTGCCTAAACGAGGATTCCAAGATTCTCTTGGACTGTCCAGGCAGCAGCAAGATTGCTGTTTCCTCTTAGCTGAAAGCACTGTCAACTTTAAATAAATAGATAAGAATGAACAATGCAGGAAATACGAAGCACATTTAAATGCAGAATTAACTCACTGTCTTCAGTGGCATAGCTGTTTTCTTCCTGGGGGATAAAAAGAGATTGACTTTGTTAAAACACAGCAGAGATAAAGAGGAGCTGATGACTTATCATTTTACTCTCAAATATAAACTAGAATAATGAAAGTGATACAAGTGTGTAAGAAGATGATCCATGAAGGGCAGAGAGGGGCAGAAACAGGATTCAGTCATGATCTTCTGAACCTCAGAGAGCATCCGCTGACAGATGGCCATGGGGTTAATGGGGATATACAGGAGAGCCAGTTGCCAGGGAGTCAAGATAACTGAGCTCTTGTTCCAGTTCTACAACTAATCACCCTGTGACCTAAGGCCTCTCTCTTGGCTGTGAGGGCCAGTCTGAGCTTTAGTTTCCTCATCTGTAACGTAAGGACCACAAACAGTATTTTCAAAGGTACATGCAGATCCCTCCCTTCCCCCGACAGCACCTCAGGGCTGCTGTGGGGGGAAGGAGGGTGAAGACGTGAGGGTGGCCCAGCAGATGTGTTTGCAGCCAGCGCCTCCCCACGCAGTGTCCCTCCAGCTTCTGGTGACTCCTCTCTACTGGACGTCTGCCTAGAATTTCACTCCAAACAGATAAACCCAAGACAAATGACATGTTTGAAAACCACTGTGACCTCTGGTCCTGAGGGTTCTTACATGAGCTAACATACCAGTTTGTCTTAGTTCAGTAGAGATTGGACTCTAATGTTGCACAATGTGCTTAGTTGCTCAGTCATTTCCGAGTCTTTGTGACCCCATGGACTGTAGCTTGCCAGGCTCACCTGTCCGTGGGGATTCTCCAGGCAAGAATACTGGAGTAGGTTGCCATGCCCTCCTCCAAGGGATCGTCCCAATCCAGGGATCAAACCCAGGTCTGCATTACAGGCAGATTCTTTACCATCTGAGCCACCAGGGAAGCTAAGGCTTTATAATTGTCTTCTGCGTTTATTCTAAATACTGGCTTTCTCTCCATCTCTCACTTTGTTTTGGCTGAAAGCTGGAAGATTGGGGGAAGGATACTAACAATTCCCAAGTGCCTCTAAGACACCTATTATTGGGTTAGACTATTCACATGTTATTTAAACCTCACACTGTCCTTTTTAAATGGGTATTTTTATTACATTTTAGAGATTAGGAGACTAAGTAACTTGTCTGAAGTCATAAAACTGAGCCAAGAGAGGTGTGCAGAGTTTTGCTTAATAAACCCCTGAAATTAAAAGCTCATTTGCTTAACTCAAAGGCAGAATTAAGACTGTAACCATGCAGGCCAGCCTTGGACAGATTTAAGTGTACTTTTAAAATAGCCTGTTGAGCCAATATGACATTATTGGGTCGCTGTTTGTAGTATTAACACATTACAATACTCACCCAATAGTTTACAAAGTTCTCCTAAATTCAATGAGAAAGAATGATCCTCTGATCTCCATTTTGAAAGGAACCTTAGCAGTGTTGCTTTGACTGAACATCCAGTGCATGCTGCTCTGTGTACAGTACATATTTGTTTACAGATCACTAACTACTTGGAAGAGTTAGCCAAGGAATAGAAAGTAGGAATGAAACCTGCTTGTGAGTCTTAAAATTATTCAAGCTCTGGACCTTCTGTTTTGTGGAGCACAAGTCAGTGAGCTCAAGATTTAACTGACAGCTCATGGGAGGAAAGACTACTAGCTTTTGATGTCAGCAGGGGCACCCGAAGTCCAACTTGAAGCATGCCTTGGATGTGGAGATGAGTAGGGCAGGAGGGTCTCATTTCCACACTCCAGAAGCACAGCTATTGTAATGTTAGGTGTGCCTGCATCTGAGCTTGGGCACGTGTGCTCTTCTGGATGGAAATAGCAGAAAGACACCTGCCCCACTTTGGCCCCCAGATACTCAGGCAGGACTCCTTTGTGGGTTCCAGGCAGGCTGCTCACAGCAGTGATAGAGACCAGTCACTTAAATCACAGAAAGTTGCTTCTCTGCAACAGGAACTTACCCGGCCCTGGGCAGTGGGGATGGCGCAGCAGGTAAAGAAGTTGACTTGGAGTCCCAGGCTCCACTCTTGCGACCTGCACAGACATATCCACAGGTCAGTCTCTGGTCCTGATGGCACAGTGAGCTGGCCTTGCTGGCAGGCTCCAAAAGACATGCTCATTTTTTGTTACTTTCAATTAAGCATATATAAGTAGTTACGTTGAAGTTTGGGGGGGAACCTATCATAGGCAAAGGTAATGAAATACTTTTTAAAATGCCAATTTATAAGCTCAGAACTGGGGTGTTAATTAGGAACTCCCATCCTAACATTGCTAAATGACCTCTCCTTGTCCCTATGGGACAAGTTAAGAACCTCTGATTCTGTGGGCTCAGTGAGAGCTCACAAGGGTTCATATGGGAGGGTGTTCACACTTGCATCTATAATCACTGCACATATGTGCACACCAGAGATGCCCAGAGTCAGAGGGGCACAGACCCACCACTCCTGATCACACCTAGAGATACCAATCATTCCTAACTGTGCACACTTACCTAGTACACACACCTCACCTCACATTTGGAGGACACTTATTCATTCATCTGTGCATTCTCAGGGCCTTCACCCGTTGCACAAATACACACATTGAGAAAAGCAGCAAGCTGTAACTGAAATCTCGTCTTCTGAAGCCACAAAAGGGACCCAGAAGGCCTTGTCCACCATGCCCACTTCCCCTCTCCCTACCTGACCATCATTACGAAAGTGGAAGGTGAGAGACTGGCAGAGATTCACTCCCTAGACAGGGAGCAGGCCTGGAAGGGGAGAGGCCAGAGCTAAGCCAGCACCCCTTAGCATCTCCTGGCTGCCTCCTCTCAGGCTGATATTCATCTGCCTGGACATTACTGCTCAGGGGCATGAAGGCCCTCTATTGAATTAAGTTGAACTGAATAAACATTTTAACTAAGGACCTACGACATTTACAAGTTCACAGTTCCTAATGGACTTAAAAGGGATATGCTATAAATGTAGGTTGGACTTGACCTCCGTATGTATTATTTGAGTTTGCAAGATAAAGCACATATAAGTAAACGGTGAGGGGATAATCAATTACTAAGAATTATTGAGAACCTGGTATGTGTAAAGCACTTGGAGGTACTATGTTAGTTGCTGTGGAAGAGCCAAAGAAGTAAATGTAGGCCTCTGCCTTCTCGGAATTTACAAGGGAAGACAAAGGCACCCCATGCCACCTCATCAGACAGGACCACCTATTCCAAACACAAAAAAGGGGGAAAGGCCTTGAAAAGTATTAAATGCAGACATCATAAAGTTCATTCTCATGTACTTCACTAGAAAGTCCTTCAGGCTCTCAGTCAGAGCCCACTGACTCTTTTTCTACACACAGTCCTTACAAAAGGGCTGATTTCCATAAGCTCTCACCAGCCGCATCTGCAAAAGGAGAGGCCCCTCCCATGTAACTCTTACTGAGATGTAACCCAACCCTGATGTGATTTTTTAAAACACTTTGAAAAAGAAGTTACACTTGAAATTTTTAACATTTCCTGTGGCAATAAACTGCAATATCAACTGAATATGTAGTAGTATGAGTCTTGTGTTTGAGTAGTATAAGTCCTAATGAAACTGTTTCATTAGCTAGGGCATCAAGTTGATATTGCTCTTCAAATTCTCAATATTTAAGATTGACATTGTGAGTGGGAGGTGCTTTCTTTGTGAAATACCCTCGTCTTGACTACCTAAATTTCAAGGGACTTTTACACATTCATAAGTTCAAAAGTCACAGCTATGCTGTTTTTTTCCTTATTGAATATGCTATAAATGAAGGCATTTGCAGTTAAGGTGAAATTTGCCTACATCCAAGGGGGAAAAGAAAAAATTGACATTGTGAAAATACCCTTGGCTACTCATAGATGTTGATGGAAGGTTTTGGTGAAGAGATTTAAAAAAAAAAAAACCAAAACCTTGCCTGAAAAATAAAGAAGTAGAAAGAAGTCTAAGTCAGAATTTCCTCCCAGCGGTCCCCTCTCTTTTTAAAAGCCAAGGGGTCACTTGGCCTGGGCATGTTATTGTTGTCACATCTACTGTCTGGCTTCTCTACTAAGCTTTCCCTTTCTGTTCTGCAAACAGCCAGACAACGTCTTCCTTTCCCCTTCCCTCCTCACAAATAACTCCTGTGATCAAAGGAGAGGGAGGGGCAGGTTGGCTGTCCTCGGTGCTGGTGGAGTCCAGTATGAGCGCTGGCCTTGCATCAGGAAGACACAGCTCCAGTTGTTTCTCTGTCACCAAACTGGCTATGTGACCTCTTACAAGTCACCACTCCTCAGTTTACCCCTCTGCGAGATGGGAATCCACTAGCTACTTTATCTAACACAGAGTTGTTGTGCTTAGGTAATAGGGTAACAATCCCCATGGCCAGCAGGTAAAGAATCCACCTGCAATGCAGGAGATGCCGGAGACTAGGGTTTGATCCCTGAGTTGGGAAGATCCCCTGGAGAAGGGCATGGCAATTCACTCCAGTATTCTTGCCTGGAGAATCCCATGGACAGAGGAGCCTGGCGGACTACAGTCCATGGGGTTGCAAAAAGTTGGACACGACTGAAGCAACTTAGCACACACACGCATGAACATGTAGAGAATTAACCAGATTCTCAGCTGGTGCTGTACATGCATGATCAGTTGCTTCAGTCATGTCCGACTCTTTGCAACCCCATGGACTGTAGCCCTTTGTCCCATGGACAGAAGAGCCTGGTGGGCTACAGTCCATGGGGTTGCAAAGAGTCGGACATGACTTAGCAGCTGGGCAGTCACTAAGCAAAGTAAAATTATTGCTGGAAAGGGATTGAAAGTATTTGATGGTCAAAAACATTGAGTAAAGTGAAAGGAGTGAGATGGAAAAGACTACACATTATATGACTCCATCTGTATGAATGTTCATAAAAGATAACTCTGTAGCAACAGACACAGAAGGCAATGGCATCCCCACTCCAGTACTCTTGCCTGGAAAATCTCATGGACAGAGGAGCCTGGTAGGCTGCAATCCATGGGGTTGAGAGTAGGGCATGACTGAGTGACTTCATTTTCACTTTTCACTTTCATGCATTGGAGAAGGAAATGGCAACCCACTCTAGTTATTCTTGCCTGGAGAATCCCAGGGACAGAGGAGCCTGGTGGGCTTGCTGTCTATGGGGTCGCTAAGCAACTTAGCAGCAGCAGCAGCAGCAGCAGCATAGCAACAGAAAGCAGATCAGAATACCCAGGGCTGAGCATGGGAACATCATTGACCAAAAATGGGCACCAAGGCTCTTTTTTTTCTTTTTTTTTTTTCCCAAGGCTCTTTTGGAGTTGGGGTGAACATGGTAAATTTCTAAAATGGATTGTAGTGTTGGTTACAAAACTCTGTAATTGTAATGATTTACCAAAACCATTGTAAAATGAATGGGTTTTATGACTTATGCTAGTTATAAAGGATCTCAGTAAATATGATTATTGCTATTTTCATCTTATTCTCTTGTTATCAACCACTGCAGTGTCTCTAGATGCTGGGCACTGGGCCAGGTACTTCACATGTGTCACTTCTGAGCCTCCCATAAGATCCAAGGGAGTGAACAGGGGCTCAGAGAGGTTAAGGGGAAGGTCCATTGCTGAAAACTAAGGTTATTCATGTTGAAAGCCCAGGCAGGCAGTATCCTCTCCAGTCAAAATCTCATAATGTTCTCCTGGGGGCATGACTGGGCTGTCAGACTCTCTTGCTGCTTCTTCCTGTTGTGGGGAAAGATTAGTGAAATAGAGGGGTGCTTTTGTGGATGCCCATGGGAGGATGCAGAATGACTCCTCCAAGGCCAGTGACGCTTCCTGTCACTCTGGCTGAAGTCAGACCCCTGGGCATGGCTGGGGAGGGACAACATCATACCCTCCTTACTGCCAGGATCCCCACTTCCTGGTAAAGCTGAATTCTTGGTTGGAAAACTCCAAGGCAGAAATGGGGGATGCAGTAGAGGGAGAGTGTCCAAAAGCATACTAACCAAAGAGAAAAATCAGCTCTGTTTAAATCACAGTGAGCAAAATTTATGCTAATTTAAAATTTTTTATTTATTTATTTAGCTTCGCTAGGTCTTAGTTGCAGCATGTAAGATCCTCAGTTGTGGCATGCGAAGTCTTTAGTTGCGGTATATGGGATCTAGTTCCCTGACCAGGGATCAAACCTAGGCCCCCTGCACTAGGAGGTCAGAGTCTTAGCCACTGGATTGCCAGGGAAGTCCCTATGTTAATGTTTGATTTAACAGCACAGGCTTTGCATAAGCTGCTGGTTACTAAGTTTTCTTAACTGGGAAAACAATTTACCCTTAGTTTTTCCTTCAACCACATTTATTTTATACTGTTCATACTGTTCATGGGATTCTCAAGGGAAGAATGCTGAAGTGGTTTTCCATTCCCTTCTCCAGTGGACCACATTTTGTCAGAACTCTCCACCATGACCCATCCGTCTTGAGTGACCCTACTTGGCATCACTCATAGTTTCATTGAGTTAGACAAGAGTGAACATTGACATTTTAGGAATCAGTGAACTAAAATGGACTGGAATAGGCAAATTTAATTCAGATGACCATTATATCTACTACTGTGTGCAACAATGCCTTAGAAAATGGAGTAGCCTTCATTGTCAAAGGGGTACTCTGGTGGCTCAGAGGTTAAAGCATCTGCCTGCAATGCAGGAGACCAGGGTTTGATCCCTGGGTCAGGAAGATCCCCTGGAGAAGGAAATGGCAACCCACTCCAGTATTCTTGCCTGGAGAATCCGATGGAGGGAGGAGCTTGGTAGGCTACAGTCCAAGGGGTCGCAAAGAGTCGGACACAAATAAGCTACTTCACTTTCACTTTCATAGTCAACAAAAGAGTCGGAAATGCAGTACTTGAGTGCAATCTCAAAAGCAACAGAATGCTGTTTGTTTCCAAGGCAGGCCATTCAATATTACAGTAATCCAAGTCTATGCCCCAACCAGTAATGCTGAAGAAGCTGAAGTTGAATGGTTCTATGAAGACCTACAAGATCTTCTAGAACTTACACCCAAAAATGATGTCTTTTTCATCATAGGGGACTGGAATGCAAAAGTAGGAAGTCAAGAGATACCTGGAGTAACAGGCAAATTTGGCCTTGGAGTACAGAATGAAGCAGGCTAATAGAGTTTTGCCAAGAGAACGCACTGGTCATAGCAAACACCCTCTTGCAACAACACAAGAGAAGACTCTACACATGGACATCACCAGATGGTCAACACCGAAATCAGATTGATTATATTCTTTGTAGCCAAAGATGGAGAAGCTCTATATAGTCAGCAAAAACAAGACCGGGAGCTGACTGTGGCTCAGATCATGAACTCCTTATTGCAAAATTCAGACTTAAATTGAAGAAAGTAGGAAGAAAAACCACTAGACCATTCAAGTATGACATAAATAAAATCCCTAAAGATTATACAGTGGAAATGACAAATAGATTCAATGGATAAGATCTGATAGACAGAGTGCCTGAAGAACTATGGACAGAGTTTCATGACATTGTACAGGAGGCAGTGATCAAGACCGTCCCCAAGAAAAAGAAATGCAAAAAGGCACAGTGGTTGTCTGAGGAGGCCTTACAAATAGCTAAGAAAAGAAGAAAAGCTATAGGCAAAGGAGAAAAGGAAAGATATACCCATTTGAATGCAGAGTTCCAAAGAATAGCAAGGAGAGATAAAAAAGCCTTCCTCAGTGATTGATGTAAAGAAATGGAGGAAAACAATAGAATGGAAAGACTAGAGATCTCTTTAAGAAAAGTAGAGATATCAAGGGAATATTTCATGCAAAGATGGGTACAATAAAGGACAGAAATGGTATAGACCTAACAGAAGCAGAAAATATTAAGAGGTGAAAATGAGATGGATGAAACTGGAGCCCATTATACAAAGAGAAGTAAGCCAGAAAGATAAAGACCATTACAGTATACTAACACATATATATGGAATTTAGAAAGATGGTAATGATAACCCTATATTCAAAACAGAAAAAGAGACTCAGATGTATAGAACAGACTTGTGGACTCTGGGAGAAGGCGAGGGTGGGATGTTTCAAGAGAACAGCATCGAAACATGTATATTATCTAGGGTGAAACAGATCACCAGCCCAGGTTGGGTGCATGAGACAAGTGCTCAGGCCTGGTGCACTGGGAAGACCCAGAGGGATCGGGTGGAGAGGGAGGTGGGAGGGGGGACCGGGATGGGGAATACATGTAAATCCATGGCTAATTCATTTCAATGTATGACAAAAACCACTGCAATGATGTAAAGTAATTAGCTTCCAACTAATAAAAATAAATGAAAAAAAAAAAAAAGAGGTGAAAAAAATACACAGAAGAGCTATACAAAAAAGATAACCATGATGGTGTAATCACTCACCTAGAGCCAGACATCCTGGAATGCGAAGTCAAGTGGGCCTTAGGAAGCATCACTACAAACAAAGGTAGTGGAGGTGATGGAATTCCAGTTGAGTTATTTCAAATCCTAAAAGATTATGCTGTGAAAGTGCGGCACTCAATATGCCACTGGAAAAGTCAGCAGTGGCCATGGGACTGGAAAAGGTCAGTTTTCATTCTAATCCCAAATAATGTTCAAACTACTGCACAACTTCATTCATCTCACATGCTAGCAAAGTAATGCTCAAAATTCTCCAAGCCAGGCTTCAACGTACATGAACCGTGAACTTCCAAATGTTCAAGCTGGATTTAGAAACGCCAAAGGAATCAGAGATCAAATTGCCAACATCCATTGGATCATCGAAAAAGCAAGAGTTTCAGAAAAACATCTACTTCTGCTTTATTGACAATGCCAAAGGCTTTGACTGTGTGGATCACAACAAACTGTGGAAAATTCTTCAAGAGATGGGAATACCACACCACCTCACCTGCCTCTTGAGAAATCTGTATGCAGGTCAAGAAGCAACAGTTAGAACCGGACATGGAACAACAGACTGGTTCCAAATTGGGAAAGGAGTACGTCAAGGCTGTATATTGTCACCCTGCTTATTTAACTTATATGCAGCATACATCATGTGAAATGCTGGGCTGGATGGAGCACAAGCGGGAATCAAGATTACAAGGAGAAATATCAGTAACCTCAGATATGCAGATGACACCACCCTTACAACAGAAAGCAAAGAAGAGCTAAAAAGCCTCTTGATGAAAGTGAAAGAGGAGAGTGAAAAAGCTGGTTTAAGACTCAACATTCAAAAAACTAAGATCGTGGCATCTGGTCCCATCACTTCATGGCAATGGAGAATGCCATGGCATGGGGAAACAATGGAAACAGTGAGAGACTTTATTTTTCTGGGCTCCAAAATCACTGCAGATGGTGATTGCAGCCATGAAATTAAAAGACAATTGCTCTTTGGAAGAAAGGTTATGAACCTAGGCAGCATATTGAAAAGCAGAGACATTATTTTGCCAACAAAGGTCTGTCTAGTCAAAGCTATGATTTTTCCAGTAGTCAAGTATGGATGTGAGAGTTGGACTATAAAGGAAGCTGAGAGCCAAAGAATTGATGCTTTTGAACTATGGTGTTGGAGAAGACTCTTGAGAGTCCTTTGGACTGCAAGGAGATCTAACCAGTCCATCCTAAAGGAAATCAGTCCTGAATATTCATTGGAAGGACTGTTGCTGAAGCTGAAACTCCAATACTTTGGCCACTTGATGTGAAGAACTGACTCTTTGGAAAAGACCCTGATGGTGGGAAAGATTGAAGGCAGGAGAAGGGGACGACAGAGGATGAGATGGTTGGATGGCATCACTGACTCGATGGACATGGGTTTAAGCAAGCTCTGGGAGTTGGTGATGGACAGGAAAGCCTGGAGTGCTGCAGTCCATGGGGTCGAAAAGAGTCAGACATGGCTGAGCAACTGAACTGAACCGAACTGAACATGTATTTTATTAACCATCCTTTATTCTGTTTTACATACAGTGTTGCTAAATTTCCCTATTCTTAATAATTCAGTGTTGACATTGTAAGCCTTTGGGATTTAATCTATTTTAGCTGTTACAGACACCCTATACATATCGTTAGTGGGACTTGCACACTAGCTGAAGCATCTAGAGTCTCATGCACTGCTTGAATTCTTACAAAATACATAAAGACATTGTATTTAATAACTTCAGAACAATTTGGGCTACAGGTAAAATTCAACTTGCACACTAGCAAGGAATTGTAAATTCCAAAACTCTGCTCACTCCCACCCCACCCCATTTTAGGAAAATAAGGAAATAAGAATATTTTAAAATGCAGTTTTCTTAGAGGATGCTCAGAAATACACACCTTGAGTACCATCTTCTGACAAAAGCTACAAAATCAACCAGAGCTTGCACCACCTTCTAAATGCACATTTAGAAATAAATCACAATGGGTGACATTCTTTCAGTTTGTTTAGACCAGTGCTTCTGAACGGGGAGTGATTTTGTCTCACTCCTCCAGGCAGTGACTGGAGACATCTTAGCCAATCACTGTTGGGGAAGGGGGGACACTGGCATCTAGTGGGCAGGGGCTAGAGATGCTGCTGAACGTCCGCAGTGCACAGGACAGCCCCCACAAGAGTCACCTAGCCCCAAGCGCCAACTGTGCTGAGGCTGGAAAAATGTGATTTACAGTAAAACTTTATATGGAGAGAAAGGAACACTTCCCTGAGATGTGCACAGGCTGCTCTACCAGACTGGTCTTGAATTAAGGCAGGTTGAACAAGTGATTCTGGGCAATAATAATAAGAATAAATCACAAAAGAGCTTGCTTTTTATGTATGATTCATATCTTTTTACTCATTTAATGCTCACAATATCCTGAGACATAGGTGCCATTCTCTCCTTCATTTTTTTCAGTAGGGGAAACAGACAGGGAGATTACTTAGCTTGCTTGAAGGCTAGTACCTAGTGAGTGTCAGAGCCAAGGCTTAGACCATCTGGCTTTGGAGTCTGGTCTAAGTCCCACCTCCACTTCTTCCACTTCTGGGCTAAGTCCCACTTCTGTGCTTCTTAGGATGGAACACCGAGCAAGAGAGCCTGCCTTTGCGCCTAATCCAGCATGTGATCCTTGGCCAGCACTTTATTAGCCATCAAAGAGCCAAGAGCAACATTAACCAGAAGCAAGTGTCAGGCTTCCCTTATAGCTCAGTTGCTGAAGAATCCGCCTGCAATGCAGGAGACCCCAGTTCAATTCCTGGGTCGGAAAGATCCACTGGAGAAGGGATAGGCTACCCACTCCAGTATTCTGCAATGCGGGAGACTTGGGTTCCATCCCCAGGTTGGGAAGATCCCCTGGATAAGGGAAAGGCTACCCACTTAGTATTCTGGCCTAGAGAATTCCATGGACTGTATAGTCCCGGACACAACTGAGTGACTTTTACTTTCAAGTGTCACGATGGGGTACTTTGATAGGAACACCTGAAACCTTAGCACTATCATGATGCCTATAGGGCAATTTCTGAAGCCTTTAAAGGACAATGGTTCAATTATTCAAAGACATAGGCCAGGAGTCTGATTATTCATTTTATAAAAATCATCTCTGAAAACTATACTGTTTGCATACTCAGAAACTCCCTCTAACTGTTCAGGTTTGTTCCTTAAGGTAACTCACTTCCTTCCTCCTCCTGAACTTTCTTCTGTCTATATCCAACAGTCATTTAACCAGGAAATTATTTTCTTGTTCAAGTTTGGTTTCTGCATCTGATGCCTCTAGTGATAAAATTTAACCATACTAGATTAATGTAAAACTAATGAATAGTAAATCCAGTGGGCTAATGACTTCATAATGGGACCATATAATTCCTTAAAGACAGTCAGAGTTGTGGGGCTCAATTGCTCTCAATTAACTGACCCACCTACCATTTCAGCACATGCTCTGAGCCAGGACCTGTCTGGGCCCTAGAAACACAAGTATGAGCAAGACATGGAGCTGAGAGTCTTACAGGAAAAACAGAGATCTCAGGAAGGATCAGGGGATAAAGGGGAAGTGCAGGGTGCAACAGGCGTGCACATTGAGGGGATCTAGCCCACTGTGGTATCAGGAAAGGCCTCCTGTGTCAGCAATACTAAGGCAGTGTCTTCAAGGAGCTTGCAACATACTTAGGGAGATTAGACTGAGACCCAAAGCAATTGGAGAATAGGCGCGGGCTGAGTATGAGTGGGATGAGGCTTATGGCAAAGAAAAGCTCTCTGAGGGCTAAAGAACACAGGAAGCTTCCAGGAGGGGAGACTTCAAGCTGGACCTTGAAGGATGTGCAGGATTTGGTGTCATAAAAGTGAGAACACAAACAAATGCCAGAAGGCAGGACCTGTGAAAAATAGGCTGATTGGAGTATCAGGTGTGTTTTAGGAAGGCAAGAAGAGCATTTTAAGATGTAAGCGCCAGAGAGTATTAAACTATTGTTCTAAAGGAGTGCTTAAACCTTCATTTATCTGTTTCAATGAAACATTTTCTATTCCAGCAATGACGGCTCTTCGGAGTTATCACAGGTCAGGAGTCTCTATTTCAGTTGGGAAGAAAGTAACCACACCATGACATTTTAGTTTGGTGTGTTGACATTTGTTCCCAGGAATGAAGATGAGTTGGATAAGATGAGTCTGACCGCTACGCTGCAAGTGTAAAGAGCTTGCTGGTTCTGAGGGTGAGGAGGAGTAAGAACTTGTGAAGAGGGTGAGCAATTGCACAGGAAATGACTCTAGGAAAATATACTAAAAAATACTCTTCTTTCATTTTCTCCCAAGGAGCACATCACTGAAAGCAGAGGTCAGTTTCCTAATCTCTGTGTCGAGCCTTCAGGTCTGGGGGAGAAGGGAGTGTGTGTGTGTGTGTGTGTGTGTGTGTGTGTGTTGGGTACACAGTTGGGGAGAGGATAAGGAGGAATGCTGTGGAGGAGGCTCCTACATCTCTCTGTGCTATAATAGGATGAGGGGATGGGCATTACTCAGCACTGGGGGTCTCAGTCTGGGAGTTGCCAGACCCTACAGGAGAAGAAGGTCCCTTGGAGAAGGAAATGGCAACCCACTTCAGTATTCTTGCCTGGAAAATTCCATGACCAGAGGAGCCTGGCGGGCTACAGTTCATGGGGTCGCAAAAGAGTCGGACACAACCGAGTGACTAAACAACAGCAACAGGAGACACTTAGGAAGCACTGAGTGTTCATGGTTTGGGTAGGGATGACATGGTAAAAAGTGTGTAATGGGAGGAAGCTAGCAACATTTGGAAGGGTCAGAAGCTCATCTCAGTGACTGAGGAAAGAGCCTAGAGGCGAGGATCTGCTTAGTGGACTCTGTAAGATAGAAGGTATGAAGTGTTAAAGAAAGCCTGGTTAAGGTGGTGGCAACTAAAATAGAAGAGCAAATTCAGGAAAAAAGCAATAGGATTGGGAAAGAGCGCAAGCACTCTGAGACGTGGAGCCCGGAGGCTGACGTGTGAAGAGGAATAGGAATGCCTAAAGAGTAGGAGTGATGGATGCATTGAGCTTGTGGTGGTGGGAAGGAAGGAAGCTTAAGTTTGGACACCAGAGGGTTATTAGCTTAGACCACCGAAGTGAATCCAGGAGAATGGGTACACCTGGAAGAAGTGAAAAATAATGGTTTACTGAGCACCTACTGTATATCAGGCACTTAAGAATTTCCCACTCACATTTTCAGAATTCTCCTGTCTCAGGGCTTGGGCTGTTGTCTCCATTTACAGAGGAGAAAATGTGATGCTTGGAGAGGTGAAGTACAGACCCAATGTGATACAGTTGAGGACGGGGAGCACTGGGATGCCTGGCTCAGAACCCACATTCTTAACCTGCACGATATTCTGCAAGAAGAGCAAAGGGCTAAGGCTGACCCGTGCAGGCATCCTCAGTCAGGGGAGGGGAGGAGGAGGAGAAATCAGTGAAGTGCCCGGAGAGGTCACATGAAGACCAGGATGTGTCTGTTGGAGACGCAGGGACGTGGGGACAAGGGTCCCCACATGGGTGCCACCACACAGTGGATGAACACAAGAAGTCTCTGCTGCTGCTTATGAAGACATTTGGAAATACAAGGGACTGTTTCATAATATTTGGTCTGAGTTGTTTATCTTATTTAGAGTGGATTGAAAACCAAATCCCCAAATGTAATCATTTCACAATAAAAAAACAAAAACACCAAATCTTGTGTATACTCTACCTGGAGCTGTCCCTGGAGGAGAGGCTGACCTTGAGGAGTTATTCGGCTTGATTGATCTATTCACCATGGGAGCTGAAACACACAATCATATATATATTAGGGTTATATGAATATATTGTAGACACAGTCTACTGATGGTGATTTACACTTATGGAAAAATGCATGGTAGAAATAATGGGCTAGACCAGATAATTCGCAAAGAATGGGAGATACAATTAAGCCCACAAGCCATTAAAAGTAGCCTTTTCAGTAGAAAAAAAGAAACATTTTTCGAATGAATATGTTAATAATTAAAGTGAATATTTGCTTGGAATTTCATTTGCCAAACTGGGGGTCTCAGAGATGAAAGAGTTTGTTTTTCATCAGGGGAACATGTATTAAACTAACAGTGGAGGGCCCAAATTAATAGCTCTGCATTCCCTGCCACTCATAACACATCATTGCTCTTGGATTTTGTAGGTTTTGGGGATATGGAGGCATTTCATTTGTACTTATTGTTTTATGGTTATGGGTGAATTCAGGAATCCTGGAGGGCCTACAAGCTGTTGTTGATATTTAGGGTGTGAAGGCGAGGGCTGTGACATGATGACAGTGTAAAACCTGAGTACGGCTACTTCCGAGTTCAAGTTTATTAGATGAGTAGTGTTACTTGAAGAGGCAGCATTTATACAGGATTATATTCTCCATAGCAACTACGTCCAAAGTAATCCTACCCTAATTCTCGCCTCATCTGAGGGTACGTGGCATGGGCTTTTTAAGATAATTTATTTGTAACTGCATTTGTTATTTCGTGAAGGATTTACAAATGAAATGTTTCTTGTGGGCCTGATGTAGCACTAAATTTTAAAGAATTAGAACACAGAGCATATTTTATTCTTTCATTTTCTCAGTCTTCTGCAGAAATTATTCCTGGTACAATATTTGTAAAGTCAGCCTGGTGGCTCATGACCTCATTAGTATTAGATTTTATGAGAAACCCATTCTTAGTGAAGAGCTAAAGAGAAGAAGCTAGGTGCTTTTATAATTTGAGAAGACAGTATTAAATCACGGAAGAGGATGGAGAAAGAAGAATCAAGGTTGAAAAATACAGGGATGGGTTGCTCACTATGCGCTCTGATGGACCAGTTACTCAACCAAAGAAGGCAAAGGCCACGGAGCAGAGGTCTCAGCAGCGTCATGTCTGAGCACTTTAGTACTTGTGAGCAAATAATGCCCTAATCAACTGGTAGAAGTTTTCAGGTGCTTAAAACTGCAAACTCTTGCCTTTTTCAGATGGGATTGAACTGTCTTCTGTGGGGTGAATATAGTTTTCATCTTCATCTTCCACAGGGACCACATAATCAGCCTAAAAGAAATACAGAAATGCTGTACATTTGGAGCTTACTGGATAAGAAAGGGTGATATTAAGAAATTTTTCATAATCCATATACCATTGAACTTCCTGATGTAAAGGGATTTCGTTACTTCTAGTATATTCACAGAGTACAACCATCACCACAATTATCTTTAGAACATTGTTATCACCCCCAAAAGGAACTCTGCACCCATTAGTCACTCCCAACCACCCCCTCCCCTGACCCAGTCAACCATGAACCTTCTTTCTGTCTTTAAGAATTGCCCATTCTGGGCATTTTATGTAAATAGAATCATACACTATTAAAATATGCAGTCTTTTGTGATTTCTTATAACAGAAATTTCAAGGATCAGCCACATTGTAGTATGTATCACTACTTCATTCCCTTTTATGGACAACTCATATTCCATTGTATGATTATACCCCATTTTACTTATCCATTTATCAGCTGTTTCTACTTTGGGGCTGTTATAAGTAATGATATGAACATTCATGTACAAATTTTGTGTAGCTGGACATTTTTCTTGGGAATATACCTAATGATGGAATTGCTGGATCATATTGTAGCTCTATATTCAATAGTTTGAGTAATGGTTAAGTTGTTTTCCAAAGTGGCTGCACTAATTTTTCATTTCCACTAGCAATGTATAAGGGTTCCAATTTCTCCACATATTCACCAGTACTTCTTATTGTCTTCTTTTTTATTATAAGCATCCTTGTAGGTATGAAGTGGTATCTAACTGTAATTTTGATTTGCATTTCCCTGATGGTTAATGACATTAAGCATCTTTTTGTCTGCTTATTGGCCATTTATATATATTCTTCAGAGAAAAATCTATTCCACCCCTTTGTCCACTTTTAATCTGGTTATCTTTTTATCTTTGGATGATTAGAGTTCTTTAAATGTTCCAGATATAAATCTTTTATGGATATATAATTTGCAAAAAAATTCTCTCATTCTATAGGTTGTCCTTTCCCTTCTTTGTGGCATCATTTACAGCACAGAAGTTTTACATTTTAAAGTACATTTTATCTATTTTTTCTTTTGTTGTATCTAATAAACCATTGCCTATTCCAAGGTTATAAAGATTTATACCTATGTTTTCTTCCAAGAATTTCATAGTTTTATTAATAGCTCTTATACTCAATCCTATGATCAATTTTTATCTGATTTTTTAAAATATGATGTGAGATAGGAGTTCAATTTCATTCTTTTGCAAACAGTGGCTGACTTTATTTTTCTGGGCTCCAAAATCACTGCAGATGGTGATTGCAACCATGAAATTAAAAGATGCTTACTCCTTGGAAGGAAAGTTATGACCAACTTAGACAGCATATTGAAAGACAGAAACATTACTTTGTCAACAAAGGTCCGTCTAGTCAAGGCTATGGTTTTTCCAGTAGTCATGTATGGATGTGATAGTTGGACTATAAAGAAAGCTGAGCACCGAAGAATTGATGCTTTTGAACTGTGGTGTTGGAGAAGATTCTTGAGAGTTCCTTGGACTGCAAGGAGATCCAACCAGTCCATCCTAAAGGAAATCAGTCCTGAATATTCACTGGAAGGACTGATGCTAAAGCTGAAACTCTAATACTTTGGCCACTTGATGTGAAGAGCTGACTCATTTGAAAAGACCCTGTTGCTGGGAAAGATTGAGGGCAGAAGGAGAGGGGACGACAGAGGATGAGATGGTTGGATGGCATCACCAACTCAATGGACATGGGTTTGGGTGGACTCTGGGAATTGGTGATGGACAGGAAGGCCTGGTGTGCTGTGGTTCATGGGGTCACAAAGAGTCGTACACGACTGAGTGACTGAACTGAACTGAACTGATGCAGTTATCTTAGCACTATTTGTCTAAAAAATTGATTTTTCTTATTAAATTTTCTTGGCACCTTTGCCAATAATCAATTGACCATAAATATGGGGAGGGAGTGATTTTGTAAGAGTTCTTAAATGTCCACATGAGTTTCTTCCTTAACACATTTCATGTGAAAATTTAATAGCTTCACATACATTATTTCACTGAATTCTTTCAATAGTACCTACCTATTAAGTTAGGTATTTTTAAAAATTTATTTATCCTTATTTTACAGATGAGGAACTTGAGAAAAGTTGAGTAATTTGTCCAAGGTCAAATAAAATCACAAAAATTAGAAAAGTTGAGTAATCTGTCCAAGGTCAAATAAAATCACAAAACTGATGCCCTGCAAGGACAGGTACTGGGTCAGTGCTCTGGGCACCAGTGAAGCCCTGGAACATTTGTGTTGAATGAAGGGCTGGTCTTTTGTCAGTGGATGCTGGAGAGGTAGTCCAGGATGGCCATGTAGCACCTGGGCTCTAGCATCTCATGATCTGGGTTCAAATGCTGGCTCTAGCATATAGCTCTTTGACCTTGGACCAGTTTTTCAACCCCTTGTCACCGCATCTGTACCATTTCCTCCTCTGTAATGCAGGTGTTAATAGCATGCACTTCATAGAGCTGCTGTGAGGGTGTGATGAGATAGTAACACAGAGGACTCAGATCACCAGCTGATACACAGTGCTTGTCAAATGCTAGACCATCCTGTCATTATAGGGCAGTTGCTCCTCCCCACCCCCAACTCTCTGGTCAGCCTATACCCCATATTTTCCCTGTAACCTGTATGGCAGAGCTAAACATTTTTATTTGTGCTTATATTTGACTTCTTCCTTTCCTATCTAATGTCTCGGCCAGATCTTGATGTTGTCTTCTATTTCTTTTTTAACTCTTCCTTATCTTGATTGTCCATCTCCTCATTCCAGAATATGTCTCCTCCAGTCATCCCCTTTCCCCACTGGTTCAGACTTGCCTGAGCCACCGCCACAAAGCTGTTATTAGCAAAACTCAGCCTCTCCCCACTGGGGTCCACCTCCAGTTATTCACAGAAATGGAGAGCCTCATGTAACTCACAATCTTCATTTGTACTCTGTGTCTGAGTTGGTATCTTCATATAGATCCTCTGAATGCTGGAAGAATTAACAGTGAGACCCTAACAGATGGTCTCCCTACTGTGTCCCATGCTCAGATTCTCCCTGCCACCTGTTCACACCCTGAAAGGGCAGCATCCCCTCGGACTGACAGACAGACTGAGGATTGACAAACCAAATTCATTCTCAGTCTGCTGACTTCCTGACTTAAACCGTCCCTGGAGGGGGGGTGGGTCATAAGCACAAGTGCTTATAGGAACAGGCATGGAACAACAATGGGGCATTTGCAGAGTCAGGCTCTGTCCACGCCTTGTATCAGTGGTGAAGATGATGACAAGTGGAAATGGCTGAGTTGGAAGGGTGCCATGAGGCTCAGCTGCTTCGAGGCCATGACTGGCCAAGTGTTGACAGGCCCTTGGTTTTCAGGAGAAACTAGAAAACTGGATTTTATAAAGAATCTAGAATATGGTAGAAAGGAATCCAATTTATACAATACATAGAATGCTTCTTTGTGTGAGACACTGAATTTAGTGACGTATATATATTCCTTTATTAAATCTTTAACAGAACCTGAAGAGATGAAGAGAGACTCAGAGAGGTTATCTGATACCTAAAGTCACACAACTAGTAAGAGTGAAGTAGGAATTTGGGTCTGGATGCTGCCTCTATTTTATTTAAAAAGTCTCTCTTTTATGTCTCTTGTTGGGCTACAAATTATACTAAGGTGGAAAAGGAGGTCATTTTACAACATGTTTGTAAGCTATGGGTTTTATCACCTATAGGCATTTAGAAACAGTTGCTTCTTCGAGAAGCTGCAGTACCATTATGTCTGGTGATGGTTAAGAGTTGCCTTTAATGTTGTTTTCTTTCTTAGACTATTGGCGCTTGTGTACTAAGTCACTCAGTCATGTATGACTCTTTGTGACCCCATAGACTGTAGCCTGCCAGGCTCCTCTGTCCATAGGATTTCCCAGGCAAGAATATAGGAGCAGGTTGCCATTTCCTACACCAGGGGATCTTACTGACCCAGAGATCAAACCCACATCTCCTGCATTGGCAGGCAAATTCTTTACCACTGAGTCACCTGGAAAGTCCATTGCACTTGTATAATTGTTCTAAAGGCTAAGTTCGAGGGCTTGTCTTTGACTTTTTTTAAAATGCAGTACTTCTGGGAGCCATAACATAATTCAATTTTATCAGTCATTATTCCAATAGTTTGAGTAAGTTTACCCATTCATTTTTAAAAATTTCATAGGGAATAAGACATGAAAATTTAGGTGCTGGCAGAAGGGAGATTAATAAGATAAACCTAGAGTTGGGTCCAAATAGCTGGCAAAGGAGGTTCCTGGATACCTGGGGCTGGGGAGAGAGAGAGTGAGAAGCAAGAGATTCCGAAGGAAGTGAGGGGTCAGTTCTTCTACAGGTTGTGCAGGGTCTCCATACAGACCGGGGGTCTCCAGGATACATCCCATTGCATCCCTCTTAGAGGATCAGAGAGAAAAGAAAGTGGGGGAAAGAAAATGAGGCAGGACAGGGAGAGAAGCATAGGAGGATAAAGATGGGGAAGTATCTTATGGAGGAATGAGAGATTTACAGGAAACTGAGGGATAAGAAAGAGGAAATAGTGAGAGGGGCACAAATCTGGGCTGGAAATTACGTCATATACCTGATTAGTAAATGAAAGTGCTTAAATAAGGCCATATATGACATTCTAAGAGAAAACATCCTTTCAGCAGGACAATGGAGAGTTGCGGAGGACAATGGAGAGTTGCGGGGCAGGTGGTTAGTGCCGTCAGAAAGCCAGGCCTGGAGGAAGGAAGACACTCCTGAGGCTACACTCTCCTGCCCCTCCCCTCATCTGGCCCCTGCATCCTGCCTTCCCCTTGGTCTGGGCAGCCTTCTGGCAGATTTACTTTACCTCATCCTCAAGGAGCTCTTTGGGTTTGGGTGGGACTTGAGGTTTATGCAGTGAAGTGTTGGCTGGCAGAGAGGTGGCCAGTCTTGCCTTTGCCGAAGGCCAGTTGGGTTTACTGGGAAGAGTCTTGCTGAAGGGTGGAGACTGCCTCTGGCTTGATCGGTTGTCTTGAGAGGAACAACAAGAACAACAAAACATAAGATGAAAGGATTCTGGATCATTTCCTGGGCAGAAGTCACCGAGTTCTAGAAAGTGTATAAAACTACCAGAATCCATGTAGCCAACATGCTATTGACTGGGGCATTCCTTTAAAGAGAAGTACGACATGTTAGGCAAAAATCTCAACAACCCATTGACCTATGTTATAAAAACCAGAAGAGTATCCTCCCAGGGAGCCATGAGATCCACAAACCCCAGAGAGCTGACAGTCCAAGCATGCGGCTAGATAGAGTGGATGGTGACCTTGGCAGTGCCGGGGGCTAAGGGGAGCAGTACTCCTCAATGGGTTCATTTTGCTCCTTGAAGCCTTAAGGGCAGTGATTCTCAATCCTGCTTACACATGGGAATCACCTGTGAAAGTGAAAGTGTTAGTTGCTCAGTCTTGTGTGACTCTTTGTGACTCCATGGACTGTAGCCCGCCAGGCTCCTCCAACCATAGGATTTTTTCAGGCAAGAATACTGGAGTGGGTTGCCATTTCCTTCTCCAGGGGATCTTCCTGACCCAGGAATCCAACCTGGGTCTCCCACATTGCAGGCAGACTCTTTACCATATGAGCTACAAAGGAAGCCCCTAGGAACCACCTAGGAGCTTTAAAAAACACCAAGGCCCCACCCCAAACATGCAGTTTAAAACTTCTGGGGAGGGATCTTTCATTATAGGTTTTAAAATTTCCCCAGGTTATTCTAAGGTATATGCAGGGTTGCAACTACTCATCTGGTAAAACTACACATTCCTCCCCTCAGTGGTTTCCTTGAGTGGGAAAGAAGTTGTGAATCCCCCTGGTCCAGGGCCATCCTCAGCAACTGTTGTGGAAGGAGTCCAGTCACTGAAGTCAAGGGCCCTGGGTTCAGTCTCCTGCTCTCCACCCACCAGCTGAGCTCCTTTGGGCCTCTTCTTCATTATGTAACGTCTCTGGGACTCACATTCCTCATTTTAAAAATGAAGATGGCTAACTATCCACTTCAGAGAATTATTGTAGGGATTAGGAAGAAAACAGCAAAGGCAGGAGGAACACCGTGTCTGACAGAGACAATGCCTAATAAACAGAACTAACCTTAGCTGCGTCATGTGGTGGAGGGCTTAGGCAACAGGGGTCTACCCAGTTGATCTGTGAGCGCAGATTCTGACTGATTCATTATAGGAAAATCTTAGCATGGGAATAACCTGGTGGGTTCCCCATCCTGGAACAGCACAGGTGCCTACACTGGCTCCCAGCTTCCTCTGGCCCTGGCTCAATGCAGCAGTCCCCTGCCTCCGCCTGTCCTGCTCTGCTCTTGTCCCGGGGCCTGTTCCAGCTTCTGCATCGCTGAAGTTGTGTGGTTAGCTTCACACTGGGTGCCTCCCAGGAGCCTCTTTCTGGTGGTGTAGCTGTGTTAAGGCACCAAGGCATCTACTCTGCTGTGCCTGTGACAGTTTTAATAGCTTTATTGGCAGCTCCTGGAGTTTACTGAGATTTCTTAACGTAAGATTTAAGCCCAGCAGAAGTAGCAAAGCACAGAAAACAGGCTCTGAAGAGTATGACCTGGAATGAACTGCTTGAGTGTGAGCATGCTCAGTCATGTCCAACTCTTTACAACTCTACGGACTGACTGTAGCCTGCCAGGCTCCTCTGTCCATGAGATTCTCCAGGCAAGAATACTGGAGTGGGTTGCCATTTCCTCCTCCAGGGGATCATCTCGCCCCAGGGATCGGACTCGTCTCTTGTGTCTTGTGCATTGGCAGGCAGATTCTTTACTACTAATGTCACCTGGGAAGCCCATGTGAGCTGCTTAATCTGCCCCCCTCTCCACCCCCAGCTTGAATGGTTGTCTCCTGGTCTGTAAAACAGGCCTGATGCAGCTCCTTCCTTCCTGAAGTTGTTGCGATGATTGAAGGAGGTCACAAATTGGGTGGCAGTGTGTGGAGCAGGGTGATGAAGAGCTAGGGCTTTGGAGGCTGAGTGGCCAGCTTGCATGCTAGTTCTGCCACTTATAAAACCTTGGCCCAGTGAATTCCCTCTTCTGAGCATCTCCTTTTTCCTTTGTGATCGTCAAGAAGGTGAAGTCACCACGACAGTAAAGCGCTAAGTTGCAGACTGTAAAAAGTCTGGGAGTACATCTGTCTTGCTAGCTGCTGAGCATAGCTCTGGCACATAGCAGGTGCTCAGTAAGTTAATTATTGGAAGCAAGGGACAGTACCTGGTACCCATAAGGAGGAAGTTAACTACAAGGATCCCTTTACTCCCAGGGGTGCCATGGTGATCACCACAGACGCAAGCCCTTCCTCACCTTTGTTGAACTTTAGCCACTTGTTAGAATGGAACACAGACTTCTTGGAGGGGCATTAAAAGCTACACTCAGGCCTGGAGACCACACCTAAGACTCGTCCATTTAATTCATGAGCCTCATTCTCGGCCTAGAGCTCTTGACCACTCTCCCCTCCCCACAGTTAAGAGTCTAGAGTCTTGACTCAGAGCGTCTGTACAGCTTGCCGATCTGGGGGCGGGGTGAGAGAGGAAGGAGGGGCCTTAGCAAACACTGAGATTCTCGCAGCTCTCCTTGTTCTGTACAGTCATCTCAAGAGAAATGTCAGAATCTTCAGTGTAGGAAGCTGGAGGAGAAGCAGCGACTAATCTTAGGATTGATTTCTCTGGGGACTACAGGAAATGAGGTGTGGTGGGGTTGGGAGCCACATCGGGGTGTGTTTGCTTTATCTTTTGCCTGTTTTCAACATTCCCAATTTGCAACGGTTCCCCCCTCCTTCCCCAAAGGGCAAGCTTTCCAGCAGGGGGCTCCAGTGCCTGTGAGTGACCAGATGACCCACTTGGAGGTGGTGAGAGTGGAGCCGCCCCCCACCCTGCAGCCTTGGTCCGCCCTGCTCCCTGCTGCTCTGAAGGCCGAGCGCCCAAGGTCCGGCAGGGACTCACCGACATACTCGCCCCTGGTGAAGGGCAGGGCCGGGTGAACTGTCCGTGTCTCCTGCTCCGCAGGTGGCGGCTCGTAGCTGTCGTCCCCGGCCTCCTCGGCTGGCAGCACGTACATTTCTGAGTCCGAGTGCTCGTCTGGGTTTTCATAATCGCTGTCCTGCAAGTGCAGACACCATGCTCAGGGCAGCATGCATGCTTAGGGGGCCGGAGCTGCTCCCCCAGCAGAGGGGCGAGAAAGCAAGGCTGCGAGGGGTTGGCTAAGCAGGGTTAGGCAGCTGTTAGTGGCAATGCTGGGGTTGAAGCCAGGCCTTTTTGTTTCCAAAATGTATCACCTGGACTGTATCCTGGGGAAACGTGTGGGCATCTAACCCCGAGGATGGCTGAACTCTTTGTGTCTGCAAAGAACAGCCAGAGGTAAAAATATATCTCGAGAAGACAGGAAAAGGACCCACTAAAATAAAATAGCCAAATAGGTTTTATTAACCATAATGTTGACAGTTGAGGAAAATGTAAGTTTATTAAGAGAGGGTAAGAGGAAGCTCAGGAACACAGACACCTTTGAGGAGGTGAAGTTTGTTTGTTTTAAACAGAGTTGGAAAGCTTCAGGGATGAGGATTTCAAACTGACTCAGTCCGTTCTCTTTCTTTCTTTCTTTTTTGAAATCTTGAGGCACTTATGCCAACTAAGACTTTTATTATTATTATTTAAGTTTATTTTTTTGGCCACACCACATGGCATGCAGGATCTTAGTAGCCTGACCCGGGATTGAACCTATGCCCCCTGCAGGGGAAGCTCAGAGTCTTAACCACAGGACCACCAGAGCAGCCCTTCTTTTTGTTTCTTTTTTTTAACATGCATTTTATTTAAGTCCATCTTGAAAATACATTGACCCAGCCCAAAGTTCACACAGTTTATAAGGAGGAAGTTCTTCCCAGTTGCTCAGTTCCTTTCCCCTCAGGCAAATACAGCTACTAGCCTCTTGTGCATTTTGTGTGATTTTTTTTTTTTTTTTCTGTATGCAGTGCACACATATACTAACATACTCATGTGCAGGAAACCTTTGATTCAGAACTTAAGAGGTCCTCTGACCTCCGTGCCCACTGCTCCCACACACCGCCTGACACAATGCTTCGTCCAAACACGATTTTCCTCTGAATCGATGATGCACTTGCCCTTTGGCCTGTCTGACAACTGCGTAACATTAAAGTGGATGCTGGGTTTCCTTCAAGCTGAATCTTCAGGGCCCAAGACGGGGCCAGCCCATGATCGGTGCTCAGGATGTTGGGAACAGGCAGAGGAGTCGGTGAGTGAGCACTGTGCTTTCCTCCTCAGCTGGAAGGGAGATGGAGGAGAGAGGGAGGGTGAAGGGTGGGAGAAGGAAAGGGAAAGGAGGCTGAAGAGAGAGCATTTCCAGAGGTGGCTGGGGGAGCCTGGGAGAGAGACGAAAAGGAGGAAAGAGCCCAGAGGTGGGTGCTTGTCTTTAACCTTGGCGTGGGGGAGACAGGAAGGGACACATAAGAAAACCACTGTAGGGGAGATTTTCCAAAACCCTAGGTCAGAAATAGCAGATGGGAATATGAAAATAGGCTGAATAAAATAATGATAATAGTGATTATTATTATAACCAACATTTCTATGCACTGCATACCTCACTGACCCCTCACCACAATCATAGGAGATAGTATTTTTTTTAATCCCATTTTACAGTTGAGGAAACCAAGGCACAGAGGAGTTGAGTAATTTTGAGTCTGCAATCTGTGATCTGGAGAAATCAGTGATGATTCCCAGGCAGGGGGCCTGGGAGATAGAGTAGGAATGCAAGGGCGGGCTGGAGGGGAGGCTTAACAGGGCAAGACCCTGGCTTCCCAAGCCAAGGACCCTCTTTCCAGGCCAAGGACCCTCTTTCCAGGCCAAGGACCTGATTGCTGCTGTTGTGGCATTCCATGGTGACGTCAGTTTGACTACTGAGAAGCAGTTGCTTTAATAGACATTCAGAAAGTGAAAGAACCAGTGGGTAGCCAGACACATGTGCCTGAGCTGGGGGTGGCGTGAGCATCCCACTTTGTTTCAGTTTTTTCACAGAGCAGAGATGGGCTTCATGGACTTGATTACCTGGAGGCTGAGGATTGGTGTGCATACTGGGGAGGGTTCTGGAGTCCTTGCCGCCCCTCCAGCAGAGCAGTCTGACTGAGAGGACCAGGTGGGCAGAGTGGCATAGAGGGTATAGGAAGAGAGACCCCAGGTCAGCTGTTCCTAGCAGTCGTCCTCCGACACTGGGCTGCCCACCAGACTGTGCCCCCCATGAAGACCGGACTGAGATGTAAATCTAAGACCCAGCACAGGACCGGCTACAGGGTAGGTGCCCACCCAGCGTACATGGAATGGATGAGTCACTGATGCTGCCTGGGCTCTGGGGGGACTGAGGAGGAGGGGATGGCTGCTCAGAAGTCCTGAGCTGGCCCTTCATTTGGAAAGGCTCTTCTGCGGGAGATGTACAACGAGCCTCTCCTACTTAAGCACCATAGAATGTATTGAATGCTTTCTCATCAAGAGAATTACAAGAGAATCTGTTCAAACGTCTGAGAGTTTTAAAGAATCCTCCTCCCCCCAAGTTATTCTAAATTATGACTAAATTCATTTGTTAACTCATTAATTCATTTAGTACTTGAGGAAGTGCAATACTTTGGACAATCTGATGAGAACTCTGAAGGAGCGACTGTGTCATCAGACAAAAATCTTGTAAAATTGACCATTCCTTCATTCATTTAATCAGAATTTATTCACCTACTCTGTACCAACTTGACTCTGAGCATAGTCCCTGGCCTCACAGAGCTTATATGTTAGCAGGGGAGACCAACAACAAACAAATAGTGAATAATAAATGAATAATCAAGTGGATGAAATATCTATCCCTGGTGATAGCACTGAAGCGGGGGTGGTTCAGAGAAGGGTGGACAGGTCTACATGGGTCCAATGTCATCAGGTCTGGAGGCTTTATCAACAAGTCTGGATTTCATTCAGTGTACAAAGGGAATCCAATAAGGATTGTGAATGATTGTGAGTGAATGTTCAGGCA
The DNA here is from genome assembly GCF_023699985.2 of Odocoileus virginianus. Taxonomy (NCBI): domain Eukaryota; kingdom Metazoa; phylum Chordata; class Mammalia; order Artiodactyla; family Cervidae; genus Odocoileus; species Odocoileus virginianus. Next base: position 942,224 of record NC_069680.1, read on the forward strand.
ATCCTTGTTACAGCTGATGGGCTTCCCTGGCGACTCAGTAAGTAAAAAATCCACCTGCAAGGCAGGAGACCTGAGTTCGATCCCTGGGTCTGGAAGATCCCCCTGAGAAAGAGATGGCAACCCACTCCAGTAATCTTGCCTGGGAAATCCCATGGACAGAGGTGCCTGCTGGGCTGCAGTCCATGGGGTCGCTCAGAGCCGGACGCAAGATAGCGACTGAACCACCGCCATAGCTGGTACTTCCGTTTTGGTTGTTTGACTTTGGGACACAAGTCATTCCCTCCTTTTCAGGCTGATTTTATTTTATGTTTTCTAAGTCCCCAATGCGTGTTCTTTTCATCCAGCGAGCGAGCTCGGTTTTCTCGGCTGCGTGGTGAATTGGTCCAGCTTCTTCAATTTTGCTTCAGATGTGACCTGGTGGTGCTGCCAGCAGGGGGCGCAGCTGCAGCGCTTCTGAGGGATCAGCGCCTCCCTCAGAAGTTCCTCCCCCTGGGAGGAACTCCTTGTCTGGGTGACCCACAGAGAGGCAACCTCCTCCCTTCTTTATAAAAATCTCTTCTCTGCAGTTGAAAAGGGAGGAACTCCGGTCTCCTAATGCTCTGAATAAAATCCAGGTGGGTGTAAACAGTGTGAAGCTGGGCTCAGCTGAGTTCTGGGCCCTGGACAGGAGTCCTGGGTTCTCATTCTGCTGGGCCGCTGAGAAATTGAGACTGTCAGCAAGTCGTTTTCATGTTCTTGGCTTCAGTTTCCACAGGGGATATGTGGTTGTATGGAGGCCCTCTGGGATCCCTTTCAGACATGAAGCTCACAGACTAGAGAAGACTAACTTTCTGTGGGGATATGATATATGAGGAAATATCATTGTGCCCAGGAGTTTTTAGGATGTCTTGTCTCTTGAAGACTCAGCCCCAAAGAGCTCTGTGGGCTGCAGAGCCGTCTTGAAGGGGTTCAGTTAATTCAGACCCACCATTCCAACGTCGTCATGGTCAGGGAGGGCCCTCTCAACCTGAAGCCCTCCGAGTCTGTTCATATCCTCTTGGTCATAGCAAGCCTCTTGGGTTTGAAAAATCTGGGTCTGAGATCTGGGTTTGACTTTTGGAATTGCAGGTACTTACCCTCTCCCATGCCTTGGTTTCTTCACCTGTAAAATGGACAGGACTGATGTCCAAACTGCTTAACCACTAATACGGCTCAGGTGCTGACCATGACCTTGAGGAGTGACCCAGAGGCTCCCTGATGTGCCAGGCGTTCACGCTTCAGTTGTTGGTTTGATTAGGGCTCCTGTCAGGGACCAAGCAGTGATGGGGCACTAGGGAATTCAGGGCAAAAGCATTTGCCAACTGATTGGGAAATATTCAAACTCTTTAACATCTTTTTTTGGTTCTGAATACCAGTAGGAAATGGGGATAAGAATGCTGACTCATAGGGCTGTGGCGAGGATTACATGAGGTGGTAGGTGTAAAGCGTCTAGCCCAGCACAATGTGGTGCTGGCCCAAGTCAGCCTACTGCTGTCCTGCCTATTGGCGGCCCTTCCAGCCCAGCTATCTGCCCTCTGTGATGGGCAGCTGACCACCAGCATTTCATTCAGAAACAAGTCCTTATAAAGACCTCCCAGGGGCCATGGTGAAAATGGTACCCTTCTCATCCCAGGAACAAATACTCACGAAGTCATCTGACCACTGCTCCTCTTCGTCAGCTGGGCTCTCTGAAATGGCATGTTGGAAGCAAAATGAAAAATATAAATTTTTACTGGCCAGCTCCACTCTGTCCAGGAGCACTCTGCACCTGCCTGCCCTGCCCTTGGGCCACATGCTCCCATCTGCTAGGCCTGAGGCAGTTATTACAGTCATCTCACATTCATTCCTTTTGAATCCTTTTTTAAAAAACAGTCAATTTTCAAAGTATTAGTAAAAGTCCCACTAGGGCAGAGAAACAGTAACTCTGACCCTTAACGTCTTTGTCAAGGGACATTTTTGGGACCTTGGAGTAGCAACCCATGCTGTCCTGCTTCCTCACATCTTCTTAAATCAATATGTGGATGGTGTAGTAAGAAGAGCCCTGGACAGGGAGTCAGAGAGATCTAAATTCTCATCCAGGTTCTAACTTCTCTGGACCGCCTCAATTTTTAGATCTATAATATAAAATTCAGGATCTCTAAAAGGGAATCACTTCCAAGATTCTGTCTGGCTCTAACATTGACATTTTTATTTTTAAAAGTTTTTTTTTCCGATGTGTTGCTACATGCTGGGCAATATTATCAGAGCTTCATATTCACTTTCTCAAAAACCTTATGAGGCAACTGAGGCCTAGAGAAGATAAATCATTTGCCCAAGATCATGTAGTAAATGGTAAAGTCAGGAGTTGAGCCCTGCACGTTGATTGACTTCCAAGTGCAAGCTCTGAACCTCAGCACCATGCTGTTCTTGCTCTCCTTGGGCTCCAGGGTGCAGCCACTGTCTTAGGCTCTACAGCAGGTATAAAAATGGATGTGACAGGTCTTGAGTAGCTTATGATCTTGAAGAATAAAATAGGCCTGGATTATGACAGCCAGGGAGACTATCTGACTCCTTTTCCTCCAAAACACATTTAGAGTTTGAGAAGCTTAGCATCAATCCCATCACATAAACTGACCTTAGAGGCTAAATAAAATTCTCTCAATCAGACCCAAGTTCAGATGGTAGAGTAGCATCAATGACTGCACCGTAGGGGCCACATCTCCCCTCCTACCCCACTGAACAGTTGCGGCTAGAGGACTTGATGGATGGTCCCCGAATCCCCTGAAACCTCAATAGAAACTTTTCTTGCCATTTCTGCCACTGGAGACTTCTGACTCCAGCTCTAGGCAGTTCCACAGAGGCACAAGGAAAAGAATTACAGAGATGAAGTGAGAGCAGGAAGGAGGTCTTGTATCAGAACAACCACCTCTTTAGAAATGACAGCAACAGCAACTCTCTCTTGAGAAAAACATGATAGACACAAAGAAGGAGCTTCATTCTACAAGTGGATCAAACTTTGACATTAACAGAAAATAATTCTTATGAAATTATTCTCTGGGCTGACTTATACCAAATGACAGTATATTCAGATCACTAAGTTGCCAAGAAACTCTAAAAGAATAGGTGAACAAGTCTTCTTCCCAATATGCCAATATTGGCCCTATGGGGAGTAAGTTTCTAATACCTTAAGTCTGGGGATAACTGAAGGTCAAAACGTATAGCAGCAAGATGCTATTGTTTCAACCATTTAAAAACAGAAACATTTATAAAATATTTTTATAAGACACAATTCCTTGCCTTGGTCAACCCTGGAGTCAGGATCCACTTGATCATCAGCTAGTGGAAAAAGCAGTTGTAGCTGTCATCTAGCTAGTTTTCCTGTCTCTGTGGTCTTTCCTCTTCAATTCATCCTTCTAACTGTTTCTAGTTATTTTCTTAAGACAGAAATTGGCTCATGCTGCCCTTTCCTCAAGAATCATCAGTGGCTCCCTACAGGATAGTTGAGCTTCTGTGTCAACACGTTCACACACTGTACCTGCTGTCCCTCCCTTGCTCACTCACAGTGATGCCAGATAGCTTGTTCCTCCGTCTTAGGCTTTTGATAGTTCTCTGCTCTGCTCATGCGGCTCCCCCAGCCCATCTCCCTTCTTCCATGGAAACCCCTGTCATCCCTCCTCCATGAGGTTCTCTCCAGTCCCTCTGGTCATAATCCTCTGGTCAGGGTCCTCTCCAGTCCCTCTGGGTTGTGGGTTTTGACCTCGTAGATGCTGCCGGCACCTTGTGACATGTGCTTCATCCTGCCCTAAGAGACACGATTTATTGTCTCTCTGTACTGAAAAGCAAGACCTATTTATCTTTGGGTCTGGATGCCATTTTGCATTTGTAATTCTGCACTAATACTGAAACAAAAGCATAAGCCAGTAAATGAATTGAATGAGTGAAAATGAGGATAGTAATAAGAGATTCCATCATTGAATATTTCCTGCGTGCTGGGTGCTAGGGGAGGTATTATGAATGCATTTCTTTGTTTATTGTCAAAACAGTCTCTGTCGTAGGTGCCTTATTATCTGTTTTAAAGTAAAGGAAAATGAGGCTAAGAGAAGTTGCAAAACCTCCCTGAGGCACACGGCTAGTGAGTGCAGGGACTGGATTGGAGGCCAGGCTGTGTTGGCTTCTGTAGCTGAAATCTCATGTGAACGGCCTGGCCCTCCACCGAGCATTCAGATAAAACCCAGGAGAAACAAGAATAGCCCAATCCAGGCATTGTGGCACATCGAAGCAGAAAACAGAGAAAAGCATCTGGAGGTGGAGGTTATTTGCTTGGTACCCCACCTTCCCCAGCTACATCTGTCTTCTGGCACAGCATCACACTCATCAAGTTATACATAGCAAGCCATTGCCCAGACTGAAAAGCATAGCAATCCAAAGTACTAGATCCAAGTAATGGGTGGTTTTCCAGCATCTCAAGGAGACTCCCAAAGTGTGCGGGTGGTGGTTTTAGATCCAAGCTCTCTGGGTTCAAATCCTGGCTCTGCTTTTTATTACCTGCTTGGCAATGGACCAGTACATTAATTGTTTAAAGCTTAATTTCCTTGTCTGTAAAACAAGGATAAGAATAGTGCCTGCCTCATGTTTTTATGAGAATCAAGTCATATAATACATGTGAAATGTTTTGCAAACCCTGACCACATTAAGTGCTATGTTAATGTTACTCATTGTTGTCTTAATAAATCCTCAAAATGATACCAATTCAATTTCACTCTAGTGGTAACCACACAGCATTGTTACCACAAAGAAATGGATCCAAGAACCCTCTAGTATGTAGTGAGTGAAATTTTCCGGGGGGTAAGTTCAAGTTGAATATGGGCCAGATGGTATGGGGTTGCAGGCCCCTGCTAGGGAGCTGAGATGCTGGTTGGGCCTCCCTGTCAGGGAAAGCTTTTTCTGTTGTGTTATGTACCTGGTTTGGGGTTTAGCCTCTATTTACTGTGTCATAATCCCAGGCTTCCCTGGTGGCTCAGATGTTAAAGAAACTGCCTGGAATGCAGGAGAGACCCGGGTTCAATCTCTGAGTCGGGAAGATCCCCTGGAAAAGGAAATGGCAACCCACTCCAGTATTCTGGCCTGGAGAATTCCATGGACTGTACAGTCCATGGGGTCGCAAAGAGTCAGACACAACTGAGCGACTTTCACTTCACTCACTCTCTCCGCCAGTGGTAAAGAATCTGCCTGCCAATGCAGGAGGCGTAAGAAACATGAGTTTGATACCTGGGTAAGGAAGATTCTCTGGAGAAGAAAATGGCAACCCACTCCAGTATTCTTGCCTGGGGAATTGCATGGACAGAGGAGCCTGGTGAGCTACAGTTCTTTGGGTCTCAAAGAACTGGACACAACTGAACATGCACATACACACACATGCACACACACACACATGCATAATTCTCACAATAACCTGAGGGATAGACATACTTATCTCCATATAACGAATGTGAGGCTCAAGGAAGTTACAAAACTTTCCTAGGTTCAGTGATTAAGGGGCAAGGCCAGGATTCTGACCCAGGCCTAAAAACCCCAGAGGTTGAGACCTTCTCACTGAGCCCAGCCTCTACATGAAATAAAAGACCTAGGGTCTAGAGAAACTTTCACGGATCAGACTGAGGACAATCTGGGGTGGTATAAAATTTCCTGGTGTATGTCTAGCAGCTGATCATAATCCCAGGTGCTGGGGGAATTTGAAGAAACATGCACCCCTTGAGGGCTGAGAGGTTACTGAGGCTGTGTGCCCAAGGCAGGCTGGAACTAGGCCTTAAAGGAGAATGGTGATGAAAGAGGGTGTCCTCCTTCCACCCACAAGATGGCAGCTTGGGTGTCAGTCCCAGAAGCACAGCTTAGCCAGTGGAAGGAAGGGGCATCCATAAGGCATAGCCACGCACAGAACAGTTGAACTGCACTGGAGAATCACAGGGAGATACACTGACAGGTTAACAAAGCTCGGTTCGCTGCCAGCCGGGGGCTTGCTCCAGCCTCAGTGGCTACTGCGGTTTCCAGTGACCAGGTGGAGAGGGGGAGGCTGACAAGGGTGGTGTCTGAGTACCCTTGATGTCAACCCACTCCAGTATTCTTGCGTGGAAAATCCCATGGACAGAGAAGCCTTGTGGGCTACTGTCCAAAATGTCACAAAGAGTCAGGCACGATTGATGACTAATACAAAGATGTGATGAGACAGTCTGAACCAGACTGGGGGTTCTTGGGAATGGGGAGAGAACAGTAAAGGACTCTGTGTTGAGAGCTGGAGGGAAAGGGTAAAGGAGAGGGTGTGGATGTCGTCTCTTGCTTGGGTGTCCTCGGGAGAACCAGAGGCCCTGGGTGGACCTGGTGACCTCCGAGTGATGGGCACTGAGGTGCACGCTGCAACTGCATGTCCACACGTGTTCTCCACTCTGGCCCTGATCTCACTCCAGAGGCTGTGCTCTGGCCACTGGGCCTGGCACCGTTCTCCTCTTGCAGAGCGGGATGCAAGCACCCAGTGGGGATACTTGCAGTACGACCCAGGAAGAAGAGAGGAAGGAGGGTGCTCGAGCTGCGGTGGTGGGGACAGACGCAGGGAAGGAACGGAAAGCAGAACTACTGAGGCTGCGGGGGAGGCAGCGAGCTGACAGTCCCTCTGGGTACACCCAGAGGAGAAAGGGATGTGACTTAGTGTGTGGAGCTGAGGCCAAAGCTAGCCTCTGACAGACTGACTGGGAGTGGTGACTTGCATCTAAATCCTTAACATCTTAGAAATTGCCTTTATCTGTATGATCATTCACCTTTCACAGGGCCCTGTGAATGTGTCTGGGTGTGCAGAAATGGGGGAAAGGGTCCTGGCTTAGTTATCAGCTGTCTGTATGACCTCGGGCATTCACTGTGCCTCTCTGCTCTCCAGTGTCCTAAGATGAGAAGTTTGGATTGGGTGATCTTTCAGGACTTTCTAGGTTTTAAAATACCTTTGAGTCCAAGTTTCATTCCTCTATTCTTAGTTGCATGAGTCAGAACGGATGTTGAATACAGCTCTTCCCATGTTCAGCGTTGCTGGTACCAATTACCAGCAGTAACCAGGGAGACAAAAGATCAAATGAATACTAGCTTTACTAAGGACACCGGGACAGGAGGAAGAGCAAGCTATATTTCATTCTCAAAAGCAAGTTATGTTTCAGGCAAAGGGTTGTTATGCATGCTTTGTGCTTCTGTGGTGGGCGTTTATCCAGAGATCGCTTTCTAAGTATCTTCCTTTTTTCCTGAGGTCTCCCCGCTTTATCATTGCTCTGATCTTCTCCCTGCGAGACATCAGTGGGGGAGGAGAAGATGGCCCTCTGGGGATGTGACAGCAGCCCCTGGGTATCAGGCCCCCAGGGTACAGGGAGAGAGGCCTATTTAGTTCTGACCTCTCCGGGGCTTGCAGAGTGACCAAAGGAGCTTCTGCAGTGACCACAGAAGCCTCCAGATGCACCACAACTGATCTCCCCTTCCCACCCTCCCTCTCTAGCCAGACCTCAGACTTAGAGATACAGGAAGCTGCTCAATTCTGAAAGTTCAAGAAGCAGGTGGCTTCTTGAACTTATTATTAGAGGCTCTGGGGCTTTTAGGATAATAAATAAGAAATATCCTGGAAAAGTGTAACCATCCTAACTTGGGTCAAAGGGAAGAACAATGGAATGGAAGCCTGGGGTGGGTCTTTTTTAGTGGACAGATTACTGAATATTCTTGAGACACATTTCCTTCATTTGTGAAACCAAAATAGCCATTTTTATTTAATGCACCAATGAGAGATTAGGGTGCTAGTGGTAAAGAACCCACTGCCAACACAGGAGACATAAGAGACACGGGTTTGATCCCTGGGTCAGGAAGATCCCCTGGAGGAGGAAATGGCAACCCACACCAGTATTCATGTCTGGAGAATACCATGGACAGAAGAACCTGGCAGGCTACAATCCAGAGGGTCACAAAGAATCAGACCGACTGAAGTGACTTAGCACAAGCACCAAGAGAGATTAAATGAGCAAAGCTATGGTTTTTCCAGTAGTTATGTATGTATGTGAGAGCTGGACCATAAAGAAAGCTGAGTGGTGAAGAACTGATACTTTTGAACTGTGGTGTTGGAAAAAAACTCTTGAGACTCCCTTGGATTGCAAGGAGATCCAACCAGTCAATCCTAAAGGAAATCAGTCCTGAATGTTCATTGGAAGGACTGATGCTGAAGTTGAAACTCCAATACTCTGGCCACCTGATGTGAAGAGCTGACTAATTAAAAAAGACCTTGATCCTGGGAAAGATTGAGGGCAGGAGGAGAAGGGGATGACAGAGGATGAGATAGTTGGACATCATCACTAACTCGATGGACATGAGTTTGAGCAAGCTCCAGAAGTTGGTGATGGACAAGAAAGTCTGGCGTGCTGCAGTCCATGGGGTCGCAAATAGTTGGATGTGACTGAGTGAATGAACTGAACTGAACTGAACTGAATGTCTATAATGTCTTTAAAGAGCTTAGCACAACGTCCAGGTCAGAGTAAACACCCAGTATGTTCTGAATAGCTTCCCTTCCCCCAGCAATGCCAGCTGCGCAGGAATAATACAGTTTGCTTGGTAGACCGTGATGTTCTTGCAAACAATGTTCTTTCCTCAGAGCCCAAGTAGATTGTGGCGTCTGGAGTGAAAGTAGCAGGGTGCACACTGGCCTAACCTGCTTGCATCTGTAGGAGGTCCAAGCCTCAACTGTTTGTAAGATTCAAGCTTTGTCCTTCCACCTTCTGAGAGGGACTGTGATGATGCTCCTGCTGACCTCTAGGAGGCGCTGGCCATTTCTATCCTCTGCTTTCAGAAGGTCAGCATCACCAAGGTCAACACACTCTCCACCTTGGCTTAATGGGTTTGGGAAGCCATTAGCTTCTGGGACTGGACATAGGACATAAATCTGTCATCCAGAGGAAACAGATGGGGCTGCTTCGGAAGTCTTGGGTGGACCAAATCTGCGTAGGCCTCTAGGAAGCACTTGACTGGCTTCCTGGACTCAGGAGGACTGGTGGGCTAGTATCTCCAAACACTGGGGCCTCCAATGTCCTTGAAGACTCTATGGGTTCAGGGGAAACTGTCAGGGCTGGTTTCTGAGGCCCCGGCTTGCAGCTGCACAAGGACATCAAGGCTCAAGAGAAATAGCCCAAAATGCTCCTGGGACATGAGTATGGGAGGAGGGGTGGGGGGGGTGGGAGTGGGGTGGGGGGGTGGGGGTGGGGTGGGGTGGGGGCAGTAAGTGGCAAGGGAGGTACTAACTGCAGCTGATGATGGCAGTCTTGCCAAAAGGACTTTTTCCAGGGATTGAGTGTAAGAGCAGGGAGACTAGGCAAGACTATATGGTCTGTTGAAACAATAGGATAAATTTTGGAGATTCTAGAATTTCAATAGATTTGTCTTTCAATTTAGGATAACCAATAAGGACAGAGTTGGTGATTTACAGCAGGCTTTCTCAAATTTAATATACATTCAAACCCTCTGGAGTTCTTGTTAAAACACAAATTCTGATCCAGTAGTTCTAGGGTGGAGCAGAGATTCTGCATTTCTAACAAGCTCCTGGGTGATGCTGATGCTGCCAGGCTAGGAATTACTTTTGGAGGGCTTCCCTGGTGGCTCAGACGGTAAAGAATCTGCCTAAGTGTGGGCGACCTGGGTTCGATCCTGGGTCGGGAAGATCCCTTGGAGAAGGAACTGGCAACCCACTTCAGTATTGTTGCCTGGAGAAACCCACAGACAGAGGAGCCTGGTGGGCTACAGTCCATAGGGTCACACAGAGTCGGATGTGACTGAGCAACTAGCACGCGCGCACACACACACACACACACATTCACACACGCACACACACACACACACACACACACACACAGCAAAGACTTAGAAGACCTGACCACATTTCAGTGTCATAGAGAGATTAAGTACAAAGGTATTGATATCAAGACTATTTGGGGAGTTTCAGGGAAGAGAGCAGGTGTCTGAGGTCAAACAAGGGAACATTTCTGACCATCAGGGAGATTGAAAGTGATGGAGTCCTAAAGTTAGGGAAGATTAGGAGAGACTGCTTCATCACTAGGCCCTGGGTTCCCAGGACTTGTGTTTCTGCCAGAGTGTTAGCTCTAGTGAGAACCTAACAGGTTTTCTGGCTCAGCCCTGCATGATTGAGAAATGAGAAAAGAGTTATCCAGGGTTACACAGCCATTTAGTGGCTGAACCTTGATGGATCTTGTTTGCGGGTCCTCTTGATGATGTAAAACAATGAAAATATTTAAGCAAAGGTATTTCAGGACAGTTCTCTGGTGGAGAATGAAAAGACCCCATAAAATTAATAATTTAGGAGACTACTTAGAGGCTTTTATTCTAGGACAAGCAAGAGATGAGCAGAGTCTGAGCTATAACTTTGTAAATAGAAAGGGGCAAAAAAAATTGAGAGATATGTAAAAGAGAATAAATAGGATTTAGAGTTTGATTTTTTTTTTTTTTTTTTGGTAGAGGTTGAGTGAAGAGGAGGAATCAAGGATGATCTCCAGTATGTGTGGTTAGGCAAAAGGTAAATAAATCATGAATGCTCCCTGTCTTCTGCCCAAGTAAAAAGTAGAGGAAAAGAAGGGACCTGGGCAAGGGGATGAACAAGGAGACAGTTGAGTGTGAACAAGGAGACAGTTGAGTGTGAACCAGGAGACAGTTGAGTGTGAACAAGGGAGACAAGGACCATCAGGAGACATTCATCCTAGTCAGATAGATCGAATTGGCTGAGCTCCTAATGTTTGTGTTCATCATCTCCAGTACTGTTGGGTCATCTACAAAGCAACAAATGTTCCTGCTAACTCTCCAGTTTGCAAATTGAATGGCACCCTCTCAGAGAGACCTTCCCTGACTACTCAAGTTGTTCCCCTACCCTATACTGATTCCCTATCACTGCGTCTGCCATCTTCCTTCCCAGCAGTTACCACGTTTGGATATTTGTGTTTACCAGTTTGCATTCTGATTTATTATCTGACTCCCTACTAGTCATTAGGTTCTTTTAGGTCCAGAATTATATTTTGTTTCCCGCTATATATCTAGCAGAGTGAGTATCAAACAGGACACTCCTATAATATTTGTGGAGTTAATCAAAGAATGTGTGGTACAGCTGAAGCACCTGGAGATGTTTATTTTAGAAAGAAACTATTCAAATGACCAAATATCTTATTCTATTCCTTGAAGTTGCACAGAACAACTCTATTTCCACTTTTTAAAATTTTTAAAAGCTTGCACTGTGTGGCTACCAGGACAGATTTAGGAAGCCACAGGAAATGGATCACATCTACATTGCTCCACAGCTGTCTCTTCCTGATGGGCTCAAAAAGGCTTGGGAGGTCATCACAGGAGTTTTCCAAGTGGAAAGGGGACCCTGAGTGTGGTGTGTGGGAGTGGGGTAACTTTACACAATGTATTGGATGTTAAACTATATGACCTCTGGGCCCCTTTTTAAACCTAAGACCCCATGATGCCATATTCTTCAATCAAACCCCTGGGCTTAATAGATGCAGTCTGCTTTGATTTCTTTTCTCTTTTGGAACTTTGGACGGAAAAATGTATTTGCTTTTATCAATTTTTGATTAGGTAGATTTTAGACAAGACTGGGTGTGTTCAAGGTGATATGGCCATAGAAAAACTGGGTAGATTTTAAAGGTCAGGGTACTTAATTTTTTTAGCTCTAAATTGCAAAGGAATCCCTGGCCAACTGTCTAGACTTGCTGACTGATTGGCAATGTGAGGTCAATAAATTCTCTCTCACCTAAAGAGTTCTAAAAAGTGATCCTATGAGTCAGTGGCCAGACTTGGTATGCTGGTCAGCATTTCTCAGTGTGGTAAGATTTCATTAGTGCTCAAGGAAAACTCAACTTTTTGATTTAATACTATCTTGATCAGTGGTAGAAAAATTAAAATAGTCATCATTCTTTAAGGTTGAGATTTGGTTTCAGTTGTCATTCTGTAGAGGAAGAGTTAATCATCAGTGTCTGTAGCCCTGTGGTTCTCAGTGAGGGATGGATAGACCTGTCCACATCTAGGACATCCTTTTATTTTAGAAACTAAAGAGAGATTTTAGACATACCTGCCCAATGTATCTTTTCTAGACAAGGAAATTGTGATGGAAAATCTATTTAGCTTCAGTTTAGTTCAGTTCAGTCATTCAGTCATGTCCAACTCTTTGCGACCCCATGGACTGCAGCACACTAGTTTTCCCTGTCTATCACCAACTCCTGGAGCTTACTCAAACTCATGTCCATCAAGTCAGTGATGCTATCCAACCATCTCATCCTCTGTTGTCCCCTTCTCCTCCCGCCTTCAATCTTTCCCAGCATCAGGGTCTTTTCAGTTGAGTCAGTTCTTCGCATCAGGTGGCCAAAGTATTGGAGTTTCAGCTTCAACATCAGTCCTTTAAATGAATATTCAGGATTGATTTCCTTTAGGATGGACTGGTTGGATCTCCTTGCAGTCCAAGGGACTCTCAAGAGTCTTCTCCAACACCACAGTACAAAAGCATCAGTTCTTCGGCACTCAGCTTTCTTTATAGTCCAGCTCTCATATCCATACATGACTACTGGAAAAACCATAGCTTTGACTAGACAGACCTTTGTTGGCAAAGTAATGTCTCTGCTTTTTAATATGCTGTCTAGGTTGGTCATAGCTTTTCTTCCAAGGGACAAGTGTCTTTTAATTTCATGGCTGCAGTCACCATCTGCAGTGATTGTGGAGCCCTAAAAAATAAAATCTGCCACTGTTTCCATTGTTTCCCCATCTATTTGCCGTGAAGTGATGGGACTGGATGCCATGATCTTAGTTTTCTGAATGTTGAGCTTTAAACCAGCTTTTTCTCTCTTCTCCTCTTTCACTTTCATCAAGAGGCTCTTTAGTTCTTCTTCACTTTCTGCCATAAGGGTGGTGTCATCTGCATATCTGAGGTTACTGATATTTCTCCTGGAAATCTTCATTCCAGCTTGTGCTTCATCCAGCCCGACATTTCTCATGGTGTACTCTGCATATAAGTTAAATAAGCAGGGTGACAATATACAGCCTTGACGTACTCCTTTCCCAATTTGGAACCAGCCTGTTGTTACATGTCCAGTTCTAACTGTTGCTTCTTGAACTGCAAACAGATTTCTCAGGAGGCAGGTGAGGTGGTCTGGTATTCCCATCTCTTGAAGAATTTCCCACAGTTTGTTGTGATCCACACAGTCAAAGGTTTGGTGTACTTAGCTTTCTATTGTCATAAACCTACCAATTTCCAGACCAGCTCCTCTCCCCTGACAAATTTAATCCTAGTTGGAATGGGGTTGTAGGGCTAAAACTTGGAGAAGTTTGAATAACTATGTGCCATCAGTAATTTATTCCATGTACACCACACCGCCCCCCCCCCCCCCAAACTCATGGACCCTCAAGTATCTATTTTAACAATTCTCTATCTAGGAAGTCTTCCATTCCCTACTTCCTCCACATTCTCCACCTCAAATTAGATTAGATACTGTTGCTATGTACTTCCATAGAACTTTGTGCTTCCCCATCTTTTAAAATAATTTTAAAAGATTTAAAATTTAAAATTGTAATTTCTTTTAAAATCATCTATCTTCCCATCTAAACTATAAATTCTGTGAGTATGTAGATGATATCTGTCTTATTTTCATTGAATTTTTACCTAAGACTCTGTATATGCCTGTCACGTGGAAGTTGCTTAATACATATTTGATAAATAGATGAGTGGATGGATGGATGGGTAGATGGATGGATAGATAGAAGGACTACTATATCTCCACTATAGTCAGATGCTTTGGTCACTCTTAAAATTAGAATGGGTTCCTTTATTTTCAAATGAGTAGAACAGTGTTCCCTTTTCAAAAAGTAATTATGAACATTAGGCTAGTCAAGAGTCCAAGTAGTTTAGAAATACTCTTACCTGGGGCATAGTCCCTTCGAGGAACACTTGGAGGTGCTTTGACTTTCAGCCTGTAGATAACAGATTAGACAGATGGTCAGTGAGTAGGACAACTATTGTCAAGGCCCATAATATAAACAGGTTTAGAGATAATGGGTAGATAACTAACAGAATAATGGTTTCTTTTGAACTCATCACTGAAAAACTAAATGTACTGTAAATGTAGTGAAGCCATTAGTCAGCATTTTCCGGCCTCTACCCCTCCCCCAAGGGCACAGTGTGGCTGTGACTGGGCAAAAGTGAGGTCGGGGGGTGGAAGGGCTCTGAGAGGTCAGAACACTCGTAAGCCGAGAGATCAGAGATTCAAAGACAATAAATGTTGATTGTTTGATAAGAAGGTAAGAGAAGATGAACTCTAATCAGCTAAAATGCTGAACTAAAATGTCGTAGGTTGGGATGGAATTGTTTTTTGAACTATTGAAAAAAAATGCCAAATAAGTGAGCAGTGAGTGTCTCCATGTTGAGGATTGTGATGTTTAGATAAAAGTTGAATTGTTTCAAGCACTCTCAAAACTACAATATTTATGCATATATAAAATGTTCTGAATATTCACAAAGCTTTCCCATTCATTAAAAGGAAAAAACTAAAATTACATTTCAAAATGTATCCCAGTATTTAGACTGTTTACAACTTTTGACAACACTTTCTCTTCCATTATTTGAAATGTGTCAGGTTTATAGTAAATTATTATTTTTAATAATAGTTAGCATGTTATGTAAGAATGCTTTGCTTAGTGAAATTTAGACATATATAAATAAAACCTATATAAAACCCAGTAGCCTTCATTTACTAAAACATCACATCTGTTTACATAAGCCATGTATAAGCTAACCACTGGGGCTTCCTAGATGAAGCTAGTGGTAAAGAACTCGCCTACCAATGCAGGAGACACAAGAGACACAGGTTCAATCCCTGGTTGAGAAGATCCCCTGGAGGAGGGTGTGACAACCCACTCCAGTAGTCTTGCCTGAAGAATCCCATGGACAGAGGAGCCTGGAGGGATGCAGTCAGTGGGGTTGCAAAGAGTCGGACACCACTGAAGTGACTTAGAGCACACACGCACACACACACACACATACACACACACACACACAAGGTAACCATTACATACAAAAATATTTCATTTTTGGGAAAAAAGTTGGTACAGAAAATCATGTTTGATTACGAAAAAAAAAAAAAGGCTGATAAACCAGAACTGTAATGTTGCAAAAATAAGATTAATTATATTTGCCTAGAAATTTTTTTTGTTTCCTAAAGACTCTCCTAGCTATTGTTTCACTCAGTTCTCAGCAAACCAATAGGGCATGCTAGGAAGACATTGTCATTAGACCCAGGATGAGGTCCAGAGAGACAGACTGTCTATTGTAGTGAAGGGAAGAAAAATAAAAACAAAACTGGATCTGGTGCCAGGTCTGTTCATTGAACAGTAAGATTTCAAAAAGCACAAACCAGCTATTATATGTTATTGCCGTCCTTTCAAAAAAAGAAAAGAAAGGATATTTTAATACCCCCAAAAGTGTGAGGTCATCATCTCAGAATAAAGGAGCAATTCAAGAGAGGACCTTGATCACTGAACACCAACCAGAGATAAAAGGTGTCGTTTGGGCCTCGTTTAGCAGCCAGCAGCTGCACTCCAACCCTCAGCTCTTTACAGGCCTTTTCTCATTCAGCCATGAACTGGTGACAACTCTGTCATGCTCTCGTGTTAGGAAACCAGTGTGATCAACTGTGCTTCCTCCTTTGAAGGTGGCACCTGTGGCTTGGTTTTGAGCCAGAGCCTGAGTTCGGAGCACTTCGACCGAAAAGAGCCATTGACTTCACCAGGGTGATGACTGGGGCAGTCATATTTTCCAAGCAGAGAAGAAAACAGTTTGTCAAGTATTAGGGGATGGTGGGCAGAATGAAATAGAAATTATGTGGGAAAATTTGAGCTGCATGGCTGCTGTAAATGGAATAAGGAGACATTTTATACAAAGACTTCATATTATTGAAAGAATTGGTATATTGTAAAATTGGCAGTTGTGAGATAATTAATCTAGAATTGCTAGTGATGAAAACAATGACTGGCAGGGTTCTCTCATTTCAATGAGATTCTATATGTATTAGAAATAAGAAATGAAAATAGTCACATACACATCTCCCAGTCATAGGACAGACCATGAAGACAGGTTCTTCTCCTGTAGGAGATGACCACTGTCCCTCAAGCAGAAGATCATTTTAACTCTTTTATGATGACCAGTTACACATATTGAAACTCATTTACATTGTATAGCCTAAAAACACCATGAAAAGTGATTTATTACTCTTAAGTTTAGCAAAGGCCAAAAAAGAAAAAAAAAGATACTCTGCTCTGAAGCCACAAGGAAATGAACTTTTATCCACTGTTAGTAGTACCTGCAATTCAGGAGACCTAAGTTGGGAAGTTCGATTCCTAAGTTGGGAAGATCCCTTAGAGAAGGAAGTGGCAACCCACTCCAGTATTCTTGCTTGGAGAACCACGTGGACATAGGCGCCTGGCAGGCTACAGTCCATGAGGTTGCAAGAGTCAGGCACGACTTAATGACTAAACCACCACCAACCAGTAGTACAGAATTTGGCAGCAGCAATTTGGTAATACCAACCAAAATCTGAAGGGCACAAATCCTGTCCAGAAGCTATAAATTTCACTTCAAGAATTCAGTTTTCTGGCATACTCATAAGTCTGCAGAGAGTATTTATTGAAGTATTATTTGTGACAGGTAAACTAAAAAAAAATGGCCATAAAGCTTTCATAGATGTTATCAAATTATCTTCCAAAATGTACATTTAAACTCCTACTCCTACTTCAAAGAAGCCCACCAGGATATAGCTGGTTAAACAAATGATAATATATTTATAGTAGACTATTAATTATCTGTTTAGAAGGTTTATGGTTATTTTTATGTACTAACAAAGAAAAATGCCCACTATACAGCATTAATTAAAACCAAGAAACAAAGCAATTTGGTAGAATGTGTGTGTGGCATAATGCCACTCATGATGAAACTGTATGCAGGTATGTAATGTATATTTAGGGACTACAGCTATGCCAATGTGTGTATGTGTGTGTGTAAACATACGCAAACCGATATTTATACCAAACTCACTCCTGTTGTGTCCATTTCTGGGGAGCAGGTTAGGGTGGGAATAGGAGAAGATGAGAGATTTTTATTTCATGCAATTCTGAACTCCTTGATTTTTGTCTCTAGTTAATCTGTATTACTTTCATAAAAACAAAAAAGCCTTAAACAAAAACTTAACAGAATACCATTTCCCCTTTCCTCTTGAGTTAAATTTCGAGTGGCAAATTCAGGTATGCGTAATATACAATTTCTATTCTCTGCAAAAACAAAAACAAAACTTTAGAGGTGTGTGTCTGTGTGTGTGTATGTGTAGGAAGATTTGGAATTCTAACTTTCCTTCTCCAAGTGTCAATTGAAAACACCATTTCAAGGTCATAATTGAAAAAGCAGTAATCAAAATATGGAAAACAGTTACGGTGTCCTAAAGAAATCAGGCTGTGTTCTTGCAATTTCTCTTTTGAATTTCTACAAAACAGAAACGCATCCAAGTGGTCCTTAGCTAAGTGGTCAAAGAAGCTGATTGTCTGGCTTCTATAAATGTCTCTTTTGATGTTTGCCAAGCACCTTGAACGGCATAACTCAGCTGTCCAGGAGTGAGAGAGAAAAGCAAGGTGCCTGAGTACCAACCACTCATTCACCATGTTTCCTGAATGTGGGTCTGACCACCATGACTCTAGCCATGAGTAAGAAAGTGTCACATGCTAGAGAGGTTGCCATTCCTCACTCGGGTAACAGGGAACTTTGTTTTCTTCCACTTACTGCAGGCTGGCATAAGATGTTATTTACATAAGTGCTCACACAGTGCTATGGCATCTGACTTACTTTTTGTGTGTGTGTGTGTGAACATGATTTATTTGGTATCCACAAAGGGTGGAGTAAAGGTCGCAGTTTCCATTCCCTTTGATTTCTGTTCTCCAAGAAGTGTGGTCAAATTCAGCCCAGTGTATATTCTGATCCCTGGGAGCCATGAAGGAAATCAGAGTTCACACAGGACCAGAACAAAAGCTCTGGTCAGCTGGGGGTTGTTACCAGGTTTTTATTCGAAATATTCCTCCTTTCTATCCTTTTGTGATTGCTTCTCTTGCTTAGCCTTTTTTTTTTCATTTATTTTTATTAGTTGGAGGCTAATTACTTTACAGTATTGTAGTGGTTTTTGTCATACATTGACATGAATCAGCCATGGATTTACATGTATTCCCCATCCCAATCCCCCCTCCCACCTCCCTCTCTACCCGATCCCTCTGGGTCTTCCCAGTGCACCAGGCCCAAGCACTTGTCTCATGCATCCAACCTGGGCTGGTGATCTGTTTCACCATAGATAATATACATGTTTCGATGCTATTCTCTCTAAATATCCCACCCTCGCCTTCTCCCACAGAGTCCAAAAGTCTGTTCTGTACATCTGTGTCTCTTTTTCTGTTTTGCATATAGGGTTATCATTACCATCTTTCTAAATTCCATATATATGTGTTAGTATACTGTAATGGTCTTTATATTTCTGGCTTACTTCACTCTGTATAATGGGCTCCAGTTTTTCACCTATCTCATTAGAACTGATTCAAATGAATTCTTTTTAATGGCTGAGTAATATTCCATGGTGTATATGTACCACAGCTTCCTTATCCATTCGTCTGCTGATGGGCATCTGACTTACTTTTTGATCTTGTTCATTATTCCACCTTCATTGTTCTTGATATCATGGACCATTTTTTGAAGTTGCCTGTATGAAATGAAATGAAACATAAAATATTAATAACTATGTTGATTTTTAAGTCTTCTATCCTTCTTGAGTACAAGAAAAAAAGCTCTACAATAAACCCCCAAATATCATGAATTATATTATATTCAGTTAAGCTGGCCATTTACTACTTGAGCAGAGGGAAGGTATGACTGAGTCTATAATGAGTGTGGTCATCAGGCCATGCACCGACCCACTGACATCTGGGTCAGGCTCGGGCTCTGGGAGAAATTCTGACTCCCAGATATGTCTGTTCTGAGGAGTCATAAGCTATCAGAAGCCTCACTAGTTATCACTTACTGTCCTCAGACCATACAAGGATGGAGCTACCTTGAAGAATACAGTATAGACAGAAATCAGGCTTAAGATTTTTTGTGAGGAGGTTAACTTTACTAGATAGAATCTGGAAAAACTGTCACTCAAAAGTTGTACATACACAGAAGTCATAAAGAAACAGATGAATGAATCTGGTTGCATAAATATTTGAAACTTCTGCAGAGCAAAAAGTAATGTGCACAAAATCAAAAGATAAATACATGCTGGAAGAAACATTTGCAGTACATATAAGAAGAAGAACTACATGTTTTGATTAACAAAGCATCTTACAGCTCCGTACAAAAAAAATGTTTAACAATTCAATAGAAAAATGAGCAAAATCTATGAACACAGAGCTAACAGAAAAAAAAAATACAAGTGACCAACAGATCAATGAAAAGTTATTTAATATCACTTATATTTAAAGAAATCTAAATGGAAACAATAAGGTATAATATTCTGATTATCAGACTGGCAAAACTTAATAAGTATAATAATCCCGAGGGTTGGCAAGTATATGAGAATACAGGTATTCTTGGGAATATAAATTAGTACAATCAATATCTGTCAAAATGTAAAACCACCTTGCCTTTTGACCTGGAAGTTCCACTGCTAGGAATTTACTTTATGAACATAGTCACAAACTATACAAACATACATATCAGAATGTTTATTCCAGATAGGTGTAATAACTCTAATCCTTTCTGCCTCTCCCACCAAAAACACCTGGAAACAACCTAAATGCTCATTTATTATTAAAAGGGAACTTCTTAAATACACATTGATAAAGCCATAAATGGAATACCACAGACCATAAAAAAATACATCTCTATTCAGTTCAGTTCAGTTCAGTCGCTCAGTTGTGTCCGACTCTTTGCGACCCCATGAATCGCAGCACGCCAGGCCTCCCTGTCCATCACCAACTCCCGGAGTTTACTCAGACTCATGTCCATCGAGTCGGTGATGCCATCCAGCTATCTCATCCTCTGTCATCCCCTTCTCCTCCTGTCCCCAGTCCCTCCCAGCATCAGGGTCTTTTCCAGTGAGTCAACTCTTTGCATGAGGTGGCCAAAGTACTGGAGTTTCAGCCTCAGCATCAGATTGCTAATATATTAAAAAAAAAATCTTGGGATATTATTAAGTTAAATGAAAATGGAGGATGAGAAGAAAGAAAAGAAAGAAGGAAAATTCAGAATATGCATGTATGTTTTTTGTAGGAAAAAAAAGATGTATATACATGTGTGCTGGTATGTGCATACCTTTTTAGAATGATATGCAAAAAATTGTTACATGGTTATTTTCAAGGCCAATGTAGTTAGAAAAATTTATGAATTAGAAAAAAGGTCAGAGTATAGGACCATGTTTTGTTTTCTTCATAATGACTTTCTAATTTAAAATACATCTAAATAAAATTTCACATGGTTCTGCTTGAAAGAGTAACATATATAAATTTACCTTTCAGGCAAGGCTTTCCTTTGTTCTGAGAAAACAGTTTCATTGGGCATTTTAGTTAATGAAATATAAAGCTTGTATATGGGGCTTCTGATGTGGCACTAGTGGTAAAGAAATCTGCCTGTCAGTGCAGGAGATGCAAGAGGCTCCCGTCCGATCCCTGGATTGGGAGATCCCCTGGAGTAGGAAGTGGCAACCACTCCAGTATTCTTGCCTGGAAAATACCATGAAAAGAGGAGCCTGGTTGTCTACAGTTTATGGAGCAGCAAAGAATTGGACATGACTGAGCACACAAAAAACTTGTATATAGCCATTGTTCTAGGAGGAAATGGAGTTTTTCCATTAAAAAAAATGCAGATTTCTCTCACTCTGGAAGTTCGGCTCTCTATTAGCTATTATGAAGAGTGATACACAGTTAAGCTTAGCATAGGCATACAAAACCCTGTTGATAAGAACTGGAATCTGGGAGAAATATTCTCTTGGGCTATGTATGGATTTACAATGTATATGCTGCAAAGCTTTTTGGTGTAGGGATGGAGCAGTTGAGAGGATGAGAGGACAGCTTGTCAGAGGAACTCTGCCTGGCCTGACCTGTTGGCGTCCCCCACTAAGTGTTAATTTCAGGCTGAAATTAACCTAGGTTTTTCCAGTAGTCCTGTACAGATGTGAGAGTTGGACCATAAAGAAGATTGAGCACTGAAGAACTGATGCTTTTGAATTGTAGTGCTGGAGAAGACTCTTGAGAGTCCCTTGGATCAGCAAGGAGCTCAAACCAGCCAATCCTAAAGGAAATCAACGCTGAATATTTATTGGAAGGACTGATGCTGGAGCTCAAATACTTTGGCCACCTGATGTGAACAACCGACTCATTGGAAAAGACCCTGATGCTGGGAAAGACTGAGGGCAGGAAGAGAAGGAGGCGACAAAGGATGAGATGGTTAGATAACATCACCGATTCAATGGACATGAATCTGAGCAAACTCTGGGAGCTAGTGAGGAATAGAAAAGCCTGGTGTGCTGCAGTCCATGGGATTGCAGAGAGTCAAACACGACTTAATGACTGAACAACAACAACTCTCCTGGGCTGATGTTCTGCTGTAGCTATTTCCTGAGGGTTGTCAGACATCATGGTGATGGGACATTTACTGCACAGTGGACATTCCTACTCTCAGCTATCTTGGGAAAAGCGAGATTGTCAAACAAGAAATGGTAATGTAGACTGGGCATTTAGGGGAGCTCTTTTCCCTTCTAGGTCTAATGATTGTTAGGACCTGTAGACCTGAAAAGCACAGACAAACCTGAGGGGTTTTCTATAGTGTGAAGCTGGAGGGGTGAGGAGGTAGGTGGCCCTGAACCTGAGACTGGGTCTGGGCCTCTGCTCTGAGAGAGCCATCTGCAGTGCCATCGGTAGCCCTTTTCAGTGAGGTAATTCCCTTTATTGTCCCAAATCTTCAATGGTGTCCTGTCAGGAGTTGCAGCCCGGCTTTGGTGGGGCTATGGGGAAGGTGTGCTCCATTGGCACTGAGGGGTGGATCGCAGGGGGAGGGCAAGCTGGTGGGTGGAGTAGAAAGATAAGAGAGACTTCTTGAGGCTACACCTTGGAGAATTATCTACATGACTGGGCAACCCAATGAGGGGTTCCAGTTTGAATACAAGGTCAGTGCCATTTCATCATTTGGGTAACAAAGGAAATGAGACCATATCTTACATCACCAGTTAGGGAGGCTGGGTGTGTTGATTCCACATGTATGAGAGCTCAACTAAGCTCCAGGCTCAGCAGCAGAGAGAACAGGGTGGATGAGAGAGAAGAGGACCACCTGGTCCATTAGAGACACACAGGGGCGTCCTTCCAGCTGGACTTTAAGTTGCCTCAGAACCATACAGCATTCTAGAATTTGTTCACATACATCCCATGCAAGCCCTTTTCTCCTTTTGCTGAGGAGCTGTAGAGAAACTGTGAGATAGAGGAATGAGGGGGAAAAAAAAGATAGGAGATCAAGGCGTAAAGAGGAAGTGAGATTGAGAGAGAGATTGAAATGGATTGATTAGGAAGAAACTGAATAATTTCAAGTGGGGAGCAGAGGGCACTCTAGTTGTAAGCCAGCTATAACCAAGTGGAATGTCTTTACCCTACTTAATGCCTAACTGGATTGAAGGGTAAAATGAACCGGAGTGAAGGATCCTATCAGAGATTCGTGAAGAGTGTGACACAGGCAGAGTAATAGGGAGCCAGAGGCTGATTTGCATAAGTGACTTTGCTGTAGGTGTAAATAGTCATATGTAACTTGTTGCAAAAAAGTTTAATGTAGTTTTTTCAATTATTCACCTGGGTAGTTGATGCTTCTTGGCATTTCGTAATTACTTTTAATCATAGCGGTTCATGGGGTCGCAAGGAGTTGGACATGACTGAGCGACTGAACTGAACTGATAGATTATTAAAATATTATAATCTATAATTTTAGCAAATGGTTGAATTGTTTCACAAACTACATGTTTTGTGTTTAAATTTTTTTCCTTCCTCTGCATCTCATTCACTCAAATCCTGCCATCCACAGACTGCTCAGTTTCAGCTGCCAACTTTGTTACGTGGTACAAGTCGGCATCACCCAGACTGAGAAGATGTGGTGATGCCCTCAGCTCACTTTATCAACTCTTCACACACCGTGTGATGCACAGCTTTTGCTGCCTTCTTTAGTATCTTCTGCTCCATTTTGGAGCACTTTTTGTCCTCTAGTATAACTTGGAGGATATGCAATAGCAAAGAAATGTGCAGCTGGACTGTTTCAGGAGAGGATGCTCTTGAGTTGAACGACAGTTGTTTCACTGTGGTAAGCTGTGTGTGGGTGAAAATAGGTAAGGCATAAAGTAACTGTATCTTGATTATCCCTTTCAGAGATATCCTTGCAAGGCTGGGAGAAGGATAATGGGATCTCAATGTTCTCATCTTTGTTAAGAGATAGCCATGCTTATGTTAACAAAATACAATGAAGGACAAAGCTTATCTACACATATCTACATTTTAAAACAGTGTCAATAAGCTATTTTTAAGCAGTATGGAATTTTCACATTTGAAATAGTGAGCAGGTCGTATAAATCATTATTATTCCTTATATAAACCAAATTGAATATTATATTCTCTCCTTTCCTATTATTTTAAATTTTTTTCAAGCTTTTGGGTTAATATCAATAAACTTAGCTATTTACCAACACACTGGAGTAATGTGACCCTGACTGAGCCAGGATCTCATTTAGATCCCATGATGTCTTGAGAGAGGAAAGATCATTGTTTGAAAGTTACGAGCAGTTTTTTGCTTTCAAAGAAGAGTTTAGAGGCTTTAGAATTTGGCAGACCGGTGGTTCTCACACTAAACTGCACCAGAATCACCCAGAGGTTCTTGGAAACCCAGAGTTTCCCTCCAGCTCCTGAGGTTTCTGATTGCGCAGGTCTGTGGTGGGGCTGGAGAATTTGCATTTCCTACAAGTCCCCAGGTGGTGCTGACTCTACCTGTTGGGAGCCCACCCTTTGAGCACAACTGTGATTGTTGTTGTTGTGATGATCATACCCTTTTCCACTGCAAGCCTTTCAGTTGTGCCAAACAAAGCAAATACCTGCTTGCAGAACATTAAAATCCTTACTAACTCAAGTGCAGAGTTTCAGGTAGAGAAACTGAGTGGTCAGTTTGGTAACCCAATCTGCTTGCATGCTTTACTAGACAGTCACTTCTTTACGGGACTTGATTTTTCTCTGTGTGAATTTAGACTACCTGGTGCCAGTGTATTTTTGTTTATCTTTTAGTCCTATGCTTTCTTCTGAACCATAGTTCGCAGCAGCTGCAGAGTGGAGATGGAGGGCCTATGTGCCCCTCACACTGTGCAGTAATCCAGAAGCAACCAGACCTGCTCCCAGCAGAGCACCGTGCCTGAGATTTTGCCTTCTTAATACAGTGCTCTAACATGGAATAACACAGAATGTGGTGCTGTTGGGACTAAAACACGACATAGCCCCGTCTATGGGGGATGGGCTGCCTCACTGTCACTCATCCTGCAAAGACTCCAGTCTAGAAACTGCAAGTGAGAGAAATGAGGATGTGGTAGACAGGTCTTGGGCTCTGGTACCAGGATGTATCCTGTCTTCTTGGGACCTCCTGGTTGCTGGTCCCTCAACTACAGGTTTAGTTGACTCCTAGAAGCATTCATTCTCACCGTGCTGAGGTGAGATGGGACTTGAAGTGGTCTCTGGCTGGGAGCAAAGCAGAGAGGGCCTGAGGTAGGGTCCAGGACACTGAGTGAAGCCTTGACTAGTAACAGAAATAAATCATTATTTGTGATGTACTTCCCTTTTCTTATTCCTCAAATGTCAGTGAAGTTTTATTACACGTTCATAACTCTCTTAGGACTGTGAGGAAATAAGGGATGGGTCTGTGACTAGAGGTGTAAGGAGCCCAAGAAATCTAGATGGAACCTAGAGGACGCCATCTGCACCAGGATGGCTCCTAGGAGACTGGTGAATGGATCGGGAGATAGGTGAGAGCCAGGGGGAAGATGTGAGAGGTACAAGCAGCCTGGGACTCCCAGAATCCCAGGGGCAGGAAGTCTGTAAAAGAAGGATAGATCTAGTATAATTTGAATGGCAAAAGATAACCATTTTTCTTTTCTTTTTTGGGCTCAGAGGCAAATAGTGGCTGGTTGCATATGTTGCATAGTTTTTAATTTCTGATGATTTCTGATTTAATATGTGATATATGCTAAGTCAAAGAATTCAGTCTGAAAAGACTACATATGGTATGATTCCACCCGGAATCTGGAAAAGACAAAACCATAGAGACAGTAAAAAGATTAGTGTTGGTCCTTTAATGGACCGGAACCTGGGGTCCGGAGTCCACAATAAGAAAGTAAGAGAGAGAAAGAGGCTGATATCCCCTGGTTTATGCAGAAAGCCAATAGAGTCCTGTTCTTAGGGCTCACACTGCTGCGTGTAGGCACCGGGCGCCCTCTCGAGTGGGTCTTAGAAGCCAGGGCAAGAAAAGTGAGCTCAGCGGGCCTCCGAGCTCCAAGGAATTAGCCAGAAATAGAGAGCGAGTGAATAGAAAGAAAGAAAGACAGAAAGGAAGGAAGGAAGGAAAGGAGGGAGGAAGGGAGGGAGGGGGAGGGAGGGAGGAATGAAGGAAAAGAAATACACGGGGAACCAAGCTCTGATGGAGCAAAGGTGTTTTAATCAACATGGCGTGGGCATATATACTGTAGTTATTCTCAGCAAAATAAAGATTAAAATTCCAGACTTACAAAACATAAGACGATCCCTATCAAAGAGAGAGTTGCAAGCAATCACCTTTTCATAAGGAAGAAGGTACTTATCACTGTAATGAGAAATGCCTGGATTCCTCAGCCCCGGAAAGGCGTGCCTCTCCTTTTAATTCCTGAATATTCAGGAATCAATAAGGGCCAGAGGGTTCCTGACAGATCCAAAACAGCACACAGGAGGCCTCTTGTTAAATGCTTCCTGACAGCTGTCAGGAGCTCAGGAAGAGGGAAGGAAGGATGAGTAGGTGGAACTGAGGATTTTTAGGACAGTGAAACCATTTGTATGCTACTGTAATGGTGGCTGTAGGCAATAGATGGTCTTTGTAGAATGAGCTTGGATAGCTTTTCTCCAGACCAGAAGGTACTCCAGAATTGGTTTTTATTATTGCTGTTGTTGGTCGTTCTGGGCTGTTTTTTTGTTTGTTTTGGTTTTTGGTAGTGGCAGGGAGGGTTGACTGAAAATGCTCCCCAGCCTGGCTGATTGGCATGGAAGGACGGACTGGTGGGATGCAGAACTCTACTAGCACCAGGGTGGGCATGAGGTTCACTGGAAAGGCAGCTGCGTATGGCCAGACCATCAAAGAGTACTCCAAGTTAAGTTGTGTTTCATTAAAACCTTTCTAATAATTTTTATTAAATATAGATGATTTGAAAGATGGTATCATCTGCAAGAAGTGCTTTCTTTAAAGTTTTGTAGGAAAAAAACAGAAAATTTCTTGTTTTTAGCTCCCTAGTGCACTCACAGAGAACCATGAGAAGGCAAGCTTTATGATGTTTTTTTCACTGTTTTTCGAGAAAAGGTAGACTGCAAAGCAATGTTTATCTGAGAAAAATCCCTATTTAATCTGGATTTAGGAATGGATTAAAGAAAGTTTCATGTTTAAGCAACTCTTCACAAACAAAAAGAGCAAGGCAAATCCTTCCTCCTTCTTCATCCCCACATCCTAACCTTGAGCCCAGTTCTGGAGCTTCATCCTTTCAGTATGCACAGGGCTGGTCCTTCTCCTGCAACCAAGATCCAAGCCTATAAATTCCCCTTCACACCAGGAAAAAGCTGCTTCTGGCAATGTACCTCTCCAGTCCATGCTCTGAAGGCTTGTCAGGGTCTATTCAGCTCACGTTTACTAACCCAGCTTTCACCAGGCTGCTCTCTCTTCTAGGGCCTACAGCAGTTCTCCAGTGTCTGCTGAACCAAGCCTGGCTTTTTGTCTTGACCGAGAATTATTCAGCCTCTCTCTGAACTGCCCGGATGACTGCCTGTGAATTATCTACCTCTAGTTGGTTGGGTACTCTTAGGACATCTATCTGTGCTCTCCTCACAACTGGCCTGGTATCTCCAACTTACATGTTTCTAAATTCAATTTGGAATAGAAATCTCTAATGCTTTCCTTGGTATATATATAGAGAGAGAGGCAAAAAAAAAAAAAAAAAAAAAATCCAGTCTCTTGACCACTTCATACTATGAATAGATTTTTAAAAATGCAGTGATCATCACTAGGTCTGTTTAACTGACTTCCTCCTTTTTCAGGAGTTTTAGTGATCTCACTTATTGACTCGGGACTTATTTTTAAGACGCTACTAATCATTTTATGGTATATTTTGCTATTAAATTTAATAAGTAATTAAATAATCTGTTGCTCTTGGGTTTTCAGGCTTGAAATTTCCAACTTTTTAAAAAAAACTTTTTCTCTGACTATTCATCTCCTATTACCACTTACATCAATTCATATTTAGATGAATTTTACCCTTCTCTATACCCTCTTGTTCATTCCTACAGCTACAGCCATTGTGAACTCATGGATGATAGACTATGCCAGTGCTCTGCCCCCATCTTTTCTTAAAAAAACAACTTTTAATTTTATATTAAAGTATAGTTGATAAACTATACCTGAACTAAAGGTTCAGGTGTACTGCAAAGCAACTCAGTTATACGTACACATGTATCTGCTGCCTTTCACATTCTCCTCCCATTCAAGTTGCCACATAATATTGAGCAGAGTTCCCTGTGCTACACAGTAAGTAGGTCCCTGCCAGTCATCCACTTTAAATACAGCAGAGTGTATATGTCAATCCCAAACCCCCTAATTGTACCCCCACATCTCCCCTGCCATCACAATTTCACTCTCCAAGTTTATAAGTCCATTTCTGCTTTGTAAATAAGCTCATTTGCATCACTTTTTCTTAGAGTCCTCATGTAAGCAATATCATATGATATGTTTCTCTCTGTGTCTGACTTCACTCAGTATGACAATCTCTAGGTCCATCCATGTTGCTGCAAATTGCATTATTTCATTCTTTTTATGGCTGAGTGACAGTCCATTGTATATATGTGCCCCATCTTTTCCATCCATTCCTCTGTGTTCCCCCATCTTGTCTCCTTCCCTTCAGCCTCTCCCCTTCTCTGGGTTCATGTTCCTAAATTGCTCCTTTTATCATGTGGCTCCACTCATGGATAGTCACTGATGTCTCCCTGGTTCTTGCAGGATAAGGTACACACTCATTATCTTGGCAATCAAAGGTCTTCAAAATTTGGATACAACTAAACATTTTAGGGGCTTCCCTGATGGCTCAGATGGTAAAAAATCTGCCTACAGTGCAGGAGACTCAGGTTCGATCTGTGGGTTGGGAAGATTCCCTGGAGAAAGGAATGGCAGCCCACTCCAGTATTTTTGCCTGGAGAATCCCTTGGACAGAGGAGCCTGGTGGGCTATAGTTCATGGTGTCACAAAAGAGTCGGGCATGATTTAGTGACTAAACAACAACAACTGACTTGAGGGCAGGGTCTTCCCCTTAAAATTTAATATTATCATTTGTTTTATGCAAGACATGTATTTGTTTTAGTTAATCCACAGTGTTCAGTGAGCAGACCAAGGAGGGCACATGTGGATTCAGAGCTGCTATGACAAAAGCCCTGCCTCTGGTGATGTAGGAGGAAGGTCCCTTCTGCCACCATGTCACATGACAGAAACATCTGACCTGTGTCAGACCGAAGGGCAGAGAGAGATAGATGGGGCGGCGGGGTGAGGGGGGGAGGCGGGTTGGGGAGCATCTCTGACTCACACAAAATAATCTCCCTTTGGATAATTTCTGTCTCAGAACTGAAGTCTCTGGCTACTGACTGTCATTTTGAAACTGAATGCCACTTTTGAGTGACTGTTCTGTTTTTTGCATGCAGCAGCCCTTGTCCTCTCACTAGCTTCCCTCCTCCTTTCCACAGCCTGGCCCAGCTTCCTCCAGGCCAGCCTTCCTGTGGCATTGTTGGTTTTATATTTAGATTTGCGAATTCAGCAACTGAAGTCCCTTCCTTCTGGACAGTGTGTCCATGGTGAAGCTGGCACAGAAGTTTTGGCAAGTCCTTTCCACTGTGGGATACCTCAAGATGCTCCCGAGAGTAAGGTCTCCCCCAGCCCCATTCACAGACGCAGGTACAAGGCCCAGGAGACCCCAGTGCTGGGCTCAGACCACACAGCTCTGAAACTCCTAGTTTTGCCTGTCATCAAGGTCATCACAGAAGTCTGATGGTGAGAGAGATTTTAGGAATATCCTGGGTCAATCTCCTCTTGGAAGGGAGGACATTAACTTCCAAAGAAATTCTGCCATTGTCCCCAGATTAATTTTGAGGATTCCCCCAGCTCTTTCCCTTACACGTTGCTCCATCCTTTCCGCATGAGGTCCAAGTTTCCTGTTCAAGAACCAGCGTTTCCACAGCAGGGATGTGCCCTCCAGTTTATACTGCAGCCCAGAGCCATGCTTACAAGTCCAGGCTCAGAGAGCCAGGCCAGTGGTCAACTGGATAATCAATGGCACTGCAGTGAATGCCTGCACTCACTGAGCATGTATTATGTGCCAGGTACTTTGCGTGTATTATCTCATCTAGCTCTCACCGCCTGGTGATATAGGTCCTATTGTTATCCTGTGTTAAAAATAACCACACAACATTAAATTTATGATAACTAGTGTTAAGTGAGCATACAGTCAGTACTGTATTCACATACACATTGTATATTCACATTGGTGTAATTATCGCAACTTTTATAGTGAGGAAATACTTGCTCAGAGAAGCAATTTGCCCCAGGTCCTACATCTAGTAAACAACAGAGCTGGGCCGTCCGACTCCAGAACCCATGCTCTCAACCAGCCCTGCATGACGTGTGCTGCCTTGTCTCAGCTTGGCCCCTCACCAGGGTGGATGGCCAGCTTCAGCATGTGCCCGTTGGAGAATCTTCCTCTCCGTCCCTGGAGAAGGCATCCAGTTCCTCCTCCAGCCAAGGGGTGTTTACGCGTGCCCCCACTGCTGCCCTGCTACAAGTCTGCCCCGCTCAACTTGTTGCTGGAAAGCTGCGTGGGCTCTGCAGGGCCTGTTTCAGTCTTTAGGGAGGGGCAGAGAAGAAAGAGGAAGGGGTAGAAGGCAGGCGGAAGGAGAAAGAGAGAGGGCAGTACACGCAGGTGGCAGGAAGGAATATGGCGAGGGCTCTCGGGTGCAGAACGTGCTCGGAAGTAGAGTGCCTGGGCTCAGCTGCAAGGAGACCTGGGTATCCATCCCCGTGCGCCCTTCTCATCACCCTAGTTCGAAAGCCCACCTAAGAGTGCTGGAGTGGGGGCATCTCACAGCCTGGGTTGTCTTACTAACCACCTAGGAACCAGAGAAAGTAATTTGCAAGTTTCTCCAGACACTGTACCATTTCTTTTTTCCCACTGAGATCTGCAAATACTTTGTGGTTGTCTTTGACATGTCTAGACAGCGGATCTTAGTTATAAGCAGACAGAAATTGGGCTGATGTGGCACAACCAGGAATAAAGAGGATCCTAATACCCTGAGTCCTTTCCAAAAAAAAAAAATCCTGGTGCACTTTACCCTATCTGAGGCAGCTAGGCATGAGACACACTGCCCTGACACGGATGAGATGACGGGAAAGTAGGTTAAATTAGCTGTACTGAGGTCCTAGGAGATTTGTCCCTTGATGTGACAGCAGAAGTGTCAGGCTCTCAGCACCCTGATTTTAACGGTCTGTAGGGATGTAGCACTTTCCTTCATCTCTCTGTTGTGGGCTCTCACTCACCCACATAGCATGGAGGACCTGGGATAAATGGAAACTTCTTCCTAGAATATGTGGAAGCAGGTTATGGAAAGCAAAAAAAATTCAAGGAGGCTCTTGGGTTTGGAAGAGCCCCTGGAGGTCATGTTATCTAACCCTGTCACTGTGCTGGGCTCTGATTTGTTTCTTGTTCTAGCCAGGTGCTGACAGCTGGAATTTTGTGATGTTTACAGTCTTTCCTCTAACAGCATGAAAATTATTGTGTAAAGCAGATGATTCTCAAATTTGTAAGACTGCATGACATGTAATTCTATACATTTTCAGAATTTTCTGAAAATGTAATTCTGGAAAAGGGGTGTGTTTAAAAGAAAAAATTAACCTTAGTTTTGGGGGGGTGGGGGAAATGACCCTTGGCTGTGTCTACATGTTACACCCCACTTGTCTGAACAATCATTTCTTTTTTTTTGAACAATCATTTCTATAACTAAAAACAAAGATATTTTCAGGGAGCAAATTTTCAAGGAGCAGATTTGCAAGAATGGTA
The DNA here is from genome assembly GCF_023699985.2 of Odocoileus virginianus. Lineage (NCBI taxonomy): Eukaryota > Metazoa > Chordata > Mammalia > Artiodactyla > Cervidae > Odocoileus > Odocoileus virginianus. Next base: position 973,726 of record NC_069680.1, read on the forward strand.
TTTCTGATACATCAAAAAAATTTGCCTCAAGCTCATTTCTTTGGGATCTGAGTGAAAAAATTATTGGAAAATATCATATGTAGAGATTGAAGTGGAAGGAAGAATTGTCATTCTTAAATGTTTACCATACAGGAACATTTATTAATAATACATTTTTTGTGGTGGTGGGCCACACTGCTCAGCTTGTGGGATCTTCGTTCCCTGACTGGAGAGCTAACCTAGGCCCTCCACAGTGAGAGCGCTGAGTCTTACCTCCAGACCGTCAGGGAATTCCCCAATAATGCATTTTAAAAAAATGCTTAAAAAAAAATGCTTTGACACAGTATCTAATTGGTCAAATGAAACGATCATGGGTCCCCATAATATAATATTTTACAGTAAATATGCAAAATAGTTTTATTACCAAAAATTCCCCATTCAACTATTTCAATATTCAACTTAGTGACATTTAGTAAATTCACAGTGCTGTGCAATTACCACCACTATCTCGTTGCAGAACAGTTCATCACCCCAAAAGGAAGCCTCAGACCCACTAAGTAGTTACTAGCAATTTTAAAGCAGATGTTTTTCCCCTACTTTACTTTTGAGGCACACGGATAGCTTTTATTTTAATCATGTTAAGAATTGTTTTCATCATTCATCAAATGAATTCGATTCAGTCATCTGGGATTGGTTGGGCAACTGTGATAATCTGTGGATAGGATGATGATAGGAAATAAAAAAGTTTTCTGCTATAAAAAGAGGACTTTGACCTTGAAGAGGGTGTAAAGACAATTTAAGAAGCAAAATAGTCGCATACATGTGGAGGGCTCAGTTTTCCAGTGATTTGCTGGTGGTGGTGTTGTTCAGTAACTCAGCTGTGTCCTACTCTTTGCAGCCGCATGGATTGCAGCCCGACCGGCTTCCCTGTCCTTCACTGTCTTCTGGAGTTTGTGCAGACTCATGTCTGTTGAGTCACCGATACCGTCCAACCATCTCTTCCTCTGTCATCCCCTTCTCCTGCCCTCAATCTTTCCCAGCATCTGAGTCTTTTCCAGTGAGTCTGCTGTTTGCATCAGGTGGCCAAAGTATTGGAGCTTCAGCTTCAACATCAGTCCTTCCAATGAATATTCAAGACTGATTTCCTTTAGGATTGATTGGTTTGATCTCCTTACTGCCAAAGGGACTCTCAAGAGTCTTCTCCAGCACAATTAAAAAGCATCTTAAATTAAATTAAAAAGTTCTTCAGCACTCAGCCTATTTTATGGTCCAACTCTCACACCTGTACATAACTAGTGGAAAAACCATAACTTTGACTATACAGACCTTTGTTGGCAAAGTGATGTCTCTGCTTTTTAATACACTGTCTTGGTTTGTCATAGCTTTTCTCCAAGGGAGCAAGTGTCTTTTAATTTTGTGGTTGTGGTCAACATTTGCAGTGATTTTGGAGCCCAAGAAAATAGAATCTGCCACCGTTTCCATTGTTTCCCCATCTATTTGCTGTGAAGTGATAGGATCGGATGTCATGATCTTAGTTTTCTAAGTGTTGAGTTTTAAGTCAGCTTTTCCACTCACCTCTTTTATCCTCATCAAGAAGCTCTTTAGGGATCTTCCTGACCCAGAGATCAAACCCTGTATTGCAGGCAGATACTTTACCATCTGAGCCACCAGCGTGTTTTCAATTTGGTATTACATTTGCCATTTTCCTTTTTGAAAGTATGTTTTTCATGTTTGTATTTGATCCTACTGTAGTTGTTTGTGCTAAAAATGACTGTTTCCTTCCCGCCTAGGATTGGGTATGGTCATTAATATGCCAAACATGTTTAAAAGGTTATTCTTCACCCTGCAGCTTTTTAATTTTGAACAAGGTAAAGTTGTAAACAACAGCATAGTCAATGAGGGAGAACATTTCTTTCTACCTTTGAGCTCAGCCCTCTAACCCAGTTATCCAAGCACCTTAGTTTATAGCCTCCCTTGATTTAGGTGTTGTCTCCCTCCTCTGACCTTTCTCACCTTCTTTTCACCACTTTCCTGAACAATGTTCCCTTCTTTCAACTAACAACCACAGATTGAGCCACATCTATGTGGGAAACAGAAGAGCACAGCTCTCTGCCCCCACGATGAGCAGTTAGATTCCGGCCTGGGTGTTAGTGGTGGCAAAGAGCTTAATGCCTGAACCTATTACAGTGATATTTAATCTTGAGCCAGGACTCTAAGACACTGCTTTATCACAGAAGGATGTCTCTTTAAGGACACAATTTGGGGCAACAGCAGAGCCCAGGCCAGGAGGGATTTGTGGGACATTCTCTGAACCCTTACTCTCTATTTAATACATTTATGGTTACAACACCCCTGTTATGTTATATGGGCTTCCCAGGTGACTCAGTGGTAAAGAATCCATGTGCCAGTGCTAGAGACGTAGTAGACATGGGTTGGATCCCTGGGTTGGGAAGATCCCCTGGAAGAGGAAAGAGCAACCCACTCCAGTATTCTTGCCTGGGAAATCCCATGGACAGAGGAGCCTGGCAGGATGCAGTCTATGGGTTTGAAAAGAGTCAGACATGACTGCACAACTGAACATGCATTATGTTATTCATTATTATTCTCATTTTCCTGAAAAGCTGAGGCTAAAAAGGATTAAGTAATCTTCTCAAAGACCAAGACCTATGTAGTACAGAGCAAGTAGTCAAACCTAGGTCTGCCTGATTCCAAAATTCAGCAAAAAAAAAAAAAAACCCCAAAAAACACCTTTCTGGAACACTTCTTAAATTATACCACATGGTCCTTTATACTTAGTCTATGCATAAGACCAACTCTGCTCTTTTTAATTATGACTCACTCTCAGATTACATGAACTACTGTGAGAACATTCTTTGAAAAATATATAGTATCATAGGGTACAAAACATGCCTGCGTCAGTGTGAAATTCAAGTTTGGACTTGGAAGCATGTAATAGCATGAAATACTGACAGCAATTTTCTGTAGGGCCTCATTGGGATTTCTGACTAGTAAACTATCTGCTTTTTAATTTAAAAAGAATCTCGGAGAAACATAGAACACAGACTAAGATAGAATGTTTTATTAGCCAGTGAATAACACAGAAAATAAAAAGAGGTACACATGGTCTGCTCTTCCTTCCTACTCACAGGCAAGCATGGAGGCATAGTTCTAGACTGGGCTTTGTTAGTGTGAGCTTATATAGGTAACATCACATCTCTGAGCATCTTACCTGAGGGAATAGAGAGATGGTTTCTCCATTTTACCTTCCAAGTAAACCTTTCTGATTTGGAGGCTGGGGAGAGGAGAGGAGGAGGCTTCTCCACTGATGTTTGTGTCCTGACATATTGCAGGGGGAGTAGGTTCAGCCAAGACTGCTCATGGAACTCGTGACCATCACTGGCTACATAATTTCTGGGGCCCAGTGTAAAATGAAAATGCAGGGCTCCTAGTTCAGAATTATTGAGAATCCAAGACGACAACCGCAGAGCACTAAGCCAAGCCTGGGGGTCTGTGAGACTGCATGGCCCATGCCTTGAAAACTCAGTGACCTCTGTTGCAGGTTCCCTATACTTCGAGGAGGGTTGAAATCTGGTGGCAATCTAGGACGCCCAGCTAGCCTGCTGGGAGGCAGGGATGCCCTGGGAGTAACGAGCTTCTTTCTCAGGAAAGTGACAGACAGGGAAGCACTTTTCATCTAGGACATGCAACAGGTCCCTAAGCTGGCTTCCATGCTTTGCTGTGGAAATGAGCATTGGAGCAGCCATGCTGGACTACTTCCAGTTTGGGGACCTAGGCCATGATGCTGTAAAAGGGTTGTGAATACACCTAAGTGGAAAATCAGTCTATAGATATAGCTGCTGATGGATGACCTTTCAGAGGGGAGATGAGGCAGGACAGGTAGGAGCAGGCAGGTTAGACTGGGAGGAGCAGCGGTAAGGGAGGAGCTGTGGGGAGCAGGCAGTCCCCAACTGTGGCACTAAGTTCACATGTGGGAAGGGAGACACAAGTCTGCCCGCTGAGGGGTGTAGAACTGGGGATGGGCGCACATGACCCAGAAAGAGGCTCAGCCCACAGCAGGAGGGGTGTCTCCCTGAGAGAGGGTGTCCACCACAGGCCAGGTGACCCATGTGCCAATGTCAGCCGCTTCCTTGCAATGTGCTAGGGACCCTTAAGGTCAGTGGGACCTGGTAGACAGCAAACCAGGGTCACACTTCAGGATTCACGGCTCCTTTGATCTTGAGGCAGGACCTGGATGGGGGCTGGGATTCCACCAATCTGCAGCGGGGACCCATTTCTGGAACAACGAGTGTGCAATCCTCTTAACCTCTAATCATGTGCTTGGCTCCTGGAGGCCAAGGAAAGGAAGCCCAGCAAGTACATGGAATGAGAAAACTGAAGCTGTTACAGAGAGCTTAGATATCAACACCTAACAGAGCAAATAGAGAGATGTAGGGTCATCTTAAAGAAGCAGAATGGTTCCAGGTCAGTTGAGATTTAAAGGATCTGGCAAATCCAAATCACAAGACAAGACATGCAATGTGTCCAATGGGGAGGCAATGGTAGCCCCAGTGACCACTAGCCTACAAAATCAGAGTCTACCTGATATTTATCCTAACTCTCGTGGTTTCTACTCAAGTTGCCCAGTCTACTTAAAGAGGTAGAAACAGAGTATTCCAAGGTTGACCTGATGTCTGGAAATCTCTTCCTGCTTTCATTTCTCTACTTAGGAGAGAACAACATATGTTTCAGTGATTCATGTCGTTCCTGGCATCTAGCTTTGTTTGACACTAAAATTTCTTCTTTCAAAAACAACTCATTGACATACAGACTCAAGAACTTCTGGACTTTCTGCTTGGCAACCCCTGACCGAGATCAGAGGAAAATCAGTCTAGCAAGCAGAGGCCACATCAATGACAAAGATATGTATTATATACTCTAAACTTTAATACATACTGCACTCTAAGTACATACAAGTGAATCTGTGCTTCTCATTCTACATAAAATTTATTCCACTTGATTTGAATTAGAGTTTTCCAACTATAGCACTGTTGACATTTTTGTGCCAGATAATACTTTGCTGTGAGGATCGCTCTGTACAGTTCAGGATGTTCAACAGTGTCCCTGGCATCTACCAACTACATGTGAGCAGCAACCCCACCCCACGTGTGATTGTCAGATGTTCCCTGGAGGGCAAAATTGTCCCTGGTAGAGAACCACTGATCTAAATGATGCAGCTATGTCTGGGGGAAGAGCAGGGTAAGACAGCTTCTATGGGGTTAATTAAAAAGCCAAAGAAAAGCCATCCAGTGTTTCAATTTCTCTATAATAAGCTATTACTTAATTCTTTTTTTTCCTTATTCTTGTTCTTTAACAAGCCCAGATGCCTTGATGTCATCGCAGAAGGGCGATAGTAAGATCTTTGAAAATGCACCAAACAAGCAAATTCTTCACAGAACAGATGAGCTTAATTATCTGTGGGGAAAAACCAAGAGATTGTAAATGTGTGCCTAAAACATTTGGGTGCCAGCCCAATCTCTTCCCATCCAGTGATATAACAGGCAGGGCTGGAATGTAATTGTGGCTCAGTTCTCAGAAACCTAATTAATTGTATCATAGCCCATTTGGGAGCATATTCATGAAGAGGAAGGAACTGTTCAGCCATGGCACACCTTGCTCAGATGATCATTGGATCCAGGAGAGAGGGCGCCTTGAATGTGTAGACTCTGGTTTAGGGTTTTCCTGGCAGAGCTGTGCCTAGATGAGAGTAGATGAGAAAGAGCTCCTTGAGGTTTCCTAGCTGATGGTCCTGAAATCCACAAACACTAAGCAAATTTCTAGTGTGTCTCCCATATTCCTTGCCCATGAGAAGAAAGAGACCTGTCTGAGAAGTCCACCCATTGGTAGGACACAAGTTAGTCCAGTTGAGCAGGTTCTCAGCTGACATATTGCAGGTGAGCAGTGGGAAGAGAATAGGGAATCATACTTCCTGGGAACTCTCTTATCTCTGACATTAGATGCTGGGCTTCCTCTGCACCCTCTCATACCAGCACTGGCCTCTGACCTAAAACTTATAAAAAAATGATAAGAGCGATGTCCAGACACACTTGTATTCAGGCTGTGCTCTATCCACCATGATGAGCCCCTGGGCATCTTTCTGCTCTGCTTGCCACTCCAGTTTAAAGGGGGCTGGATCTACTACCATGAGTAGGAAGCGACATAACAAACAGTCACTCGTGAAGGGTGGGTTGAAGTATTGATTGTTGTATTTACTTTTTATTTACTCATTATACTGACCATATGACAAATATTCTGGGTACTTTAGCCCATGTCTTCAGAACACACCTGTGAGGAAGGTATCTCTAGCTTTATTTGACAGTTGAGGAAACTGGGGCTTAGAGAAGTTGAGTGACATCATCAGGACCCACAGCTAGTAGTTGGCAATTGGAACCTTTCCCTTTTGGGCACCGGTTGCTTTGTCCTTCTAAAATACATCATAGCTATCTTCTGGATGATGTATCTGGATGCTGTCTAGTTGAATCCTCTGACCCCAGTGTTCAGAGTTGGACAGTTTTCAAAAAGTTTGTAAGAAAAGTGTTTGAAAGCATTTTGAAAACTATCTCAAATAAGTTGATCATTCCATTAGGACATAGTTCCTGAAGGTCACGGGATGAAATGGTAGCCTCAGAAGATGTAACATTTCAAGTATGGTTTTCATGCCTAAAGGACCACACAGCATCAGAGCTGAGAGGGACTTTGAGAATAATCAGATCCAAACTTCTCGTGTTGTGGCTAGGGGACACAGGGGTGATGAAGACCTATCCAGGAAGGGGTGGTAGAAAAAGAAAGAGAAGTGCGTATATGGAAGTATCGTGAAATAAAAACTAGAGGGTGTGGTAGATGAGTGGAAGTACAGAAGGCAGGATGAATCAGACTTAGGGTTAATGGTGACACCATTGACAGAAACAGAGAGGGCCACAGAGGAAGCTGGTGACAGAAAGGTGAAAAGAAGATAAATGTTTCTGAAGTGAACAGGAAGAGTCAAGTTACTGAAAACTCCAGTTGAGGATTCCAAGACCTGAGACGAAAAGTCATGTCCCAGGGTCTGTCAAATAGGATCTCTAAGTGAGAGCCGTCGTTGTGAGACCCAGATACCCATGACAGGGCTCTGTCATGCTTGACAGTTTATTAGCCGCTTAGATGAAGGCAGAGAAAGGGTGTTTGTCACGTCTACAGCCCATGCAAAGCTAAATGCCACAGATGTCAGAATCAACAGGTAAAATAGCCAAAATAGCTAAAAAGAAGAACTGAAACTGACATGAAATTTATCAAGGATCCATGTAAAGTGCTCTTCTTCTGTTCAGAAAGTCAATTGCACACCTATAGAATTAATAAGAATAACAATAAAGGTACTAAAAAACCACCATTTTTCAATTCAATAATTATTGTGTGCCAGGATTGCTCTAATCCTTGCAGCAGCCCTTTGAGATTTGGTGCTATTACTATCTCTATCTTTTTAGCTGAAGAAGCTGGGACCAGGAAGTTTAAGTAGTCTCCTAAAGTCACACATATGTTAATTTGACTGAAAAATACCATATTCTTACACCAATAAGATAAGGATTAGGGAGACTTGGCTTATCCATGCCTGTGTCAAAGACTTTTCACATTTGTAAAAATAAGTGAATATATATTTGTGGGGGCTAGAAAGAAAAATACAAGCACAGGTGATGAGTCAAACTCAATGTTTTGTGGCAGCCTGGATGGGAGGGGAGTGCGGGGGAGAATGGACACGTGTATATGTATGACTGAGTCCCTTTGCTGTCCAGCTGAAACTATCACAACATTGTTAATTGGTTATACTCCAATATAAAATAAAAAGTTTTAAAAAGTATATGTAAAACATAAAAATTCCTTCACAAACCCTTTTCACTAACTTGAAAGAAATACAGTCAGTGTGATTCAGGATTGTAAATGTTGAAACGTTTACCCAGAACAGCAATATTTTTATGAACAGGAATATTTACTGTGGAAGGATTGAGACCTCAGGTCTGAGGTGCCTTTCTGGTGGTATTGTTAACTTATAAAATCCAGGGAAAATCATGGCTGAGAATCAACTAAAAGATTCTGTACGTTTTTGGACTCCCACGAACAGAGAAACCAACTTCACGTAGTGCCTCAAGGGGAGAAAAAAATCAAGAATCTGTGCTCATACATTTCTGTGGTCACGTACAATGGAGCCACTTCGCTTTTTTCAACTCTTCAATAGTAGGAACTCAGACTTGACTATTCATCCCCAGCTGCCTGTCTCAGAAGGTCCATCTGGAACCTTCTGTTTCTCCTTCATTTTGAGACTCTCCGCTTTCCTTCCAGTCTTTCCTGCCCTACTTTCCTGGGTGATTCTGCTTTTTCTTCCTCCTGGTCACTCCTGCCTCTAATTTCTTTTCAGCCCTAGGTCAAGTTCATCCCTTTTACACTCCCTCCCCCCAAGAAGGACACTCACTATCTCTCTATTTTTTTCTGGCTAATAATTTAAGCAAAGTATGTTTAGGTGTTGATAAACCTAAGAATATGAACTCAGCTCTTCACTTATACTGTCATTCAATGCCAAACAATTGCACAGTTGTCAATCTGCTGAAGTGATGCTAACCAGTCAAGACAGAGGATGCAAACCAAAAGGATTAAGAATTCATTTACCTACGCCCGGCCATCCCATCTAATTACAGCAAAGAATTTAAATGGTGCTTCAGGTTCATTGTGTTTACAATATCATTTCTTTGAAAAGTTCCACATCAACAGTGCACATTTTATCAGACCGTCAATTCTGTAAAAACAACTCAGTCACCTAGTGGGGGAAAAAAGTTACTTACGCCCTGCCATCCCATCTAATTACAGAAAAGATTTTAAATGGTGCTTCAGGTTCATTGTGTTTACAATTTAATTTCTTTGAAAAGTTCTACATCAACAGTGCACATTTTGTCAAAACAGGTCAATTCTGTAAAAACAACTTAGTCACCAAGTAGGGGAAGAAAAGTTACTTCTGCCTGAGCAGATGAATGTAATACATGATTATCCACAATACAGTTTCAGTTTTCCACCCTCTAATCTATGGTTGTATGTTGTCTGTTGATGGCTCTGTGAGAAAGCTGGACTTTGTCCCTAAGGGCACAATTGTAAAGTAATTTAGGTTCTATTGCCCTCCTCTATTTAAAATCTCATCTGGATTTCCTGGAAGAAGTTCTAAAACTTAGTACAGCCTTAGGTTATGGAATATCCCTGAAAAGGACCTTCTAAACCTTCTTGCTCCTTTGAGAGAAACCCTCAAATTTCTTGGTCATGTCCTTCCTTCCGTCTCCCTTCTCACTGCTCTGCCCCAAGTCCAGGCCTGCAGCATTAGAAGCTTGGGTTACTTTAGCCACCCCCTCTCACCGAGCATCCTTGACAACCGCCCTTAAGCCTGTTGGCATGACACCTGTAACAGTGTAAACTGTTTTCCAGCTCTTTGTGGCCCAGCCCTCACAATCCTTTGTGATATGGCTGCATCCTATGAGTCTAACCTCACCAGGAGCTTCTGGTCCTGCATGCCTACTCTACAGCCTCTGTTGGGAAGGAAGTTCCCATCATCCTACAAATGGACATACTCAAGTCCAGCTCCAAGCGTCCAGTTTCCCAACTTCTTTTTATCTTACATGCGTCTCAAAGACTAGCTCTTTATTTATTTTGTTTTATTGAGGTAACATTGGTTTATAATATTATGTCAGTTTCACATTTACAACCTTATATTTCCTACTTCTATATACATCATAGCATGCTCACCACCAAAAATTTAGTTTCCATCCATCACCATACACTTGACTTCTTTTACCCATTTCAGCCCCCTACCCTGTCCCCTGCTCCTTCCCTTCTGGTCACCACTACTTGGCTCTCCATATTTATATGTTCATTTTTATTTGGTTTGGTTTGTTCATTTACTTTGACAAAGCCTAATGCTTGATGCATCTTCTCTGTTAAAACCTCTCCGGCTACTCCGATTCATTTCTTACGCTCATTGAGTCACTTACTACTTGCACTATTTTATCTGCCCCCTCCCACGATGGTGTAGCAATGTGAGATCAAGGGCAAGAGCTTCTTGTCTCCCATTAGGGCCGGTCATACAGAAGCACTTACCAACATGCCCTCGGAGGGACTGACTGCAGCCATGCTGCCTCTTGATTCTAGACCGCAGTTCGTTTCAAACTATCATTTACCAAGGGCCTACCAGATATATAACCCATATTATAACTGTCAAGGACTGTCCCTTTGCCATTCCCAGGCTAATTGCCCTTAAATTCTGTCTCAGCAACCCTAATTCTGTAGCTCCTTATCATTTATGGTAACTTCCTTACTACACGTGTCACATCAACCCATGAAAAAATGAAGTTCAAATGGTAGCTGAAATATAAAACACTCATCGAACACCTAAAAGTTCCCCTGTCCAAAAGTCTTGATATTGTTACAGTGAGACAAAAAGAAAATCTTCAAAATAAAAATTTGGAAAGTCTTTTTTTTTTTTTTTTCCATAGCTCAGAGGAGTTTCTTGGTTCTTGCCCCTTGGGTCACTTCTGGTTTATTTATTCTTCCTAAGTGGTTTATTTAATCTTTTTATAGATAATTGTTGCACTGACATGAAGACACTGGAAAAATAGATCTAATCTCCCCCAAAACAGTTGTGATATACAGCCACAAAATAAATGAGATAGTAAAACTATAATTAATACAAATCATTACAACAATCCTTAGCATTAAATAAAAACCCACAATGAAAACTTTCAGTATTCAGATTAAATCAAACTTTTTTTTAGAAAAACTTGTGCTTAAAGTCTCCAAGCTGACCACTGGTAGAATCTAAGCCCTTGGCTTTTCTTTTTTTATTGTCTCTTCAAAGCTTTACATTTTAATCCACCACTGGCAAAGTCAGCTAAAATAAGCCCACTTGTTCCTACACATTTCTTTAAAAACACAGTCTACTTCCCTATAGCAATTGGCACTCGGCTTTCTTAGAACAAGCAAAGTATCCCAGCATTTCAGTATTTCTGATATGCTGTAAAATCATTGAAAAAAAAAAAAAGAAGAAGAAGGAAAAGTATTGGTTGGCAAAAATCTTACCTCAACTTCTGACTGGCGGGGACAGTTATTTTATTAAGCTTATCCATTCTTTCTGTAACTATACGAGTCACAAATCACTGTCCAGTGGTCACGTCAGCAGTCCCTGGCCGTCCTCGGGAGTAGCATGGTAAGCCTGTGATCTCAAGGGTCCCAGTCAGTTGAGTCTGATTTCTGAGAGTGCAGGCTGCTGGCAAACACCTCTGTACTAGGGAGAAGTAAAACTTGCTGGAGCACATAGTCAAGTTTCATGTTTCTACATAATCATGTGATCTGGGTAGCCAGCCAGCTTGGCTGATTACTCTACATTGTGTAAACTTTAATAGTGAAACCTATTGGACATGCAAATTTCCTTTGAGCTGCTTTCTTTTATAACCAGATTTGTAACCAGGTCAGGACAAGCTTCTGACTGGTCACTGCTTCCTGTTGTCCTGAACACATATAGCCCTTGTTTTCAGCAGGTGTCATGCTGTCCTCTTCCAGGGCTCAAGGAAAAGCAGAATAATCATTTCCATCTGAAAGTCTCTTTGGGACTTCCTGCTCATTTGCCTAAAGTCGTGGATAAGCTTTTCCACTTAAAGGATCATTCTATGAAAATGGCATTTTTGTGCAGTTTCTCTTCACTCTGCTCCCCCACATATTTTAAAGTAAATATCAAGTGGTAACAGTTTACTTAAAGAGTTAGAATTTAGTTATCCTGAAGATCTATGTCAAATGGGAAGACAATTCTCTAGGTACGGTCGTTAGGGATAGAGACAGGAGATCTGGGAAAGGGGAGAGGTCGTCCACTGTACAGTATGGGCACCTTATCAGGTTGATGGTGTCAGGAGGTGTGCTGATATCCAGATGCTATCAAACAAAATCAAGATGTACCCCAAAGTCAGCTGAGAACAAATCTAACAACTTTCCAACAAGGCTGTTCTGACATCAGGCCATTTGGAAGTCCCCTGAAGGGCAGGTGCCACTTTCCTCACTGCCTTTGTCCCCTCCTGTCCTCACCCCCTGCTCACTTTTAGCCCCTTACCAGACCCAGTGATGACCAGACATGAGAGCAGTAAGGGGTACCCCGGAACAGTGTGGGTAAACACACCTGCATGGGCTGAACCCATCCCAAGGGGGCCGCTTCCCTCCTGGAAGACTTGACAGTTCTTTTTTTACCTCTTCTGAAACCTTCGATCTTGTCTGTCATTTAGAGAGCAGGAGGCAGTTTAGGGTCGGGGAGGAAGAAAATGAGAAAGACCGTTCCCTTTGTACCTGGACACTCTTCCCTGTCTCCAGCAGGAATGCTCTGCTCATCTTTACGAAGTTGGCATATGTTTCCCACATGTATCCAGGTGACCAGTCCTCTCCTGGGCCTGAAAAACACACAGAAAGGGCCGAGCAGAGCGATCCCTGTTACCTCTCCTGTTACAGACCCAAAGTCTGGCTGAAGATGGAGAGAAGGGAGGAAGAGGCAAAAAACGAGAGAGCTGGAGGAAAAGGCGGGGGGAGGGGAGGGGTGTGGGGGCACTGGGGGCGGGGAGGAAGAGGCAGAAGAGGGAAAAAAGAGAAGGAGGACGGTAAGGCAGCAGTGGCAATGGGAAATGGATGTGGTGGATGGATCCTTTCCTCCTGTGCTTCTTTGTCCACACAGAGGTTCTGTATTTCTCCCGGTAAATCTTGATTATTCGCATTCATGTACTGCCTCTGGATTTCTAGCTCAACCAGATGGTCAGGAGCAGAGTCCTCAGGGCTATTGAAGGGTGGGGCCCTTCTGCTCAGCCAAACTATATGGAATTCGCCAGGCTAGTAAGAGAGCAGATCATCTTTCATGAGAAATGTATAAATGCTTGACTCATCCGATTGTTTATTTCCCCCAAAATGCAGCTCAGTTTTCTTGCAGTGTATCTCAAAGGAGTTCTAGATCTTCATCCCTCCTCTCCTCACAGTTCTTAACTGAAAGGAACTAGTAGACCAGGAGGGTGAAGGCATGTAGAATGTCATCAGGATCAGGGAAAATGAGCTCCACTGAATGGGATGGTAATCATCTTGTTCCTTCCAAATTACTGTAAAGTGCACCCCATTGGCTGCTTTGCTCTCAACCAACAACTCTATTCAGCACCTGGGCTGGCAACTTATTTCCCCAGAGAAGACGACCAAGAGCAAGAGTTACACTTCTGCTTTTTCTTTTTACAGCCACTTGTCTTTCTTCTTTTTACTGTGTCTAGTCTGACATGATAAAAATGAGAGTCTGCTTTTCCAGACTGGACATTTTATCCCATGTGGTATGTAGCACGATAACCATGATGTTCCAAACTGGCAGGACTGCTGTGCAGCTCTAATCAGCTTCCCATGAAGGTCCATGCAATCATGGAAATGGAAGACACCAAGTCTAAGCTGATAACTTGTGAACGGACTGAGACCACACAACGTGGTTTCTTTCCATAGCACGTGGAGATCGATAAAGCATGATAAACACTCAGTCTCGGTCTACACAGCACAGTGAATATGAAAACTAATTAATTACTATTAATAGATGAAAATGGATAGTACCAACCTTAAAGAAAATTTGGAGCTCCTATACATGGCCGATAAAAATATAACTAGGTACAATCACTTTGGAAAAGCTTGGTATTAGCTAATACATTTGATGGGATACATACCGATGACCAGCATGAGGTCATGACATAGCACTGTGTCAGAACACTCAAAGTATACCATGTATGCCAAGGTCGTATGCAAGAATTGTCACTGAAACACCCTTTCTAATGGAAAATGAAGCAACAGTGGGAACAACTCAATTGCCCATTAATGAGAAAATGAATAAATTAACTGTGGCATATTCATGTAATTCAATGGTGAAAATGAGTGAACTACAATTGATCAGCATGGATAAATAACAAAAATAATCTGAGCAATAAAGGCAAGTTAAAGAAGATCATACACCATGATTCCAGTTATGTTAAGGTCTGTTTGTGTTCGAGCTTTGTCATGTCTGACTCTTTGCAACTCCGTGGGCTGTAGCCCACCAGGCTCCTCCAAACATGGAATTTTCCAGGCAAGAATTCTTGAGTGAGTTGTCATTTCCTACTCCAGGGGTTCTTCCCAACCCAGAGATTGAACCCACATCCCCTATGTCTTCTGCATTGCAGACGGTTCTTTACCCACTGAGTATATTAAGGTTCAATTCGGTTCAGTTCAGTCACTCAGTTGGGTCCAACTCTTTGCGACTCCTTGGACTGCAGCACACCAGGCTTCCCTGTTCATCACCAACTCCCAGAGCTTGCTCAAACTCATGTCCATTGAGTTAGAGATTACATCACACTACAGTTCAAAAGCAAGCATTCTTCAACACTCAGCTTTCTTTATAGTCCAGCTCTCACATCCATACATGACTACTGGAAAAACCATAACTTTGACTAGATGGACCTTTGTTGGCAGAGTAATGTCTCTGATTTTTAATATGCTGTCTAGATTGCTCATAGCTTTTCTTCCAAGGATCAAGGTTAAAGACATGTAAAACTAATTTATTACTTAGGATATATGGTCAAACCAATGGAGGGAATGATAAATGCAAAATTCAGGTGAATGGTTACCAGGGAGTGGAGTACCAGTGAATTGGAGTGAAGGTATACACAGGACTTCAAAGGCAATGGTAGTGTTCTATTTCTTAAGTTGTGTGGTGGGTCTCTAGGTACTTATTGTAGGTATTAAATATTTAGCAAAAATATGTAAAATAACATCTGCTCTGGAGCTATGGGGCAAAGCCAGGACAACCGCCACCACCCCGCCCCACAAGTCTCAGTTAACCCTGTGAAATGATGAGGTTTGAGAACAAGAAGACATAATACTGGAGTCTGGGGATGAGACCAACCAGCCCTGGTTTCTCTTGGGCTCTTTTCCATGCCTACAAAGGTCCATGTATTCAAAGTTATGGTTTTTCCAGTAGTTGTATATGGATATGAGAGTTGGGCAATAAAAAAAGCTGAGCATCGAAGAATTAATGCCTTCAAATTATGCTGGAGAAATCTCTTGAGAGTCCATTGGATGGCATGGAGATCAAATCAGTCAATCCTAAAAGAAATAACCCTGAATATTCTTTGGAAGGACTGATGCTGAAGCTGAAGCTCCAATACTTTGGCCACCTGATGAGAAGAGCCAACTCATTGGAAAAGACCCTGATGCTGAGAAAGATTGAAGGAAGGAGGAGAAGGAGATGATAGAGGATAAGATGGTTGGGTGGCATCATTGACTCAATGGACATGAGTCTGAGCAAGCTCCAGGAGATGGTGAAGGACAAGGAAGCCTGGCGTGCTGCAGTCCATGGGGTCACAAAGAGTAGGACACGACAGAGAGATTGAACAACAAATTTTCCATGTATCCATTAATGACAACTAACAGCATGCTTCTCGAGTGTTTTTTATGTCCCTGTACTATGACACCAGTCATTTTACATGTGAAGAAATTGATTTATAGAAAGGTTGTAACTGGTCGAAAGTTCCACCACTCTTCAGTGTTGGGATTCAAACCTGAGCTTGTTTCCATAGTCTAAGCTGACAATCACAGAGTTTTGCCATCACAAGAGAGATCTGTGATTCAGCAGAAGGCCCTGCTCTGACATCGAGGTATCACCTTAACCATGACCTCCGGGGAAATCACTTAATCTCCTCAACTTCAATTTCCATCTTTAGTGGATGAGAAAGGGTATTCAAAGAGAATTCAGACTCCTTCTGACTTGGCATTTGAACATGGGCCCATGTGTACAGAAATTGGTTTCCATCAGTGGAAACACTTTCATAGCTTCCAGAAGAGATGCCTTTGATGGACTATGCTAGGTTGCTTCCCAAAGTGAGGCCAGTTGGTTGTGGCAGTTGACAGAGCCTTGGAAGTAGTCCAAGTCCTCACTGAAACTGGAAGGTCAGCCACGGTTCACTCCCTCTGGTCTGCCACCCACCTGCTGATGGCTTTTCCCCTGCCAGGGCTGGTTTAGGCAAATTGCCAAAGGAAGTAGGCAAGGTGTGGCATTGAGACTATGCAGTGTGGCTCTTTGGTTCTAATCATAACCTATCCCCATGAAGATTAGCCCCACAACAACTCTATGAAAGGGGTACTATTGTGATTCACGATGTGAAGTCTGAGCCTCAGATAGGTGACAGCACTTTCCTAAGGCCACTCAGTCTTCATGATCCATGAGCCAGGGACCTTTAACCCCCAAACCATTCACTTTCTTTCCCCTGTACTGGCCCCCTTTCTTGGGGTGGGGTTGAGGAGGCTGTCATATAGAACAGTGGCCCTGGTGACTTTCTGACACCTGCAGGCTGAAGTGGCAGGAGCTTGCCGTTGGTCAGGCCCATGCCTCATTAGTTGGCCAGTGCCAGTTAAGGGCCCAGATGGAGGAAGATCTGGGAGGAAGTTAGGGAGCCTGGGTAAACCACCGGCAAAAAATAACAGAAGCGGCCAGGGAAAGGCCAAGAAAAAACAGGAAGTGAGGCAGATGCTGCTCATGGTCTATCTGCTCTCCTTTGTGAGGAAGGGGCAGGAAGGGAGGAAGAGGGAAGGAGACAGCACATCTGTGACTTGAACAAATGGGCAAAGGCTCTTTGAAGCTCGAGGCTTCACTTTTTGTGAGACAAATCAGTTCCCTATTTTATCTGTCCAATAAACTAAATATTCTTTTCAAAAATTTATTATTTATTTTATTTTTGCCTGTGCTGGGTCTTTGTTGCAGTGTATGGGCCTTCTCTAGTTGTGACTAGACTCTAGTTTCATGCATGGGCTTCTCATTGTGGTGGCTTCTCTTTTAGCAGAGCACGGTCTCTAGAGCTCGGGCTTCAGTAGTTGTGGCACACAGGCTTAGTTGCCTCCCGGCATGTGGAATCCTCCCAGACCAAGGATAGAACCCATGTCCCCTGCATTGGCAGGCAGATTCTTTACCACTGGACCACCAGGGACGTCCTAAACTCAATATTCTGTATATCAAATTGCCTGGAGTGCAGTGTCTGTTTTATAAGGGGAAACAACTTAGAAGAAAACAGTCCAATAATCAGTCCTAGTCCTCGGTCAGTAAGAGCATTACAATAGCCTGTTGTTAGGACAGACAACTCCTTGCCCATGTCTCACCTTCACCTTCTCCCTTGCCTTCAGCCCACAGAGCCAGTCTGCCAACAGGACTTTCCTTTGTAATCTTTCCACCTTCGCCCTGCTCTCACTCCAACCTACATCCTCACCTGGATCACTGCTCAGCCTCCTGCGTCTTCTCTGTGGTGAGATGCACACCCACTCTCATTCCAGGCTATGTTTCCAACAAATGACTCTTAAGAAGGATTTCAGAGAATTTTCCTTTTTTTTTAGAACCAACTATGAATGTCATTCACGCCCTGCCACTGAGTCTCACCTTGGGGATCCATCTTATTCCTGATTAATTCTCTGCACATGACCATCCTTGTGGGCAGACTGGTTCTCAAACATCCATTTTCATCAGTCACATGGACCAGCCACCAGCCAGAAACTGCCATCCAAAGGCAAGGTGGGAGGCAGATATGTGGGGTCCTGGACAGTCAAGAGGTCAGGTCTTCCCTGTTAGTCAGGGCCATGAAGAAGCCAGAGAGCAGGCAAGGGTAGAGAGGCTTTGTCCAAGGAATGGGTGCATCAGAGAAGTAGAAAGCCAAGATAAGGCTCAGAGCCTGCAGGGGTTGAGGTCCTGGATGCCAGAAGTCCATCTAGATTCAGAGGGCCCCCAATAAAAGCAGGTTTGAGCAAATGGGGAGACAGTTCATGTTCTTGCATAGAATGACTCGACATCATGAATGGCATTACCTCCAATTTAACGTATAAGTTTAATGTGATGCTGAGAAAAGTAGCAAGATCCTCTTCTCCGACCATGCCAGAGGCAAGTAGACTCTACACTTCCTCTGTTTATAAAAACAAGCAAAAATTGCCAAGACATCTCTGACAAAGAAGATCAAGGGAGTGGAAGGAGACAGACCTTTCATATTTAAAGCACACTATGCGTGCATGTGTGTATGCTAAGTTGCTTCAGTCAGTCAGTCAGTTCAATCGCTTAGTCATGTCTGACTCTTTGCAACCCCATGGACTGCAGCACACCAGGCTTCCCTATCCATCACCAACTCCTGAAGCTTACTCAAACTCACATCCATCGAGTCAGTGATGCCCTCCAACTATCTCATCCTCTTTCGTCCCCTTCTCCTCCTGCCTTCAATTTTTCCCAGCATCAGGGTATTTTCAGTCATGTCCAACTCTTTAGTGACCCCATGGAATGTAGCCCACGAGGCTCCTCTGTCCATGGGATTCTCCAGGCAAGAATACTGGAGTGGGTTGCCATGCCCTCCATCAGGGGATCTTTCCTACCGAGGGATCAAACCCGCATCTCTTGCATTTCCTGCATTAGCAGGCAGGTTCTTTACCACTAGAGCTACCTGGGAAGCCCAAGGCATGCTATGAAGCCTTTTTAATAAAAATGGCATGGTATTTCTGCATGACCACTGGAACTAAAGAGAAAGTGTAGACACAAATCAGAAAAATGTAAGGAGATTAATTTTTATGAATGTGGCATACCTAATAAGACAAAGCTGGACTTTTTAATAAGCAGGGCAATTGCAAAGCCACTTAGGAAAAAGATAAAACTTAGATTTATACCTCAAACCATTTGACAAACTACCAATGGATCAGAAATCTAACTATAAAAATAAAGCCATACCTGTACCAAAAGAAGACACTGTTAAATTTTTTTTATAACCATATCTATGACTTAAAACCCAGAAGCAATCAGAGAAGCATTAATAAATTTAACTAGAAAAGCATAAAGAACTTTTTCAAGGGGGAAGAAAGTATTATCAACAATATCAAAAGACAAAGGACAAATTGGGAGTAAAGAATTGCCTCATGGGTCATAGATAAAAGGTTAATCTCCCTAGTAGATAAAGACTTACTAAGAATTGAGATGGGAAAAAAAGTGGGCAAAACCCAAGACCTTGAAAAGCCTTTAGATGGATGAAAAGATGCTTAATCCATCTCCTATTAAGAGAAAGTTTATAACCAGAACATATAGATGTTTACGTATCAGAGTTTAAAAGTCTGAAAGTCTGATGATAGGAGCTTCTTAGGAAACAGGCGCTCTTTGCTAATAACATGTTACAATCCTCATGGAGGGGAACTGGGGATAACTAACTTTAGAATAGATGCATTGACCTTGTAACCCAGCAATCTCAATTTGAGGACCCTCTCCTGAAGATACACTTTCACATACACATGTGTGCAACATCTACACAGAATTATTTATTTTCATTTTATTTGCAGCAACCAAAATCAGAAAAACCTAAATGCTTTAGAGTGGGGGACTGGTTAAATCAATTTTAGTTCACCGTTACAGCAGAGTTCTGTGAAGCCATAAAAATGGTGTGGCCGCTGGGATATGATAAGTGGAATAGACAAGGTCAGGACAGTATAAGCTGCTTCTTTTTTAAAACAAGAAGATACAGGAAACACACACACTTATTTTTGCAAGAAAGAAGAAAGAAAGTGAAGTTGCTCAGTTGTGTCCGACTCTTTGCGACCCCGTGGGGACTGTAGCCCACCAGGCTCCTCCATCCATGGAATTTTCCAGGCAAGAGTACTGGAGTGGGTTGCCATTTCCTTCTCCAGGGGATCTTCCTGACCCAGGGATCAAACCTAGGTCTCCCGCATTGCAGGCAGACGCTTTACCATCTGAGCCACAAACACTAGAAGGATAAACCATAAACTAATACAAATAATCACCTATAGGAGGCAGAAGGGAGCTGGAAATAGAGCAGAAGAGATACAGCTTGATTCTCTGGATCTATCTTTTCTGTTTTGACTTTTAAGCTAGATAATGGTTTGACATACATTAGAAACAAAATTATCACAAACATTTAAAAAGGCAAACTTTAGAATAAAAATAAACAGAAACAAATGAATGTAAATAATAGCGTACCCAGGTAAAGAGAATTATTTTGACTTTTGAACGTAATCCTCTGTGTATCCTCAGTGAAATATATTCTAAAAATGAAAATGTTACAAAGAAATCTCAAATTCTGCTTTGTATTTTCAGTAATAGAGTGTGTATTATAATTTTTGAAGTGTTTTTGTATAAAGCAGATAAAGCTAATAAATACATTAATATTAGTACAAACAAATGTTCTTAGTATGAGGGGAGAAATACAAACATAAAATCAAAGAAAAACTTGGTAATGTTAAGTTTAGTTGAAATTATCAACCTGAACTGATGATTTCCTAGCATAAAATATTGAAAGGACCTAAAAGCAATGACATGCCAGATTTTAGACACATGAAAAGTTGCTCAATTATAATTTTATCAAGAAACAGACAGAATGCCCACTGGCAGGAGCTAGAGGCTAGAAGGAAGGGTTGATTTCAGGTCTGGAACATAGACAATAGACAATGAACATGAAACATTTTGTGCCAAAAAACACAGACACACTCAGGATAGTGAATGGGTGGGGAGGGCATCAAAGACACGGGAGCAGATCTTTGAAGAAGGTGATTTAAGCAACAGAAATGAATAATGAGAGTAATTTATTTTAAAATGTTGAACAAATTAAAATTCACTGGCCTAAAATAAAACCAAAACCCAAAGCCTTTTGCCACAATTAGAGATAACTAGTCCATCAACTCCTTACTTACTTAATTTTAATAAATTAAAAAGGAATGAAGTATCTTTTAAAAGAGGAATTGAAAATCTTCCTTGATTTTCTAAGAATGCTAGCTAGTAAATGTAGAAAGCATTACAGAATAAGAAAAGTCATCATTTTGCAACTGCAAATAAATAATTGATTAAGGTGAGGATCATCGATTAATGCTAAAACTAGTAGGTGAAATGTTGAGGAAAAGGATATTCTCAAGGTGTAAAGGCTCCTCTCAAGGGCTGCTAGCTAATTGTGAAGGGAAAAACCAGTGTTTGCAGAGATGAAACCTAGCTGTCATTGCTTTGAGTGATCAAACTCAGTATGATCCACACTTTCTAAAGTGATGCAAAACTAAATGCATTTCACTAAGAAGCATTGTTGCCACAAATGTTTGATCCCTCTCAAATCAATTTTTAGACCTAACTTCCCGTTTCGAGAGAATGAACATAAAATTAATCACCCAAACTAAGGTACTTTTGAGAGTGAAAGATGACTCATTTAACGATTACACTAGGACTGCTTGTACAGACAGGCAGGACATTCCCAGCTAAACCAAAATATGAAGTCTTGCCCAGTTTACAGGAAGTAAAGGTGGTATAGAAACAAATTGGGCAGCATTAAGAGGAAAGAATACAATTTTTAAAAATCCAGATGTGGGGAATTCTACAAGATAACCACCTGGGTTCAAAAAAAAGATAAAAGAGACATAGTGGAGATGTTCCCTCAAGAGTCATAACAGCCAAGTGCAATGCATGAACCCAAATAGGATGCTGGTGGAAAGAAACGAACTCTAGAAGATATTTGGGGACCATTGGGAACATTTTAATGTGGTCAGGCGATTAGATGATACTGGGGAATTGTTAACATTCTTAAAGAATGGTTATGGTATTGAGGTAGTATAGAAAGATCCTTATAAGGCTTATAAGGACACTTTCGGGAGGTTTAATGTCTGCAGCTTACTTTCAAATTATTCAGAAAAAAATGTTAGCAGTGACAAGCTAGTGGTAGGTATACAGGAATTTATAGTATCATTCTTTCAGCTTTTCTATACATTTGACATTTTCATGTAAGAGTTTAAAAAATGGCAGGACTCCAAATGTTTGGCAACCTCAAGCCCCTCTACAGAGCCATCAGGAATGATGGAACTGCCCGGTGCCCCAGGCTTCCTCATTAATGCCCTCTCCATCAAAAAGAGAATGCTGCTCAGGAGTCCCCAGGCATAGTCTTCCCATCTCCCTTTTATGGCCTCAATTTTGATCATTTTCTCACTTCCTGTGACCTGTCCAAGTCCCACTCACCTTCAAGGTACATCCCTCCTGGAAGCTTGTCCTGTCTTCTGATCCACCTGGGCTGCTACTCTGACCTCCTCAAGCTCTTGGTTCTTGGACCACAGTCTTTACTTTTAACCATATGCCAACTTTCTAATATATTATTTTCCTAAGTGTGTATCCTATTATCTTGATGAGATTATGAACATTCCAGTGAAAGGACTGTGTTCTATTTTTCTGGTCTTTCTCTAGAGCAAGCACAAAACTACACTATTATTTGTATATAATAAAATGCTTTCTGAATTAAGCCTGACAGTTATTAAAAGATATGTGCAAATAAAGTAAAAATTATGTGAGATGCAACTACTATTCCAATTCAGGAACTGAATCGATTTTAAAAATTATTGACATTGGGACTTCTCTGGTGACCCAGTGGTTATGACCTCACTTTCCAATGCAGGGCTTCCCAGGTGGCTCAAGTGGTAAAGAATCTACCTCCCACTGCAGGAGATGTGGAACCCACTTCAATATTCTTGCCTGGAGAATCCCATGGACAGAGGAGCCTGGCGGGCTACAGTTATAGGATCACAAAGAGTCGAATCCGGCTAAGCACGCTGGCACCTTCCAATGCAGGGGGTGTGGGTTTGTTCCCTGGTTGGGGAGCTAAGATCCCACATGCCCCGAGGCCAAAAAACCAAAATACTGAACAGAAACAATATTGTAACAGATTCAGTGAAGACTAATAAATAATCATTGACATTGCTGTTTTCATATGTAAGGAGTTTGGCAGTTGTCACTCCTTCCTAACAACAGTGAAAAACTGAATAGACTGAAAGAAATCAACAATTCTTTGTTCTGTAAGAGAGGAAGGATAATGTGCAAACTGCTTCCTCCAAGGTCGGAGAGGCAGACAGGTGAATACAGGTCATCACGGCTTACTAGAGCAGAAACTTGCTGGCAAAACCAGCAAGTTCACTGTAGGAACAAGAGAAGGTGTAGAAAAACCTGAACTGTGATTGATGAGTTGCTGGAGGCTCAGTGAGGACAACTCTTGAGAGTTAAAAACTGCAGCAGGACCCAGGCCTAAGGGGACTCCAACAATATTGTGAGATTTACCTTTAAGAGTTTGACCAAGTTCCCACAGTAAATAGCAGAGAAAAATCCCCTTGAGCTTCCGGTCAGGGTGGAGAAAAGAAAACATTTTGAAATAAATCAGAGCACTCCATTAGCAAGAAGCCCTGCCCCCAGTGGAAACTAGTTAACCACAGCCTAACCTGCTGGTGTATTATCAGAGACTAACTGACCTGGGAAAGGGAAGTACCCAATTCCAGTCATGCTGTTCCACCTAAGGGGGACAAATGAAAAAGAGAAGCGTTTGTAAAGTTCATGGTCTGGAGGAGTAGGTTCACTGAACAGCTGAGACCTGACCCTAGGACTGCAGAATGTTCCCCCTCCCCCATACCTCACTGCCGCGGAACTAAAGGCCTATTTACAGCTGTTCCTTTTACCTCATACATCATGTCTAGCTGTCAAAAAAAAAAAAAAATTACAAGGCATACCAAAAGGCAAAACCCCACAATCTGAAGAGACATAGCAAACATTAGAACCAGACATGGCAGAGATGTTGGAATTATCAGACCAGAAATTAAAACATCTATAATTAACATGTTAAGGGCTCAAATGGATAAAAGAACCAGCATGCAAAATCAGGTAGGCAATGTAAATAGAGAGATAGAAGTCTTAAGAAAGAATCAAAAAGAAATGTAAGACGTTAAAAAAACACTGTGACAGAAATAAAGAATGTTTTTGATGGACTTATTTGTAGACTGAATTTGGCTCAGGAAAGAATCTCAAAGCTAGAGTAGATTTCAATAGAATCCTCAGATCTGAAAAGCAGAGAGGACAAAGATTGAGGGAAAAAGCCCAAAGAAAACCCCAAACCAGAACAGAGTACTCAAGGATTATTGGATAACTAAAAAAGTTGTAGCATATGCAGTGAGAATACCAGAAGGAGAAGAAAGACTTTACCAGACAAAGAAAAATTGAGGAAATTTGTTGCCATTAGAATTGCCTTGCAAGAACAGTTGAAATAAGTTCTTTGTTGTTGTTTAGTTGATAAGTTGTGTCCAATCCTTTTGCGACCCCATGAACTGTAACCCACCAGGCTCCTCTGTCCATGGGATTTTCCAGGCAAGAATACTGGAGTGAGTTGCTATTTCCTTCTCCAGGGGATCTTTGCCACCCAGGGATGGAACCTGCATCTCTTGCACTGGCAGGCAGTTTCTTTACCACTGAGTCACCAGCAAAGCCCAAACAAGTTCTTTAGAGAGAAGGAAAATAATATTGGTCAAAATCATTTTACATAAAGTAAGAAAGAGAACTGAAGAAGGAATAGGTAAAGGTAAAATGAAAACTTTTATTTTTCTTATTCTTAATTGGTCTAACAGATAACAATTTATTCAAATACCAACAATGTATGTGTGTTTAAGTACACATTTTATGTATATGTTTTGTTGTTCATTTGCCAAGTCGTGTCCAATTCTTTGCAACCTCAGGAACTGCAGCACACCAGGCTTCCCTGTCCCTCACCATCTCCCAGAGTTTGCCCAAGTTCATGCCCATTGGATCAGTGATGCCATATCATCATCTTATCCTCTGTCTCCCTCTTCTCCTTCTGCCTTCAATCTTTCCCAGCATCAGGGTCTTTTTCAATGAATATGGTTATGCATGCTTAAATATAAATGAAATGAATAAAAGTAATAATACAAGTGATGAGAGGAAAGAAATTAGAATTATTTTATTTTAAGGTACTGACACTACTTGTGAAGTAGCATAGTGTTATTTTAAAGTGGACGTTTTTTTATCTGTACATGTAACTGCAAACTCTAGCTCAATCACAAAGAAAAGCAAAGAAGGACGTATAAGCAATATGGTAAGAAAGAAAAAATGGAATCACATGAATCAATCAGTCGATTAAAGCCATAAATGGCAGAACTTTCCTGGGCTGAACAAGTTACAGAGTTATATGGTAAAAGTTATGGTTATGACTGTTTTTCACACTCTCTGGGCCTCTTGGTTAAATCCTTACAGGTTGGATGGCTGTGGCTCAGTGGGTTGCTGGATCTAGTTCATATCAGCTTTTGAGAAACAACTGTTAAAACTCTAGGCACCTTGTGAGCTTGTTGTTAACATAGTCATTGTTTGAAAGAGATAAATTATTTAAGCATACAATTAAGTTATAATTAAAACAAAGGTAATAGATACTCAAAACCCATATTTCCTAGTTATTTTATTACATTTTGCTTTTATCTGTGCTCTTGAGGTTATTTAAATCCATTGTATCTCCGACTATGGTGGAAGGACCATGTGATGGTGGTTCTACCTTACCATCACAGCAATATGAGGTTGGAGCTTGAAATCAGCTATGGTGGAAATGTTTATAGCATAGGAATTGGCAAATATCTCAAATTACAGATGGTTTTTTTTTTTTTTTTTTTTTTGAGAGCTAATTATTAAACATTCACCAGGATACCACTGTTCTATTTCAGCCTCACAGGCCCTCAGGCTCAAGTACAACAGAATCGTGACAGCACCTTCAAAAGTGAGATCTACCCTGATTGGATATTTTGGTCACATCTCTTCCCTGAACCAAACTCCAAAGTGAGAGGGAGAGTGGTACCCTGTGCTCCATCCTGGGCCTCAGTCAGAGGCTATCCTATGCCCTATAGCCTGAGTCGGAGGCTATCACATGGCTGATTCCCACATGAAAATCAGAAGCTTTCACTGGGAGAAGGGAGTTTGGCTATTAGAGAAACTCAAAATATTATCACCATAGCACATAAAGCAGTGTCTTCTATGCAATCTCCATCTCACCTAACACACCTCAAGGTGTCTTTTCCCCATTCATCTTGAGCAAGAAGCAAGTGGTTCTGGACCAACAAAGTAAATGGTGAGAGATGGGAAGGCTCTGATCTGAGATCTCTTCCCACAGTCTCCAATATTCCCCTTTGGCAGAATGATGTCCCCACTATCTCCCCTAGTCTTGTTTCCTTCTGCTCACAGCTTCTTCCTACTTAGATAAATGAAATACACATTCTTGTGTTGTGTGGGTTCCTGAGATTTAAAAAAATCAATTTAAATGATTTCTTCCTGTGATGGGTCCTAGTCAAGTGAAGGAGACATACAAATACATAATTTACAGAGATGTGAAGTATGGTTCCTTAGAGATATTTATACACTGTGCTGAGAGCCAGTGGGGAAGTGAGGAAAATGGGGACAGTTCCCCAAAGAAGAGGACCTATGAGCTGGCATTTTATGTACATGTAGGAAGTTCCCTGTGCGGCAGGAGAGGCACAAAGGGAACTTTCTACACAAAAGGAACAGTGGGAGTTGTGGTACCACAAAGTCAAAGAGCTTTATTTATCCCTTCTCTCTTTTTCTCCAATACTTTAGACATCTCAGGAAAATTTCCCTGCCTCTCTTGCTCTCCATTCTATTCTGTGCCCAAAATAGAAGCCAACCATGGAAGTTGCAGCGAAACACTGTGGTTTGTACCCCTTCTTGCATGGGGGACAGAGAACACCATGGCTTTAAACTGAACTTCCAAAGAGCCTAGGTTATGGAAATGACCCCTAATCACCCTGGAATCTCCATTTCCATGTATAGTACCGCCTCCTCAGATGAAACCCACACCTCTTCAAGCACAAGCATTCAAAGCAAGCAAGTTCTTACTTTGTTAGTTTTTCTCTTTGGCTCAGTTACTGTATTGCAGAGAGTCGTTTTCTATTTTCATCACCAGAGCAGACATTTTTCCAACAGTCTTTTTGAGCCTGGAGACCAAAGCACCATTTATAGCTCTGCTTCTGTGGGGAACAGTGCTTTCAAGTTCCAAACAACAGACTTACAAATAAATTATTGAACTCACACTGCTTTTAAGCAATTAGCTTCCTGTAATGTTTTGCACACTTCAGTGCTAGAGGCTGGTGTGTGTGTGTTTAAAAATTTCTAAATATGGGTGCCAGGTGTTACATTTTCAGACTGACCAAGTGTAACTTTTTTTTCCCCTCTTAAAGCAACAGAATCATTTTTTTAGCTAACACATATCCATTTAATTTGATGAAAGACATGCCTGGGGCTGCTAAACTAAAAGAACAGGGCTGAAAATTCAGGGGGATAAAGATATATATTTGCATAGTATAAGAAAAGAGGTTAACTTATGTGTAAACCTTGTTATTTCAGGTTCGGGCAAAACAGTAAAGTGCCTCCAAGCACAGGGAAAGTTGAGAGATCAAAGCCACCTGAACAGCTTGGTTTTACTTTGAGTCCAGTCACCCAAGGAGATCGCCAAGATGAGGTTTCTAGTCTGCTTTGAAGCAAGCCAGACACAGAAAAATTTAAAAACCACACAGTAAAGAGAGCACAAAATCTGTCTCCCTGGTAAGTCAAAAAATATCATCAGATAATGCATGTATTAGAAAGGGGTAAACTATGCGAAATGCTTTTTTTTCATGGAAAGAAGACTATAGGGCTCAGTACTTGATTCATTTCTTTCTCTCACCTTCAATTGCTCTCTGTTTCTTTTCTAGACCCTTGACTGATCTTCTCTATTCAGTCTCTATTTCTCTTTCACTTCCTCTAATGATAGGAGATGATGTGTTTTGAATTAATCCTCCTGAACCAAAGAAATTAATCCAACTGCATTTTTTTCCTTTCAAAACCTTTTATCTATTGCTGTTTATTCAAAATTCATACCATTTGTGTGTACATTGGCGTGATGAAGCATTTTTCCCTGTAAGCATTAGCATATGATTTTATATATATCTTATGAAGAGTAGGCATTTAAAAAAATAGATACTGATAACTAGGAAATTAAAGTGAAGTCACTTAGTCGTGTCAGACTCTCTGCGACTCCTCCGTCCATGGGATTTTCTAGGCAAGAGTACTGGAGTGGGTTGCCATTTCCTTCTCCAGGGAATCTTGCCTACCCAGGGATCGAACCCAGGTCTCCTGCATTGTAGACAGACGCTTAACCGTCTGAGCTACTAGGAAATTAAACACACACAAAAAAGCTTGTTTGGCCATTTGAACCAAGTCCAATACTTCACAGTGAACAGGACAGGACTGGCAAATATTTTCTGGGATCCAGTGCAAAATGGAAATGTGAGACCTCTTGTTAACAAGTGAAGAATTTCAGGATTGTAACAGCAGAGCCCTGAACCAACCATGGGGTTCTTCTGAGTGTCAGGACCCTATGTGATCACACAGGCCACATGCTCATGGAGCTGGTCCTGCTGGGGGATTTTTATTAATGAGAGCCCACACACATAGACACAAGCACATTTCTCTAGCCTGGTATAGAATTAACCAGAAAATTTACATTGAAAATTTAATAATGTGACCTTACAAAAAAGTGCAGACATCTTTGGTGGTTTCCAATATACTTCCTTAGAATTCACTTATTCATAACAACTGTCACAGAGAAAATATTGTAATTTGTTATAACATCTGGGCCAACTGATAAAGTGTTGGGTGACCTGTTTTCAAAGTTTTAGAACTTGATAAAATGTGCTAAATGTGGAAAAAGAATTTTGTGTTCACCTTTCCCCTGGGGCTAGAAGCATTTGCAATAATGTATGTGGGAGGGCTCTGAATATTGAGAGCCATGATCAACCTTAGCCATCATCTAACATATCTACAGAATGGTTGATAAAGTTGACTTTACAGCAGAGAGAATTCTGAACAGATTTCTCTGGCTCCAGCCAATTAAGTCACAGTCATATTTTTCTTCATTAAGTGTCCCATAGCTGCAACACAAATGGTGGATGGATTCTCTGCTGGTCCTTCTCCTACTGGCCCCATGGACACCTCTCTTTTAAATCCCCATCTAGTGGCCCTGGGCTTCCCAGGTGGCCCTAGTGGTAAAGAACCTGCCTGCCAATGCAGGAGACGTAAGAGATGCAGGTTTGATCTCTGGGTTGGGAAGATCCCCTAGAGAAGGGGCAAACCACTCCAGTATTCTTGCCTGGAGAATCCCATGGACAGAGAAGCCTGGTGGGCTATGGTCTTTAGGATTGCAAAGAGTCAGACATGACTGAAGCAACTTAAGGGCACACATTTAGCAGCCCCACCCCGTCTCCTCCTGAACATTCTACCTTCCCCTTGTGGTGATGAAGTCATTATCCTATGTCCTTTCCTGTAAACTTGGTGGGATATCAGTAGCACCTTCCTCCATCCAGTTTGCTGCTAGCTTCAAAGTGGAGAGAGGTGTTTGTCTGCAGGATGGGCCAGGGTAATTGCCTGGACTCCTAGACTGGGTACAGACAGATTCTGCTTCTTTTCACAAGGGTCATTATTATGAGATTTATGCTTTTTCTTTGACTGCCTGCTTCAGTCCCTGATTTAGTCTCACACAAGCATGAGGAATGCATATATAAGTATTGCCATTTCAAAGATGAGAAAACTGGGCCTGCAAAAAAAGAAGGGATTTTGATTCAACTACGATACTATACTCTTACATTTTATGCTGTTCTGCCCTCTTGTAAATTAAATTATGAAGCAGAACATTTTCACATTTTCTAGGAAATAATTCTAAGATGGCAGGTAAACTGATTCATTGTCACTGTGATTCTCCCTGTTTTCCATCCCTCCACCAAATCACTCTCCCATGTAGATTCACTTCCCTCTCTCTCAACACCAAATGGGTGATTCTAACTTCCTAGACTTCCCCACTCTTCCTCTCACTACCTTCCCCAACACAGATGCTGTCAGAAAACACACAAATAAACAAAACTAGCAAACCCAGAATGTTCACCAGCAAGAAGAAAGAAGTTAAGCATCTCCAAAGAAGTTGGAAGGATTTCAAGAAAGTGGATACGTTTAAAAATCTAGAATTTTGTTGCCTAAGTCAAGTGGTAATGCTGTACCAACTTGTAAAAGTTCAAAGAACAGCTAAGATACCTACTGCCCTTCATAATTTGTAAAGCTCTTTCACATATATGAATGCACTTGAACTTCACAATACAGTACAGCACAGAAGCTATTATTAGGTCTGTTTTACAGAGGAGGAAACTGAGGCATGGAACAGTGAGGTGACTTGCCCACAATTACTCAACAGAAGAAATTAAGTCACGTTCCTGAGCCCATGTTCTTTCCATTCTCCCACACAGCTGTTTGTTGAACTAAAATTTCTGATCAATGCACATTTATTTCTTGTTTTTCCAAATGAAGAGAGACACAATTCAGAAAAAGCTAGGAGCCTAGTCTGAGGTTCTGCTGCTTGAATCTCCTCCTGCTGCCAAATTTAGAAGCCACTGACCTTCTTTCAAAACCTAAGTAGGTTTCGAATCTGTGGAGAAAATATGGCTTATTTAATAAAAGGATCTAGGACAACTCAAAGCTTCTTGGAGGAGAAGACACTTGGATCCAACACTTCACTTTGTACACAAAAATAAGTCCCAAGTTGATTAAAGATTTAAACATAAAAATAAAACCAGAGGAAAACTAAAAGAGAACATGAGATTTTTTCTCCTCTTTTAGAATCTCAGCACGTTAAAGCGGGTTTCTAAATAAGAAACAAAACATAGAAGTCATAAAAGATAAGATTGAGATACTGATATTAAAAAATCTGTATGTTTGAAAAACATCACCATTAACCAGATCAAAAGTCAGAAAACAAATTGGGGCAAGCTACATGCAGGAAAAGGGCTTATTTTGTAATAGGTGACCAAATCTCACAAATCAGTAAGAAAAACCCAACACATGCAATAGAAAAATAGACAAATATATAGATGGATGTTTTATAAAAACAGATGAAAAAGAGTCATAAACTCACATATTAAAGAAAATGCAAATGCAAACGCCACTGAGATACTTTTCCACATGTCAGATTGTCAAAGATCCCAAATAATAATATTTGATAATGCACTGTGTTGAGTGTGAGAAAATGATGTATAATCTGAGCATAATTTAATACATCCTCATGGAGAGCAGTTTGTAGATGGGCAATATCTATAACAATTTAAATTCACACATGGAGGATTTCAGCCATTTACCTATCATCAGGTGTAAGTGATGGAACCTAGACTGTGCTCCAAACCCCACACTATTGCACAGCCTCAGAACAGGAGGACCATGAGGCCAGGGTAGTCCCTACCAACATACTAAACAGACATTCAATACGTACCCATTAGTGCAAGTTAACACCTTTAATTTTCAGGGTAAACTGGATATTTATTATGCATGTTTTATGTGTGAGGATACTGGCTCAGAGAGGTTAAGTTTCTTACCCAAGGACAAAAGTTGCTAAATGACAAAATCGGACTCAAACCCAGGACCAGCCTCTTTGCTTATGGCCTCTGCCCAGTTTATGCTGACAGCTGGAACCTCAAAGGCTTCCCTGGTGGCTTAGACAGTAAAGAGTCTACCTGCAGTGTGGGAGACCTGGGTTCGATCCCTGGGTCGGGGAGAAAAACTCTGTAAGAGGAGGAACCTGTGTTATACCATGCTGATCTTCAACTTCTGTTTGTCAAATAAATGATTGGTGTAACCCTACATTGTCCTTTGTAGATAAAGAAGATGCTATCCTTTTTCTGCACAAAGAGAAAAAAATTACAAAGCAGAAAATGAAGGAGTGAATTTCAGGGAGACAAACACTGAGCCCACAACAGTGGGTAAAAAAGTGAAAGCAAAACCATAAACCGCTGTTTGCATGTTACATGCATACATTGTTACATAAATATTTGTTCTCTACTTAGGACTTTGGCACACAACACTGGCTACACAATAGAACTATCTGTGCTTCTAAAATATCAGGAGCCAGAGTCCACCTCAGTTCAGTTCAGTTTGGTTCAATCACTCAGTCGTGTCCGACTCTTTGCAACCCCATGGACTGCAGCACGCCAGGCCTCGATGTCCATCACCAACTCCCAGAGTTTACTCAAACTCATGTCCATTGAATTGGTGATGCCATCCAACCATCTCATGCTCTGTCATCCCCTTCTCCTCCTGCCTTCAATCTTTCCCAGCATCAGGGTCTTTTCAAATGAGTCAGTTCTTCTCATTAGGTGGCCAAAGTATTGGAGTTTCATCTTCAACATCAGTCCTTCCAATGAACATTCAGGACTGATTTCCTTTAGGATGGACTGGTCGGATCTCCTTGCAGTCCACGGGACTCTCAAGAGTCTTCTCCAACACCACAGTACAAAAGCATTAATTCTTTGGTGCTCAGCTTTATTTAGAGTCCAACTCTCACATCCATACATGACTACTGAAAAAACCATAGCCTTGACTAGATGGACCTTTGCTGGCAAAATAATGTCTCTGCTTTTTAATATTCTGCCTAGGTTGGTCATAACTTTTCTTCCAAGGAGTAAGCGTCTTTTAATTTCATGGCTGCAGTCACCATCTGCAGTGATTTTTGGAGCCCCCAGAAATAAAGTCTGCCACTGTTTCCACTGTTTTCCCATCTATTTGCCATGAAGTGGTGGGACTGGATGCCATGATCTTAGTTTTCTGAATGTTGAGCTTTAAGCCAACTCTTTCACTCTCTTCTTTCACTTTCATCAAGAGGTTCTTTAGTTCTTCGCTTTCTGCCATAAGAGTGGTGTCATCTGCATATCTGAGGTTATTGATATTTCTCCTGGAAATCTTGATTCCTGCTTGTGCTTCCTCCAGCCCAGCGTTTCTCATGATGTACTCTGAATATAAATTAAATAAGCAGGGTGACAATATACAGCCTTGACATGCTCCTTTTCCTATTTGGAACTAGTCTGTTGTTCCATGTCCAGTTCTAACTGTTTCTTCCTTACCTGCATACAGATTTCTCAAGAGGCAGGTCAGGTGGTCTGGTATTCCCATCTCTTGAAGAATTTCCCACAGTTTGTGGTGATCCACACAGTCATACCTCAGACCAATTGAATCTGAATCCCAGAAGGTGAGGGTGAGTCTGGGCATCTGTGTGCTTTCTCACAAGCTCCACAGTTACCTTCCTGGGCTTCCAAGATTGAGAAATTGCTGAAAGAATGTTTTTAAAACTTGAAATCAAAGTCATTTATTCACAATTGAATGCTCCAGACTTTCTCCAACAGGGACTTTGCTTTACAACCTAGAGACGTTTTAAGAGAGAAAATAGTGACACCACATGGTGACAGCAAGAACTTCCGTGAGCCGAGAAGCCACTCTATCTGGCCTGCTCACTGAGCATGCGCGGTTCCCTGGCAGACTGGATTGTCAATGGCACCACTGATGAGTTTCATTTTGCAGCCACTTCCCATATGCATATGTCCAGATTTGCCTCCAAGAGGCTGATATTTCTTCTCTGCAACCAGAATCCTGCACCATGCCAGGTGCTGCCTACTGCTGGCCTGAACTTCTCAGTTCTCTGTCTACAGAGATAGATACGTACATATACATAGATATAGACATAGGCCTATGCACATGAATTTATAAGCTCATGTGTCAGGGTACAAGATCACTTACATTATATGAGCAGAGCAAATGTGAGTTTTGTTATTTTGTCTATAGAAGAGCTGATTTTCTTTCTTCTTGTTGGAATATGGGGAAAGACTAAAGTTTAGTCCTCTCTTGGTCATTTTGGTCCAATCCAAGAATTTAAACTGTCCCATGCTTGGAAAACTCCAGGAAATGTGACACTCCCAAGATAGCACCTGGGTACATGGGAGGAGCATGTAACCATGTGTCCTTATAACATCTTCTCATGGGGTGGTGATGAAGGGAGCTGGTACTCAGAGTGGGCAATGCCTTTTCCTGATGCTCTGCTTGATGCCATCTGACAGGTGTTGGCTGGTGCAGGTTTGAGTTGTCCAGAATACTGAGGAAAATGTTCCACCTGTTAAAAGGAGTGATTTGATTTAGCAAATCCAAATATCAAAAGGCAGTAGGCAAGGCGTCTATGTCTCTCTCTATATTTTTAGCTATACATAAAGGAGGATAAAATAGAATTAGCAATGGCAGCCGTACACATGAAATTCTAAGCTGTTTCTCAGACTTCGCAGCACAGGAAGACAATTATGGAGCTTGTAAAACACAAATGACCAAAGTCCCACCCCCATCTTCTGAGATTCAGATTCCATATGTCTGGGATCTGAGAGCCTGACCTCTGATATTTTATAATAAAAGCTCAGGTAATGGAGCCGACTCATTGGAAAAGACTCTGATGCTGGGAAAGATTGAGGACAGGAGGAGAGTGGGGCAGCAGAGGATGAGATGGTTGGATGGCATCACTGACTCAACGGACATGAGTTTGAGCAAGCTCTGGCAGATAGTGAAGGATAGGGAAGCCTGGTATGCTGCAGTGGATGGGGTCACAAAGAGCTTGACAAGACTTACCGATTGAACAGCAACAACATAGCCAGGGTCAGAACCAAAATTCTAAGCAGAGAAAAAAATACGTGTGTAACAATGTATGCTTGTAACAGGCAAACAGCGTTTTATGCTTTTGTTTTTGTTTTTCACCCATTCTGATCCATTGAATGTTTGTATTTCCCCCAAATTCACAGATTAAAGCCCTAATTCTCAGTGTGATGGTATTTGGAGGTGAGGCCTTTGGGAGCCTATTAAGTCATGAAGGTGGAACCCTCATAAATGTAATTAATTCCCTTACAAGAAGATATACAGGCAGTTCCCTGGTGGCCTAGTGGTTAGGATTCAGGACTTTCACTGCAGGGGCCCAGGTTTAGTCTCTGGTCAGAAAACTGAAATCCCACAAGCTGTGCAGTGTAGCCAAAAAATTAAAAATTAAAAAGAGAAGAGACGCAAAAGACATGATCACTTTCTGCCATGTGAGGATACAGCAAGAAGGTGGCAGTCTGCAAACCAGGAAGAAGGCCTTCATCAGGAACCACATCGGTCAGCACCTTGATCTTAGACTTCTCAGTCTCCAGAATTGTGAGAAATATATTTCTGTTGTTTAAGCCACTCCATCTATTATTTTTGTTATAGCAGCCTGAGCTGACTAAAATACCCACAAGCCCCGGGAGACTCTAACATCTAGAGTTTACTGAGTCTTCGTCTCTGAGCTGCCAGTCTCAGCTTTGATTTACCTGGGCCTTCCCCGTCTTCTCTCCCCCTGTCCTCCCCTAAAGCTCTCTGAAGCAAACCTCCTCCTTCCACCAAAGCTCTTTCTTCTGTGTTCTCTCCTGCCTTTTCTAATAAAACGCACACTTACTAGTAGGGCTTGGGTTTATTTTCTCTTAGACTAAGTTACCTGCTACCTCAGAAAACTTCTGAAAGGAGTTAGGCTCTTTGCACCAGAATAGTGTATAGTTTCTACAAGTTAAAACACTTTGATTAAATTTGATTAAATTTAGCACAGAACTACAAGCTAAGTTATTGTGTCCACCATTTTAAAACATTGCATATGAATCTGGGGAGATTATGTTTAGAAAGTAAGGGCTTCCCAGGTGGCGCTAATGGTAAAGAATCTTCCTGACAATGCAGGAGATGCAAGAGACGTGGGTTTGATCTCTGGGTCGGGAAGATTCCCTGGAGTAGGAAATGGCAACCCGCTCCAGCATGTGTGTGCTGCGTGCTGAGTTGCTTCAATTGTGTCCGACTCTGTGCGACCCCATGGACTGTATCCCGCCAGGTTCCTCTGCCCATGAGGATTCTCCAGGCAAGAATACTGGAGTGGGTTGTCATGCCCTCCTCCAGGGGATCTTCCCGACCCAGGGATCAAACCCACATCTCTTATGTTTCCTGCATTGAGGGAACAGGGTGTGTTCTTTATCAATGAGCCAGTGAGGAAGCCACCACTCCAGTGTACTTGCCAGGAAAATGCCCTGGACAGAAGGGGCCTGGATGGCTTCAATCCAGGGGGCTGCAAATAGTCAGACATGACTGAGTGCCTGAGCAGAAAGTAAACAATTGCTCACAAACCTTTATGAAAAAAGGTTATATGTTTTAAGTGAGACCCTGCTTCTCACCCTCTCAATGATTCTCTTTGAGAAGCATGCTTTCAAAAGAAACTTCTTAAAGTTGTATCAAGAACTGAGTTTCAGGCCATATTCACCAATGAGAGATTTTTTTTCTACTGGGCCTGAGCAGTTGAACCCCTTTTTCCTCCCAGGTGCTGATAAAAGGCTTTCACTTCCTGGCAGGGAATGAGAGAGGGTTTTGGCTGCATCCCCAGCAAAACCAGCTTTAGAAAATGGTTTGGCAAAAACATCTGTGGACCCGAGCTCTCTGCCGCTATGTACCAGGGGGTGTGTCATGCACACGGTTCTCATTGGTCTGCTGGACAAAAGCAAAAATGGGTTCTTGAGCCTGTAATTAGGCACCATTGTGTATGTACAAGGACTCTGGAGGGTACACAAAGAGATCAGAGACAGTCTCCTTGCTTTCAAGGAGGTTATGACCTGGGTAGGAAGACAGGCTGAGCTTCTTTGGGTAAGGAAAGGTAGTTAGGATCAGAAGGCAATCAAAATAGGCTAAGTAACAAAGGGGAGTTCTTTGGGCAAGTTCTCAGGAAGCTGGCCCTGGAGTGGGATTTGTGTGCAGGTGGTCTATTAAGGATGCTCTTGGAATCAACACCTTGGGGGGAATGAAGGGAGTGGCCTAGGCAGAGGGAACAGTTGAGCCACAACACAGTCACAACACAGGCCTCAGCCAGTCCTATAGGATGCTCTGGAGTTGGGGGGGCCCTTCAGAGTTGTCACCCCTGGAACAAGATGGCCTCGCCTTCATAACCCTCCCCCACCAGGAATTGGATGCAGCTGTCCCCAGAGAGGGTCCTGACCTCAGGCCAGGTGGCTCCCTTTGGCAGTGAGCCATGAGCTGGCAGCACTCCCAGCAGCAGAGGAAACGGGTACGTGGGTCCTGAAGTGGCGGCTCTAGGCGGTACACCGCAACACCCACTGCAGGGGAAGGGGTTCATGACCTTCGTGATGAATGTTTGCAGCAGGAGCAGGGAAAGACCCATTCCTAAGGGACTAGGAGCAACCAGGAATTCAAAGCATATTATTATCATCAGCCTTGGTTTGCTGTTCATTTCACTCTGACCTCAGTCCATCTCAGATACTTAGATTTACAAATAGTGATATTCTTGCAGTGTAACATTTGCCCCATACAATCTAGTAATAGATAACTGAAAATTCAACCAACTCTTTTCAAAACCATAAGGTCAAACACATTCCAAATTTGGTTGAATTCTATATTTTACAATTTTGGCTATGATCCTAGTGTTTTCCAAATCATTGTCTAAATGATTGTGAGATTGTCTTTTTAAAGTTGTTTCTTTCAAATTTGCCCCTGTGGTCTGTCACATTTATCCCCCACCTCCATTCCTACTGCCATTGGCTTCTTGCAAGTCTTTGCTCAAATGTCACCTCCTCAGTGAGGCTTTCTGATCACCTTAGTTAAAACTGCCATCCCCACCCCACCCTAACTTCTTTATTCTTTCCCTAGCACTTACCACCATCTGGCCTACTCTAGTTCTTTTATTAACTGTATTTATTGTTTCTTTTCTCCACTGAATAGAATGTAAATTCCATGAGGGCAAGGATAGTCTGTTTTATTCACTCTGTATTCTTTTTTTTTTTCTCTTCTAGCATCTGTACATCTTTATTTTATTTATTTTTTATTGGAGTATAATTGCTTTACAATGTTGTGTTAGTTTCTTACTGTTCATTCTGTATTCTTGTTGTATAGGATAGTGCCTATAACATAATAACCACACAACAAATACTTGTGAGTGAATGAATGAACAAATGAATGAATGAATAACTCCAGTTAAGGCTCCCACCAGTTCTCTCCTCTCTGCCTCCACATCTCTGAGGTGCCCCCTTTCTAGACTATAACACACATCACTACTAGACTGAATTGTTCCTGACACTTCTCTGCTCAGAAAGTCTCCCTGGCTTCCCAATGCCAATTCAAGCTTTCAGCGCTCTCTGAGATCTAGAGCATGCCCCCCGGCCCTGGACAGGCTCCCTTCTCTGTGAACATCATCCTTGCCTCTCCCCACGCCCCCTCTCTGCTCTGAATTCCTCCAGCAGGAGGCTGTAAAAGCGGCAAGTTAAAACATCCTCCTGGGTGCTCTGAAGAGTGATCATGAGGCTAAATGATAATGTACTTCCTAGAGCCTAACATCTTCACAGATGACCACAACTGCTATGCCATCATCGTCATTTGTTTCTGTCATCAACCTCTCAATTAAATTATACATGTCCTGAAGCTGGAAGTCAAGTCAGCTTCTCCAGTTTACTAGAAACAAAACTGATCTAGTGATTCAGGTCACAGTGGTGTATTAGAGCCGGCTAGTGCCAGTTAACAAGATCTAAATGTTAAACATTTTGGAACTTTGGGAGCTGACTGTTAAACATTCATATGTTCCTGGGCACCTATCTGACTCCTGTACTTATTTCTGGTTTGCAATCCAGGGAGATTTGCAAATAAAATCCAAACTCTCCTCTTCAAACTCTTCTTTAAGGCAAATACCTATACTTTCTTACCTCCAGGCTCGATACCCACGTTTTCTCTCACTATTTTGTGGTCAGCTGCAATTTAATAAATATATAGATTTTTTTTAATCGACGTATGGTTGACTTAAAATATTGTGTTAATGTCTGCTGTACAGCAAGGTGATTCAGAAATCCATAGATGTATACATCCTTTTTTAATATTCTTTCCCATTATGGTTTATCCTTGGATATTGAATATGGTTCCCTGTGCTTTACAGAAGGATCTTGTTGTTTGTCCTTTCTATATATAAAACCTTACATCTGCTAATCCCAACCGTCTACTCCATCCCTCCCCTGTCCTCTAGGCAACCACCAGTCTGTTCTCTATGTCAGTGAATCTGTTTTTGTTTCGTAGATAGGTTCATTTGTCTCATAGAGTTTAATAAGTATTTTTGAATGAAGACCAGAAGTCACAAATAAGCTGCTGTTTCCTTTGATTTCCTTATTCTTGCCATCATTCTCACCCTGCAGACAAAGGGGAAATCTCAAGTTCTAACTAAAATACGGAATTTTCTTGTATTTATTGGCATGAAGGATACATCGCTACAGATTGCTTCTTAGCAGCGAGAAGCAAATTTTCCAAGATTTTTACCATTCAGGAAACTCTATGAGTTTTCCCAAGGAGGCAGTTCAAAGCTCCAGAAAACACTCACTGCCAAGAACCAAACACAGCTGTCAGGCAGCAGAGGAAACTGGTGCTTGGTAAGAAACCAAACCAAAACAAAACCCTGCCCGCACATTTGGGGATGGCAGAGTTCCCAGATCAACAGCTTGAAGTGAGTAGAGGATACCAGATTTTTTATATAAAAGAAAATAAAACTGCCGGAAGCAGAAGTTTTCTCTCTCAAACTGACTTCTAATGCACAGAAACGTTAGAACAACACGACTTTTCGGGATAAAAATAATGGGGGTTTTTTTTTTGTTTTGTTTTTTGCTAGAAGAAGTCCACTTCTCCAGCCAACCAGGGAGAAACTGCAACCCTCTCCCTTGTTTTCTGTGCCAGAAACTTACGCTCAATAAAGGTCTCTAAGATCAATCATGCAGATACCAAGGATTACCCCAGATGGAAAAACAGATCAAGGTTAAACGATGAAGAGCGACAATTGCATAGGGGCCGGAAAGTGGTGGCCAATGGCTAGGAATGCTCTCCGTTTCCTCACAGCTGCCATCGTCTACCCAAGCCAGGACCACAGGTCGTGTCCCCGGCACATGGGACTGGCAGGACGAGGGTTAAGGTAGAATAGGGACCAAGCAGCCACAGGGAGCCAGTGGCTATGTTCATGTTATCTTCGTCGCTTACGATGCCATGAAGTCGGCACCATAATCGCCGTCTTACAGATTGGAAGCTGAGGCGCCCACAGGTTAAGTGACTTGCCCAAGACCACATACCTGGTGAGTGTGGTGAGTGGCAGGTGGTTACCAGACCTAACTCCAAGCCCTGAGACTGAGTGTGCATGTAGCTGTCAACACCTGTGGTGTTCAACAAGGTGTTCTAGATAACAGACAAACCAAAAAAACCCAAACCGAACAAGCAAGTCGGGAATACATTGGGTGAACCAAAATTAAACAGGTTTCTTTACTGCAAGGCTTCTCAAAGTTTTTAGTGGGGTAGCACACATAGAGTTTGTCTGGTTTCCCTTAATACATCACAGGACTTTTTGTTTTGCCTGGAACACTTCATGAAACTAGCACCCATGTTGGGAATCATAGCAGGACACCCTTCCAGTCTCACTGAGATCTTGGTTCTTAAGTGGGCCTCACACCACTTTTGTAGAATCTAGGGAAATCAAAAGTCTAGTGAGAAGTTGTCTGGTAGAAATACTTCTGTTATGTGGGAATACCACAAAGGGACGGAGGAGGACAGGGGGCAAGAAAGCTGAGCTATTACAGTGAACAATGAGCACTTCTTATCACTTGCTGCCTACCAGGACTCTTCCTTATAACCACCTATAAGAGAGAAATCATTATAACCTCCATTGTACAGATGAGGGAATTGCATAAAGAGGTGTGACAACTTACCCAAGGCCACACAGCTCATAAATGTCTGAGTGTTGAATTCAGGTAGTCTGGCTCCTTTACAATTGTGTTGTACTTGCTCCCATTTAGGTGGGAATTTGTAGCATGAGAAGGGCAGAGATGGCAGAAGATTGTTGTTGTTTTTCAATCACTAAATCGTGTCTGACTCTTTGCCATCCCATGGACTGCAGCACGCCAGGCTTCCCTGTCCTTCACTACCTCCCTGAGTTTGCTCAAACTCATGTCCATTGAGTCAGTGATGCCATCCAACTATCTCAACCTCTCCTTCTCCTGCCTTCAATCTTTATATGTATATATATGTAAGATTATATCATAGTTATCCAAACAGCATAAAAAGTTAAAAACACCAATTTAGATTTGATTTATAGTTTATTCTACATTTACTGATGCCTACTGTACAAGGAGCTGTGTTAGATGCTGGGGATTCAGATGTTGTAAACAATACAACTTACATGATTCTTGTCCCAACAGGACTTACAGTCCAGTGGAAGGCACACAGAAGGGGTTAGTGTATTTTAGCACATAATAACATGCTCTTCTGGGCAAGGAGGCACGGAAGACTGTGAGAACAGGGAGACACCTGACCTAAACTTAGGATAGCCCTTGGACATTTTATAAAGTAATTTCACATCTATGTGATGCTTGAAAGAAGGAGCAATTGGTATGAAGTTATTTCAGAGGGATCACATATTCTTGTGTCTTATTCCAAGCCAAACCCGTGGTTTGAAATTCTAGCAAGGTTGGGAATGGCCTGACCACTGCACAGTGTGGTCCCTCTCTTGAAGCTTCTCCTCCAGGAATTATGGGCTTCCATCCTCCCTAGTCTCTGCCCCAGGCTTGGTGCAGATGCAGTCATATCTCCTTGACTGGCAGTCTCCACACTCTTCAGCCACACTTAGCTTGATCCTGGGCATGGCAGGAACAGGAACACTCCCCATAAATCCCATGTGCTTCCCTGTATTTCCAAACCCTGTAGCAGTTGGTGGAACAATGTGGCTGACTCTGGCCAAGGGGTTATAAGCAGCAGTAATATGTGTATCGTTTATGACACAAATTTACCCTTAGAGAAATGAGTATGCCTCCAGCAGTGTAGGTCAGTCCCCATTCCCTACACCCTCACTTTCATTGGACAATATATTTATCACTCAGGGTCTAGTTAGGAAAAAGGAAATCATGCTGGTTATTTCGACAGAATTTAATACAGGGGATTGGTTTAACAGGCATCAGAGGGCTCCAAAGCAAAATGAGAACACTGAGATAACTCAGAGAGAGTTATCTCAGTTAGGAAGTGTGTCTCACCTCTAGGGCTATAAGAACACAGGGACAGAGTGGACCTTGTTGAAATCTGCAAGTTTGGAGCAGGAGATTCCCATGGTGCTGGAATATAGATCTCTGAGAAGAGGGAGCTGCTTGTTGCTGGTGATGCTGTGGGAATTCATAGGAAAATCCTTGCAGAGCTGAAACTCAGACCTCTGAGAAGTAGATGTTCCTGACTAGTGTTGGTGCCCCTGCAGGGTATGTTGAAGCTTTTTCTAGTTATGAAAAAAAAAAAAAAGAAAAGAGAGAGGTGAAAAAAAAATTGCTGGAGGTGCCAGAATGAAGACCCATTACTGAGAAGACTTTGAAAGTATCAACAAGCAAATCAAAAGGGTAGAGTGCTTCTCCTCACTCCAGGCTTGCAGTCTTTCTCTCTCTAGTGCCCCCTACTGGCAGGTCCCAACATGGAGCCAACTGATAAGAGATTAAGAGTTTGTACAGTCCCATCCCCAACCTCAAAGAGCAGAACATAGAAAGGTAGATTTCTTGGCTGAGAGACTAACTAGATAGGCATCATCATATTTTTAATTTTTGATGCATGCTAAGTCACTTCAATAGTGTCTGACTCTTTGCGACCCTATGGACCATAGGCCATCTGGCTCCTCTGTCTGTGGGATTCTCCAGGCAAGAATACTGGAGTGGATTGCCATGACTTCCTCCCCGGGATCTTCCCAATCGAGGGATCGAATCTGCGTGTCTTATGTCTTCAGCATACTAGTGATTCAAAGTAAATTAAATAAGACATTGGTTAAAATAATATTTTGATGATTTAATAGCTTTATAAAACATATAGTTCTGATTTCAGATCAAACTGGGACTTCCCTAAAAACAAAACATCAAATCACCATCAACTGACCTTTATTTAAAGTGCTTCCTCTGTGCCAAGCACTTCACTCAGCTGTTCTGTGGTTATCTCAGTTACTCTTTATTTAAAGATGGGAAAATCTGAGGCTTAGAGAAGTGAAACACCATCCTCAAAGTCACAGCTTCAAAGCAATGGAGATGATGAGATTTGTATTGGCAGCCCGAGGTCAGAGCCTGAGCTCTCAGCCACGTCTCTACACTTCTCCATCCCCTTTACCACTTAGATGACATACTGGTTCCTCTTTTCGCCATTTCCTAGGGGTGACTCTTGCCAGAATGTTTTGCTTATGCCATGCCTTGGGGCCAGCTGGCATTCTCACGTGAAGCATTCAGCACTTTAGTAACCAAATACCCACCAGCTAGGGCCACAGTGGACTCATCCTCAGGTGGAGCAGTCACAGCACACTGGAACAGCAGAACTGCAGTGAAGGTCTAACCAGATGTACGAATCCCTTCTGAAACATTTCAACAAGCGGTTGTCTGGACTCTACTGAAACAAGTTTCATGACTAGTAATATTTCACTGTGCAATGTGGCCTCTCTATTTTTAGCCAGCCCTAGTAAATAAAAAGTTCTTACTTGCAGAGAGTTAAAAGCTATTACTCTGCAAATTCAATCTGAAGGTTTTTTTATCTTTCTCTCTTAAGCAACACAGACAGTTTTGCAAATGTTTGAAGGAAGCTGGCACATCCCTTTTCCCTGGTATTATGGTGAGGAGCTCATGTACTTGAAGGTAGCAACAGTCTCAAATATGGCAGAGTGAATCTTGTTGTTCAGTCGCTCAGTCATGTACGACTCTTTGGGACCCCATGGACTGCAGAATGCCAGGCTTCTCTGTCCTTTACCGTTTCCCGGAGCTTGCTCAAGCTCATGTTCATTGAGTCAGTGATATCTTCCAAATCTGGTCCTC
Organism: Odocoileus virginianus; assembly: GCF_023699985.2. NCBI lineage: Eukaryota > Metazoa > Chordata > Mammalia > Artiodactyla > Cervidae > Odocoileus > Odocoileus virginianus. Next base: position 1,017,373 of record NC_069680.1, read on the forward strand.
TGTCATCCCCTTCTCCTCCTGCCTTCAATCTTTCCCCGAATCAGGGTCTTTTACAGTGAGTCTGCTATTTGCATTAGGTGGCCAAAATATTGGAGCTTCAGCTTCAGCATCAGACCTTCAATGAATATTCAGGATTGGTTTCCTTTAGGATAGACTGGTAGGATCTCTTTGCTGTCCAAGGGACTCTTTTCCAACACCACAATTTGAAAACATCAATTGTTCAGCGCTCAGCCTTCTTTATGATCCAGCTCTCACATCCATACATGACTACTGAAAAAAACCATAGCTTTGACTATACGGACCTTTTTGGGCAAAGTAATGTCTCTTTTAATACACTGTCTAGGTTTGTCATAGCTTTTCTTCCAAGGAGCAAGCGTGAGCAGAGTTTAGATTTGTCAGTGAGGGAGACACGTGTAGAGGATGGCTTCTTGGTAGTTAAAGCACAATTTTTATAATGAGATTAAATTCAATAATTTCCTGTTGAGTAGTTCTGTGACCCTTAGCAAGTTGTTAAACCCAGTGGGGATGCTAGACAGTGTTGTTGTGGGATTCAATTCAGCTAAGCTTGTAGGTGCTTGCTATGGCCACAGAGTAGATGCTCGGGAAATGAGATCCATGAACAGTGTTGATGAAAGATACTAATTTTATTTTGCACATAAAGCTTTTAAAATGTCTCTTTGTGGCAGTAATTCTCACCTAAAGATCATCCCATTTCGTCCCATTGATTTTGGGCTTATATAACAGATTACTCAATCTCCTGAACAGACAACCTCAGCCTACTGAAAAAGCTGAGATATATATAATTTGGAACCTGAAGACTTAAATCAAGATCTGGTTCTGCCTCTTGTTCTATGATCTTTAGTATACTGAGCGTTTGTTTTATCACTTATAAATGCACCAGCATAGCTGAAATGCCCACCATGAAATATTATGGAGCAATCAGAGGCAACAGATTAGAACACAGAGCAGACTGAATGGATCTGAAAGCAGAGTTCTGAGTTAAAAAAAAAAGTAATCAGCATGAAGGAAAATATAACATTGCCATTTACGCAAAATCAAAACAACCACACACAACAAATAACACCCATGCAAGCTATAGAAATCCAATGTATTGCAGTGAGAGCAGAGAATACAAACTATTCGGGAGATTTAAAAAAGCATCAGAAATAAAGACAAGAGGGGTCTAAAGAAATCTGTAATCAGTAAATTAATTAATTAATAACATGGGAAGAATGATGCTTCCCTACCTTCCTTACAAAGTTATTCTGAGGATCTGATCAGATTATGCATAAAAAAGCAGAAGTTAATTTACCATTCCCATTATGATCCCCAGACTGGACAAATGACCAGAGATAGCAGTTCCCCCTGGATCTTGGGCAGGAAGCCATGAGCAGGGCAGGGCTGGGTGGGATGGTGAGATGACATCAGGGCTCCTCGTGAAGGAGGGGCAGGCTCTCCCTCTCCACTTGATGGCACAGCCAGAGGCAGCATCAGCTTCTTCCCATGGATCCGCTGTGCACAGCCTCCTCAGGCCCTCGGAAGAAGAGACCCAGGCAGGTGGGTGCCTCGATGGCCTCCCCTCCTCATGACATCAAGTTTCAAAATTTGGTCCTCTTCATTTTGGAAAAGAAAATGGGAACCACCCGCAGAAACTTCCTCATGGAGCTGGCTCGAAGGAAAGGATTCAGGGTTGAAAATGAGATCAGGTAAGACATCATGAATTTCAGCTTGTAAATAAGCAGGGCTTTTGTGAACAGCTTCTTTGGGAACCCAAGGAATCTGTGTTTTCCTCCGCAAACAGAAGAGGTGATGTTCCCACTGGAGAACAGGTATGAGATCAAAGAACAAATCTGAGGCAATTACTTAAGGGAAATAAGATCAATGGGGATTTGATACAATTATATTGAAACCAGTTGGCACCAAAAGATAGAGTAATTTTTTTTTTTTTTTGCCTTTCATTGTTGTGAGATGAAGTATCAAGGAATGATAAACAGAAACCTAGTTGGAAAGTTCAGTGCTGAAACCACCGAGGATTACTCTTGATTGAGCTGAACAAAAGCACCACTGAGTCCAAACAAAAACTGCCAGCTGCTTGGAGGCAGAAAGAATGGTTTGGTTGGTTGGCCAGCAAGCTGCACATCTGGCTGGGCTGAGGTGGGGAGTGTCTGTGATGGGCTAGGACTGTAGTTGCTCACCACAAGCACCCAAATGTGGCTTTGATCATGCTTTTCTGAACTGCAGTCTGAGTGGGATTCATAGAGAGACGGATGCTGGTTAAAGATTCAGGGGTGGCTCTGTCCAAGGGTGAAAGACACCTTGATGAGAGTGATGAGCTCAGAGCCCAAATAAGAAAACAACTGAAGCGACCATGCAGGGTGCCTCGAATGTTCACCCACTCACATCCCAGGCTGGCCTTGCTCTTTTTCTAACAGTTATGTAAGCTCTTCACGGGTCTCAAATAGATGGAAGAGAAAACCAAACAAAATCCAGACACAAATGGTTTTAGAACCTTGGCATAAATAATTCCAAACAGAATTGCCAGAGGGCTTGTAGTGAATAAACAATGATAGTTGATGCAATTGGCTGGCCTTGATTGTCCAAGGAATAGATTGATCATATTTCTTTTTTTCAGGAAAATGTATAAGAATTCTATGTGAAAATAAATTTTTGTCTTGAAAAAAATAAGTAAAACTGACAAGCATATCCTGAGGAAGTGTCAGTTACAAATTGCTAGAGAAACATATGTCAAAAGTCAATCATCAAATATAAGTCAAATCTCATAGAAACACTTAATTTTTTCTACTAAAATGCCCCATTCAGAAATTCCTGAGTCGCCCATGGATTTTCTCACCCAATTTCTCTACACTTCCAGCAAGAGCTGACTGGTTTAGTTACAGGCACAGCTATGAGTAACGCACATGGTGGCTGAGGCAGGTAGGTGGAGAGACGACTGGAGGCAAGTTTCTTCTTTTGACAAGAAAACCCAAGAGGCAACTCTGCTGCCAGGGACTGAGCCCAGCTGCTAGGGTGGCAGAGGAAACTGGTGACAGCGAGCCAACTGCTGCTGTGATGTGACTGTGGCAAAGTTCCCAGGCTGGCTGCTCAGAAGACACATTAAATACAAATGTGTTTTATGACACAAATATAAACCACAGGAAGCAGACGTTCTAGCTCTCAAACAGAATTTCCATAGGTAGCTATGTAGACTTTAATTGGAAAGGACAGTGAAGATTATTACAGGGGAAAATCTCTAGATAAAAAAATCTCTAGACCTCAGAGTCTGACTCTGACCCTTCCCAGCCATGTGATGTGGGCAAGACCCCCTTCTCTCCTCTCTGACCTTAGATTCCTGATAAATGGTCTAGTCTGCCTGATGTGATACCAGATGCCATGATGGATATCAGTGTACTTGGATAAATTAGAACAGCTATGTAAATGTAAAGTGTGGCTGTTTTCTCTTTACTTAACTGAATCCATTGACCTTTCTAGTAAAATCCTAAGGAGAGAGTTCTCTTTCCACAATATGAACTAGGTCAAGTGACATAAACCAATAGAACAAAGACAGGAAGGAAACCCATCAAACTGGTTATTTGTGGGCATGAGGTAGTAGTGACAGATTATGGCTGCTTTTATGCTCTCTGTTTTCCAAATTTTTTACAATGAACATATTTTTTAAATGAAAATAAAGGAAACTGTTATTTTAAAAGAAAGGATACTTCTCAAGAGGAACAGCTAGACCTCACCGTTTGATATAAAAGATTCAGAGAAAGAGGAGCTAAAAAAAGTTCTGAAAGTAGACAGTAATCTCCATAATTTCTAGTGCATTCTTTGGCTGCTAGGAGGGTTAAATCTGAGGAAAAATCTGATCCCTACTTTACCTGAACCTGAACACACAGCTTAGAATTGGTGTGCCTGAATGCATCGAGCTATCTGGAACTATTTAATTTTCCAGCATATGTATACTGTATCTTTATAGTTGGATTGGACTTCATTAATATTTATGTTATATTGCAAAAGACATAGGAAGTACCAAGGAAGTACTTCCTAAGAACCATAGGAAGCTGGTTCTTAAAATATGAATAAAGGGCAGTATCAAGTTCTTTGAGGCATTTTGCACATTAATGAAAAAGGTTACTGAATTTTATTCCATGGCCAACACCCTAAATTTTAGAGCAACTTCATAATATTCTAGTACTATGGGACAAGGTAGAAAAGGGTCAGAATCTAGTGTTTGTCACGTTCTTCTTTTATCCTTGATTCCAATACTTTGAGCTGTTTTAAAACTTTATCAGTATCAACTCTCCTCTTTTTACATACTCACTAAGCTTACCATCTGTTTTTCTTGACCTAAATAGTTGATGCTGAAGAAGAAAGAGCCAGATAGGAAGGGTGGCTTCCCATGGTTACACCACCCAGCACATGATCACTTTTTCTGAGTTCCACTGTTCAAGTAGTAGAAACCCATCAGAGGATACATTTCCCCTGCTTGCACCTCCATAGTTTTTCTACAAGGCTATCTTTGAAAGGCATTGTTTGAATGAAAGCAAAATATACCACCATGCCATCACATGTTAAGGGTTCTGTTAGTACCCAAGTAGAAGGCTTGAGCCTTGTGAGCAAAGAGTTTAAAATCAGACAAGAGAGCCAGGAATTGTACCTTTGTTGTCACTTAGCATGAAAAGACGGCATAATGTATTTTCCTGGCATGTACTCATTTTCATCTTTTTTAAAAAATTAGAATTTTCCTACCCAATACTTTACTTCGAGCCTTCTTGTGTTTTTCATGCTGAACCCTCTTCCCTTTTGCAATAGTCCTTACTGAATAAACTCTATTCTTACTGCCTTAATGAGTGTCCAGCTTTGTTTATCTTTGACAATGCCCTATCACTTCAGATTTTTGGTGTTTGAAATAAAAATATTAAAAGTCATTGTTTGGAAAATAAACTGAACACCAGATGAAAGAGCTATTATCTGCTCCAGAAAATATGATATTGAACTGGTCCTTCTCTAGGCCTCTTCTAAGTTTAGTGTCCAAACACATCTTCACTGGTTTCTCATTATGTTTTTTTTCTCACTCTTTCTCCTCCTACTTTGAATGTCTTCTCCGTACACTTCTCTGCATGTAAGACCTAAGACCCCTGAAAGCCTTGCTAGGGGAGGGAACTTCCTTCCTGGACACAGGGTGATCCATGGCTTAGGGTTGGCCCCTGACTCTTCCACTTGGCTTTTCTCCTTATCCCTCCCCAACTCCACAAGGGAAAGAGTGTCATCTCAGCCACTGTGTATACCTCATCTTCATACTTTGGACAATTTTCTTACACAGAGTAGGCTTCAGGAAATATTTGCTCAAAGAATACTTTATCTGGAGAATATAAAACCAAGCAAAGGAACTTATGACTACCAAGAGTAATTTTTGTCACTGAATTTTTTTTACAATGTTTGGTTACCTTTTGGTTACAGTATTACCTTTGTAATCAATGAAATAATGAAGACTTTATTTTTATAAGTTCAAGAGCATCCAGTGTAGACTCTAGTCCTGTAGTTGTTCTTCAGTCCCTAAGTTGTGTCTGACTCTTTGTGACCCCATGAACTGCAGCACGCCAGGCTTCCCTGTCTTTCACTATCTCCTGGAGTTTGTCCTGCTTTGGTTCAAATCACTTATTTCAAAATTTGTGAACTTTAAATTAATGTTAATATTCATAGTCTCATTTAATGTGAGCCAAAAAAATCAAGGCAAGACCCTCTCAGTCTTCAGTATATCAAGGGCTGGAAATAAAAGCTTGTCTTTCCTGGTGCCGGTGTTAGTCACTCAGTCATGTCTGACTCTTTGCAACTCCATGGACTGTAGCCTGCCAGGCTCCTCTGTCCATGGAATTCTCCAGGCAAGATACTGGGATACTGGAGTGGGTTGCCATTCTGTTCTCCAGCAATCTTCCCGACCCAGGAATAGAACCCAGGTCTCCTGTATTGCAGGCAGATTTTTTTTTTTTTACCATCTGAGCCACCAGGAAAGCCCCATTAGAGTGTGGGATAACACCAAATAAAACTACCTTGATTTTTTCAGTGTCAGGGATTCTGAAACAGATCAGTTGCTAGGGAAATTGGCAGGAGGATTTTTTTTTAAAAACTGTAAAAAAAAAACCCCAAACAAACTGTAAACATCCCAGTTCAACTGTAAATAACTATTTTTAAAGTTATTGTTGACAAAATAAGTCCTATGTCAGATGGAAAGAATTAAGAATGACTTCTCTGGGGAAAGAAAACAGTTTTAAAGACAAAGAAAAAAGCAGGTGGCCATCCATGAGAACTGGGGGAATCAGAGATATCAGTCTGGCTTCTCGCAAAAAAAAAAAAAAAAAAAAAAGATGGCTGCCCATTTCTTCATGAAGACTTTTTCTAATTGTGTCAAGAGGGAACTAGAAAGAGAAAAAGAACTAGCAAGAGAAACTAGGGGAAGAAAATAAAAAATCAGGGATACTGGTATCTCAGAAAAAAAATCAAAACTGAGATTTGTGAGTTAATCTCTCAACTTAGAGCTTTCTGAACATCTAAGGGTCATACTCATGATTCTTGTGATATCTTTTATCATGTGTATTATTATGTAACTACTGTGTTTCTTTTAACTGCCCCTAAAATGTGTATTTCTGGGACCTAGGTGAGATTTACTGAATCTGAATCTCTGGTAATAGGACCCAGGCATATGAATTTTAGGCCAGCATCCTTGGTGCCTCTAGCAGACACTAGAGTTTTAGAAACATTCCTTCAGAGCTATTCAGTTAAGTTCAGTCACTCAGTTGTGTCCAACTCTTTGCAACCCCATGGACTGCAGCACACCAGGCTTCTCTGTCCATCACCAACTCCCAGAGCTTGCTCAAACTCATGTCCATGGAGTCTGTGATGCCATCCAACCATCTTATCCTCTGTTGTCCCTTTCTCCTCCTGCCTTCAATCTTTGCCAGCATCAGGGTCTTTTCCAATGAGTCAGTTCTTCACATCAGGTGGCCAAAGTATTGGAGCTTCAGCTTCAGCATCAGTCCTTCCAATGAATATTCAGGATTGATTTCCTTTAGGATTGACTGGTTGGATCTCCTTGCAGTCCAAGGGACTCTCAAGAGTCTTCTCCAACACCATAGTTCAAAAGCATCAATTCTTTGGCGCTCAGCTTTCTTTCTAGTCCAACTGTCACATCCATGCATGATCAATTCATTGTACCGGTGGTCTCTCTGTTGACCATTACTATGAATATTGCCATGAGCTGGGCACCAGACATGATTATTACCTGGCAGATTATAACACTGTCCCTGCCCTCAGGGATGCCAAGGACCAAGCCAAGTACATTTCAATTCAGCACCACTTAAAGAAGAGGGCACTGCATGGTTTTCCCTGGGGGAAGCTGTAGGCCAAAGCCTAGTTCAGAATCTTTGTAATTGGTTCACAACTTCCGAAACCTAGTCCAAGACACAGTTAATTGGTCATGGCTAAGAAACTAGGTGACTTAGAGAAGGGGTATTTCAGGAACGGCCATCTCAACAGGACCTTGGGGTCTTTAGAAGACGTTGAGCATGGCTGCCTGAAGCTTGCTGCCAATTTTATCTTAAGAAGAAAGCCCAGGCCTTCGGGGGCAAGGCAGAGACTGCCTCTGCCCTAATCCCAGGTTTATTTGCCTTTGAAAATGACATTCATGCATATTTGTTCCCTTACACAGAAAACTAACAAGAAACAATTCATGACAGAAAGTGAGAAAATATAGAAAATTACTTAAAACAAACAAAACTTCACGCAGGGGTCTAACCACAGTCTAGTAGAACGTTAAGAGATTGCTCAAGTCATGCACACCTGGGTTTGAATCTTGCCTTCATGTGACCTCTGCAGGCCTTGGTTTTCTCATCTTCATTGTGATGATGATGGTGATGTTGATGGTGATGATATTCATTCTGATGTTAGTCCTTTTGAGAAAAGGAAATGTTCTCACTGGAAAAAGCACAGAGTCACAGAGGGGTAGCTCAGTGTGGCTCAACACATGGGTTTTATTTTATTTTTTGGCCATGCCATGCGGGATATGGGATCTTAGTTCCCAACCAGGAGTTGAACCCATGCCCCTGCTAGTCTTAACCACTGGACCATGAGGGAAGCCCCCAGAACACAGGTTCTAGATTAAAATGGACCTCAGATTAAATCCTTGCTCCACCAGTTATTAGCTGGGTGAATTTTTAATGTTTCTCAAGCTCTCTTTTCTTATTATTAGAGATAATCATACCTACTTATCTCATAGAATTATTTACAATTAAATAAAGAAGTGTATGAAATTAATCTACAATGATTCTGGCACATGGTGATGTTCTATTAGTATCTTTAATACCAGAGTGCTCAGGGCAGAGAGAAAACCATTATACCAGCAAACGGCTGTCACAACACAGCAGTAAGACATTGTGTGCAGAACACACCAGAGCAGGTGACCCTCCTTGGTAATCCTGTCTGCTAATAGCTCAGCATAGACAGTGAAAAAATACTTTATTGTGGTGGTCTGCAATGGAACCCACAATATCTCTGAGATATGCCTGTACAATGATGTCAAAGTTTCTAAGACTGACTTTCAATCTCTTACTTTGTGGGAACCAGTGACAAACAGTAATGACTTCTGAATAACACAATGTGAATGTTTGATTTTTTTTTTGTTTTTGTATGTACTTGATTATTGTTGTTGTTGTTTTGTTTGCTAGTTGCTTAATAAGCAGGAGTTGGAAATCCAAATCAGAATCTTCTTTCATACGCTGCATAGCTTATATTCCTGAATAAGCTTATATGAATTCAGTAGGAGATGCACATGGTCCTCATCCAATAGGGTGAGCTCAGACACCCCCACACCGTCCTGGGGAGTCCCAGGTGAAGAGGGACTGAGGGTGGTGGTACATGAATGGATGATGAGGGGGCTAAATTTAGAAGTTGAGCCCCAGAGCTCTTCCTCAGCACACCCATCCCCCTCTGAGGTTTAGACAAAACCTTATTAGAAGAATAATAGTATTAATAAGAATAATAAACAATATCATAATATCATTTCTCTTCAAAGGGCAGAAACATAGAAAGAATAATATTGTCTAACCCTACTGATTCTTCTGTGGTTTTCTTCAAGTCTTGAGATTGACACTCTTCCAAGAAGTTTACTATAAGTAGTCTTTGGAATTATATGCACCTGGAATAGGGAATCAGCTAGCTGTCTTCCCTTGGCCCCTTTAAAAGGTGATTTTATCTCGACTATTTTCTGCCTGGGCCTGCTGCACATCCTGCCATCTAGATGGTCTCAGCTCTGGTTTCCAGTCCCACTTCCCTCCCAGTGCTAGCCGCAGATCCCAACTGTCAGCCAGATATTTTCATTTGGATCTCCAGCCATCCTTTCAAGGCAGCTTGCCTGAAATAAATTTCAATTTTGTTCCCCCACCCCTTCCTCCAAAGATATGGAACTTCCTAAGTCCCTATTCCTACCAAAAGTGATAACACTTGAGTGTGATAGATAAGCTGGAGTAATAGTTGAGTCTATTCCCCACTTCACCTTTTATAGGCGATGCTAGCTGTCCATCATATGTCTCCTTTGCCTTCCTTTCTAGCACTGTAGGAACCAGACTGAGGTTTAAATCATCTTATATCTGGTCCAGTGATTCATCTTCTTAAGTAGCTCCCCAACCCATGATTCCCCCTCCAAATCATTGTGTGTACCAGATTAGCCTTTTTTTTTTTTTTTTTTTTCCAGATTAGCCTTTTAAAATAACACTGCAATGCTATCCATGTCCTGCTCACAAAAAATTTCAGTGGCTCCATAATCCCAGAACATAAGATCCAGCTTTCTCAACCAGGCTTCTAAGACCCTCTGTAATGTGGTTATCCCACTTGCTCAGCCACGTCTACAACTGCTTCCCAACAGAAATTCTTCATTCCAATCCAGGCCACTCTCCTTCCTTTTCTCTGACCTTTGAACCTTTTCTTCCAGGAGGATCTAAAGTGCTACCATCCTGGTACCTTATCCCTCCCATGCATCCAGACTAGGCACAAACAAATTCTGCTTTTCTACAAAGCCATCCACCTTTCCCAACCCACACTAAATTATTTTCCCTCTTTATATAGCACTTGAAGTTCTTGCCTATGTCATAATTTATTAACCAGCTGTTTCACAGAAGATGCTGATGCCCAGAAACTTTCCTTTTCTTGTTTGGTACCCAACCCCTTCCTGTCACCACCACAGGGAACCTAGGACTGTGAATAGAACAGTGAACCAACAAATGCTCAGTGAATCTAAGAGTCAATCAAGAAAAGGAGAAGGAGGAAGAAGAAGTCAAGCAAGGGAAGTGGGAAAAAGAAGAAAAAATAATTCTATTTTTTTCTCTTCAGTGCCTATATATGCTATTTGCTTTTGCTATTTCCCAGATTTGTAGACCATTTAAACTGAAGGAGCCCTAAAAATTATTAGTTCCAGTGATATAATGCTGATTTCGAAGACTTGTTTAAAAATAGAAATAACATACATACTGACCAGAAAAGACAATCAAAAAGGATAACTATCATTTACCAGCTGTGTGACCTTCAGGATGTCCTTAACCTCTCTGTTCTTCAGTTTCCTCATTTTTGAAGTGTGACTAATATAATATTTACTTAAGAAGCTATGTGACTATTAAAAGAGATGGTGTATGTGAAGTACTTGGACAGTGCTAAAACATGCTAAGTGCTCAGTGCGTTATTAGGGGAAAGATACAGGGTCTTACAACACAGAGTTGTGCTTTGAAAAACATGCAAAGCGCTATTTCCCAAAGGCTGGTCACCACCTATTAATGGCTTGTGAGGTCAATTTAGTGGGATGTTATATCCATATCAACATCTACATCTATATCTATTTTGGGTCATGATATAAAATGTGTTTCTAGCTGTGGATCACATACAAGTTTGAAAGGCACCAGATTAAAACCCTCTGCAAAATAAAAAGGAAATAGCACACCAAAGTCACAGGCAGAGTGCAAGTTTCTAATTTAAGAATGATTTCATCCTCCATCTGCTCTGGACCTTTGTTTTCAAATAACATCACAATCTTACTAATGTTTTCTTGCATCTGATATGCAACATAGACCATGTTGCTATGCTAATTGAAGTCAAATTCCCTGGCATGGACACCTAGGTTCTCCATGCCTATGGTCAGGTCTACTGTGCATCTTTCTCCATCGGATGGAATGCTCTGAACACCTCAGGGAAAAGAGGAGAGGTTCTCATTTTGAAAGTCTCTGTCTTATTCTGCAGTGCTTCTGTCACCCACATTGTAGCGGAAAACAGCTCTGGTTCAGAGGTTCTCGAGTGGCTTCAGGTACAGAACATAAGAGCCAGCTCACAGCTAGAACTCCTTGATGTCTCCTGGCTGATCGAAAGTATGGGAGCAGGAAAACCAGTGGAGATTACAGGAAAACACCAGCTTGTCGTAAGTGTCCTGAAAGTGGTTGTATGTGGGCTATAGACTCAACAGATTTGAGTTAAACCCCAGGTTCCCCGCTTGCTCCCTGTGTGAACTTTGGCAAGTCACTTAGCTCTTCTGAGCTTCAGTTTCTTCCTTTACGTTATGAGAACAGTAGTGCCTGTCTGTCTTGTAAGACGGCTTATGAGGATTAGAATAACACACATGTAAAGTGCTTAAGACTGAGCCTGATCTATATATGCACTTAATAAATGGTAGCCATTTTTACAAACAAGTCTATACAAAAATAATTCAAAATATTGAAGTCTTGGTGTTCTAGCAGCCAGAAAAGTAGAAGGTTCTTATTTTTTTTCTTACCATGATCATTTATAAAGAAAAAAATTAAACTCTTCGTTCCAAACCCTTCACCAATGGACCCTAACTATGTAAGTTCACAGAACAGGAAAATGATGTTTAATCGGTAGTTCTTTTTCATGTAACTCTTTCAGATCACAAAAATAGTACATGTTAATTATAGCAATTTCAAATATTAAAAATGCATATAACATAAAACTTGAGCCTCCTATAGTATTATTCTCTTTCCAGAGACAATTACCATTGAACTGCCTCTTATTTTTCTTCATACACATCTATTACTATTAATTTTTTATTTAAAATAGATGTTTATACATTTGTTTAGGTGAGAGCAGACTATTCAGCTACCCCAAACCCAGACTTCCAGAAGACTCCACCACTTGCTGTAAAAAAGATCTCCCAGTACGCGTGTCAGAGAAGAACAACTTTAAACAACTATAACCACATATTCACGGTAATGGAGCTTTACAACAACACCTGTAAAAAACGTAAGGCTTGCTGCTTCTTTCTGTGGATCTCCAATTAAATTATGAATTTTCTTGAAAATCTAGGAAGGTTTCCCCCATTCTTACCCACTCCCCTAACATGATCTCTGGTTCCTCTTTCTGTCAAGAATGGGTCTCCTTCTATTATGGAAATAGACAATATATTTAGAGCATATTCTTTAGAGAAAGCAACCTACAATTTATTGGGAGTTGTCATTAATGGATGCAACACTTATCAAAGGCAAATATTCTGAATAACTAAATACATACTGTAATTAGTCCACTACATAGTAAGAGCAAATTGCATAGAAATAGCTTTGTGCATAAACAGCTTTGTTGGGAAGACATAAGATTGAGAGTCAGCAAACCTGGGTTCAGCCTGATATTAACTATCTTGGGCAAGTCAGTTCCTATCTCTGAGTCTGTTTCCTCATCTGCTTAATAAAAAATTAGGTAGATCATCTCTAAAGCCCCATTCAGCCCTGAAGTTTCATTAAGTATTCTTCAAAATGACCCGAACAAAACCATAACTGCTTATCCTCCAGCCTACAACCAGTAGTCAAATGGATAAAACATGCATTAGTAGATTGAATACAGAACTTCTCCTTTCTAAAATTCTAGCCCCAGGTGTGCAAGGAAGACCAGGAAATTGCAGCTACTGGGCACCCTGAGGATCAAGCCACACAGCTGTAGCTACTTCCTCTTCTGCCAGAAATGCAAACATGCCCTACCTTAAATAACCCCCTACCTTAAATAACCCTGCCTGCGGGTTTGTGCTACTTCTGATCATACCCATTCACTCAACAAGTCTATACTAAGTGCTGACTCTCTTTCACCAACAAGCTAAGAGATAGGATTTTCCAGTGATCCAGGCAGACTCCTGGCCACAGGCTGGTGGGAAAGTCAGCAAACAGGGAAGGATCTTTTCAAGTGATAACTAGGAAGATGCAGTGAGCAAGAAGTCATTTTTCAGTTAAATCACTCCTGAATATCTAATGGCAGAGAATTCCAAGTTTCCTTATGAAACATGCTGTGGTCTGTCTTTTCAGCTCAACTCCCCTCATCCAACCAGTGAAAAAGTATAGGACATCCAATCCTGACCTTTGAGGAAACAGTCACGAGGCATACTAATATTTAACAGAAAGCAAGAGAAATTTGCAAGGGACTGCTGGCTTGGAGGCTAGGGGCTAGGAAACAGACTGTATTTCGCTCATCTGGCTTTATTCTTTAGGATGCCTTTGAGATACTGGCTGAAAATTCTGAGTTTAAAGAAAATGAAGACTCTTATGTGACATTTATGAGAGCAGCTTCTGTACTTAAATCTCTGCCATTCACAATCATCAGTATGAAGGACACAGAAGGAATTCCCTGTCTGGGGAACAAGGTGAAGTGTATCATAGAGGTAAGGGTGAAAGGTGATTCATTCCAGCTCCTAATAGGTAGCTATTGAGGGAGGGAGAGAGATGCAGTTAATAAATTTTCCTGTTAACTATATAGATGTGGTATTCACTACTTATTTTCATTTCTAATTTATATTATATAGATGTATATTATATTATATATATATATATATTACACAAATAGCTACACATGTATATATGTCATTCATACCCCAATATTATCTTACTTGTAGCTGTGTGGGGCCAACTAGTGAGAAAATAACTCTCCTCCATTATTAATCACAGTGAAAGTCTCGAATGACCTAAAAGCTCAACAGGAGGGGATGCTGTGAGTTAAAACACAGGCTGTGTGAAAAACCTCAATTCCATTCAGCAGCCATTGTGCTCCAGAATGGTAGTGGGTATGAGGGATAGTGGAGCTGATTCTGTATTTCTACCTGTGTGTTCTAAGAGGAGAGCCAGGGTTGGTTAGTTAGTTATTAAATAATGTTTAAGGGTTCCCTGGCAAGGCAAATTGGTCATCCAAGAGGAAGTTTCAGTGTAGTCAGATGCAAGGCAAATTATTCAAGGGAGGAAAATTAATCCTAACTCCATTTAGAGGAGGTTGGATGGCTCTGGGGCTTCCCAGGTGGCACAATAGTAAAGAATCCATCTGCCAATGTAGAAGATGCAGGAAACGTGGACTTGATCCCAGGGTTGAGAAGAACCCTTGGAGAACGAAATGGCAACCCACTCCAATATTCTTGCCTGGAAAATTCCATGGCCAGTGGAGCTGGGCAGGCTACAATTGATGGGGTCGCAAAGAGTTGGACATGTCTGAAGTGACTTAGCATGCACGGGTGGCTCATAAGGACTTGAACTTGAATTAGCTTTTCAATAGGTCCAAAATTAACCCAATCAAATGAAAAGTTCTCTTGTTTCAGCTAGTTCATATCCATTAAAAAGAAAAATATCTCAAATATTTAGACACACTTTTGTCAGTGAACATTTTGGTTTGGTGTTCCAATCATTCTGTACCTTCCTCCCTGAGGATTATAAAGGGGTCCTTGGAAATATAATAACCCAAGATTTTCAAGCAAGAACTGTCTTGTTTTCTCTAGATCAGCTAAGGAAACATCCTTTATGCCATAGGTATATTTAGTGAAAAATTAAGCTACTATATCTGGGGATTTGAAAATCTCAGATTGCAATTAACATCACTAGTGTAAAATGCTTTTCAAATGTCCATGCAGGAAATTATTGAAGATGGAGAAAGTTCTGAAGTTAAAGCTGTGTTAAATGATGAACGATATCAGTCCTTCAAAGTAAGTGATTTGTACATGTGTTTATAAAAAATGGGTTTTCAGTTGATCCTATTATTCCAAGTAGTTGTACTGATCAGCTTGAGGTGCCATAACATAAAGCCACAGACTGTGGGACTTAACACATGATTATTTTTTCATAGTTTTAAAGGCTGGAAGTCTGAGATCAAGGTGCTGGCATAACTGGGCTCTGGTTAGGGCTGTCTTCTTGGTTTACAGACAGCCTCCTTCTCAACATCCCCTCATAAGACACACACAAGAGGAGAGCAAATTCTCTGGTCTCTTCTTATAAAGGGACTAATCCCAGCAGGAGGACCCCACCCTCATGACCTCATTTAACCTAATTACCTCCCCCAAACTCCATCTCCAGATACCATCATATTGGAGGTTAGGATTTCAACATATGAATTTGGGAGGAAGGGTCACAACTCAGTCTCTAGCAGTGATCTAGGAAGCAAATGCCTGAATAAATATGGGTGCTTGAGCTTATTGCCATGCTACGGTAAGCTTGGCAATATAAATGACCTTACCTCCCAGAGGTTGTCACTCCTGGGTACACTAGGACCGTGAGACAAAACAAACCTGTTCTTAGAGAATCAACCTGTGCTGGAAAGCTCCTCACTGCATCTTGTCTACTCTGAAGCAGGATTTATTACCTCCCAGTGTTACCTTTCTCTGAGCTACAGTAGGCAGAGGCTTCAACCAATCCGTTTGGTTCAGAAGTGATGCTCAGGCCTCAAAGGCAGTTGAGGGCAGAAGCCCAGGCTCAGAGTACAGACAGCCTGGGTTGAGTCTGGGCTCTGCCGCTTACCAGTTGTGTGATGGTGGGGAATTTATGCAACCTACATGTGCATCCCTCATTAAATTGTGAGGGTGAATATGCCTGAATGTGTGAAACAGAAACCTTTGGCAGAGGATGGGTGTGGGTATGGATACCTGTTGTCATGCACAGGTATGTGCATGCACAGGTATGTGAATGCACAGGTATGTGAAGGCAATCCTTATCGGTTATACAGAATCCCTGGGTAGTTCCAGAAGCTGCCTCCGACTTCTGCTTCCTTTGGGTATACCATATGTCCTGAGATAGAAACGCCTCTGAAAAATTACCATTGCCCCCTGCTTGTCATATTCAGGAGACACTAGGTCAGAGATTTGTTTATGCTTTTTCTTAAATGCTTGACCTTGAAAAGTATCACCTTGTTGTCATAATGACTGTTTTAGAAACTAAAGGCATGTCTTTCCCTTTGTTTCAGCTCTTTACGTCTGTTTTTGGAGTGGGACTGAAGACATCTGAGAAATGGTTCAGGATGGGGTTCAGATCTCTGAGTAAAATAATGTCTGACAAAACCCTGACATTCACAAAAATGCAGAAAGCAGGTGAATTGTCTCTCCTAAAGATCTCGCATAATTGCCATAGGCTGGTCATGTCGTGGTAAAGATCTGTCAACTGTACTTCATACATCACCTCCAATCTTGGTGATTTGGTCACTTGCTTGGCCTCTCTTCATGCTATGGCTAAAAGCCCAAGCTTTTGGAATCAGATAGACCTGGATCCAAATCCTGGCTCTTGCACTCTCCAGCTGTGTGATCTTGAGACAGTTATTTAAAATCTTTGAGCCTTCATTACCTCATCTATACATCAGTATGTAAGTAGGGAATAGATCAGATCTTGGAGGCAAAACAATTAGCTTGGCACAGAGCAAATAGGCTATGCCTGATGGCTGTTGTCATTCCTTTATCCAGATGTCAAAACTGGTTGCACCATTGATCTGTTCTTACTGAACTGACCCTTCCAGATGTTTGGGTCCGAGCTGGGTAAAAGGCATGGGTAAGGAATCCAGGTCAGAAAGTTGACATAGAGAACTGGGGAGTAAATAATATTTGAACGAACTAGAGTTGTTGCTTGGCACAAATAGGGATCAGTTTCAGAAACTGTAAAACACCAGGACATATAGGGGAAACTGTGGAAACCTAGACATGGGTTTGTCTACCCAGCCAGGACATGTTAACCTAGAAGAGAGTAGAGAGAGATATCTGAAAGACAAGGCTTCCAGAAGGTTGAAGATGGCTTGGTTACTTCCATTTATACAGGGTCCTTGTCATTTTTTTTTTTTTTATGACAAAATGTCTGGAACCAAGGTAAAAAAATGTACATCTTTTAAGCATTTACTTTTTAAAAAACATTTATTTTTAATATGCAGTAGAATATAATATTATTGGGATTTGAAAGGAAGTCATAGCCACAGTTCTGAGGACTGTGGCTTCTGAGTTATAAAGAATGAGGAATTCATCAACATTTTTAATAATATTAAGGGGATCTTCTACAAAAGCAGGCCAGAAAAGAACAGCAACAATGAAAAGAAAACCTGCTCTCTTCTGTTTAAGTGATGGAAAGAAATAAGCAGGAGGAGACAAAGAAAGCATTTTTTGGTGGTTCACATCAATGCTTATCAAGCATGAACTTTCAGGAGTTCAGAATAAGAATATGGGTCTTTTTTTTCCTTTAGATTCTTTTAGTTCTTATGTGGAATCTTATAAAACTTATTAGCAATCTTTCAGAGGTTAGCAACTTTATGAAAGATGACTAGGGAATTCTATGACTGTGTTGATGTATACTGTACAGTGTTATTAACTGTAGTCACTATGCTATACGCTAGATTTGCAGAACTTATTCATCCTGTGCCCTTTGACACACATCTATCCATTTTCCCCACCTTGCAGCCCCTAGTAATCGCAATTCTACTCTGCTTCTAAGAGACATTGTGTGTGTGTGTGTGTGTGTGTGTGTACTAAGTCGCTTCAGTCATGTCCGACTCTTTGCTACCCTATGGACTGTAGCCTGCTTGTCTTTCAGTCTGGTTTATTTCACTTAGCAAATGCCCTCCAGTTCATCCTTGTTGCAAATGACAAGATTGTCTTCTTTTTTAAGGCTGAGAAACTTTCCATTGTAGGCTAATTAGTCGACAGTTAACCATTTCACATATATCAAAACTTCAGGTTGTACACCTTAAATTTATACAGTCTTTGTCAACTGTACCTCAATAAAGCTGGAAAAAAGATAATGAACTGCCCCCCAGAGACCTTACAATTAGGAAATGGGCAGCCTCTGAAGGTACCCAAAGCCTCTCATTGTTAGAAAGATTCTGGCAGAGTTGGAACACTCCCTCTGGGGATCCTAGAGGAGAGAGCAGAGCCTTGTATGGAAGGACCATTAGCTGGCCCTCAGGCTCTATGGATCTCCCCTGCGCCCTGCTCCCCACCCCTCCTATGCTTCATCCCAGTTCTTGGAGATACAGCTCCCATCTCGGTTACTCCTCCACTCTATGCCTTCCTCTGTGGATCTGTGGGGATAAACAAGTCATTAAAACAACTCCATCATAACCACTCTGTAGGAGCTCTCATTAATCTGTGATGGTCAGGCAAAGAAGCAATTAACCAGACCACCGGTGACATTTCCTAACTCTCCTCAGATGCAAATCTACTGTCTTCCTATTTTTGACTTTAGTTCTTTAATTCATCTATCACCTTCCAACCCCAAATCTTCCCATCCCAAATCTTTGGAGCTTATTGGTCAAGAGGGCTGGTTCTTCAGTAGGAAGCCAGATTGGAATAACATGGTTCTAGGATATAATACTGCCTCTTTCTCAGTCAGGAATTTGTAGGAAAATAGGAGCCATTGTTCACATGAAAAATTCACAGCCAAGAGAACACAGATCACCCAGTCTCTGTGGAACCGTTTGGGGTTGTTGTCTGTGGCCCCGTTAGCTATGTGTGAGGGCCAAGTCCCCTCCCTGAGGGCTGGTCATTTCACATGGGACATGTCCCTTTCTCCACTCACCTGTCTATGGCCTCTCAGGATTTCTCTATTATGAAGACCTTGTCAGCTGCGTGACCAGGGCCGAAGCAGAGGCGGTTGGCGTGCTGGTTAAAGAGGCCGTGTGGGCATTTCTGCCGGATGCCTTCATCACCATGACGGGAGGATTCCGCAGGTAAATGATGATAAAACCTGCTTTTGCCTCCCCTTCAGGGCCTCCCCATGCTCAAGAGTTGTGGCACAGAAGACCTTCGGAGCTGTGTCTCCGCGGCCTCATCTCCTGCAGTTCATGTTTCACTCCAACAACCCCGAGTGGCCTGTCATTCTCTGCACACACAGAGCTCTTTCTTTCCTCTGTGACTTTGCTCAGTCCTACCCTTCTGCTTGGACTGGTTTTCCTCAATTTGTCACCTGGCTCACTTCTCCTCATCCTTTAAGCTTCAATTCAGATGCCACCTTCTCCAGAAAGCCTTCCTCGACTTCCTTCTCCCCATGCTGAATGAGACACCCCTCCTCAGCGCTCCTTGGACAGCTGTCAAGTAATTTGCTTGTATTGCTTCCATGCATGTTTTCCCCACTACGTTTTCAGAACTTAGTGCTTGATGAGAGCCAGTGCGTGGTGTCTGGCACAAAATCGGCATGTGAGAAATATTGGTGAAGTCAGTGAATGAATGAATGAACTCTTCACAGAGATGTACGCAACTGTTGGATATTGAAGCTTCCATTTCAGAGACTCTTTCCCTCCCACACCCTCTTCCATCTCTCCTTGTGGTCCTCTTACATGGGGGCTGTTGGCTGTGGGAGGTGACAGAGAAAGTGAGAAGAAAACAGAATCCAAGAAGATGCCTTTAGTCTAGGCCATAATTTCAAGAGTCCTATCTTGTATTATGCGAGTATAGTTCTTGGTTTTCCTGTCACACTTGTCTCTGTGTGAGTGTGTGTGCACATGTGGGCATGGAGAGGAAATAATCTTTGTCAGTTTTTAACCACCCATATATAATCATATGGGCTCCCCTGGTGGCTCCATGGTAAAGAATGCACCTGCTAATGAGGAGGTGCAAGAGACGTGGGTTCAATCCCTGGGTCGGGAAGTTCTCCTAGAGAAGGAAATGGCAACCCACTCCAGTATTCTTGCCTGGGAAATCCCACTGGCAGGCTACAGTCCTTAGGGTCTCAAAGAGACAGACAGGACTCAGCACGAAACAACAACAATACAATCACATACATACTATATAAGATTTAAAATTTTTCTGTGTCATAAATTTATTTTGTAAGGAGTAGAGTTGTGTAAACAAGGACCTTTTGTTTAAAAAGCATGTCCACTACAATATTGTAAAGTAATTAGCCTCCAACTAATAAAAAAAAAAAATAAATAAAAAGATTAAAAAAAAAAATAAAAAGCATGTCATGAGCATTTTGTGTCACAAACCTGAAGTATGGGGCATAGAAACACAGGTGACTTTTAAAAATTGAGAGCTAAAAATCTAATTTATTTCCTTCTTATGCTATTTTTTTAAATCAGGGGTAAGAAGATTGGGCATGATGTAGATTTTTTAATTACCAGCCCAGGATCAGCAGAGGATGAAGAGCAAGTTTTGCCCAAAGTGATAAACCTATGGGAAAAAAAGGTAAGAAGAAAGATGTTTGGACACTCAGGCATTATAGGAGTACTGCTAAATTTGACACACTCATCCACCTTGTAATTGTGTCGTGAGCATCTAACCCAGTTTCAGTGGTTTACAATAGTTTGCACAGCACCAGTAACATGCAGTGAGACTTACCTGCTTTGGGTCCTAGAATCCAGATTATGCACTTGTGTATACGCACGCGTCCTGTTACCAAAAGGGCCGAGGGCAACTCTCTGTGCAGGCCCTGCAGATGGCTCAGAGCCCTAAACAATGTGAAGGGCATGTGCTCCGAAGACCTGGGAGGGGTGAGCCGGGCAGAGCAAGCTAAGGGGTGGAGATCAGACTGGGATAAAACCAGTCTAAGAGGTGCCCCTGCTGCCTTGAACAATGTGTTGGTTGATAACCACATTGACTTTGTGCTGAGATGGGAAGAAGGAAGCTAATGCCAGTAGGCTGGGTCCAGCAGAGGTCATGGCTCAGGGCCCCCCACCCACTGAGATCAGCTTTGCCATGGGCCACCTATTGCCCAGTGGAGGAAGCTAAGGATGACCCTGCAGCCATGGCCACCTGCAGGGCCCTGACTCCTGCCCGGTTCCAGTGAGAGCTCCGCTTCCCAAGGAGACCAGAGGGCCCTTATCCAAAGACGTACAGGCCTGGGTGGTTTGAGGAGGCTGAGGCTGGTGTTTTTCTGGCATAGCTTTATTTTTCCCGAGTGATATAGTATCTTCTGAGTGTGGACAAAGCTCCTTGATATGCCAGAGAGAGAAGACCTCAGATACAGTGAGAATAAGAAACACACAACCCTGGTGCTGGGAACACTAGAATTACTCATAAAGACCCAGCTTTGGAACCGGATCCAAATTCAGCCACGAGCCAACCCCCCCGCCGCCCCACCCTCCATCTGTCGGGAGAGTGGATCCAGGTGGCCAGGAACCCTGAAAGTGAACATCATAGGCTGAGCCAGGGAAAGGCTGAATGGGGAAGCGTCAGCTCCACCGAGGCTGGCCCCACTGCTCCACTCAAGCAGGAAAGCTAAGAAACTCTCGTGGACAGACTTCACTGATGCACCCTGTCAGCCATGGCCTGGGCGGAGAGGGGGCTGCCTGACCTCTCAGTTGGCAAGGGTGGACCAATTTGACCTCGGTATAGAGACCCCACCGTTCCCATGCTCTGAGACTGTTCCAACCCAAGGTGGGGTGGGGTTGGGAGAGGGGGACAAGGAGCCTCCTTTTCATTGGTCTTTCTTTAGTCACCAGGCAGCCATCCTGCTGGTCACCAAGCAAAGAGATGGGCAGGTGAGGGTGGAGACGGGCATTAAGCGTGGGGAGTTTTAGATTTGGGATTGTTCAAGCACAGCCCTTCCACTGACTGGCTATATGACCTGGAACTATGCTTTTATCTTTACAAGTTTCTCTTTCCTTATCTGTGAAACAGGGATAGCAAGCTTCCGTCATTAGTCAGAGGATTAACTGAGAGCATTAGATAAGGCCCTTGGCACAGCACTTGATAAATGCCTATTACACAGTGGCTTAAACAGTGGCCGGAGTTTGAGCAAGCTCCAGGAGATGGTGAAGGACAGGGAAGCCTGGCGTGCTGCAGTCCATGAGATCGCAGAACAACAAAATAGTGGCTGTTGTCGTGATCTCTCCTGCATAGTCGCGTATTGAATTCTGCAGAGGGACAGGCCTGTGCTGGGTGAGGGGACCCAGGCGAGAGCACAGGCAGCTGCTCCCCTTGGCTCTCTGGCAATCGGGACCTCAGGGAGGAAACGGGGTGGGGCAGTGTGTGTCTCAGCACTACCTGCTTGCCCCCCGCCCCAAGCCCTACGGCTGCCCCAAGCACCTCATGTGAATCATGGTGGTTAATTTCCACCTCTGCCTCACTCCCTGTTCCCAATACCTCCCACCCCTGCCTTTCTTACAAAAATCTGTACTTTCCAGATTAAAATGATTCTGTCTCATGCAGGTGTTACCAACCAGGGTTCTTGGCCTTCCCCAACCCATAGGAATTGATTAAGGCCAAACAAGAAACTTAGGCAAGGCTATACCGGGGGCCCTGCAGCAGCACAGTGGATCAGGAACAAACAACAAACTCCCTTACTTGCCCACTCCCTGAGGGGGGCGTGAGCTTGTTCCTTGTGTGGTGTGAGGGTAGGCGTGTGTCCAGGTCAAGCTCAAAGGGTGGTTTAGGTGGCCGGCTCACCTCTTAGGTGGTGGTGTGTGCAGGGGGCTTGAGCAGTACCCTGCTTTTGCTCTTTAGCTCCAGGCTCCTCCAAAGTGGCAGTTGGGTTTTTTTGGTCTCTGTATCTTTTGGATCCAGAATCTGCCCAACTGTGCATGCACGCAATTATTTTTAGTCCTATATAGGAGAGGTATGTCCAGGTGCAAGCAGTGCAGTCCCAGGTCCCAGCCTGTCTCACAGGCACACTCTGAGCACATACTCACACAACACACATATACACAACCAATGTTTCAAAACACCTGAAGAACTAATGAACAGCCAAGGATGGGTATGAGTTTGAGTCTTCCACCAGTTGAAAGATCTCTTGTGGGAGCAAAAGAGCTTGGAGATACTGATCCTGGGGGGAGGGCACCATCCAGAAATCTCCACTGGCTGCCAGCAATTCAACCCAAAGAGAGGAGGGTTGACTGAGTGTGGTCCAGGTTTATGCCTGGTGGGTGGCCCTTCTGTCTATGACCAGCCGAAGTGTGACTACTGTGTGGCCACAGTGCAGACACAGTTTACAACTTTTAGGAAGCCAGCTTTGCGGATTTTTTTTTTAAGGGGGAAGAGTTGTTTTATAAATTTGGCTTCAAGGTGAGACTGGTTGATATTTTAATAGCTTCCTTTTCAAATTTACATAATTTAAATAGCCAGGGAAGGCTGCTACACTGACTAATCTTAGTAAGTTTCATTAGAAAGCAGAGTTGTGTCTTCCCCGAGCTGGTTATCAGATCTGTTTAGGGCAACAGTTGCCTCCTGCACCAGAGGCTCTTCCTGACATTAGTGTTCCGCCCTGCAGATGGTTTGATTCTTTCTCTCACCTTTTCTGGGATAGGCCCTGAGGGCAGGGTGCTCCCTTTACTGAGATCCACAAAAGGAAAAGTACCCCCTCCTCCAAGTGTTGAGTCCAGTTGAAATAATGTCTCTCGTGGGTGGGGGTGGATTGCAGAACAGATGTGAATGTGTCTAATAATAACAGTAAAGGGAGCCAGGCCTGCTCCAAGCGTGGTCCCTGGATCAGGAGCATCAGCAACACCTGGGAACTTACTAGCAATGCACCACCCCCACCCCACCCCCCTGTGTGCTAAGTCACTTTAGTCTCTCTGACTCTTTGCGACCGACCCCATGGACTCTAACCCACCAGGCTCCTTCCTCCGTCCATGGGGATTCTCCAGGCAAGAATACTAGAATGGGTTGCCATGCCCTTTTCCAGGGGATCTTCCTGACCCAGGGATCAAACTTGCTCTCTTTATGTGTCCTGCACTGGTGACTGGGTTCTTTACCAATAGCACCACCTGAGAAGTTCCCCACCCCCACTGCCCATGAATCACTCTGGGGTCAGGGCCTCCAAAACTGTGCTGAAACAAACCTTTCAAATGTTCCTGATGATAATATTTGAGAACATCAGACCTAAAGAACCCAAGAACAAATCTTACATCCTAATAGCTGTGATTAGATTGTTTTAAGGCTATTTGTTCTTTTAGTTGCAACTCAGATTTAGCAGTTAATTGC
The DNA here is from genome assembly GCF_023699985.2 of Odocoileus virginianus. Taxonomy (NCBI): domain Eukaryota; kingdom Metazoa; phylum Chordata; class Mammalia; order Artiodactyla; family Cervidae; genus Odocoileus; species Odocoileus virginianus. Next base: position 1,041,536 of record NC_069680.1, read on the forward strand.
ATATTTCTGCTTCTCCCTACCCCACATCTGCCCTGTGTGGTGAGGAATTCCCACGGAGCAAATAAGTTGGAGGATGGCAGATTGCTGTGTGCGACCTTCTGACTAGGCAATGTTTAGAGATGTGCCACTAATTTTGTCCCTGTCTCTAAGGCAGGCAGAGTAACAATCCCAGAGTGCTGCTAGAAAGAGTGAGTCATCAGGCCCCAAAGCAGGCTGAGCCTCCAGTCACAATCCTTTGGGCCCAAGTCGACCTAGTCATCAGTATAGTATGGAGGCACACTAAGTCAAAACAACTGTATATAACAGCTTGGCTTTTTGTTCAAGGTTGGTTTGGGAGTGAGGCAAGTTTCTGAGCACTGTCTATGATCAGATGCTTGGGGAGTGGATCCTCTGGCAGCTTTGCTATGAAGTGGCCTTGGTGTGGCCCCTCTAATCGTTAAATTCCTCTGCTGCAGAAGGAGGGTAATGCACCCACTCCTCGCCTTCCTCTGCTAGAGTCACCAGGTGGGCTCACGATGCAAGGACAGACGTACCCATATCCTCAAATGTACAAAGCTTTCTTTAAAAGCATTCGTTAAGAGCCCAGTATAAAGTCTCTGACCCTCTGCATCAGGGACTCTTCCTGACATCTTTCTGTTTATTTTCAGGGATTACTCTTATATTATGACCTTGTGGAGTCAACATTTGAAAAGTTCAAGTTACCAAGCAGGCAGGTGGATACTTTAGATCATTTTCAAAAATGCTTTCTGATTTTTAAATTGCACCATCAGAGAGTGGACAGTGGTAAGTCCAACCAGCAGGAAGGAAAGACCTGGAAGGCCATCCGTGTGGACCTGGTCATGTGCCCCTACGAGAACCGTGCCTTTGCCCTGCTAGGCTGGACTGGCTCCCGGGTAAGTGCTGCCTTCATCCCTGGGATGGCCTTAGCTTTCCATAAGAGGTAGATTAGCTCTACCTGAAGCCAGGGGAGAGACAATGGCGGGGGTGGTGGTTGCGAGAGGATGGACAGGGAAGGAGGAGATGGTGGACAGGAGAGAAGAAAGTGCCCAGAAATCTCTGAATCTGGGCATTCCACTTGCACACGGTCAGCTGAGACAGATGCCTTTAGAATAGGTATTTTCAAAATGTGATCCCCTGACCAGCAGCATCAGCCTTACCTGCTTACCAGGTTAGACCTGTGAACACTCCACCCCCGCCCCAGACCTACTGAATCAGGAACTCTGGGGGTGGAGGCCAGCAATTTGTGTTTGAAAGAACCCTGCAGGTATGAGAACCATTGAAGCAGAGAAAGCAGCCTGGTGGCTAAGGGCACAGGTTTGGCTTATCCCAGACCTGGTCACAAGCCCCTGCTCTGCCTCTGACCAGCTAGGTGATCTTCGTCAAGTTCCCCTGGCCTTTAAGACTCAGTTTTTCATCAGGAAAGTTAGGGCAAAGACAATGCTACCCCCCTGGGTTGCAGGGATCCAGTGAGATGAAACTGGCAAAGCTCTTAGCACCACGCTGGATATGGGACCAGTGCTGGCCAAGCAGCAGTCCCCAGCTCCCACCATGTGATATTCGCAGACATGGTAACTGTGGTCTGTTCCATTAGCTTATGTTCCACCCTCCTACTAACACCCCACTCTGTTTCCTATGTAGCTAGCTGTTGCTTTGAGTGGCACACATCATTAGAGGATTTTGTATGATAAATGACATAGAAATTAATTGTCCTTAACTTTGAATTAGATGTCAAGTATGTTTGCTTTGGGCTGGAATTATTTCAGTGCACAATCTCAGCACTAGAACTTCTTACCCTAATCAAAAATATTGGCTGGCATCTTTCATTCATAAAAAGTAGGAAAGCTGATGAAACAATACATCATAAATGCAGCTTGGGAAATTTAATTTCGCCTTTTTACCCAAAGATTTCAGGGCCTGGGAAATGTCCTCAAGCCAATTAATCTGTTAATCTCACCTCAGTTTGGGTTCACTAATTTAACCAGGTTGTTTCGTCTACTAAGCTGACAAAGCTTCCTTCACACCTTTGTGCACTAAAGATTTCCAGAGCAGAATACATCCACAGGGATGTATTCATAAAAATCTCATTAAGCTGAGATTTTTCTAGAGCCATCCAGTGCAATTTATGGACTGGGTCCAGAGTTCATTAGGTTTTTGTTTTTGTTTTCTAAAGAAGCTTCTGTTTTCCTCTGAATCTTATTTCTTCAAGCTTGAACTGTTTGTCAGCATGGCTTTATTGGCTGAAGTTCCTTCAAGGGTGTTGTCCTTGTTTGTGTCAGATGCTGAGAGGAGGCACACTCTGCTTTGGAAACACATGGATGATGGTGACCAGGTGCCCAGGCTAACCCAGTCTCTTTACTAGCCCGGATGGCTCCCTTTCACCAACTTTAAAAAGCATCTCCTCCTTAAGACACCTTATTGCCATTTCCCAGAAAATTGTCAGAAGAAACATGCATATTTACAAAGCTACACATGTGAATGGCGCCCTCTAGAGTTTTTCAGTGCCCAGCTTGCCCAACGGTATGCAGCAGCAGTAGGCTAAGCTCTGAAGTCTGTTGTGACCAGCGAATGATACAGCCAGACTTAGTGCCACTGCCCTTCTTTATCTGAAACGAAAGACAACATCCTTACCCTTCCTGTTTCACAGGGTTGTTGAGAGAAACTAAGGAGCTTGTAAAGCAGAAGGCAGAAACATCCAGGGTAAAGAGTCTGGGATTCAGGAGTCTGAATCCTAGCTCTATTGTTGGCTGTGTGGCCTTGGGTAAATTGCTGAGGCTCTCTGAGCTTCCTTTCTTCATTTGAAAAATGAGGCTAATAACAGTACCAAAAACCTCATGGGATTGTCAGGAGAACTGAATGAGACAGTGCCTTCATCTTAATACAGTTCTGAGGCTAATTGTATACGTAATACTATTCTTTTAGAGATAATGTTAGACTCTTTTAGAAGTTGTTAAGTACTAGTGATAATAGAGCAAATCAGAAATTAATGTAAAGCAAAAAATCAGCCCAGCACCTAGCACAGGGTAAGCACTCTGTAAACATTAACTAGGATATCATTGCCTGGGTTATAGCCATGGCTGTTCTAAATTGTTGCTTGCCCCCTGAGTGATCCTGTCATCATAAGTCAGATCATCAGTCCCCTGCTCAAAACCTGGCAGGGGTTGCCCATTCAACTCAGAGTAAAAGCCTTCCAGCGGTCACAGGCCCTGCGTGGTCTTCCCACCCCCTCATCTCTCTGGACTCCTCCTTCTACTCTCTCCCTACCCCGGGCAGGCTTACTCCTCTCTAAGGCCTATGTTCTAGCTGTTCCCTCTGCACGGAGTGCTAATACCTGAGTCCACCTGGCTAACTCCTTCACCTTGGGCAAGTCCCTCCTCAGATCCTGTGTCCTTCATGAGGCCTGCCCTCTACCCAGCATCATCTGTTAACATATCAGTCAGTTCAGCCGCTCAGTCGTGTCCGACTCTTTGTGACTCCATGAACTGCAGCACACCAGGCTTTCCTGTCCATCACCTACTCCCAGAGCGTGCTCAAACTCATGTCCATCATGTACTTTACTTATGCTGTTACCGTGTCTTATCTGTGTCCCCTGCTCGCGAATCCAAGCCCCACCAGGGCAGACATCATTGTTTTCTTCGCTGTTATATTCCAAGCACCCAGAACACACCTAGCATACAGTAGGTGCTCAATAAATGTTGATTTAATCAATATTATTACCCTCCAAATGGAAGACATCATGATAACTCCTAACAATCCATGCAAAAATGCTTCAAGGGGGTTGGCAAAGGAGTCCAGGAATAGATCTCTCAGCACAGAGAACTGAGGAGCCAGGGGCAGCCTTTCACTGCTCCAGTTACCCCGTCCTTTCCAGCCTTCCCATGCCCAGTGTGAGCAGCCTCTGCCGTAAGTGCTGGGGGGACCTAAAGCCCCGGGCTGTGGAGGCCATGTGCTAAGCAGCACTCCTATGCTTTCACAAGCCAGCGGCTACTCCACCCAGAATCTGCTTCACCCTGACTCTTCCACATCCCTAGCCCCCCCTCCACTGCCTTATAAAGGACTTCAGGTTGGAAAGTCTGTCTTCACACATCCAGGTCAGGAAGGGCAGGTCCCAGTCTTCGCCAGCTTTCCCATACTCACCACTTCAGTTCAGTTCAGTGGCTCAGTCTGTCTGACTCTTTGAGGCCTCCCTGTCCTTCACCAACTCCTGGAATTTACTCAAACTCATGTCCATTAAGTTGGTGATGCCTTCCAACCATCTCATCCTCTGTCGTCCCCTTCTCCTCTTGCCTTCAATCTTTTCCAGCATCACGGTCTTTTCAGATGAGTCAGTTCTTCACATCAGGTGGCCAAAATATTGGAGTTTCAGCTTCAGCATCAGTCCTTCCAATGACTCTTCAGGGAGTGAGGGAATGAAGTCTCTGAGTCATGTCTGACTCTTTGCGACCCTATGGACTATAGCCTACCAGGCTCCTCTGTCCTTGGGATTTTCCAGGCAAGAGTACTGGAGTGGGTTGCCATTTCCTTCTCCAGGGTATCTTTCCAACCCAGGGAGGGAACCTGAGTCTCCCACTTTGTAGGCAGATGCTTTACCGTCTGAGCCACGAGGGAAGTCCAGGACTGATCTCCTTTAGGATGGACTAGTTGGATCTCCTTGCTGTCCAAGGGACTCTCAAGAGTCTTCTCCAACACCACAGTTCAAAAGCATCAATTTTTCGGTGCTCAGCTTTCTTCACAGTCCCACTCTCACATCCATACATGACCACTGGAAAAACCATAGCTTGACTAGCGAGACCTTTGTTGGCAAAGTAATGTCTCCATTTTTTAATAAGCTGCCTAGGTTGGTCATAACTTTTCTTCCAAGGAGTAAACATCTTTTAATTTCATGGCTGCAGTCACCATCTGCAGTGATTTTGGAGTCCAAAAAAATAAAGTCTGCCACTGTTTCCACTGTTTCCCCATCTCTTTGCCATGAAATGATGGGACCAGATGCCACGATCTTAGTTTTCTGCATGTTGAGTTTTAAGCCAAATTTTTCACTCTCCTCTCACTTTAGTGCAATGATTACATGTTGTTGTTGTTCAGTTGCCCAGTCATGTCTGACTCTTTGTGACCCAATGGATTGTAACACGCCAGTCCTACATGTCCCTCACCATCTCCAGAAGTCTGCCCAAGTTTATGTTCAATGATTCCAGGTTTGCTCCCTAATCCTACATGGAAAGGACATTTCTAGATCTGTGCTTCTCTCAGGAAAATTAATCTCAACAACAACTTCATTCATTGTCCTTCTTTTCCCAAGGTTTTCCTGTCGTCCATCTAAGGCTTCAGGTTTTTCTCCCTGGAGCCTCAGATCAGCCCATGCTGATCACAGGAGATGCTATTCTGAAGTAGCCGGCCCAGACCATCAGTTTTATAGAGGTTCACAGAGGATGTTACAGCCAGAGGAGACCTTACTCACGCACTTCCTCCACCTTCCTATTTAACCAACCAAGATTCAGAGAGGTTGGGTGACTTGCAGAGAGATACAGAGCCAGATAGGGACCAGGCTGGAAGCTGGTCTCCTGACTCCTCATCCCCGTTTACAATAGTTGTATTCCAAATAGAAAAAACACCAAACTATTATTTATCTAGCATTTACTCTGGACCAGGAATTATTCTGGACACAATCCCCACAATACCTGTTTATTCACTGAGCAAACATTTACTGTGCATCATCTGTGTGCCAGGCACCATTAGGAGGGAATATGCTTATGAACAGAACAAATCAGTTCTTATTTTCATGGAGCTTACAATCTAATGCCTAGGTGTGAGCATGGTGCTTTGTCATGGTGGACTATTGCCCTGGGGGAGAAAATTCACTTGGAGAATGTTTAGTGGAGATAGATATTTCATTGTTGTTGTTGTTTAGTTGTTAAGTTGTGTCCGACTCTTTTACGACCCCATGGACTGTGGCCTGCCAGGCTCCTCTCTCCATGGGGTTTTCCAATCAAGAATACTGGAGTGGGTTGCCATTTCCTTCTCCAGGGGATCTTCCCAACCTAGGGATGGAACCCACATTTCCTTCATTGGCAGGGGGACTCTTTATCACTGAGCCACCAGGGAAGCCCTAGATATTTCATTATAGGGATTTAAATATCTTTAGACAGATAATACTGAAGACATTCTAGACTTGATAGTGATTTTATTTTAATGATCTCTTATCCAGCAGTTTGAGAGAGACATCCGGCGCTATGCCACACACGAGCGGAAGATGATGCTGGATAACCACGCTTTGTATGACAAGACCAAGGTAGCTCTGTTTCCCTGAGATGGGCCACTTTGATCCTCATCCCCAAGTCTGGTTCCCTGAGCACTTTTCCTGAACTGATTCTAGTGTCCAGGTTCAGCTTCCTTTGCCCCAGGTGTCCCATTCCCACAGATCACAGCTGAGGGCAGCTGGAAAGATCCTGACAGGAGCACAACACCCACAGGGCCCAGAATGCACTTCGGAGGCTTTGGGCTCAATGATGCTGAGCTAGGTGGGTCTCCAGAACCAGGCCAGCAATGAATTTAAATTGAGCTTGATATATCCTTGGTGTTTGCAAAGAATAACTCCAAAGAAAATCAAAGATCCCCCCAAATCACAAATATCACTCAAGTATCCTTCAAATGCAGTGGGAAGTAGAATTCTAAGTGACCACATGGGTCATTAATGAGAGTCAGCTGCAAGAAGGAGAGCAACAGAGGTGTCCTGAGAGGTAGACTCACACACCATAGAGACTCACTTGGTGCGCTAGTCCTACAGTGGTCATGATCCAAATGCTGCTTCAGCAAAATGATTGCTGCATGAATTAGGAAGAGTTATTATAAATATTCAACTGTACTTATAGTGATCAAGGACACTATAGGAAGCTCCGAGTAGGAAGAAGATACAAAATAAGTAAAAGTAATGGTTTTTATCCTCTGGGAGTTTAGTCTAAATAAAGTGTATTTAGTTAGAGCCTGTCTCACAAAAAATCAGAAACCCAATACAAAATGGCAGTGGCAAAAAAAAAAAAGGCTTATGTACTGTGGCATCTGGGATAACATGGACTTCAGGTGTGACTGTATCCAGGTGCTCATGCAATTTTTTCCTCAGTGTTGGTGTCACTCTCAGGCAGGGTTTTCCCATGAATCCTATCCTTCTAGCTTAGCTATACCAACAGAAAAGAACTTCCTTCCTAATAGTTCCAGCAAGCCCTCGCTAATGCTCACAGGCCAGACCTGGGCTGTGTAGCCATCCTTGAACCCTTTTCCATGGCTCTGATTGATCAGGCTTGTGTCATGTGCCCCTCCTTGGAGGTAACCCTCAGGGACTGAGAATAGGGAGGTATGGTTTTCCAAAGAGAAATCAAGGTGCTGCTGTCATAAGAGAGGGCTGTGGATGCTGGCAAGAAAGCATCAATTATGTAGCATGTGAGTGGAGGCAGCTTCACCTAACATGATCTAGGAAACTTACAAACTGACACATAACAAATAATTCAAAGTAAGCAAGTGCTTCCTATGTGCCCAATGTTGTGCTATAGACCAGAAGGACTACAGGGAAGTGCTGCTTGATGTAACAGACCGTGGGGTTGGGAGCCTGGTGGGAGTGGAGCTGGGTGGAAGGCCAGGAGGAGAATCCGGCATATACAAGCATCCCATAATTGCCACTGCTCCTTACCAATGGCAGCAGTATGTAATTCTGGCTGCACGTGAGAATTTCCCAGAGCCTTTAAATAGATGAATGACAAGACCTCTCCGGATCTTCTGATTTCGTTGGGCTGGGTTACAGCTCCGTTTTCAACATTCTTTTAAAAGCCTTCTTCAGGTAGTTCTAATGAACACTACGGACCAATAGGAAAAGTATCAAATGCCTCTAGTTGAATATATAAGGCTGTCATAATTTTACCTTAATTTATTAAGTTTTTGGGGGGTGAAAATATAAAAATTACAGAAGTCAGGTAAGATGAATTTTTATCCTCAGAAGCAGGGAACTGTGTTTTGGCAGTAATTCATTGTGACAAGACAATTTTACAAGTAACATTTTTACTATGTCAGCTTAGAGGTACTTAACAAAAATATCATAGTGCACATATGTCTTCTTATGCTTTCAGAGGATATTTCTCAAAGCGGAAAGTGAAGAAGAAATCTTTGCACATCTGGGATTGGACTACATTGAACCATGGGAAAGAAATGCTTAGGAGAAAGTTGTCAACTTTTTTTTCTGGTTTTTTTTTTCGGGTTAGACAAATTATGCTTCATATTATAATGAAAGATGCCTTAATCAAGTTTGGGATTCTTTACATTTTACCAAGATGTAGATTGCTTCTAGAAATAAGTAGTTTTGGAAACGTGATCAGGCACCACCTGGGTTATGCTCTAGCAAGCCATTTGTAAGACTGTTGTGTAGAACTCGCAATGCATTTTCCATGGAAATGGTGTTGTAATTGGTGGCTCATTTCCAGGGAAGTTCATCAAAGCCCACTTTGCCCAAAATGTAGCTGAAATCTGTTTATTTCCAATAAAAATAGGAAAAAACAAGATGGTCAAGTCTTTTTTATTCACTCACTTATTTTAAAATATTCTTAAGCAAAAATGTAACAAAATGAAAGAATTAATGATTGTAAGGTTTACCTTGAGAGGAGGAACAGGTTTAATTAGAAGGTCAGAGATTCTAAGTGGGGGTTGAGTCCCTCCTGGAGCTTTTGGATGAAAGGGACTGACTCTCAGCTCAGGTCAGAGCCTGTTTCTCCTCTGTGACCTGCAGCTGTGTCCTGAGGCATCCCGGCAGGAGGCCAAGGATGGAATGCATTCTCACTGCTTTCACACAGAAGGAAGCACAATCTCCCAAACGGCCATCTCTGAGTCTTTCCAAGGAGTTCATCTCTCTTGCCCTCTTCACCTTATGGTACCCACAGGAAGGGACGCAGCCTTTGGAACTGCAAGGCTGCAGATCCATTTGGAACGCCGGCCTCCTCTAGGAGGTCATCGACTCCATGACTGGAAAGGACCCTAAAGGTCATCTGTTCCAGCTGCTTCTGTGTCCCCAGCCTGCTGGAGGACTGGGAGGCCTCCCCATGGTCCTAGCCCTTTCCTTTTAGCTCCCTCAGAAGAGAGGATGGTGAGATCTAGGACCCCCTAGAGAAGCCTGATGCCCTGCCCTGGGCACAGGCGAAGAGCCTCGTTCCCTTCCTGGTGCTGGAGCCTGGGGCTGGGATGTGTATCAGCTAGTGTTGCCCCAAATGCAAACTATCCCCAAACTCGGTTGCTTAACACAGCATAGCTCTGCACACGAGCTGGGTGTTTGGTGGAGCTAGGCGGGCTTCTGCTCCTCCGATTCATCCTCCTCCTCCTCCTGGGACCCCTGGGGTAACCCAGCCCTCTCCTTCTCATCTTGCCAGCCGAGACACGGGAGCAAGCAAAACCCAGTGGACAAGTGCTTTCCAAGTTGTGCAACTGTTGTCACTATTCATTTCCAGAAATGCCTCACCACCCTAAACAGAAACTCTGTGTTCATTAAACAATAACTCCCCAACTCCCCTTCCCCTGGGCCCCTGGTAACCTTAGTTCTACTCTCTTTCTGTATGAATTTGCCTCTTCTGGGTACCTCATGTAAGTGGAATCATACAGTACTTGTTTTGTTTCTGGCTTATTTTGCTTAGCATAATGTTTTCAAGGTTCATCTAGGTGTAGCCATTATCCCTTTGGTGGTGGTCTAGTCGATAAGTCATGTCCTACTCTATGTGACCCCATTGACTGTACCCAGCCAGGCTCCTCTCTCCATAGGATTTTTCCAGGCAAGAATACTAGAGTGGGTTGCCATTTCCTTCTCCAGGGGATCTTCCTGACCCAGGGATCGAACCTGGGTCTCCTGTGCAGAAGGCAGATTCTTTACTGACTGAGCTACCACGGAAGCCCATCATCCCTTTAGAAGGCCGATTAATAGTCCATTGTATGTCTGATATGCCACATTTTATTTATTCACTCATCAGTTGATGGACATTTGGGCTGTTTCCACCTTTTGGCTATTGTGAATAATGCTCTGTGAACACTGGTATACAGTATCTCTTTAAGACCCTGCTTGCTTTTAAATATAAACCTAGAAGGGGAGTTGCTAGATCACAGGGTAATTCTATACTTTTTGGAGGAACCACTTACTCTTTTCTGTAGTGGCTGCACCATTTTGCCTTTCTATCAGTGGTATACAAGGTTTCTACTTTTTCCACATCCTTGCCAAGATTTATTTCAATCTCTTTTGGTTTTCTGTTGTTTTTTGATTTGTTTGTTTTTAATGAGAGTGATTTTAGAGGATGTGAAGTGGCAGATGAAGACTTTCTGCCTCTCCTGACGGTTCAGGTTGAACACAATTGTATACTGGACCGGGTTTCAGGTATATGCACCTGGGGTTTCTGGCAAAGGTGAGTTGGGGAAACGGGGGTGGGGTGGAGGGTGGACACAGCCACTCCCACTGAGAAAGGCCTCATGGTCTGATCACATGGCAGGTCATATTCATCAGCCTCAACTCCCCAAATCTACCAAGTTTTCTTGTAGTCTCTTTCACTGCCCCAGAATTGCCCACATATGATATTTGAGATCATTTAGGTAGCATGAAGATGAATATCTGACCAATATAATATATATTCACTGAGTGCCTACTAGGTAACTCATTTTTCTAGACATAGGACATGGGATAGAACATAAAAACCTCTCTGATTATAAGTATGGGACTTATATTCTAGAAAGCTGTTTATTTTCATATGTGTTACAAGTAATGCTTTTCCATTTATGGTAGTGGCAGAAAGCTTCCCTTTTGAGTACACCTAAGTAAGAAAAAAAGAGAATCAATGTAAGGGAAAACATGTAATAAACATTACTAGTGGGATGGGGACATGGCAAGAACTGGGAGAGAGGATAGAGGAGCACAGGGAGGAGGCGCTGCTGCCTGGGGAACGTGCAGGTGGGCTGCTTGCCTTAACACACCAACTACCAGTGCTGAGGCTCTCAAGGGCCTCATCATACAAAAGCCCCAGGAGATCCATGAGGGAGGAGGTACCCCACGAGAACAGCAAAAATTCTAAGGGGTTTCTTGAGCTAATTTTCTTATTTTGGAAGGCTTGTTAAGATTTCCACAAATTCCTAAAGCTGCACAGGAATTTTTGTTTTTGATCAGAATTTTATCAATCAGGGTGTCACTATTAACTGGAACTCAGCCTTCCCCCAGTGCCTCCTGCTTTGGGAGCAGAGCACCCTCTGGTGGCAGAAAAAGAATCTTCAAGTATTACTACAATAAAAGCATATCAAGTCAGAAGTCCAAGAATATTGAGCAGGAACTGGGAAACATCCTAGTCTATCCTTCTTGCTGTGCAGGTCTGGTGAGAAGACTTGGCCTGCCCAACGTCACACGGTTAATGCCAGAGTTTCTGTTGATTCAGCAGAAACTATGTACACAGGCCAGGCTTCCCTAATTACTAGCTGTGTGACCTTGAACAAGTTACCTAACCTCTCTGATCCTCGATTTCCTCTTTTGTGAAATCAAGATGGTAATGGTTCCTCCCTTTGTATTTGCTGGAGTATAGATGAGCTAACACTGTAAAGTGCTTCATCTGTGATCCCTTGGACTAGGAGGGACACCTCAGCGGGGAGACACAAGTTCGATCCCTGGGTTGGGAAGATCCCCTGGAGAAGGAAATGGCAACCCACTCCAGTATTCTTGCCTGGGGAATCCCATGGACAGAGGAGGCTGGCGGGCTACAGTCCACAGGGTTGCGAAGAGACAGAGTCAGACACGACCAGGCTACTAGATGACAAGAGCAACAACAAAGAGCAAGTTATTTCCCTCACGGAAAGTAAACTTTCTGTGCCCTGCCAGGACTTCACATGCGGTACTTTGTACCAGTAAGTGCCAAGCCCCCGAAGCCAGAACGGGAGGTAGGAAAGATTAGGACCAGTGTGCTGATTCTTGGACTCCCAGACCTGAGACTGTCTGGATCTGGCTGGGACCAGCTATACCAGCTGAAACTCTCTATGCCCGAGCCCGACGGTTATGGGGCAAAGGCCTTGTCCCATGACTTCGGTAGTTTCTTGGAAGTCAAAGGCTACTTCACAGGGACTTTCAGGTACTCACTGACCTCTTAAGGACAGGTGGAGCCATAGTGGGAGTCAATTTTATCTGTGTTGAATGCACTTTTTATCAATTAATTCACACTATCATGTTTTAAACCCTTCCCTGCAACATGTATATCAAAGGACCCAGAACAGTACAGAAACCTGCCTCTGTTATCAATTAAATTCACTATTCTTAACTCTTTTTGCAAAGTTAAATCATCTCTCAAAGCAGTTTGCTTTACAATCTTGAGGACCAATAAAATTATCTTTGTAGAGTTTCAGTTTTCTTATCTGTAAAACAGGCTTGAATAACACCCACACTACATTACATCCTGGATTCGGTGTAAAAACTCAAGCAAAATAATTAATGAAAAGTGCTTTGAAAACTAAAAAGTGCTATAAATGTAACAGGGATTAGTCTTTTTCATATAATCTGAGCATAGTTCAGGAACCTGAGGACTACTTCCCAGAAAAGCAGGCATATGATTTAAGAACCCAGATCAGTCTCTCATGGATTGCCGTTGTAAATCCAAGGACAAGAATATTCTATTCTTTACAGAAATCCAGTTCCTTTACTGCAGCTGGAAATGAAGAAGACTCTTCATGACCCTCACTGTGGTCCACTTGGATTTGAACAGAACTGCAATGCATTTTCATCCTACATGTCGCTGGTATATAAAGTATAACATTCTCACAAGAAACAAGTCCAAAAATGTGTTTAGCTTTCCCTAACCCAGGAGCAGGAAGCAGAATGAGGTGAGGTTACTTTTACCATCTCTATCTTCTTGCTGAAAAATTAATGATGAAGATGATAATGATAATGGACAGGACCCCCTTTGGAGGCTGACTGAGTTTCCAATGTGACACATCTAGTGTGAAGTACACTAAAACCCACACTCAGCCTTCTTGTCTATAATTCTTATGAGGTATTCTTAACAAATAATCTCCATGACTTTCATATAAACAGGCATCTCCATAGGAAAGTTTATTTTTTTCAACTCCATTTTCCTTTTTCTATAAAACTAAAAAGGCACAACCATTACTAATTTCAAGTCAATTTGTATTAAAAGTGTGGCAGCAAGTCACTTAAGAAAGGTTGAATTTGACATCTTTGTCACTAACATTCAGCTGTAATTATCACTGTTTATATTTGACTGTTGGTAGGGGTATTGCAGATCGCTTTGAGAATTGGAAGAGATTAATGGAATCTCATCCCATGAGTAATGATTATTCATATAAAATTTGCATACAGCTTCAGGGAATTCATATCTTCTTAAACCTAGGTTTAAAGGAATTCTAATCTTGCCTCCAGTTTTGGTAATTCACCCATCATTCCTTCAGGTAAAATGCTTTTATAGTGTGTGTGGTTTGGGGAGTTTTTCAGGTCCTCAGTTCAGGATGATACTGAAAGTTCTTGAGAGTGGATTTCATTCCACCTTTTAGGCACTGAGTATGTGAATCTATTTTTGCGTAATTCCAACTTCTCCAGAGAAAGACTGTGTTTGTCCTAGAAAGGACACCAACCACATTCCCATATCCTCTTGTTCTCCTGGCAAAATGCAGAATAAAGAAAGAGAGGTTGGGATTTACCTGGTGGTCTAGTGGTTAAGACTCTGAGCTCCCAACCCAAGAGGTTTGGGTTCGATCCCTGATCAGGGAACTTAGAGCCACAACTAAGAGCTTGCCCTAGGCAATAAAGATCCTGACCCCATCTGGTCAAATAAAAAAACAAAGCAAAACCCAGTGGGCAGAGATTATTGCTCTGTGTGCCTTGGATCCTTTTTTTTTTTAATAGCTTAAATGAGGTAAAATTGAGATACAGTAATTGTATGTTTAAAGTGTACCATTTAATAAGTGTTGATGTGTGACACACCCATGAAGCTATCACCACAATCAAGATGGAGAACACATCCATTACCCCCCAGAGTTTCTTTGTGGCCCTTTGGAATCTCTCCCTCCACCCTTCCTCACCCCACCATCCCCAGGCAATGGTTGATACGCTTTCTGTCACTATTAATTCATTTGCATTTTCCAGAACGTGACTGGCCAAGGCCATCCCAATACTAGCACAGGCCCTAGGCTGGGGAGCCAGAGCTTCTGACTTCCAGTCTCAGCATTTTGCTCACAACCTGGGCTGCCCTCTGTGAACAACCTGAACATCTCCATCATCAGCCCACCTGACAAAGCGCCAGCACCAGCTGTATCCTGGAGGTGACCTTGATTCCCACTCTAGGGCCAATGTCCTATGCTCTAATATAGGCAAAGAAAAACCACAGACATGTTGGAGGCCCACAAGAATGCTCATTTTTGTTTTACACTTTATTCTAAAATAAGCTCTTGTGCATCACAGCAGAAAAAAGGTGACAGAAATATTGAACCTTGATAGTTTAGTAGAAACCATTTAAAATAAGGTAATAAGCAATGGATTGTAAGCAGAATTACATGAAATAAATGGTCCAAAATATCAGTCACACCTTACTTTATCGACTAAGTCGTGTTTCCGTTCACCCTCGCAACACCCCTAAGGGTAGAAGGAAGAAAATGACAGTCTCCATTTTGTACCTACAGAGCTAAGGTCCATGATCTGCCCCAGAGCTCACACCTATGAGTGTCAGGGCCAAGGCCACAGTCATCTTCTCAGCAAATCCAAGCTCTTTCTCAACAGGTAAGAGAACTAGGAGCACCTGGATCACAGCCAGATCTGCTTGTTAACGGGTCTAGACTCAGGGGTCTTAGCACAAAACTGAATTTCACAAGGAGCTTTGAAGAGCACGTGTTGGCATGGCAGTGACGGCATATGCAGAACCTGTCCTGTTGTTCGGATCAGAGGAGCCGTGTTTCTGAGCATTTAGGGGCCCCATGTGAGAAAGGAATATCTCCACAGCTCTTCAAGGTGGCCCGTGCAGCTGGTGGGTAGACCCGAGACCTCCTGGACCCAGGTTCTCCCATCAGGGGAACAATGGACCTGTGCTAGGGAACCAGGACTCCCAGAAGCCTCCTCCCAGGAGCGATGGTGAGCACCTCGCCTGATGCAGCTGCCACTGTCCATGGGCTCCCCTCCGATGACAGTCACGTTGGTACCTGGATCATCCCTCTGGTCCTGTGTTCACCCACCCAGAGTCCTCTTGACCTCTCTTCCTGCTCATGAGATTTTCCCCATTGATGGTCCAAGGACTTGGACCTTTCTCTCTATTCCCACAAAATAGGTACAGCCCCTATTTCTAATAATCTTTTGAAATAATCTCTGCCTTCCTTCCACCCTCTTTACCTTCAGCACACACATGTGCTCACCACCCCCCACAACACACACACTTTGAATACCCTCTGATGACAAGAGAGGGTGATGAATGACCCAGCCACGGGCTGCCCCTGTGGTCAGGGAACGTGTGGCTACCCCTGATTTCTACCCTGAGGTGTTCAGAGATAAAGAACTGCTCCTTCTCACACGTCCCCTTTGAGTATCATTTATATCCCAATCTGCACCAAGTTAGCCTTGGCCAACCTGTCCATGGAAGCCAGGTCTAATGGCTTTTTTGAGAAAATGGATGTGAAAAAAGATGAAAAGGTGAGCCACTGAGAAATCAAACTCCTTTCCCCAAATCATAAAGAAAAGCAAATCCCCACTGGGGGGTCAGGAGCAAGGTTCAAGGGCTCCTTTTGAATGCACAGTGACTTCACTGATTATTAAACCACAAAGTCTGAGAGTCAGAATGCACTTTATCAGATCAGTTCCTTAAAGAGTAAAATCAACCCCGAAGTTTTCCAGATCTGCAAATGAAGTTTGGAGTGGTTAAGCAGCAGCTTGGCTTCTCTCCTCACTCCGGGCACGATCGATCCCTGTATGTTTAGCTCGCTCCCAGCTCCAGCCCTGCTGCTTGGCTCGCTGCCTCACTCCAGGCTCAGTCTGGGAATAAGCCACCACAGGCCCCTCCTTCTCTCCACTTCGACTGCAGGGCGGTAAGTGTCACGCATGGACTCCTCACTTCCTGATACTGTCTTCACATATATGTGGGCTTCTTCTCCCATCATATTCTTCTCTTGGGTAGGTAACCTCCTAGGATTCTTGAGAAAACAAATAGGTTTAAAAAAAAATACATCAAAGACTTTTGCTTCTGGCCAAGTTGGAGAAAAAGCAACCAGATCTACCCTCCCACCTGAAACAACCAACCATCAGACAAAACATTTGAAACGTAGTTTTCAAGACATTGAACATTATCCATGTGATCATTGGATGGGTTTTAATCTATCATCTTCCTATTTGTTTGCTATCTGTTCTATCTGTTGTTGTTGGTACTTAAATTTTTTCCTGACTTTTTTTCTACATGTATTTTAGAAGCACCCTATTGAGTTCCGTGAAAAATATCTGTTGAAATTTATATTGTAATTACATTTATTATACAGGTCAATTTGAGGTTGTTTGATACATATATACTATTGAGTTCTTTGATCCAGGAGGATTGTATACAAACTCCCATTATTGAGGTTTTATTTAAATATCTTTTACTGAAACTTTATTATTCTCCATAAAGGATTATATGTTTTTGTTAGATTGATTCTTCATCATTCTATATATTTTTATTACCACTATAAAATTGTATTTTTTTAAAATTACTTTTAAAAATTGTTACTGATTTTTACTCTTGCATTCCTATACACTAACAATGAGAAAACAGAAAGAGAAATTAAGGAAACAATACCATTCACCATTGCAACAAAAAGAATAAAATACTTAGGAGTATATCTACCTAAAGAAACAAAAGACCTATACATAGAAAACTATAAAACACTGATGAAAGAAATCAAAGAGGACACAAACAGATGGAGAAATATACCGTGTTCATGGATTGGAAGAATCAATATTGTCAAAATGGCTATACTACCCAAAGCAATCTATAGATTCAATGCAATCCCTATCAAACTACCAACGGTATTTTTCACAGAACTAGAACAAATAACTTCACAATTTGTATGGAAATACAAAAAACCTCGAATAGCCAAAGTAATCCTGAGAAAGAAGAATGGAACTGGAGGAATCAATCTGCCTGACTTCAGACTATACTAGAAAGCCACAGTCATCAAGACAGTATGGTACTGGCACAAAGACAGAAATATAGATCAATGGAACAGAATAGAAAGCCCAGAGATAAATCCACGAACCTATGGTCACCTTATCTTCGACAAAGGAGGCAAGGATATACAATGGAAAAAAGATAACCTCTTTAACAAGTGGTGCTGGGAAAACTGGTCAACCACCTGTAAAAGAATGAAACTAGAACACTTTCTAACACCATACACAAAAATAAACTCAAAATGGATTAAAGATCTAAATGTAAGACCAGAAACTGTAAAACTCCTAGAGGAGAACATAGGCAAAACACTCTCCGACATAAATCACAGCAGGATCCTCTATGACCCACATCCCAGAATTTTAGAAATAAAAGCAAAAATAAACAAATGGGACCTAATGAAACTTAAAAGCTTTTGCACAACAAAGGAAACTATAAGCAAGGTGAAAAGACAGCCCTCAGATTGGGAGAAAATAATAGCAAACGAAGCAACAGACAAAGGATTAATCTCAAAAATATACAAGCAACTCCTCCAGGTCAACTCCAGAAAAATAAATGACCCAGTCAAAAAATGGGCCAAAGAACTCAACAGACATTTCTCCAAGGAAGACATACAGATGGCTAACAAACACATGAAAAGATGCTCAACATCACTCATTATCAGAGAAATGCAAATCAAAACCACAATGAGGTACCATTACACGCCAGTCAGGATGGCTGCTATCCAAAAGTCTACAATCAATAAATGCTGGAGAGGGTGTGGAGAAAAGGGAACCCTCTTACACTGTTGGTGGGAATGCAAATTAGTACAGCCACTATGGAAAACAGTGTGGAGATTTCTTAAAAAGCTGGAAATAGAACTGCCATATGACCCAGCAATCCCACTTCTGGGCATACACACCAAGGAAACCAGATCTGAAAGAGACACGTGCACCCCAATGTTCATCGCAGCACTGTTTATAATAGCCAGGACATGGAAGCAACCCAGATGCCCATCAGCAGACGAATGGATGAGGAAGCTGTGGTACATATACACCATGGAATATTACTCAGCCATTAAAAAGAATTCATTTGAATCAGTTCTAATGAGATGGATGAAACTGGAGCCCATTATACACAGCGAAGTAAGCCAGAAAGATAAAGACCATTACAGTATACTAACACATATATATGGACTTTAGAAAGATGGTAACGATAACCGTATATGCAAAACAGAAAAAGAGACTCAGATGTATAGAACAGACTTGTGGACTCTGGGAGAAGGCGAGGGTGGGATGTTTTGAGAGAACAGCATTGAAACATGTATATTATCTAGGGTGAAACAGATCACCAGCCCAGGTTGGATACATGAGACAAGTGCTCGGGCCTGGTGCACTGGGAAGACCCAGAGGGATCGGGTGGAGAGGGAGGTGGGAGGGGGGACCGGGATGGGGAATACATGTAAATACATGGCTAATTCATTTCAATGTATGACAAAAACTACTGTAATGGTGTAAAGTAATTAGCCTCCAACTAATAAAAATAAATGGAAAAAAAAATAAAAATAAAATAAAATTGTTACTGATTTTTAGAAACAAAAATTACTCTTTAATATTGACTTTTACCTCCAGTAAACTTGTTAAAATATCTTGCTAATTCTAGCAATATATCTGTAGATAATTTGGCTTTTTATGTAGATAATCATATTATCTGCAAATAATGACACTTTTCTTTCTTCTTTTACAGTTTTATGCTTTCTGCTTCTTTTTTCTTTTTATCTTTGTTGAGGTATAATTGACAAATAAAGGATATTTAAAGACTCCAGTGTGATTATTTGACATATGTATATATTGTGAAAGAATTCCCATTCATTGACTTATTTCTACTTTTTTTTCTCAACATGCTGCACTGGCTAGGACCTAAGTATAATATCTCAGTAGAAATGGTAACAATGAGCACCTTTGTTTCATTTCTGATCTGAAAGAGAATCATTAACATTTCACCTTTAGGTATGATATTTGCTGTGATTTTTTAAAAAAGATGTCTTGTTTCAAGTTAAAAAAATTCCTTTAAAATTTTTAGTTTGCTCGGAATTCATATCACCAATGGCTGTTTAATGTTTTTGAACTCTCGTCTCCTCTGGAAATGATCACATGGTTTTCTCTTTTGTCAGTGGAACAAATAATAGTAAATTCATTTTCTGATATGAATTCAACCTTAAATTCATGTCCAGCCAATAAAAGAAAAATGAGAACCTTCTTTGTGCTCACACTGTGTTCCTGTACACGACAGACTTGAAGACCCTTAGCTTGTTTGTCATGTGAATGATGTATAGTAACTATAACCAAGAGTTCTTACCTCAGCTATCCTGGGACTGTCATAGATTTCTGTAATTTCACAAGGCTTCTCACTTTCCTAAGTTGGTTAAGAATAAAATAAAAAAGAAGAAGAAATGAAAGGTTACAACATTTGCCCATGACCATGATTAAAATCAGTGGTTCTTAAACCTAGCCACATTAGGATCAGCAGAGTGCTTTAAAAACAAAACAAAATAAACAAAAGGATAACAACTGGCCCCCTAAAAAAAACACAAACAAGAAATACTACTGTGAGTTGCTTAAGAAATAATATAGGTTGACACTGTGGAGACATGAGTGGGAGTAGAAATGAAACAAGATTGGCTGCTGTGGATAACTAGATTCTTTATGCTATCCCTTCTATTTTCGTATCTGTTTAAAATGATCCATGATAAAATGTTGAAGGTTTTTTGATACCAATGCCACAACTCTATCTTCCAGAGATTCTGATTTAATTGGAGTTATTTTGGAGTTGAACTAACCAAGAAACAGAAAATGTTCTATCACTTGCTGAGGTTCACATATAAATTGTAAAGTGGCAGACCCAGGGATAGGACCTAGGGTTTTTTTACTCCCTATTAACACTTACCAGTGTGAGAACAATCAGAAATGCTCATAAATAAGGATGCAATTAAAACAGAGTCCACACAATACCGTTGTATCACAACCATGGCCTCTGGTTGGATATGGGTCAGAGTGGCCCTTGAATTCTGAGCCTGGTCTCCAGAAAACTCTGGTATTTGTAAGGGGTGGGGTCAGAAGATTCCCTTGTGACTGATGTGTGTTAGGATGTAGGAAAAGTACAAAAATAAATAGAGTCACATGCTCCTGGACATATCCTTGTGATGGACATCTCAGCAACTGTCTCCCGTCTTTCGTAAATGCACCTCCATCTTCTTTGAGAAGCTTATGTCCTTGTTTCTCCAGGTTAGAAAACACACTCACTGCACAGACGTGTTCGCCATGGCAACAAACATCGCTCTCTGCTCGTACTTGTCCCACCCCCAGCACGGTCCTCAATGACCTGAGGATTGGATGATAAATCAGCTCTGCCTGGGGGGTAGGGTCAGGAGTCTGAGACAGAAAATGAGTCACAGAAACACCCACCCTTTTGTCCTCAGAAAACAGACATGAGTCCTGACACCCCCAGCCCAAAGCCAGTTCATTGAATACTGATGCCCGCCAGCATGTCCCGACCCAAAGAAATTGCCAGTCACCTCAGTGGACTCACTGCTGCTTCTTCTTCGGTGAATCAGAGTAAACAGTAAGGCTACCAGCAGGGCCGTGGCCACCAGGGATGGGATGCCTGCTGCTAACCCAAGAGAAGGCCCACAGTCCTGCACAGAGAAAACAGTCAGATTCTCCCAGAAAAAAAGGGAAGAGTTCAAAAGATTAAAATTAAAACAAAACTCTGCATGGATCCTCAGTGTCCTACACAAAATCAAAGGGGTAGTGAAATACAGTGAAAAACTGTTTCCAATGTACGTGACAAATGGCTCATTTCCATTGTACTTAATGCACGTTGTTTAAATTGATTGGAAATGGACAAGAATTCAGTAGAAAATTGAACAAAGATATGAACAGGCCATTCCTAGAAACAGAAATGTGTGTCATACCAGTATAGGAAAAGCTGAAAAACAGTTCAAAGCAACAATTATCATTCTTATCTGTTAGTTCAGAAAGAAGTAAAATATATACCAAAAAGTTTTACTGTATACCACACCATATAAATTTATGTACAATAAATGCATGAACCGATTAATTTCCAAATTCACATTTGCTTTGATCTGAGTGGAAGTAACCATGCTCGTAGCCCCATAAGTTTTCATATTTGTAATTACTTGCAGAGAGTATTGAGAATCCCTGTAGATGTGCAACTATCATATAACACTGGAGTCTTTGTCACTTTTGAGGGGGTGATTTTGTTAAAGAACGACAAAACACATAAAAATATACAAATTATAAATATGCAGCTTGATGACTTCATGTCATGAACCCATCCAGGTAACCTGCCCCTGGATGAGGAAACAAAAGATTGCCAACCCCTGAGAAGCCCCCTTGGGCTCCTATCCAGCCACTGCATGTGTATCCTGAAATCTATCACTGTAGTTTAGCTTTGTCTATTTTTCAGAGTTATCTTGATGAAAGTAGAAAGTATGTACTCTCTCATGTCTAGCTTCTTTTGTTCCAGACTTTGTGGAATCGTCTGTGACTGTTTATGTTCTCCTTCCCTTTTGAACCGAGTTGGTTCTAAGAAAAACAGTTGAGCAGATTATGTGCTTGGTGACAGTTCATATAGCAAACATCATCTAATCTTCAAAATGAATGCACAAGATGGGTACAGCATTATCCCATTTCTAAGTGACTGAACAAAGGCTCCATAACTTAAGTGGTATACTTACGGTTCCTTTTCCACCAGTCACAACTGGAGAGGAAGTCTGAGTAGAAAAAGAACACACATCTTAAAAATAACAAAATCTATAGAATGTACATCATATAAGATAGTCTGCCCAAGGTTAAGCTGTAAATGACTAAAGTATATCCCTTTGCTAAACTTTCTATTAAAAACAACAGATGACAACAACTGTGGAATACAGCTTTCCTCAATCCTTCCCAGGTAAGAAGGAATAAGATTGGTTACAAGGCACGAGAAATCAGAAATTCAGGTGAAAGCTTCATTATTCACCCTGTGGATTTGCCATAATACATTTTACAACTCAAAATGGCTTTATCCTGTCCCAAGTCCCACACCCTTCCCAGCACACTTTGGGCCTACTTGTCCCCATTGCTAGAAAGGATAAAATATAAATACCAGTGGAGCCAGGCTCTTTAAGAAGACCTTGGAGGAAGGAAGTGTAAGTCACTCCGTTGTGTCCAACTCTTTGTGACCCCACGGACTGTAGCTCACAAGGCTTCTCTATCCAGGCAAGAATACTGAAGTGGGTTGCCACTTACTCCTCCAGAGTATCTTCCCAAACCAGGAATTGAACCCAGGTCTCCTGCATTGCAGGCAGATTCTTTACCATCTGAGCCACGAGGGAAGGCTACTTGTTTCTAAGAAGGCCTTCCTTGTTCCCTTACCACAATGAAGCAGATGGCTTGGGCAGGTCTCTGAAGCTGTGAATTATCCATATTCCCAGCATAATTCCATGTTGAATGAGTACATGTTTCTAGTTCACAGCTCCACTCAAAGAGGAGCACTGAATTTTACCCATTTATAAGATATTTCAGATGAGAGTCTTATCTGGATGGAGAAATCTCAGGGCACAATGTTCCACGTTAGCAACTAATTTGTGTAAGCTATGCTAGGTGGTGTAGTGTGGAGTTAAGAGCATGGGTCCTAGTCTCCCGCTGGAATGGGCTGTTGATTTCTCCACTCACAAGCTCATGGGCCTCATTTCTTCAACCATAAAATAGGGCTGTGAGCACCTACCTCTAGGGCTGTTTGGAGGATCAAATGTGCACCAGGAGTAGAAGCTTTGATCGTTCCTTTAAACTTGGCAAAGCTCTGGCCAGGCCTGTTATTTATTGAATATTCTCATCAACCATGGGCTTCCCTGGCGGCTCAGACAGTGAAAAGTCTGCCTGCTATGCAGTAGACCCAGGTTCGACCCCTGGGTTGGGAAGAACTCCTGGAAAAGGAAATGGCAAACTACTCTAGTATTCTTGCCTGGAAAGTCCCATAGACAGAGAAGCCTAGCGGGCTATAGTCCATGGGGTCACAAAGAGTAGGACACGACAGAAGGACTTCACTTTCACTTTCACTCATCAACTTCAGTGAGTACATTGGAATTCCAGTGGCTTCGTCTTTTTGATAGTTTTCTCTATTTTACAAAAAAAGAAGGAAAAAAAAATGATCCGGATCTCAGAGAAGTTATGGGTCTTCTCCCAGGTTTCACAGATAAATTTAACTTGAACTTGGAGAAATAGGCTGTTAACCAAGAAGACGCTCCAAAAGGTGATGACTAGCAGCATTAGTGCCTCCCTCTCACCCCCTCACCCTCACGGCCCTAAGCAACAGCTCCTTGCTTCTCGGAGTTACCTTCCTAGGCTGCGCCAAGCCGGGATAAGACAGAACCTGGGATCTCTACAGACCGGCTGGCTTCAAGTAGCCAGGTGGCAAGTGCCGCCAGTCACCATATCGAAAGATTTGGACAGGGAAGGAGAAGGATAGGGGAATAGGCTATTGACAGTACTGACAATAGGCTATTGTCAGCCTCTGCAGACACTAGGCAGAGGCTGAAGCAAGGGCTGCGTGAGTCAGGGAGATTCAGAAGACAGGGCCCTCACCAGGAGGGGAGCAGGTGCTGGGGAGTCGGGGACAGGGTCAGGGTCTCCAGTGTGGGCGGCAAAGGCGGCAGTGGGCCATGAGGGTCTGCCTTTCCGCGGCTCTCCAGGACGCCGCCCTCAGGTTACAGTAAACGGGAGCACCGGCTTTGGCGTCCTCTTTCCTGGCAGTCAGTCTATTTTCTTTAAATAACTATATGACTTATTAGAAAAACTTGGCATAGCCCAAACCACTAAAAACCTGGGCCAGGAAAATGCCTAGCTCCATCAGAGCAGCAATTCTGGTCAGAAAACAATCCTGGTGTGTTATCTTCTAAACAACAGGAGAACAAAAGACCAAGGGTCAATTCTGGATTGAAACTGTCCGCCATCATCAACTGAAAAATCTCCATGTGGACTTGCAACTGTCATAATCCGGAGCCATAAGATGTTCATTCATCTTGACCCAATGATTTTCCTTCTAGACTTCATTCTAAGGAAATCAGGTTAAGTGCCAACAAGGATTTATTTATACCTATGCTTATCACAAAAGAATTCTTAATTGTCATTGGTCATTTAGCTAAATAATTCACTTGAAGAAATGTCACATGACCACCCTCAGTTACTTTTATAAAGGCTGATGGAAAACATTTGTTATATAAAATTACAGGTGAGAAGACCGTGGTATGAAGACAGCAGAAGTCAACATTTATGTAGGGTCAAACAGGACTGGAAGGAGTGACCCCAGTGTTTTCTACTGATGGCAATTTAAGTGTTTTTTGGTTTCTTGCTATTTTCCTTTTCAAAATGTGTATTTATAATTCTTCTCATTGAGAACATGTCTCTCAGCACCCCCAGTTCTTCATAGTGCTTTGAAACCTGTGTAACATTACAGCTTTACATGAGGTTCGTGTGATGGTGCCCTGGAGGCCCAGCGTCAACTCTGCGTTGATCTCTGCTCACCTACCTGGTAAGCGGGGGCCGCTGTACCCACCGTGTTGGCCGGCAGTGTGAAGTTCAGTGAAAAACTCTGCAAGAGAGAAGGAAACCTTAAACATTCCAGTAATGGTCAGCCAGGCCATTGTCTGACCCCTCCACCAAATGCCATAGACCCTGGCAGACTTCAGGAGGTTTACTGACCCCACAGGCTTAGTCAGCTCCAGCCTTCCCTCCCAATCTTGGCCCCCGAAGAGGCAGGGGAGCAGGTGAGTCAGGGGTCATGAGATCTCCCCTCAGCGTTAACGCAGTCCTACTCTTCCTCCCCTCCCAGGTCCTCAACCAGGGCCAGTTTACGGGACCAGCCAGTCAAGCTATTTCCTGAGAGGTCCTGACTCAAAAGGGCAGCAAAAACGTTAATAGAAACATTGAGCAGAGTGCTGAAAGTTGTTTTTTTTTTTTCTTTCTCTCCCTGGAACTCCTTTCAGGAAGGAACCTGTGTAGACTGATGGCTCTTTCTCCTTGGGGTGGGAAGTAAGACCCCAGGGGCTCCCACTTCAACTCCCTCACAGGAGGAGAATCTGAGAAAGACAAGTTTCCCTTTTCACTGAGTCCTAAGGCAGGGGTTTCAGGCTGGAGCTGAGCTGGTCGGGATGACAGAGGAAAGAGCCTAATGCTCTGTGACCTCCCCTCACGTAGAAGCCAGCCTCACGTCTCCCTCAAATATGGGGTCAATATTTAAAGATCGTGGGCTTTATACACAGTACCAAGTATAAAATGACCTTTGCTGGTGGTGCGAGTGGTAAAGAATCCACCTGCCAATGCAGGAGACGCAAGAGACACGGGTGATCCCTGGATTGGGAAGATCCCCAGAAGTAGGAAATGGCAGCCCACTGCAGTATTTTTGCCTGAAAAATTCCATGGACCGAGGAGCCTGGCAGGCTACAGTCCATGGGGTTGCAAAGAGCTGGACATGACTCCGACTGAGCACATGCATAAAATAGATAACTAAGAAGAACCTGCTATATAGCACAGAGAATTCTACTCAATGCTCTGTGGTGACCTAAACAGGAAGGAAATGCAAAAAAAGGGGAGATAGATATATATATATATAGATATATATATAATTGATTCACTTTGCCAGAAACTAACCAACATTGTAAAGCAACTATACTCCAATAAAAATTTAAAAAAGAAAAAAAAATCATGGACTCAATGGGGCACCAACTTGTTGGCCTACCCAGGTGTCCACTTTCCAGGATTAGGTCCTGCCCAGGGCCTCTGGCGGCTCTTTCCTCCTCCCTGTTCCCATCTTCCATCCTTCCACTTTGGGCTCTTTTATGTTAGTTTCTTCCAGCTGCTCTTTCCCTAGTGCCTTCCCTGCCTGGATGTGAAAAATGGGTGGACTCTGCTCAAGCTCAGCTGGTGACAGTTTCTGCCCCTGGCTCAAGGGGCTGGAGTGGTCTTGTTTCTACCTGACTGGCCCCCCGCCATGTTCAGTCACCCTTGATTCATGCCCCCTGGCCGGGCTCTCTCTCATTCAGCCCCAGCCTCCCCAGTCCCCGACAACTTGGCTTAAACTCCAGCTCCTGATCTTCCTGAAGCCTCTGAAACCTGGTTTTATCATTCTAGAAGAAATGTGCTTACTAAGACTTAAAATAAATTTGTTAGCCAATAATGGGGAGATTGGGATGGATTAGAGAATCCTAAGATTTCAGAGCTGAAGTGCCTCCAAGATTGTCTACCTCAGACCCTCATTTTACAGAAGAGGAACCTGAGGCCCAGGGACTTCTCAGAAATTCCCTCATGGATAAATGAGAACAGTTAGGGCTTATCTCTTAAAACAGACAAATGAGATTGGGCCATGTGACTCAAATCCAACCTGCAAGATGGGTCTAGAGGTGATAGTACCAATATATACAAAATTGATAAAACACCTATTCTAGCTGTCTTTCAGGTAGGTTGGAATTCAGAGAGGTCAATGAATGAGAAACTCTTTTGTGAACTAAAAATGTTTCAAGCACCTACAAGATATAGTTCCCACTGCCACCTGCCCCAGAGATTGTCTTTCAATTAGGATGGCCCCAGCAGGCCAGCATCCTTCTGTGGCAACTGTTCACTTCCCTGTCTCTTAGCAACAGGAAACCCTTACTTTATAGAAAGGAAAATTGAGGCAAGAATTTGAATGGATTGCACAAGTTCACATGATTAGTTGGTTGTCACTGGGACTTGGGTCTTTCGGTGAAAGCCTATTTCTTTCTTTTTTTAGAAAAAAAATTTATTTATTTACTTATTTGGCTGTGCTGGGTCTTAGTTATAGCATGCAAGATCTTTAGTTGGGGCATTCAAACTCTTGGTTGCTGTATGTGGGATCTAGTTTCCTGACCAGGGATGGAACCCAGGACCCCTGCTTTGGGAGTACAGAGTCTTAGCCAATGGACCACCAGGGAAGTCCCAGCAGCCTTTCTCCCATGTCACAGGCTTCCTCAGGACTCCTAGAGTTTCTTCAGAATAATTGGAGCCCCCAGGCTCACAGCACTTTGCACCTCCTCTTCCAAGACAGTATTAGAAAGACATCTGAGCTACTTAGGCCTTTTTGCTCAAGGGACCTACCTTCATGCTTACATCGACCAAGCCCACAGAGGATGCTGGCTGGTCACGGCATCAAATGCAGCTGCCCAGAGCCTTATCTCATCAGCAAACATTAGCTACTGATGTCAGCAGGCCCAGGACAAAGCTTTCTTTGGGGGACAACAGAAGGGAGCAGCAGCAGCAAGTTGGCCACTGCACGTGCTGTTTATCAACATTTGGATGACGAAGATTTTGGCCAACTTCAGAAAGACATTGATATTTTGTAGAAACACACTACAGTACTCTCATGGAGAAAACAGCATCACGTAAATGTGCGTGGAGAAAAATCTGATTCCGTGTCCTTTAGAGAGAAAGCTGAGTGGGGCAAGGCAACTCTGACCTTGGAGTCCCCTGATCTGGATTCAAGTCCACTTAGCCACTCAGTAGCTGTGTGACCTGGGGAAAGTGACTCAGGCTGTCTGGTCTCCATTTCTTCATAACAAATCTATTCTTCCAGGCACAGTTATTCCACCCTCACAACTGGGATACTATTAACTTGCCCTGCCTGTCTCACGGGATAAACTCAAAGGAATTAATGTCTGTGGCAGTTCCTTCAAAACTATAAATTACTCCAGGTGAGAGATCCCGTGGCGTCATATTCTTCATGGCCTGACCAGCATGGAGCAAGGCACAGGGGAGCCACTAGGACAATATTGCTGGATGGAACTGTCTGCATGAATTTACAATATTCAAAGTACAGGAATTGGTACAAGACACTCATTGATAGTCTAAGCGTTATGTTGATATCTACATAGTGGTTCCAAAGGGACATCAGTATCTCAGTGGCTGAGTGCCACTCATTATGAGTCTGCTGTTTGCGATGGGAATGAGGGGAGATGGGCTAGCTACTCACGGTGACTGAGGATACCCCATGTGTCACACACTGTTCTCATCCCCACAAGGGGCACACTCTTACCCCTACATCATAGGTGAGGGAACTAAGAGACCAAGATAGGTTTCTCAAGGTCCCCAGCTGGTCAGTGGGAAGAGGCTGGAGAAGAAGAGGCTGGATCTTCTAAACAAAAAGTCTTATTTCACAGATCTTCCTAACTCCAAACCGGAACAGCCCCTTTTACCAATCTCTTTAATGAAGGAGTCACAGAAGCCCCTTCTAACACAGCCAACTTCATTTGATTGAGTCACAACCAAACATGTACCACAAGTCAGTAAAAAAAGGTGGACAGTTTCTGATGCAACTTATGAGTCTCTCTGTTGTGGATCACACAGCAAAAGGCAGACTGAACAAATGATAAAGGACTCATTGCTCCAACTGGGAAATGAGGTTAGCTGAAACATTTACTCTTGTAGGTGGAGTTTTAAAAACAAAACCTTAATATTAAAATATAAGAGGCATCAGCAAATATCAGATGAGAATTTTTAATGATTAGTATTTCATACTAGTAGGAAAATAATTTCCTATTTTCATGATTAGCATTTCATACTAATAGGAAAATAATTAAAACCAAGCTCCTTAACTTCCTTTCACTGCAGGTACAGTTATATTTGAATTAGAAGATGTGAGCTTTAAAAGCCTGGGTATTGTTGTTTATAGAAAGAAATGAAGGCTAGGCAGAGGAAAGATGCTCACTCGCACTCACCATTTCCAACAGCTTCCCAAGAGCCTTCTCTAAATGCTGCCCTCGGCAACCTCGACTTTTTGCGGTGTTATTGGCTTGTGTCTTGCATTTGTAGGAACATCCAACTGGGAGAGCAAGGGTGCCAAGAGAAGAGGTGGCTCCAACAGAGCTCTGGCCAAGCCATTTATGGTCAGGGGAGTAGCCGAGTCATTGGCCCATCCCTCAGGGGAGAAGCCCTCCTGCTCCACGGCCACAGTGTATGGCCCGGGTCGCCTATGCTCTCTCTGCTTTCATTTTCTGTCCTTTTTACTTTCAAGCTCCTTCCTTGGTTACACCTTCATCTCAGCAAAGAACTCAGAGCTGGCCCAAGACTTCGGTGGCTCCTGCAGCCAGCAGCTCTTTAGAAACAATGGGTTACACACAGGCTGAGTGAGGCTGGCCACTCCACCCCCAGTGGCCAGGCACTGGCATTGATCACCGTCCCAGCAATGAGGGAGTCAACACATCACCAGCATCACTGCAGGGGGTGCCTGGGGAATGGGGGCTGGAGCCTGCTCTGTGTTGGAGGCAGGGCTGTAGCTGCTTTAGGTGACGAGCATGAGTTTAGCCTCACCCTCATTCTTTTCTCACATTTTGATGCAGCGCCTCACAGAGTTCAAGCTGTTGACATGGACTGCCTTATATTTCTTATGAGTTTTCTGTTAGAAGTTTACTTCTTTAAAACAATGAAGGGGTTGGAATCTCATGTCAACAAAACAACAAAATTAAAACCAATGATTTGGTCATTGCAAAGAGTGCATTCATTCATTCCCTCAACAAATCTTTAACTTCTCTAGGCCAAGCATTATTCTGGGCTCTGTTCCAGGCTTGGTGATAAAGACAAATTTCCAACTCTAAGGGAATGTATGTTCCAGTGAGGCAGATGGACAACAGTCGGAACAGGACAGGGAAAATCATTATGGAGGAGCAAGTGGGGTGTATAAGGGAAGAGGGCCTGGAGTGGTGGGGAGGCAGCTGTCTCTGAGACATGACATTTAAGATGCATGTGAGAAAATGAGAAGAGGCTTACAGGCAGAGGGAACAGGAAATTCAAAGGCCCGGTTCTAAAGCAGGCTTGGGGTGCTGGGACAGCAGGGAGGCCAGTGAATCTCCTGGGAGGGACCTGGAAGAGGTTAAAAGCAGAGTGAGTTAGGGGCCTGTGATGTGAGCAGCAGGGCATGGTAAGACTTCCACAGTGCAGCAATGGGAAGACTTTCGGGGTTTTGAGGACAGGATGATCTAAATGGGGCTGACAATGATTACCTGCACTGCCTGGATTACAAGGGATTCAAGGGTTAACCCAGACTCTGGTTAGCAGAGTCCAAGTGAGCGGTGACACTGGCTGCCCTGGGATGAGAGCAGTGGAAATGGAGAGCAGTGAAGGGGTTTGTGGCTTATTGAGGCTTATTGAGGAAGCAGAGGCAGTGAGACTTGATGATGGAGGAAATGTGAGGTGGGAGGGAAGAAAGGGATGGGAAGATTGGAATAAAGCCAATTCCTGGGGTTGGAGGAATTGTCCCTGTGTCCCATCAGGGGTGGAGATCATCTGTTTAGGCAGATGATCCTGGAAAATGGGGTGTGAGGATCCAGGCACTGTATGCCCTGCTTAACAAGAGCAGCATGGCCTTTGCCTCATGGGGCTTTAGGTCCCCAAGACTCAGAGAGGCTTAAACTGAATCCACCGGTGCCCAGAAGTCAGGGAGACAACACAGCTCAGAGACGCCTGTTTGGAATGCCTCGACCACACCTCTGGACCCTGTGTGGTCTTAGGCAAGTGAAGTAACTGCTTCCAACCTCCGTCTCAATCTATAAAGTAGAGACGACATGTTTACCATACATGTTATTAAACCATTTAAATCAGCACAACTGGTACAAACTGTGCTTCTATCTTTGCTTGGTGGGCATGAAATTACACCTGGACCAGAGATCTGGACCAAGGAACTGGCGCTGATGGCCCTGCCCCCTCTGGCTAAGCTGTCTGCAGACGGATAAGGCCAGCAAGGGCCTTTTTAACTCTGTCTTTGTTTTGCATCCACTGATCACCAACTCGTCCTCCAATGGACACGTTACTCCTTTGGAAGAATTGCTAAGAAAGTCAGTCAACAGGTGCTCTGGCCTAAGAGTCTGGGTCAGTCATGGTTTTCCAGTCATAAGCATCAAAAGAGAAGTCTAATTTTTTTTCAGATGCCTAATCTTTAATTTAAGAAGAAATGAAATTGGTTGGGGGGTGTAGGGATGCCAACAGAAAGAAGAGAGGTTGGGGACCCCGGCTCTGGGTCGCTCCTGAGGCTTCAGCACAGAGGCTTCAGCAGCAAGAACTCCGAGATGGTGCTCTCAGGACATCCTTCCAGGGAAAACAAGCCCTGAAGAAGCTCAGCCCTCTTACCCCTTGATCAGGACTCTAGTTTCAGAAGGAGAATCTGATGTGTCTTGAGACAGGCTGGAGTCTGCAACCTGGGACCCCTTGTTACAGTGCTTGCTTGCACCTGGACAAATGTCTCCTTGAGCAACCAAACACAAAGAAACTATAGGAACTAAAAATAACCGTGTGCATGGGCAGCTGGGGCAAATCATGAACAACAAAATCCCCAAAGACCAAAAACCCAGTTGCCACTTGCAAGACAGCCCCCTTGTAAGAACTGTGACCTTCAGTTTTAGAGGCCACATGTGGTCCTCAGGCTCAAAACCAGATGAAGAGAATTGCTGAGGGACAAAGGGAAGATGGCTACCACGCCTACGCTGTTACAGCAGCAACCATGTCCGCAATGTTCATGTTGTTAGATTTCCAGCCTGTCTGGATCCAAGAAGGGGGACGACTTTGAAGCCCTCTTCAGCTTTGCCCGTGACTTTCTGGGTCCAATAGGAGCCCTGTTCTGGAGCCAGGCTCTGGGTATTCACCAGATCATAGAAGGCCAGAGAGAAGGCCCCCCCTTTTGTACATGCTTCCCAAGTTCCTGTGATATTGGAGAAAAAGATCACCAAGAGGACTTGTCATACAAACCCAGGACACATCGATAAATCCACATTCTTTAATGAAACAATTCTTTCTAGACATATGTTAGCTCCTTTCCACTTTCTTTTTGAAACTGACATTTCATGAAACGTACCATTACACAAGATAAAAAATACAGTATACTTATAGATAATGCTCTAAATGGTTTTTCTTTCCTTTTTTTTTTTTTTTTAAAGAAATCTTCTAGGCATTTGGGATTATTTTTCAGAAGTTCAGTCTACAAAGGAAACTTGAATACCATCTGCTGAAGCCTAGGGAACACTTGTTCACACATTGAACAATGACAATACCACAAATTATCTGATATTTATCAAATGGACCAGATTGATGACAAACCCCAGGGTGATTTGTTAGTTAACAAGATTTTACAAATGATGTAACCAGGTTGAGCATTTCATGAGTAACATAAAACAACTTTAGAGGAAAACCGTCTTATGGTGAATCAATGCACAGCCTCCTTCTCTGGTGGGAGAAATTCCACAGGCTGAAGTTAATTCCAGATCCTCACCCTGCCCTGGGATCCAGGTTCTAGCATTTGCTAGACCAGATGA
The DNA here is from genome assembly GCF_023699985.2 of Odocoileus virginianus. Classification (NCBI taxonomy): domain Eukaryota; kingdom Metazoa; phylum Chordata; class Mammalia; order Artiodactyla; family Cervidae; genus Odocoileus; species Odocoileus virginianus. The sequence goes on from NC_069680.1 coordinate 1,074,050, forward strand.
CACTAGAATTGGAACAGGCTGAAGACCTGGACCCCAAATGTTTCACCAGGCCATCAAGAGAATTCTCTGAGCTGAAGTCAGCCTGTTTGGAGCTTTGCGACAGCCCCAAGGACAAAGCAGGCAGGGGTAACGTCCCGTGGGATGTGTACAGAAAGGTCACTGAGCATTTGGAAGAGCCAAGGCAGGGGCCTGGGTCTTTCTGCTGAGTGGACTTTCTCTCTTGAAGCCATCTGTTCAGTTCTTTGCAGAACCTTCATTGTGTGTATGTCCCGTGAGTCTGAGCTTCCAGGGGAGCTGTCTGGCCAGCCCCAGCTGAATCAGAGCTTGTCTTTTCTGGGAATACATCACTCACAGAAGGCCTAAAGAAAGTTTTCATAAGCATCTCATTGTTTCCAATTGGCCACAGGTTGATAATGGTTGAAGCTGTGTGTTTTTGAAAATCATACTAGAGAGAGAAAAACAAGTACCATTGTTTCACGAGGGCAGCAAAGACAGAGGCAGAGCTGACTCTGTTTCTGACTCCCTCTCACTTTTGGAGGGAATTCATCAGTCTTATTCAGACTTCTAAAGGCTGAAACTACAGAATTTTCAAATCCTCGGCGAGAGACCCTTAACAGCCACCTTCTGCATCCTGATTTCGGTGTCAACTTTGAAGATCAGATGGGACAAAATAAAAGCCCCCAAACAAAAAATCAGAGAAATGGAATCTACCCTATGAGGTGGGTAAGACCTGAACCACATGACAAGCTGTTCCGTGTGCTGAATCAAAGATCTTCTGGGACAGGGGCTGCGAAAGATCACAATATAAGAATGTAGGTTGAACCTCCCTCCAGGGCCAAGAAAGGCCAAGAGAGGCTTGGTAAAAGTAGACCCATAAAACACAAGGCCGGTCCAGGAGGGCCTATTCAGTCAAGCCTGTGGGTCAGCATTTATCACACTGCACTGATTAAGGCTCTGACAGTGGATCCTTTACATACATACATATATACAGACATATATTAATATTAATAATAATACTTTGATTTTTTTCTGTTTTAAGGAAAAATATTCCCATGCATTTTTTTCTACCTTTCTTTGTATTCTTATTCTTTTATGTCTTTTTATTTTAACTCCCACCAATCTTTTAAACTAGACATAGTCCTTCGGGGCCAAATTCTGATTTTCAAAAATATCACCTTTAAATGTTTTGCAAATATTTTGTTTCAAATGATGCTGATTCATCCCCAAGGAATTCTGGTGCTTGGGAGCAATTTCATCTCTCAGCAAAAACCTTCTTGTGTGCGATCCTGTGTTCAATACCAACCACACAGGACTTACAGCTATGTAAACATTATTTTAAAATTATTCCAACATAAATACTCTTTTTTAAAGCTAACATACCACAGCTTTTAGCTCATAATGCCCATAGATGCCTTAATGAAATGCCATTCAAAACTACCTCACTGTTTAAAGTATACCTGGAGGTTCTAAAATTATGTAAACAACATCCTCTCCACTTCTCCAAAGCGAGTGCCAAATGTGATGAATTCTAATTGAAAGCTGGTGACTGAACGCTAGTTAGTCTGAGTAAGTCACCAATGCACTCTTTAACCCAACCAGTTTCAGGAAGTTAGTCACAGGTAGACTTGTTCCACAAAGTGTTGATTCTTACATAACTTATAATTAACCAGTTTTCAATGATGTTCATGAGGGACCTGAATGGTCCCCCATAAGATGTCTTTGCACGTCTTGCAAATATAGTTTGAATTGGTTGTCAGGAATGAAAGTCAACCACAGCAAGGGCCTCCAAGGCTGGAGAAAGAGATATTGTTGGCCTATGGAATCCCAAGGCCACGTGGAGTCTTCTCCAAGTCAACAAGGGCAGGAGGACAAGTCAGGATGTCTTCTTTTCGGAAGACTAGGGACTCTCACCAGCAAATGTTCTGCTGAAGTCACAACAGATGCCTTGGACTCTTAATGCAATTAGGGATGAAGAAAACCCAACATGGGCGAGGAGAGCTGAAGACACAGAGGACAAGTTGGGGGTCTCCTTGCTATGTAACAGTGATTCTCAAACACCAGCTTCCTCTGTACGATGCTTACCGCGATGCCTGTTTTAGTCCCAGCGCCCATATTCTCAGGCTTCTTGGGTGATGTGTCCCTGGCAGAGAGTTAATGTCTCCAGCCAAAGCTGTGAGGATCACGTGAAGGCCAGTCTTTTATCCTCGTTGCCCAGCGCTGACGGAAGATGCCCTGAGTCTCTGAGACATGGTCAGCCTGCCTTACACCTATGGAAGCACATCCAGAAACAGAGCCATCCAAGGGTAGGCTTCTGCCTCATAGGAGCAAAGGGCAAAGAGAACAAACAGGCCAAGCTTAAATAGCCAGTGACATCAAATCTTAATCTTTAAAACTGCGTGATTGGTAACACCGAGGCCGAAATCAAAGAAATATCTTCTCCCCTCCTTGTTCTGGCCAAATTCATCAGAAACACACACTTCCAAGGCTAGATTTTGAGTTTTTGTTTGAGAATAATACTGTACACTGCTTTAGGGCAGATTCACAAGGTGCTATTGTTATAAAAACATTCTCAGTTCCTGTTTTCCAAGAACAACATTATTTCTTCATGTGTAGGGCATCCTGGAACTTGGTACTGGTATACCGGGCATGAAAGCCTTTCTTGTTAATGGTGTCATCAGTGTGGAATCGAATCATCAGAGAATCCCCTGCAGAGTAGATTTCTTCCAATGGCTGAGGGAGGGAGAAAGGAAAACCAGGGGGACTTTAAGCCAGTTGGCTATGGTTGGAGTACTAAAATAAGGAGGATGAGACAGAGACACAGGAGAGATGCTGAAGGACATCAAAACAAGCTGCTTTTCAAATAAAACCTTTTCAAATTCTGCTTCCAATAGCACCCCCACCCACTTGCCCCAGCTCTACTTTTCCAAAGACAATTCTAAATGCACAGCTCATATAGAATCTATTATTATTAAGTGCATCGGTTAATTAAGTGCATCTAAGCACTTTCAGGGCTTCCCTGGTGGCTCAGATGGCAAAGAATCTCCTGCAATGCAGGAGACCTGGGTTTGATCCCTCCAAGATCCCCTGGAGAAGGGAATGTCAACCCACTACAGTGTTCTTGCCTGGAGAATCCCATGGACAGAGGAGCCTGGCAGGCAACAGTCCATGGGGTAGCAAAGAGTTGGACATGACTGAGTGACTAACACACACACACGCTGAAGCATTTTCAGATTTCGTCTCATGTAAAGTTACAGTCGCTTTATAAGGCAGTCACTATCTCCATTCTATGCTTGAGAATCCAGTTGAAAATCTAGTTCACAACTCAATAGTCCTCAACCTCAGGTCTTCTGACTATATAGTGTATACCATGAATCACCCAGCACTAGGGTCACTGCTGTGATGTTCTCCCAGGAGATCTAAGACAAAGACCATCGCTGAGGCCTCTGTCTTGTCCAAGGACAAAACTGGGATGGAGTTGCTACATTTGACAGAAAGTTTTTGCCAGGTGGTAGGTGAAGGGGAGCCAGGATCCCAGGCTACCATTTGCCAGATTCTAATGGAACCAAACTGGGCTTCCCATATATTTCACTGCTCAGGACCCTTCAAAGTTCTCCTCCACGTGTGGACCCCACAGTTTGAAAGCCTTTATCTCTCAAAGGCACTGCATCAGCTAAGCCACACTGTGTCATCCTTTCTTTTCTGGAGGGTGAGAGAAGATGAAGGGATATTATTCAAAGATCCACACAAAGGCTAGTTTGGGGCCAGTTTACCACATGCACTAATGACTCCAGAATGATTTATTGTTAAGTTCAGCCAATTACAAAGAGGCTTGAGTGATCAGCTCTGCAGGTGAAGGAAAAGACAGAGCTGGAAGCCCAGTGTGGGCAGTGCTCAGCATGATGCAGATGGAGGAGGACCAGGACACCGAACTGGTCTACGCTCTCACTGAACGTCAACTCAGGGCCTATGGCAGGTGCAGGGGAAATGGTGATGAAAACAGGCATGCCCTGTCCTGAGGAGGTGGCCCAGAAAAAAGATGATAATGAAAACAATCATAATGACCTTGAACATAACTAATGTTTATAGTTAAAAGAGTGATTTATAATTTGTATAAGCATTTGGTTTCTACTGGGGGAGAGACTTGGGACTTACACAAGAGGATAGTTAAATATTTTTTTTAAAAAAAGGCCTGAAGGCTAAATAAAAATGGGGGTGTGGGGAGACAAACCCTCTGCAAAAGTAAGACAAACTCTCTGCAAAAGTGAAGTGAAGTGAAAGTTGCATGGGACTCTTTGTGACCTAATGGATTACAGTCCATGAAATTCTCCAGGCCAGAATACAGGAGTGGCTAGCTGAGCCACCGGAACACTGGAATGGGTAGCCTATCCCTTCTCCAGGGGATCTTTCCCACCCAGGAATCAAACCCCGGTCTCCTGCATTACAGGCGGATTCTTTACCAGCTGAGCTACCAGGGAAGCCCAGTCTGCAAAACCAGGCAGCACTAAAAGGAAGATGCTCTTCCCTAGCTGGCCTCTGCAGGAGGCCTTGCTGACCTGGTCCCCGGTACCTCCCAACCCCCCTCCACTATCCTCCGGGTTTCCCTCCTGGCTCCAGCAGGACGCGCCTCCTGGCTGGGGCCCTAAGCAGCCGCAGGGGCCGCCAGGGTGTGACCCACGTGTGTCTGACCGCTCAGTTCATGCTTGGGTCCCCGCGGTGACCGCCCACCACCACCCCCAGCACCCCCAGGACTCACCCCGGAGCCGCAGAAGCGGCCGAGCCTGGGCGCTGTGCTGTCGTAGCCGTCGAACGCCTCCATGTAGTCGTAGCCGCAGTCTGCTTCCTCCTCGACCTCAAACGTGCGGAAGATCAACTCCACGCCGTAGCCGTCCTCCGCCACGATCACCCAGTCGCAGCGGGCCTGGCTTGGGTAGTTGTTGTCCCCAAACTGGGCATGGGAATAGAGCTCTTTGGTCTGCACTTCGGCCTTCAGCCTGCCCCCACACTCTGGAGCAGAGAGAGAAGCGCGATGCCCCCTCGGCACAGAGAGGCCACGCTCCGCGCCGCGCACCCCACCCCCAGCGACCCCGTCTCTCTTCACACCCTCTCTACAGGCCGGTTTTCTCTACAAAGCCTAGTGTTTGCTCTGTGCCAAAGGCCAGGCAAGTTTCATCGCCCCATTTTGTTAGTCACTCAGTCGTGTCCGACTTTGCAGCCCACGGACTGTAGCCTGTCAGGTTCCTCTGTCCATGGAATTTTCCAAGCAAGAATACTGGAGTGGGTTGCCCTTTCCTCCTCCAAAACAAACAAACAAAGAAACAAAAACAAACAAACAAACAAACAAAACACAAAAATCCATTTTACAGAGGAGTAAAAGAGATCCAGGAGTTTCCAGGGTTCGCTGGGGGATCCAAATTAGCCCTTACACAAAAACCCAGGACCTATGTGCCCAGATCGGACTATAGGGAGCCTCGGGGAACACCAGAGATTCCATGATAAAAGCCTTTCCTTCTCTCCAGTTATGGATATATGGGGCCAAGGGATGGTTTGCCCTACTGGTCGCCGGGATGTGGTTGGATCTTTACCCCTTTGTTGCCTGGAAGCATCTGAAAAGGGCTCACTCCTGCCGACAGACTTACCGTAATCTGTTATTTTTGCCAGCAGAGGGCGCCAAAAGCGCATCAAAGCTGCTGGTGAGGGCTCACACCTGAAACCTCAGAATAGACCGGGCTTGCACCTGTATCTCTGGAGAGGGCAATGGCACCCCACTCCAGTACTCTTGCCTGGAAAATCCCATGGACGGAGGAGCCTGGTAGGCTGCAGTCCATGGGGTCGCGAAGAGTCGGACACGACTGAGCGACCTCACTTTCACTTTTCACTTTCATGCATTGGAGAAGGAAATGGCAACCCACTCCAGTGTTCTTGCCTGGAGAATCCCAGGGATGGCGGAGCCTGGTGGGCTGCCGTCTATGTAGTCGCACAGATTCGGACACAACAGAAGTGACTTAGCAGCAGCAGCAGCAGCACCTGTATCTGGGCTTCCCTGATAGTTCCACTGGTAAAGTATCTGACCCCAATGTGGGAGACCCCGGTTTGATTCCTGGGTCAATTCCTGGAAGATCCCCATTCCCTGGAGAAGAGGTAATCTACCAACTCCAGTATTCTTGGGCTTCCCTGATGGTCCAGATGGTGGAGGAGGGCATGGCAACCTTCTCCAGTATTCCTGCCTGGAGAATCACCACGTACAGAGAAACCTGGTGAGCTACACAGCTCATAGGGTCCCAAAGAGTTGGACGTGCCTAAGCAGCAGCATCAGCACCTGCATTTGAGAGCCTGACCACAGGCTAGCTTTCAAAAACCCTCTGCGGGTGTTACAGGTGAGCTATGCCTCAAACTTTGGACTTTATTCTGTAGCTTTAGCTTCTATTTTTAACTAGGATGGTAACCCTGGTTGACCTGAGCCCATCCTACATAACACATGATAAAAATACATACATGGGAGTGATGGGCCATTAGAGAGCAACGGAATTTTGAAGGTAAATTTCCCCACTGCAGTTCTCAGCGTGCTCCATGCCTCCTCCCCATGGTGTGGCGTCCACACTGTATGGTAACGTTCACCTTGCCCGGAGGTCCCCTGCCCGCCTTCCCCCCCCCCCCCCCTGTCCCCCGCCCAGCTGGAGCTCCACATCCAGCCTGGCCCCAGTCCTGTCTGACTGCCAGCTCTCAGTCCTGAATGTACTTGGCTTAGATTTTCTTCCAGGTCTGAGCTATCTTTGGAAAATTTCAAATTCTTGCGATGTGGCTGGCAATGAAGTGAGGGCTGAGCAGGGTAGGATGCCTCCCACCCATCCTGCCAGATCTCCTCTCCTCTCCCCACCTGCCCTGGCCCCTGGAGGCAGACCTCTGGGTCTACATGGATCCCTTGGCCCCATGATCCGGCCACAGGCAGCACTAGCAGATCAGGGAAGAGAGAGGTCAGGGCACTAGTCCCAGGCCCCTCCTTGCCTTGTCACCACAGGCTGTATCCTTTGACTACAAGTCGCAGCTCCTGTTTGGGGGCCCTCCGCTTGCCTGCTTTTGTCTCTAGGCTTCAGAAACTGATCCCCCGCCTCTGTCATTGAGGCCGATGGGAGTGACAGCCTTACATCTTAGCCATGGTTGCTGCACTGTCCCTGTGGTGTCCCCACATCCTGTCCAGCCCTCTGTAAACAGTCCTTTAGTAGCTTCTCAAATAATGACTCCACCTGAGCGTGCCCTGTTTCCTGCAGGACCCAGAGCACCCTGATCACCCACACTCAGTCTGCAGGGACAAGAGGGTGAAGTCACTAGTCAGTGGCTTTTAAATGTCACCAGGCAAGTGGTGATGCAGCCGTGAACAGTGGGGAGTTCACGGCCAGGGTCAGCCAGGCTTCGAAGATGCTGGCTGTCGCTTTGTCTCATCTGATTCATATTTTCTGGCTCTGGGAAAAAACTGGGAGAAGGGGCTGTTAAAGGGATCAGAAAACCTCACAGAGGTCATGATCATGATCGCAGACTCTGAGTGAGCCTCACTGCCGCTGCTTTGTCAGAGGGCGAGGATCAGAAAGTCAAGGTTGCTTCATGGATTCTAGTCCCAGGCTGTATGAGGGCAGGAGAAGGGGGCGACAGAGGATGAGATGGTTGGATGGAATCACCAACTCCATGGACGTGAGTTTGAGCAAGCTCCCGGAGATGGTGAAGGACAGGGAAGCCTGTCGTGCTGCAAAGAGGAGTCGCAAAGAGTCGGACATGACTTAGCGACTGAACAAGTCCCAGGCTGTATCCTTTAAGTGGCTAAAGAGCAGAGCCGATGTTCTTACTGATTTTCTTCTATTTAACATGGTAAATAATGTAAGTTATAAGCATAAACATTTTCCTCCAAAGGGCTAATTAAGGCTGTTTATTTCGAGTGAGGAAAATAACGGGAAACAGAAACACTTTTGGTTTTTTGGAACTGCTTCTTGGAAGGTACAGAGGACTTCTTTCCACCATTCAGCACCCAGACACAAACCAGCAAAATTACAAATAAAAGTTTAAAAGGAGGGCAGGAGGAAGAAAGGAAGAGAGGTAAGAAGTTTGGCACTGAAAAAGGGTTGCTCACTTAATAGGTTGTTAAAGACATTAAAACAGCCCTCCCTGCATGGCTGTTCATGTTTCATTTTAAAAGGGACACGTCATCACACACCTCCCGTCCCCACAATAATCAGAATTAAAGGTGGTCCTTTTCCTGCCTTCATCACTCATCTATCTTGGGTCCACGTGGGGATTAGCTGAAAGGCCAGGGCCCCAGCCCACGCACCTGTGCTGTGCACGGCCTGGAATCCTCTCCTCTGCACTGAGGCATCCGAATAAAACCGGAGAAACAGGCTGCTGCCTGAGGCCACCACGGGGTCCGGCTTCTTGCTGCCGCAGAAACGGCCGAGGACGGGGGCCTGGCTGTCAGGCCCGTCGTACAGTTCCAGGTGGTCGTAGGCACATTCCTGGTGCTGCTCGATCTCGAATTCATTAAACGTCTGGGGATGAAAAAGCAGCGAGTGAGGCCAGGTCCTTTCAGCCGGGGTGGGTGCAGGCCCCCTCTCCGGGACACAAGGACACACATCTGCCCAGCCAGCTGTGCGGGGGGCGGGGAGCCCACGGTGATGATGGCCACACTTGTGGTGAGGGTCACCACTTGGCCTCTTTTGGTCTCCAGAGCAACCCTGTGAGCCACTTCCACCATGACCCCTTGGCGGATAAGACAGCTGGGGTCAGAGAGTGTCAACGCGTGTTGATGTCTGTGCTCCTTGGTCGTGTCTCACAGAGTCTCCTCGCTTAACCATGAGACCATGGAGCTTCCTCTGGGCCAGGTGCTGTTCTCAGGGTTTGGTAAGTAGCAGTCCTCACGATCGTGTGAGGTGTCTACCGTGAAAACCGCCACTTTACAGATGAGGAAACCGAGGCACAGAGCTGTCGCATAACTTGCCCAAGGGTCACCCACTGGCAGAGCTGGGCTCGGGCCAGGAGGCCAGGAGCCCCTGCCCACAGCCTCTGCCCTGCACTGTGCAGTCGCCTGGGCACAGATGATGTTAACGGTGCTTTTATGAAGTGCACGCTGCTCCACGTGTTCACGATCAGAGAGGCTGGCCTGAGGTGAGTTTTCTTTCCATGCAGAGCCCTGCATTTTGTTACTTAATTCTGATGATGCTGTCAGGGAAGGGCTATGAGTATCCCCAGTGTGCAGAAGGGGAAACTGAGTCTTAGGGAAGTTAAGGAACCTGCCCACGCTCACCCAGCTAGAGGATGGAGCTGAACTTGACTCCCAGGCAGTCTGACTCCAGACCACACTCCTAACCATCACCAACCTGTACGGCCTCTCTTCTTGTCCCCTCAAGCCTATCCCCCAAAGCAGGCCAGGGCAACCTCATAATTTCAGGCTGTGTGCCAGGCTCTGCAGCTCCAAATGCAGGACTTCTCAGGCTCTGGGCAGATGACTGCCCGTGGCTACCAGGGGCATTTAAAGAGAGGGGACACTTTAAATGAAGACTTGGACCAAATGACAGAGAAGGAGAGAGAACATTACCAGGAGGGGCTGGGAAGGAGCCTCAGTTCACAGCAAGGGAGCTGGGGCAACAGGTCAGGGACGGAGGTAGAGGCAGAAATAGAGGGGCCACTGGCTTTTGTAAGGGTGTTAAACACACTTGAAATGGGAACGATTCTTCACACTTACAGACAGGGAGGCGGGGCCAGAGAGCGGGGGTAGGGCTATGGGCAGGAGTAGGAAAGAGAAGACCGTGGAAACAGGGTGGGCAGGGCAATGGGAGGCGGATGGCGGGCCAGGGGCTCCCCATCACGGGATGCCGCGTGGCTGTCCCCATGCAGTCAGACACTAGCTTCTTGGTAAGCATTCAGCTCACACTCTGTGGCAGCAAAACACTAGAGCGTGATCAATACCCACTACCCACTTCCCAAGGAAATATTTAAGAACTAGCACGTATGTATGAGCCTCAGATAAACTGGAGGTCTGGGCTCACTCTGGCCACTGTGATCGGTTGTTTTAGTTATTCAGCACTGCAAAGAACAGGAAAAGACTTTGGGGGCAATTACTGAAATCTTGTGACCCTTCCACCGAAGCACCGGTTACAAGAGTGCACATTGCCCGTTCCCAACCCCGGGGGGAGCCATTCCCCCGCTGCTTCAGAGATTTCTGTTGCCATGATGAACATCCTCCAGCAGATGGCAGCCTTTCTCCAATGCACTCGCTTTAATTCACCCTCGCCCAGATTCAAGGCTCTAACTGACCCAGGAGAGCAACCCAAAGTGCTTACTATAGGGACAGCCATGCATAGGAGGTGCCCACATGAGCACCCTTGGTCAGGGACCCTGACTTTACCCCCGATGCCCCAGGCCTGGCACAGAGAGATACCAGCACCTCCTGCCCAACTTGGGCGCACGTTCACCCACCTGTCCTCCTCACTGCTCTCGCCAATAAACACCCATGTAAATCTCCAGGTAAGCGTCTGTTTATCATCACCTTCTCCTATGTTATCTCCCCTTCTCCCTGGAGATATGGTCCATAATTCAAGGGGACACTCATATATTAATCCAAGGGGTCCATAATTCAAGGGGACGTCTATGTTTATTCTGAAGAGTTTAGCAATCTCCAGAGTTAGAATAACCCATTTAAAAACTATTTGTCTGCTGGAATACAGTTTCTCCAGAAAGCAAGAGGGTTTGTCTTACACTCCAGGATTTGGAAGTTCCTGGTGGTTGAGAAGCAAGACTTGTAGGAAAAACTCATTTCTCTTTTGCAATAACCGAGCATGGTATGCAGACTACCACAATCATATGCACGGATAGGACTTTAAAAAAAGGCTGTGTGTGAGTGTGTTAATCGCTCAGCTGTGTCTGATTCTTGTCGACCCCATGGACTGTAGCCCACCAGGCTGCTCTATTCATGGAATTTTCGAGGTGAGAATACTGGAGTGGGTTGCCATTCCCTCCTCCAGGGGATCTTCCCAACCCAGGGATCGAACCCAGGTCTCCTGCACTGCAGGCAGATTCTTTACCAGCTGAGCCACCAGAGAAGCTCAAAGAAAGGCTTGGAAGATATATATGTTTAATGCAAGAGAGAATTAGCATACATGACTTAATCTCCTATTGTTAATTAGCTAACAACAGCGAGGTGCTAAGTGCTTAGTTGCTCAGTCATGTCCAACTCTTTGTTAATGAGGAAAATGTTAAGTTGTAGAGGAATATGAATAATAGAGTACTTTTGAGAAATGTGAGCAAGAAAAGGATATATGTTTTTTCCTGTGCATACACGGAAATTTCTGGAAGAATTCACAAAAAAATGTTCAGAAAAGTAATTTCTAGAGTGAGCATGGGGTCTGGAAATTTGGTTTTCACTTTCCAACCCTCTGACTGACTATATATTTTTTAATATCTTGAGAATGTATCATTTGGTAAAATATTATTACTGCAAACAACGGAATCACGAACAACACTTGAAGTCTGTGTAAAGGGTGCCAGTTCAGAGTGACACCACTGTGAACAGGTGCCGTTTACACAGTGTTGCTCACGCACCACCCTGTGTGGATGGCTTCAGGTACATCCTCTTTTCTAATCTGCACAACAGCCAGGAGGTAGGTTTTACTAGCAGCCCCCTTTTCCGGAATACAAAACTGAGTCCTGGAAACGCTGATTAACATCACCAGGTTTCAGAGCAGAGACCCATGTCAGCCTGATACTGAAATCTGTGTCGTTCATAGACTTTGAAAATAACTCACGAGTTTCACCCTGTGGCCCGCGGTTGAAGAGATGTTCCAGGTGCACTCCCTCCGGCTCGGGTATTTGTCAGGCCAGTTGGGGCTCATCAGGGACCCCTCTGCGCTGCTGATCTTGTGTACACAGCCGGCTGGGGACAGGCAGAGAGAGACAGCATGAGAGAGAGAGAGAGGTAGCTCACTTTGGGCAGCAGAAGAAGTGTTCTGGAAGAGTCTCCTCCCTGAGATCTTGTCACATGGTCATTGAACGTGGGGGCAGAGGCTAGCCCGAATCAAGGGTTCCTCGGCTCAGAGATCTGATGTATTTTTCTTTGCTACCTTCCTGGAGCCAGGTCATCTTTCTAACTATTGCTATTTGCATTGCAGTTGTCATTGGAAATATGGTAGAGTTGGTTAAGACCACAGGCCCTGGGGTCAGATGGGCCTCAGCTCAAGTCCTGGTTCCACTGCATACAAGCTGGGGGACTTTGGGAGCTTCTGTAAGCCTTGGTGTCCTTGTTTGTAAAAGGAGTGGGGTGTGTGCATGGATTAAATGCACACCCTTTGGAGGGGTGTGTGTGCATGGATTAAATGAGATAATGCCTGTGAAAGGCACGGCGAGTGCTAACAAAGGTCTCCATCACCGTGCCTCCTGTCTTTTAGTTTCCAAAGTAGTTTCAATTGGAGGCTACAGATATTGCCCTGGTTACCGTGCTATTTGCAAAGAGTGGTGCCACGACTTGCTCAGTAAGTAGTGTTTTGGCCACCAGCTAGAATTTGTCTCCCTCTGTGTTGAGCGCTGTGGTAAGCACTTTGATTGCAACCTCTCATTTAATCCTTTCCACCTTCTAATTGAGAAAATAAGCTGAGAGAAGGCAAGCGACCTGTTGGTCAGGGGTGGAGCCAGGACTGCCCTTGCCAATGCTGATTAGGAGGGAGAGGACCCCGAGGGGGTGCCACTGCCGTCTCCCAGGCTGCAGGTTGTGGTGTGTGTGTGTGTGGGGAGGGGGCAGAGGACCCCGAGGGGGTACCACTGCCGTCTCCCAGGATGCAGGTTGTGGTGTGTGTGTGTGTGTGGGGAGGGGGCAGAGGACCCCGAGGGGGTACCACTGCCGTCTCCCAGGATGCAGGTTGTGGTGTGTGTTTGTGGGGAGGGGGCAGAGGACCCCGAGCGGGTACCACTGCCGTCTCCCAGGATGCAGGTTGTGGTGTGTGTGTGTGAGGGGGGAGGGGGCAGAGGACCCCGAGGAGGTACCACTGCCGTCTCCCAGGATGCAGGTTGTGGTGTGTGTGTGGGGGGGGAGGGGGCAGAGGACCCCGAGGGGGTACCACTGCCGTCTCTCAGGATGCAGGTTGTGGTGTGTGTGTGTGTGGGGAGGGGGCAGAGGACCCCGAGGGGGTACCACTGCTGTCCCCCAGGATGCAGGTTGTGGTGTGTGTGTGGGGAGGGGGCAGAGGACCCCGAGGAGGTGCCACTGCCGTCTCCCAGGATGCAGGTTGTGGTGTGTGTGTGTGGGGAGGGGGCAGAGGACCCCGAGGGGGTACCACTGCCGTCTCCCAGGATGCAGGTTGCGGTGTGTGTGAGTGGGGAGGGGGCAGTTGAGGGCAGGTCAGGGTGGGGGCAGCTGTGTGGAGGTTCCACCTCCTTGCTGCCTCTGCTCTGCAGCATGAGAACAGGTGCCAACAGGGCAACAATTCAGACTCGGGGTGTCTGCTCCTGGACGCCCCACCCCCCGACGGGGACCCATCCCGTTCACCTGATGGAACCTTAGCTGACTTTATAATCCTCCTGGCCTCCCCTGCACCGCAGGGGCTAGATGAAAGTTTTTTTTTTTTTTTTATTTTTTTTAAGTTCCAGAATGACAGCTCCTTCTTCCGACCCAACTTTCAACCCAACCTGTGACTGCCTGTGTCCAGGTCAGAACGCTGGCCTTGACGGTGGACTTCGGAAGATGTCTGAGCTCCTTCTTCAATTCTTAATTAGTTCATTTTCCAAGGAGGCCCTGGCCAGCCCAAATCCCCTAAGTCTGAAGTGCTTGTCCCAGGTGGGGCATGAAGTCCTCACCTCTTCCCTTCCCTGCTGGGCATGCAGGGCTTTGTGGTGGGGCCAAGGCCAGCAGGCTTGTGTATTTATCAAGATGCTCAAACCCCCTTTGCAGGGTGGAGTAGGCACACACAGAAGGCCTTTCTCAGGGTGGCTGGACATCAAAAGCCATCTGGCTCTGAAGGACTCCCAGGAGCAAACGGAGCAGGGAACAGAGTCTTCCCCAAATTCTATTTTACTAGACTCATGCATGGTAAATAAGATTACGACATAGATAGCTGATATCTACTGACATTTCAAGTGCTTACTATGTGTCAGTCTATATGAAATACTTGCTAAGCATTCTCTTATTTAACCCTCACAAAAACCAGGTATGTTTAGTCCTTTTTATACAGAAGAGGAAACTGAGGCTCAGAGAGGTTAAGTCACTTGCCCACGGTCACACAGCTAGTAAGTAGCGGAGCCAGGATTTAAACCTTGGGGGTCTGATTCTGGAACCTGGGGTTTAACTTCTTTGCAATAATAAGTGTAGAAGAGCACTTGAGGGCCCCTACAAGCCCCCTGAGGGAGTGACTACCCTGGGGGAAATCACTCATGAGCAGGAGGCTGGGAGAAGGGAAGGCAGGCAGAAGCTGAGCCTCATTTCCGGGCTTGGCCAACGGGGGAAGAAGCGCCCCTGGCTGTTGAGCATGGGTACACTCGGGCAGCCAAGGTGACCCCCCACGCCCTGACGCCGGCCACGATCCAGCCTCACCCTCTTTGCAGTCCTGCCCGTTCTCATGGAGCCGGTAGCCGTTCCTGCACCTGCACAGGTAGCTCCCAAACGTGTTGACACACTCGTGCTGGCAGCCGCCGTTGTCCTTGGCGCACTCGTCCTTGTCTGTGGAGATCAGCGGACTGTCCTAAGGGGAACCACCGACATGGGGGCGCTCCTCACAGCCCAGGGCCCCGCTCCAAAGGAGCCTCTGCCAGGGAGCCTCCCTGATCATCCCCAACGCTGATTATTCTTCTCCGAGGGGGAGGGTGGGGCGGCATTCCTTGGGCATGACCTGGCCCTGTATATTCCCCCTGCTCCTAAAGTACCTGATGTGTGCGTGTGTCTCCACCCCTGCTCCCCACCCAAACCAAGGAGCTCCCTAAAGGATAGGCTAATATTAGTAATAATATTAACAAGAAAGAAACAGCTACCATGAATTATTTACTATGTGATGGACACTGATCACTCTATACTATACTCTGGGCTTCTGAGGTGGTAAAGAATCTGCATCCAATGCAGGAGACACGAGATGTGGGTTCAATCCCTGGGTAGGGAAGATCCCCTGGAGAAGGGTATGGCAACCCACTCCAGTATTCTTGCCTGGAGAATTCCTTGGACAGAGGAGCCTGGCAGACTACAGTCCATAGGATTGCAAAGAGCTGGACACAACTAAAGCAACTTAGCATATACTCTCTATATTACCTAACTTAATTGTCACACATCCTTAGGAGGGAGGTGCCTGTGTCCCCATTTTACAGGTAGGGAAACTGAGGCCGAGACCAGTAACGTGCCCAAGGTTACTCAGTGAGCAAGCAGCCGGTGCGACCTGGAGGCCTGGGCTCTTATTCCACGACTCCACCCCTCCTCCTGCCTGCGGAGCTGATAAGCATGTGAGCCGGGAGCCAGACAGCCCAGTGCCAGCCCTGCTCCTCTGCTTCCAGCTATTGTGACCTTGGGGAGTCCTTGACCTCTGTGCCTCAGTTGCCTCACCTGTAAAATGGAGTCAGTCATACTGTCCTTACCTCACAGGGTTGTTGAGAGGAGAAAATGAATTAGTATCAGAAAAAAACACTTAGAACAGTGTCCAGCCCCATGTCACTGTTCAGTTCAGTTCAGTCGCTCAGTCGTGTCTGACTCTTTGCAACCCCATGAATCGCAGCACACCAGGCCTCCCTGTTCATCACCAACTCCCGGAGTTTACTCAAACTCCTGTCCATCGAGTCGGTGATGCCATCCAGCCATCTCATCCTCTGTCGTCCCCTTCTCCTCCTGCCCCCAATCCCTCCCAGCATCAGGGTCTTTTCCAATGAGTCAACTCTTCGAGTGAGGTGGCCAAAGTACTGGAGTTTCAGCTTCAGCATCAGTCCTTGCAATGAATACCCAGGACTGATCTCCTTCAGGATGGACTGGTTGGCTCTCCTTGCAGTCCAAGGGACTCTACTGTTAGCTTTTATTTATTATCATGGATGGACTCAAGCATTAGCTGCTGTCGTCACTGTGGTTCCTGTGCCTCAAGTGTGCAGCCCTTGCCTAAGGCAGCTTCCTCCCCTACTAACTGAGGGTCAGCCTCCAACCCCAGCCCTTCCCCAAGGATAACCTCGGGGCTCAGGTGTCTCCCTTCGCTCTGCCTACTGCCAGTAATGGGTCACCAAACACTCGGTGTTTTAGCCTTTGATTCCATGAGGACAACTAAGAATCCTTAAAGAACCCTTAACAAATAAAGAACTGATGACCACTCAGCACTTCACTACTGGAACCAGGGGCTACAAAGAGACAACCCAGGCTCTTCTTCAAGCCCTTTGGGGGAGTCCAGCCTTTCCCACACCTCAATTTCAGACTTCTGGCCCCCAGAGCTGTGAGAGACAACACTTCTGTTGTTTTGAGCCACCCAGTGTGTGGTCATTTGTTTCGGCAGTCCTATAATAATATAGCTACCACTATATAAAACCTAGACCGAGGCAGAGACTGAGGGCACGGGCAGCGGACAGAAACGGGTAGGCGGGTGCCCTGAGGCTGGGAGCCTGCAAAACCCTGTCTCCCTCAGTCTGTGGTCTTGCCCCCAAGCCTGCACACCTGAGAAGAAGTGGGCCCTGAAGCCGCGTTTGGAGACGGTGTTGTCGGACTTGAACTCCACGCGCATGTTGTTGCTCTGCGAGGTGATGACCTCGGGCGTCTCAGAGCCGCAGAACTTGCCATGCAGCCTGGCATCAGGGGACAGGCCGCTGCGCACCTCCACGAAGTCATACTTACACACCTGCAAAGGAGCACCATGGGGAGCTGCTGGGGGCTCCCACTTCCCTCCCCCCAGATCCCGGCACCCTGCAGGACCCCTTCCTAAGAGCTGCACCCTCCAGGTGAGCAGATGGGTTTGACTGGATCCGGCAGGAGGTTCCTCTGGAGTCTCACTGGGATCCCTCCAACCCAAGGTGCAGACAGGGGGCACGTCGGACCTGCTGTCCAGCAGTGGGCTCTGTCTGGGCCTTGGCTGGCTGATGCAGTCATCCCATGACCACTGCCCACGGGATGGAATGGGCTGTTTATGCCATCCTGGTCTCCAGATGCATCTCTCCCCCTCCATTCTTCCCAGCTGGACACTAAGCCCCAGATTCCTACCCCAGGGGATGTGCCTGTCCTGACCACCTCCCACTCCCAAGACCCCCCTCCTCCTCTCTTGTCCTGCTTCTCCTTGGATTTATCGGTGATGAGAGGACCAGAGCACTTCATCTCCCGAGGGTGTGCAGTTGAAATCGCCTCAACAAACAGCCCAGATTCCGCCCAGCTACAGCGCCACAACCCTTGGAGGCCACCTCCCTGCCTGCTGATCCCCTCCTGAGTTCCCAGCCCTGGGTCATATCCCAACAGAATCCCCAGTCAATCAGAGCCTGGACACATACATCATTGCCTTCCAGTTCAAACACTTCAAACTGAAGGGAGATCCGGTACTGGGCGGGGGCCACCACTTGCCAGACACAATTTTTGTTCGTAGGGTACTCCTTCGGCCACCCAGGACTGGTGATGGTTCCATTCAGCTTGGTAATGAAACCGCCACAGGCCACTGCATGGGGGGAAAAGAAGCAAGATTCATTTGGTTTTAGTTCCAAGTGACTGCGATTTCCCCCAAGCAGCAATAAGCCCTGCTGTTCTTTAATAACATCAACAAAAACAAAAAATAGACAATCTGAACTGATTAATTCACATCCTTTCTTCTGGTCTATTTCAACTGAGGCTTTGGAGGGATGGAGTTGAGGACAAGCCTTTACTGCTTTTTAAAAAGACGACGAGGCGTTTGTGCCTAAACTCTCAGGGGTATAGTTGGGGACTTCATATGACTTGGGCTAAGAAATGTTTGCACCAAGCTATGTGATGTTTCTGGCTTCCATGAACAGGCAGAGTCATGCAGGTGGCAAGGGAAACACCGCCGGCTGTGTTGGAATGAAATGAATGAAATGCGCTATTTGTCGTGTCACACCGAAGTGCTCACAGTTATTCTTTGTTTTCATTTTCCATCTTTATAATCATGTGAATTTCACATGGTCACAGAAGAAAATGAAATTCCATGATTCCATTTGCTCAGTTGCTGGGGTGGAGTCCGATAAAGTCATCTCGCATTTGTGGCCTCATCGCATTGTTTTTCCCTCCAGGAGGGAGGTGAATCATCCCCCACAATTGTTTCTCACAGCCAACCAGCTGCCCCGTCTCCATCTGTTCCCCTTCTCCTAAGATTTGTCCCCCATCCCTTCTCACTCCAGTTTGGCAGGTCCAATACTAACCTTCACAGGCCTTCTTGTCAGTGGCCAGCTCGTAGCCAGGATCACACATGCACTTGTAGCTGCCCAGAGTGTTCACGCAGCGCTGCTCACACCCACCGTGATCTGGCCAAGAACACTCATCCACCTCTGTTGGGGAGGAAGGTGACCCTGGTTAAGTCATCAAACAACTGTCAGGTCTGTTCCCCATTGTGGTCCACATCCCAGGATCCCCTCTAAGAACAAGAACAACTTCTGGTGCCCGCCTTGCAAGGAGTCCCCCGTCCACAGAAACTGGCAGCAGCTACAGCAGCGAGTGAGTCTTGACAGCACACGAGAGTAACCTGTTAGCAGGAAACAGGACTCCTCTGAGAGATGATCGGGCCTGGATAACTTGGATAACTGTGCTCTTTGAAGAGTTTAATCAGCAGTGTTCGTTTGTGACCTTAATAAATCTCAAAGCTTCCATACCAAAGATGATTGACTTCAATGCCATAAAACTGGGGCTCCCTCCATAAATGTGGAACTTCTCAGGACATTAAGCAAAGGGTAAGGACCAAGAGCAAGGTGGAGCATTGGTAAAGAATCCACCTGCCAATGCAAGAGAAACGAGTTCCCCGGGGTCGGGAAGATCCCCTGGAGAAGGAAACGGCAAACCACTCCAGTATTCTTGCCTAGAGAATTCCATGGACAGAGGAGCCTGGTTGGCTACAGTCCATGGGGTCACAAATAGTTAGACACAACTGACCATGCACGCATGTGTGTGCGAGCATGCGCGTGTACACACACACACACACACACACACACACACAGGGACAAAGAGACACACTCCTAGATGAAGATATATAATTATTCTCTAGGGAGAGAGCCGAAAGCTATGAGTTAAATTTTTATTACTAATTTGAAGACGTGTCCTGGGTGATCATCAAGTTTACAGAAAGCACTGGCTCTTAGGTGAGCCGATGCTCCCAGGAGAAACTGCAGGAAGAGGCCACAGTGAGACTGAGTTAGCGGGGGAGTTAGATGGGGTTCACCGCTGTGTCTGGGGCAATTAAAGAGCAACAAGCAGGATGTTGTCCAGAGAGAGAACACAGAACTCACTGGAGAACCACCCCAGCCTGTCAGCCCTGCACCACTGAGGAAAGAAAAAACTCAGGCACTGGATGTCTCCAGAAAGAGTGTCAGACGTAAAAGGAAAACAAGCATTATTTTCTGCGATCAATCTGTGGTACATTTATCCCTAAAGAGCATGCAGATTGTGGCCTAACAGAGCTGCAGTCTAGTGAAAGGGCGATGAGACACGGAGAGATCTTCAAACAACAAGAGACCAATCTAGGAAGAAGAAAGGGTTGAGGAGTGAGTAGAAGTGTTGGTTTCCTAATACCAGGGAAGGTAAGAACAGAGCAAGGCCGGAGTTCACAAAATCTCACAAGACCTCACATCATACATAAAATAAAAGGAATGAGGACATTTTCAAGTTGATAAAAACTTGAAAAGATTCCCAGTCCTGCCACCTCAGCAGGGATCCACTTAATAAGATTTCTGGTCGAGAGCTTTTCAGACCCTGCTGGAAAACACCCAGAGATAGAACTCTCACTGTTTTTAAGTATTTCTTGTTCTTTGAAATTTGAATTGTTAAAAACTCTGACTCCTGGCAACTTCTAACACAGTGGTCCTGCAGAAAATGCAAAACTTTCAACCATCAATTCTCCTTTTTTCAATTCAGAAACTCCAACTCAAATAAACTCACTTCCTTCCAATCTCCCTGATCCACGATGCACAAAACACTCATCAACCTGGTGGCTCATCACTGGGTAAAGGACAGTTTGTAAATCATCCATCATTTCCTACAGTGGGAAGCAGATTTAGGTGGTGGCTCTAAGAGTGATGTGTCCTTGGGTTCAACAAAAGCTCAAATAAGTTGGTCCGTAGGGAAGACTAGGTTTAGGGAACACCCTGTGGGCAAGGGGTTGAAGTTGTCCTTGTGAAGTGAAAGTGGCTCAGTTGTGTTTGACTCTTTGTGACCCCAGCAGAGAATTCTCCAGCAGAGAACACTGGAGTGGATAGCCTTTCCCTTCTCCAGGGGATCTTCCCAACCCAGGGATCAAACCCAGGTCTCCCGCATTGCAGGAAGTTTCTTTACCAGCTGAGCCACAAGGGAAGCCCAAGAATACTGGAGTGGATAGCCTATCCCTCCTCCAGGATGGGCTGGAGGGTCCTATCCCTCCTCTAGCAGATCTTCCTGACCCAGGAACCAAACCAGGGTCTCCTGCATTGCAGGCAGATTGTTTGAGCTATCAGGGAAGCCCCATAGTCACAAACAAATATAAGTACTAAGTATGCTAAAATAGTAACAATCCTACAATTATTTACTACTTTATAGTAGGCAAAGGACTTTCCTAGACATTTGCTAAAAAGTATAAAATGAGAAGCATTAATAATGAGAAATAGAAAGAGTCCAGTCTTTAGCATGAGACAAACAGACCCGGGTTGGATTCACCAGATGAATCATCCTTCAATACACTGGGTGATTTGACCTCTCTGAGCCTTCTTCCAGCTTTAAAATGAGGATAATACCTGGTTTCAGGGTTGTGGTGATTGAAAATGATGCCTGCGAAGTACCCAGCATATAGTCTCTAGGTACACAGTAGTTATTGCTCTAGACAAGAGCAGAGTTGCTTTTGAAATTTCAGTGGGTGGAGACACAATGATGGGAGTAGTGAAAAGGATAATGTCGCCAGACATCGCTGAGTCAGGGCAGAGTAGAATAGTGTGGGCCTGGGGAAGGAAGAGAGATAGGAATAGAAAGAAGAAAAAAGCATCAAGGATGGGCCAATGAAGGAAGACTAGATGGGCAAGAAGGCAGCATAGCAGAGTCAAGAAACTGGCTGGAGGGCATAGGAGGAAGGAAAAAAGGAACCATGGAAAGAGCCCGTCAACCTAGAACAAGTTAAAGGGCCCAGATGGGTGGCCGGGGTGGGGGGAGACCAATGCCAGAATATGATACGGCCATGGAAGGACACACATATGTCATAGGCAAGAAAGGAGGACCACTGTTAAGTCTCCTAGCATCCTTAGCCATGTGGAGGGCAAGAGGCTGGTGGGCTGGGTTTGTACTTAAGCAGAGGGAGTATAGTTCCCCTGAAGACTAGAAGGGTGATGGGATGTTTGGCCATTTCCACCCCTGCTCCAACTCAGGTGGGTGGCATGGAAGGGGTGGGCCTGGGTGTACTCTGCGTCACCTCCCACTGTACTGAAGTAGCACCTACTTGAAGTCAACAGGCTCGTGCCTGCTCTGAGCTATAGTGGTCAAGACAGTACCCCAGGAAAATTTGGGGGAGTAGGGAAGGGTGGTGGGGGAAGAGGCTGACGCAGGTACCAGCTCTGCAGAGCAGGATTCTGACTCTTTTTTGCCTTCTCCAAGCGGTACCAGTGACAGAAGGAACCATTCTGAGGTTAGATAATGAGATGACTCAGGCAGGATCCCAAAGCTATTTCAGAGAGAGTTAAAGAAAGGGAAGGCAGGGCACATCCCTAAGATTCTAAGGCACCTTGAAGAAAGTTAGCCGTCCCCCCACCCCAGCCCACATCAAACACTCCGTGGTGGGCCCGCAGCACTGGGACTGGGGAATGTGGGGATCAAGGTGGGAGATCCTCCCACCCTTGATGTGGGGAACGTATCACCAAACTGACCCGGCCAACCCGCAAACGCACTCGCTATCTCCCCAAGTACGCAGGGATGTGAGGTGCTCTGCCTGCTGCCCTGCCAGCAGGCTCTGAGCGGGAAAGCCATCTGGCACCAGGGGAGGGCTGAAGAGGCCAGCTGGCACCCTGGGCAGAGCCATGTGCCAGCTGGGCCCTGGGCAGGGATTCCTGCCAACTGGCACCAAGGCCAGAGCTTCGGTGGCTGGTCCAACTCCTCTGCGTGGCCTCTGTAGTTGCTCTTCTAGTTTCTTTTATTGGAGAGTTCTGACACACGTGAGCATTCCTGGCCCCTGTGTGCTCACAGGACATCCTACTGATGGCCTTGTAGGAAAAAGGCTGGCAAAGGAGCTGGCTGTGTCCAGACCTCTACTAACCTGTGCACGTAACTGCAGAGCTCTTGAAACACAGCTAGTCCAAGTTCAGACCTGCTGTGAGGGTAAGACACGCTGGATGTCCACTTAGTGTGGGGAAAAAAGCCATAAAATCTCTCCCAATATTTGTATATTGGATCGTCCCCAGTGGTCCAGTCCAGTGGTTAAGAGCTGCCTGCCAATGCACTGGACAAGAGTTTGATCCCTGGTCTGGGATGATTCCACATGCCACGGGGCAACGAAGCCTGTGCGCCACAACTACTGAGCCCGTGTACCGAGAGCCTGTGCTCCGAAACAAGAGAAGCCTCTGCACTGAGAAGCTTGTGCACCGCCACTGAGAGGAGCTCTCAGTCGTCGCCACTGGAAAAAAAGCCTGTGTTGAGCAACAGAGACCCCGTGCAGCCGAAAATAAATAAGTAAAAACATTTAAAAAGTTTTAAAACTTTAAAAAATACTATCTATATTGATTACATACTAACATGATAGTATTTTTGATACGTTGGGTTAAAGAAAACATGGTATTAAAACTAATTTTGCCTCTTTCTTTCCTCCTCTTCTTCTATGTGTTTTGTAAGGTAGCTGCTAGAAAGTTTAAAGTTACATCCATGGCTTGCGTTTGTGGCTCGCCTCCTATTTCTGTTGGAAAGCACTGCTCTGCACTGTGTTCTCTGGCTCCATTCATCCTCGTGGGAACCCTGAAAGGTAGGC
This sequence comes from Odocoileus virginianus, assembly GCF_023699985.2. NCBI lineage: Eukaryota > Metazoa > Chordata > Mammalia > Artiodactyla > Cervidae > Odocoileus > Odocoileus virginianus. The sequence continues at coordinate 1,097,137 of NC_069680.1, forward strand.
AGAGCAGGGAGCAAGAAGCCCAATCCACAAGTGAGAATTTGAGCCTTATTCATTCATCCTTTGCCCCATAAGTATTTATTGAACTCACTGTGGGTCTGGCACTAGGAATACGGTGGAGGACAAAGCAGGCAGGATTGAGTCTCAGAAAGGAAAACTGACCTGCCTGAGAGCAGGGAGCGGGGAAGGGGTGTGGGCAGGACTAGACCCCACACTGCCGAGGCTGAAGCCAGGGCCTTTTTCCATATACTCCCACATGTAGAGAAGGCAGAAAGGTGATGAGCATCAGAATCAAATGAAAAATTCAAATCCCTTCACTTTACTTTCCTGTGGCTTTCAGGTCTCTGTAGAGGAAAGACAGTGAGCTGTGAAATCCTACACGTCTGGGGTCTAGTTCTAGCTCAGCCTCCTTAGAGCTTCAGTTTCTTCTGTTTTAAAATTGGGGTAATAACACCAAGCAAGCAGTTTTTCTGAAGACAAAGTGAAGTAACTAATGCAGCTTCTGGCACTCAATAAATGTCTTTTCTTTCTCCTTTAATAGATAGGTCCCAAAGAGGCTTCCACCAGACCTGGCTCCTCATTGAAGACTCAGGGTCAAGGTCAGTGCTGTATAGTTCTCCTTTTCTAAACGTGGTTCTCTGCGTCCCTTCTTGACATAAAAACGAGCTCTAAAAAGATGTCTTAACTGTGCACTAAGTTAGTGTGTACATGGGCCTCAACACCTTGATGGGCATTTAAAAGGATGTCTGCCAACTGAAATGTCTTTGAAGTAGCTCGTCTGGGTACTCACTCACCCCACCCCCACACTGAGTGAGACCCTCCTCCTTCACACAACATCACTGCCCACTGGCTTATGGGTCCCCTTGGTCAGCTTGAGTTCTTGAAGACAATGACCATGTTCTCCTCTGTCCCACAGCCCCTGACATACAGTTTGATGACTGCTGAATAAATGTTAAATGTGGAGTGGGGAGAAGATGGCATTTTCTAACCAGCAAAACAGAGCCAGTTATCACAGCTGGTCAGAGCAGGTCAAGGTTCTCGACTCGGTCCCTTACAAACCGGTTTAGCATCACAGAGAGGACCCTCCCCCCACCCCCATTGCAATGCCTGTCATCTCCACTGCTGCTGCTGCTGCTGCTGCTAAGTCGCTTCAGTCGTGTCCATCTCTTTGCGACCCCATAGATGGCAGCCCACCAGGCTCCGCCGTCCCTGGGATTCTCCAGGCAAGAACAGTGGAGTGGGTTGCCATTTCCTTCCCCAATGCATGAAAGTGAAAAGTGAAAGTGAAGTCGCTCAGTCGTGTCCGACTCTTAGCGACCCCATGGACTACAGCCTACCAGGCTCCTCCATCCATGCGATTTTCCAGGCAAGAGTACTGGAGTGGGGTGCCATTGCCTTCTCCAGTCATCTCCACTAGGGCTGCCACAAAAAAAAGCAGAAGGTTCAGTTAAAGTTGAATTTCAGATGAACAATTATTTCTTAGAACAGTATGCAATATTTGGGACACACACTAAAAAGATCATTCTTATCGGAATTTTGAATTTAACTGGGCACACTATTTTAACTTGTTCAATTTGGAAACCCTTCGATTTTAGCTGGTCCTCTCAAAATTATAATGCTGATCATCAGTAGAACCAGGAATGAGATGTGGGTGGACCAGTGCCAACTGGTTATCGGTTATCTTACTGCAAAGAAGTCCCAACACCTAAGACCTGGGGGTGGAAATCAGGGAAGAAGAAGGACAGGAGAATTAGGACAAAGAGAATTAGAATAAAACCTCATGATTATGGGTGACAGGTTAACTAAAATGAGGTCTCCCAAAGTCATTCATATCACAGTCCTGGAACCTAGAATCTGTCACCTTACCCTTACATGGCAAAAAGGACTTTGCATATGTGATTAGATACAGGTTCTTGAAATGGGAGATTACGTTGGATCAGCTTGGTGGGCCCACAGTAACTACAAGAGTCCTTCCAACTGAAAGTAGCAGGGGGAGAATCAGAGTCAGAAAAGGAAACAACGATGGAGATGGAGGTCGATGATGCAGCCTGAGACGGTCTCAGCCACCCTTGCTGGCTTGAAGACCAAAAAGCACCACCAGTCAAGAAGTGCAGGCGCCTCCTCCCAGAAGCTGGAAAAGGCAAGGAAGTCTGACCTTGAGAACTGTAAGGTGATCACATTTGTGGTGATTTGTTAGAGCATCAATAAAAAACTGATACATGAAAAAAAAAAAAAAACCTGACAGCAAGAAGAAACTGTCACATCATTTTTTCCAGAGAAAAAAATGACCACTTCAGAGATCCTTTCCTTAGCAAAGACAATTAACAGGACTAAACAGGATACCACGTCTACTCACTTAATGCCATTTCATTTTTTCCTGACAATAACTCTGAGATAAACTAGTAGTATCATTTCTGTAAGTGGAGAGACTGGGACTCAGAGAGGATTTGTAACTTGCTGAAGACCACCCAGTCACTGTAGCTGCTAAGTCAGATGGGGGTGTCCCCAGGCTGGGAGATAGCATGTGCAGTCTGGGCTAGGGTGGGGCGGGGGCTGTGACTTTCCTGAGATCTCTACTAAGACCCCCACATTCTTCTTTCCACTATGATCACTAACCTAACTGCATTTGCAATACACGTGCTATGGCTTGTTTTTTATGTTTTTTGCTTTGTTTTTGCTTGGGAATGTATTTAACTTTGTCTCCAGTAATTCAGAATGCTATGCTTCTTGCTCTGTTTTGGTTTGCTGTCGTCAGACGCCTCAAAGCAGGAAAAAATAACATTCTCACACGCTCGTGTGGCACTTTTCAGCTTATGAAGTCTCCACAGCCATTAGTTCACTGGGGCTTCACAGCTGGTTGGGGAAAATGGGCAGATTTCCTTCTCCTTGTTTTACAGAGAGGAACACTGAGGCCTCAGTAAGGACAAAGGGATGCCGGCTCAAGTCACACAGCTGGACATGGGCCCTTCTGACACCATCTGCTCACCTAAAACCTGGGAGAAGGGGATAGAAAGGGGGCAGATGGGGAGACACGTAAGGAAGGGACCAGGATTTCTGGGTCAGCGCAGCCAGAAGCCCGGGAAAGGAGGGAAGAGGGAAGGAGTTACTGATCGGTCACCCCAGTTATAGACTGGATATATCCATTCAGTGGCTGCTGGTGTGCTAGTGGGTGCCCAACCCAAAGGCACTGCGGAATATCCTATATTCCTTCTTAGCAAGTGGTCTGAGGAATTCCAGGGCGCTGAGAGTGGAGAAGGCAGACCCGTCCATTCAAAAGAGTCTTAGGAAGCTGTTCCGCTGGGGCCAGGAATGATGGTCTTCCCATGCCACTCTGGGCCTGCTTTTATCAATAACTTGGAGAGCATCAGTCCCTAATGCAGCACGGATATTCGTTTCCTGAGCACCAAACCTTCTCAGTCTCCCCCACAAGCTCTGCCCACTTGAGTGTAGACTTGCAGGCTGGGAGCTGATGCTTCAGGAGCTAAAGACCTGGGCTGCCTCTCTACCCCATATCAGGGAATGCAAGGCAGTGTTCTGGAGAGAGTTTGTTTAGGAGTCAGACTGTGACTGGATTCTTGGTCTGCCGCTTAACTATCTGAGCAACCCTGAGCCTGCCTTTTTCGACCTTGATCGAGGGCATTAAGTGACACAGTGTAAATCAAGTACCTTGCGTGGTTCCTGACACAATAGGTGCTCAATTAATGATAGTGACTAGCAAAAATTGTTATCAACGCTCAGTTTCACTAAGGTTCATGAAGCTGACCTTGTAAACCGATAAACCTAATTTCCAAGCACAGCAGCAAAACTTTCTGCCATCAAAGACAGAAACCAAGACTAAGCCTGTTCCTGAGTCAGTGGAGAACTCTATTGGGGAATCTATGCACAGCTCTTTGCATAAGCGGATCGCTGCCTCCCCACTGCAGGGAGCCTTGTTTGGTGCTAAGGTCTGTGGGTGTAGTGATTCTTAGGCTGGGGGGCAATACCTCTTCTTGTGTCTAAAATGGAAACAACTGCTAATTCATACCCTTGAAAAAATTGGCTGCAAAGCCAGCTTTATTGATAGAGCCGTCGGACACGAACTTCATCCACATTCTATTGGAGCTGGACTTCACATCGTCTGGCTTCTCATAGCCACAGAAGTGGCCAATCAGGGTGCTGTCTTCCGTGAAGCCGTCACGGATTTCCAGGTAGTCATATGCACAGCTGTCATGCCTTTCAATCTAAATGGAGAAACAGAGGCAATGTGGAAGATGGCAGCTCAGCCTAAAGGTTTTCAATCTAAGAAAGGAAACTAAATATCACTCTCAAAAACCTAACCAGGAGGCCCAAGTGTGTTCTGGAACTTTTCCAAGCTGTCTCCTACTTGCAAGGCAAGGACAAGTCATGATAAACTGGGAAGAAAGAGTCAATAAAACGCCCTGGGATCCCATTCTAGACTTTTGCTTCAGTGATTCCCCCACCCTCTCCAGCAGCCTTCAGAAAGAAGGCAGATGCAATTTCAAAACCTGCAGAGGTTTTGATACCAGATGTCCTGGCAAAATGTGCTTTGGACTTGAAATAACCTCTTAGGTTCCTGTCTTCAATCCCAAACTGGAAACTCATCTTTATAGAGCAGTGTCTGAGACCAGCAGTACTCACCTCAAAAGCTTGGAAGGTAAGCCCCACGTGATACCCCTCCGAAACGGTAATCCTCCAAACACATTCCTTGGAAGGTCTGTAATCATCCGGGTAGTTAGGAGATTGAATCTGACCGGCATCTTTGTTAATGTCTCCCCCACAGGTAGCTTTAGAAAAAGAGCCAGGAGGAAGGGGGTCCCCCGTCAGAGCTACTAAGGAAGTATACCGCTAGGTGGCTCCACTTGCCAACATTTTCATTTCCAATGGACTGATGCCTCTGGAAAGGCATAGGACCCTGTGTTTGCAACTCTGAATTTTTCTCATATAAAGAAAATAACCATGAAGAGCAGTGGCTCTCTACCTTTGCTTGGCATCACAATCACCTGGCGTATTTTTTCAAGCTCTGGGAACAGGGGCCACACCTTCAGAAGTTCCAATCAAGTGTGCGGGTATGGGGGGTGGGGGGGCAGTGTTGAGGGAGGGGTCCCAGCAGCAGCGACATCTGACTTCCCCCTGTAACCCTGATGCAGAGGAAGGAGGGCCACGGGTAGAGACTGATATGTACAACATACGCACACCCATGCTATCTCCTTTATAAAAACAAAACTTGGGACTTCCTTGGTGGTCCAGTGGCTAAGACTCTGAGCTCCTAATGCAAGGGGCTCAGGTTTGATACCCTAGTCAGGGAAGTAGATCCCACATGCCACAACAAAAAATATCCCACATGCTGTAACTAAGACCCGGTGCAGCCAAATAAATAAATATTAAGAAACAAAAACTTGGGCCTCTCCAAAATTACAATCTAAGTCCCTAAGGGACTTTTCCTCTGGGGGAGGGAAGGCACAGGGTTATTTAGCCAGAGAGACCCAATATGTAGAATAGACAGAAGCAGAATTGCCCTGGTGGCAGCTGCCTAGAGCCCAGACCTCTTGGTTTCCTCAACCACCACCCTTCCAAGAAACCAGCTGGAAATTCCTGGACGTTGTCCAAAGTCCTCGTTTCACAGGTGAAACTCAGAGAGGTTGGGTTCTTTGCTCAGCCTCACACAGCTACTCAGAGGTGGCTTGCATTTCCCCAGGGTTCTCTAAGCCCCCAACACCGTCCCCGCTGGACTCTAATGGGGTTGAGCAGGGTAGTGACAGGTAGCCTGTGCTGAAGGGAGCCCAGCTGGCCTCTCTGCTTCCAGACATGAGGGAAGGGGATGGCGGCTACCTCACCCTCATGGCACCGGCAGCTGCTGCCCGGGCCAGGGTGGGAAGGGGCACAGGCTGCGTGGGAAGGGCAGAGGCACGTCAGGAGCCATACCGGCGGCCTCTCCCCTCCTGAACAAACCTTCATATACCGCGAAGAAGCCCTTGCCCAGGATGTTGCTGCTGCTTCGGAATTCCACCCAGAGCCGGCTGTCCGTGGAGATGAGGGGCTCTGGGACTTTGTCGCCACAAAACCTACCTGGGAAAGGGAAAAGAACTGTCAGGCTGCTGGCAGACAGCAAGGAGGGGGCTCAGCACAAGCAGAAAGAGAGAGAGAGCAGGCAGTGCTGCTTCAGATGAGGTTCAAGGGGAGCGGTCCTCACCGGGTGACTGACTCATCCTGTATCACTGAAGGATGAAAAGCTGGAACGGAACCAGTGACCACCGGTGTGCCTCCTTCCAGAGAGTCTCAGATGCCAATCAACCGAACACCCAGAATGTGGCCCCTCCCCTGCCAGGGGGTCGTGACGAGTGCTGAGGGGGAGGAGGACGTCTCAGCAAGGCCAGGGGCGGGGTGGTGGTCTGAGCAAGTGATGAGGGTCCCCCCTGGCATTTCTACTACATACATAGCCTTCTATTTGAGGGCCATGCCTTATACCTTCCTTACCCCAGGAAGGGTTGCCAGAGGACACAAGGTGATGTGATCAGATCTTCTTGGCTTTTGAATTCCACAAGTCTGGTCACAACACCAAAAATTTAGGAAAGTATACAGTGAAAAAGAGCACATTCCCTTCCCCTTGTTGTCTTAGAAAGATTCCTGGGATAGAGGAGCAAGGGGACTAGGGGGACAGAAAATTGGAGAGGGCATCATGGGACCTCTGGAAAGACTTGGTGCCCCAGGTGGACAAGGATGATAGATGCCCCAGGGAGGTTTAAGGAGTTGGGAGAAGCAGAGAGCTATGCCCCTGGGGTAAGTTCCTGGCAGAGCCTTTAGGTGCAACAAGACCCTGGATCCCCCATGTCCCACCTGGGCTCAGAACAGGAGTGTCTATATGGTTTCTTAAGACATTAGGGCAGGAGACAGGCAGGCAGAGCTCTTCAGGAAAAGCAGGACAGGATGGCAGCGACAGGACTCCTGGGAAGGGGATAGAAGGAACCTTCCCAGAGGGCCTGGACAGCCATTGAATGTCTCCCTAGAACGTCTTCTAGGGAGATGTGGACTTGGCACTGATCTACACAGGCCTGGAGAAGTTGAGACAGGATAAGGCACAACAGCCACTTAGATACCAGAGGACCAGAGGGGGATGAGGCCAAACCAGGAATGCCAGTTGGGATAGCAAGGCAGATGCCCCGGGACACCAGGCCTTGGCACAAAGTGTGCCCCTTACTGGTACTCTGGGGAGGAGGAACACAAATTGACTTCAATTAAGTTCCCACTATCTGATGCAAAGGGGTTCCTAATTGTTATTGAACTTGTGTTATTGAAAATACAAATAAATGTGTATTTTTTTTTTTTTAGTTCTACCACTTTATTGCTACCAACCCATCTCCCTCTACCCTCGTGCACACATGCTCAGTTATGTAATCCCATGGACTTCAGCCCACAAGGCTCCTCTGTCCATGGACTTTTCCAGGCAAGAATACTGGAGTGGGTTGCCATTTCCTTCTCCAAAATGTGTATTTTTTAAGCTGCTGAATACATTCTATGAAATTTGGACCTTTTACAGAGGAAAAGGGGGAAGGTCAGGCCTTCCCAGAGCATGGTCCTCTTTGACTATTATCACTTCCAATGCCTTATAAGGATAGTAGCACAGCAAGAATAGAGATGGGGGTGGGGTGGGAGGTGAGCTAAGTCACATTGATCAGCTCACAACACAGACTAGTCAAGGTCTATTTGGATGGAAAGCGCATGGTTTTGCCAAGTGCTAACAGTATGAATCACTCAAAAATCCATTTAACATTGTGGGGGAATGCCTGTGAATGGGTATGGGTCTTCTTCGAGGGCTGATGAAGATGTTCTAAATCTGTGGTGATGGCTGTACAAATCTGTGAGCATGCTAACACTGCTGACATGCATGCTTTAAATGCAGAGTTGTATGGTGTGTGAATTTCATCTCCAAAAACCATTTTAAAGTTCATTTGACAGGTATTTAATGGGTATCCTCTTATTGCCCTTCTGAGAAATGTGGGAGTGAGACAGGGAGGAATAAAAGTCACTATATAATAAAAGATACTTGCTATTGGCCAACGGAGGTCAACATTCTTTAGGGGTGACACAGAGGGTAGAGGCTCCTAGTTCAGCTCAGTTCAGTCGCTCAGTTGTGTCTGACTGTGACCCCATGGACTGCAGCACACCAGGCTTCCCTGTCCATCACCAACTCCTGGAGCTTGCTCAAACTCATGTCCATCGAGTCAGCGATGCCATCCAACCATCTCATCCTCTGTTGTCACCTTCTCCTCCTGCCTTCAATCTTTCCTAGAACTGGGGTCGTTTCCAATGAGTCAGTTCTTCACAACAGGTGCCCAAAGTATTGGAGTTTCAGCCTCAGTCCTTCCAATGAATATTCAGGACTGATTTCCTTTAGGATTGACTGGTTGTATCTCCTTGCAGTCCAAGGGACTTTCAAGAGTCTTCTCCAACACCACAGTTCAAAAGCATCAATTCTTCAGTGCTCAGCTTTCTTTATAGTCCAACTCTCATATCCATACATGACCACTGGAAAAACGATAGCCTTGACTAGACGGACCTTTGTTGGCAAAGTAATGTCTCTGCTTTTTAATATGCTATCTAAGTTGGTCATAGCTTTTCTTCCAAGGAGCAAGTGTCTTGGAAGGCTCCTAACCTTCCAATTCTGGCCCCCTGCAGCCTTTCGGATCTGGGGAGCTTAATAAGATGAGCTGAAACTGTTGTTGAGAATTGAGCAGGGAAAAATCCATCAGATGCTTCTACACTTCCAGTAATGGCTCCTTCAGCATCACCAGTTAGTATCAATTAGTTTTTGGAAAACATGTAAACCTGGGGAGGTATTTCTCACCAGTGGGGAGACAGAGCTGCAGAATGCTGGTTCACAAAAAGAACGGTTTCTCAGCCAAACCCAGTTTCAAGTCCAAATTCCTCCTTTTAAAATCCCAGCTGTCACAGCTGCTAGGGATGTTTCCAAAAGAAAGAGGGACTTCCACCGCCTTGTTGCCTAAGAACCCAACCAGATGAGATTGAAGCACCCACCCTGGGGCCACAGGACAACCTGCCTCTGCTCCACTATCCGGGAGGAGGTAGGAATTACAGGCTCAGCTGGATTTCACTGCCTTGTGCTCGTGTGCTCAGTCACTCAGTCATGTCCGGCACTTCGCAACTCCATGGACTGCAGCCCGCCAGGCTCCTCTGTCCATGGGGATTCTCCAGGCAAGAATACTGGAGTGGGTTGCCATGCCCTCCTCCAGGGGATCTTCCCAAACTGAACCCAAGTCTCCTGCATTGCAGATTCTTTACTGTCTGAGCCACCAGGGAAGCCCCTTTATTGCCATGGCAGAGCTAGGCTTGGCAGAATAAATCACAAATTATTTCTAAGCAAAATCTCCCCAAATCACCTTGCAATTCTTAACCTGAACCTCCTACACTCTCCCTAGACTGATGTCACCAGACTTTTACCATCATAGTAATGGTTCTAATAAAAGTTCCCTTTTAAATTGAGCTAGTCTATACCAGACACTGTCCTATGCACTTTATATAGATTAACTGTCTCCCTACTACCTTTTGAAGTAGGTGCTATTATTAATCTCGTTTCTGAAAAAACTGAGCCTTGGAGAATTTGAGTTGAATTATACTCAATTTATGGAGGAGACAATGGCAACCCACTCTAGTATTCTTGCCTGGAGAATCCCATGGACAGGGGAGCCTGGCAGGCTACAGTCCATGTGGTCACAAGAGTCAGACATGACTTAGCAACTAAACCACTACTACCATACTCAATTTAAGTTATACTCAAGGTTGTAACCCTGGAGTAGGAAATGGCAACCCACTCCAGTATTCTTGCCTGGAAAATTACATGGACAGAGGACCCTGCAGGCTGCAGTTCACGGGGTCACAAAGAGTCAGACACGACTGAGCGACTGAACACATTGGGACACATTCGAGATTGTAAGTGCAGCAGGATTTGAACCTTAGCAGCCTGAGATCTTGACCTTCATCCCCAGTCTAACCCTCTTCATCATGCTCACCATTACTGCCACCCACCATCCAAAGGAACATCTCTGTTTAGGACTTGGTTCTAAATCCTGTACATTTTTGGATCAATAGACATCAAATCTGTTCTCTGGGAATGTAATCACTATTCCCATTTCCCAGTTTGGAAACAGACACATTGGAATGATGATCAAAGACTCAAACCATAGAGCAAGCCTGTGGCAATGCCAAGCATGCCAATTTGCCTCATGGTACGGGTTGTGCTCATTTGGGACGCTGCCCCAGCCCAGGGAGCCCCCAGTAGTGGGGCCACGCGACACTGATTGGCCGGCCTGGCCTTTCTGAACTTCCCTCCCCACTTCAGGGAAAGTGGGGAAAAAGGCTTTTGTGCGCATTGTGGTGGTACAGAATGCCCAAGGATGGTTCTGCATACAAAAGTGCATTGTTAGAGTAATTCCTCTAGCAGAAAGAAGGGAGGAGAATCCAATTAATAGGCCAGCATTTCAGGTTACTGGATGAGTTCTGTGCAGCCACCTTTCTCCCCTCTCTAGGTGCAAACTCATCAGTGACCCTCGAAACTGAAAAAAATGAATCTGCTACCTTTAAGCAGGCGTGAAATGTTCTCAATCTACTTACATTTCCCTTTAATCAAGATGTGAAAAGCTGGGTCCCAAACAGCCTCCTCCCAGGGAGACTAACAGGCTGGAGAGAAATTGGATGAGAGAAAAAGTGTCAAATTCCTAAACTGAACTCTGGTTCCCGCCTTTGGAGGAGGAGTTTAATAAGGATATCAAGAAGAGGAAATGCAGATGAGGACACTACAAGAGGACTCCATGGGGAGTCATAAAGGGTTCATTCATAAAAAGTTATGCGTCTATTATGCCTGGAGTTTCACACACTGCCCTGGGAAAATATGCAATGCACAGTTTTTCAGAGCAAGATGCATACTTTCACAATCCGCTCTAATCCGCTCTCCCTCCTGCCAAAGGGGCATTGACCTGCCTCCTCCCGGCAGATTTCATGGCACTGACCCCTCCCAGGGACCAGCTCGGCCCACACAATGCACTTGTTCCAACACAAAAGTTCACTAACAACTGCATTTGGAAACATCAGAGCAGGCCAAATAGTTGGCAAAGGAGAACTCCTGCAAATGAAGAATGACGGTTACAGGCGCTGGGCCATGCCTTGGCTGAAGCACACTTGGCACACACACACACAGACATACACACACAAATACCTACACACACTCACTGCAAAAGTGTAAAATCTGAGCAAAACAAAAAACCCACACACAAAAACCATCACTGACAATGACGAACAGCAAAAGCCCCATCGAATCAATGAACGTGTGGTCAGAGTTCCCAGGATCTGTAGTGAGAAAATTCTTGTTTCAAGTTCAAGGGGTGGCTGGAAATCCCTCTGTCTGTGCCCATTTTCAGGAGCGTGCCTTGGCCCTCTCCAGGGAACTTTAGGAATAGAGAACGTCCCCCCTCCTGAGCTTTTCAAGTCTATCACGTTCCCTAGGGGGTATGGGGTGCCAGATTTAGCAAACAAAAATACAGGAAGCCCAGTTCAATTTAAATTTCAGATAAACAACGAATCATGCATTTTTATCTGGCAGTCCTATGGGGAGTCCCTTCTAGATTCACAGTCCCCTCACCCCATCAGCGGGACTTCTAAGTCCTGAACTGATCTCAAGCCACTAGCAGGCTGTGGCTCTGGTGAGTCCGCCTGCTCTTGGGGAGTGTGGGTTTCTCATGAAGGTGTGTGATGAAGTGACTCCAAAGGTCCACACGATTCCACGTTCTCAAGAAACTCCTCCCACACAGCGTTTTTTTTTTTTTAATTCAACTATGAAATATTTGGATGCATTCTTATCAAAAAGCCAAATAATCCAGAAGTACACAAACCAAACCAGGAGGTTGCCCCCTCCCCATTCTTCCTTTCTCCGAGGCAACCACCTTCTTGAGTTTGCTGAGAGCCCTTGCAGCCCCATTTCTGTGTATTTGGTACTAGACAAGTACACATGCACAAATATTTATCGGTAAGTGGGATCATTCCCTGACCCACCACATGGAGATCCTGATTCAACAGTTTCCCAGGAATCTCATAGAAGTCTTCCCCACTGATGCTGGGGTGCAGCCAGGTTTTGGAACCTCTGCGGCCATGAGTGCAGCCCTCTGTTTTTATTTTGTTACACCCAATTGGTGCTACCTACAAAGCCACGCCTCCCCATACACACTGCGTCTGCTCACGTTGGACAGGAAGCAGAAACCCAGGGCAGAGAGCCTCCACCCTGCCATCAGGTGGCATAACCCATCTGTCCCGAAGTGCACACACTCCTGTCTGTCTGTGCCTGGCCTGGGAATCAGTTTCTTGCCTTGCCTTCCTGGACCACCGACTACCTGACTGACCCCCTACCAGTGATAACTTGGCACCCTCCACTCAAAGCCGGCTCTGGCTATGTTCCCACCCCAGAGGACACAAATTCCTACCTATTTGCACCTCTAGGAAGTTAAGCTCATGGCCCTCTGGACTGAGAGGACTTGTGTGCCCTTCCCAGCAGTAGCTGACCTGGCTGAGACCCTTTGGCCATATGGAAGCTTAGTATCTGCCAGGCCCCCTGGGTCCAGCCAGACCTTCCATCCCTGTCTCTCCTGAGCTATTCCGGAATCTGACAGGAAGTTGGGCTTGGTCTGGCAGGGAAACTCCCCACCTTAGCGTTCTCCACTCTTTCCTGCTTCCATCTTTAGTCAGCTGTCATACCCGGCCCAGTCACTGGAAGCATCACAAGTATGGCTTTTTGCCCATGTGAAGATCTGCCAGGGACAAAGTTTGCACAGAGAACTTAAGAGTGGTCCACCTCAGAAGCCCACCCTGAACAGCCGTCTGTAAACAACCCACTCTCGGCGGAGACCCTCCCAACTGACTCCTTAGGCTCTGCTCCTCTTTCTGGTTCCACCATGGTTGACATTCCTGGGCCAAACAAGTCCCCATGTCCATTGTCCTGACACCGATGCCATCAGGCCTCTATATTATATGACCTTAACTTTCCTTGGTCACCCTTAGAGATCTCTCTTCTGGTGATCAATCCTGAGTGAACTGACCTTTCTCTTTATGCCACCTGCCCACTGCCTTTCCCTCAAAGCCCCACCCGCCTTTTCATGAGTTCATGTACTGTTGAGTTCATGTATTGTTCATCTTCACAAAAGAATACATTTTTATCAGAGATGAATTAGATAAACCAGGAACAAGAGAATAAATTTTATATCCATCATCCTGAAATAACCACTGTTATTTATTTATATTTCTAACTTTACTTGATGTTTATATTGTAGGTCACAAAATGGTTCCTTCCAGTTGAATCCAGCCTGCATGATTGTTTTAAGTAATTTTGCTTTGGGTAACTCGAGTCAGGATATTTACTGTTGTTTGCCACACTCCCTACCACTCCTTACTCTATTATACCAATGCCATCTCTCTCATTTAAACCTTATCCCTGCTGCTGCTGCTGCTAAGTCCCTTCAGTCGTGTCCGACTCTGTGCGACCCCATAGATGGCAGCCCACCAGGCTCCTCTGTCCCTGGGATTCTCCAGGCAAGAATACTGGAGTGGGTTGCCATTTCCTTCTCCAATGCATGCATGCATGCTAAGTTGCATGCATGCATGCTAAGTTGCTTCAGTGGCGTCCAACTCTGTGCGACACTATGGAAAGCAGCCCTGAAGGCATCTGATTTTTCAGTGCTTCATAATATATATGCTTTTGTTAAAACAGAATCTTACTGCATATCCATTTTGCAACACCTTTTGCATAGCAACGTACAACAAACATCTTTCTCTATCAATAAATAGTCCAACTTTGTTTTTAATGGCTGGATAGTTTTCTATGGAAAAGATGTATTATAATTTATTCATCTAACCCCTACTGTTGAATATTTAAATTGTTTTCAATGTTTCCTGCTTCAGTGAATGTCCCTGTAGCGAGAGCTTTGCACACTTCCTTAATTAGTTCCCTAGGATAAATTCCAAGAAGTGGAACGGCTGGGTCAAAGAGTATTCACAGTTTTAAAAGCTTTTAACATGTGCGGCCAAATGGAGTGTTCAGAGTTTTACAACGACACCAACCCGTGAGAGCTTCCTGTGACTGGTGGATGGCCCCTTCCAAACATTTAAGAGCATCGCAGAGAGCATCTAAGCGCACCCCTCTTAAGGCTCTCTGAAGTCAACTCACCCAACAGGGGGGCTTTTCTCCAGTAACCATCCCGGACCTCCACGTAGTCATACCAGCACAGGCGGCTTTTAAACAAATCCATGGATGTGAAGTTTAAGACGATCTGTAAAGAGTTACCGTAAAGTGAGTTTTGGCAGCCAAGTCTGAGGAGTTTTGAAGATACATCTTGCATAGCGGTGTTCTCACATTACCCTTTAGCATACAGAGCTCTCAGACCACAGTAGGAGTGTCCTCTCAAAAATGCATTCACAGGAAACCTCATGACATTAAATAATAAACCTTAAACAGGATGAGGAGTAAACAGAGGAGATGGGTTCTATGGTTCTGTCTGGGGAATAACTTGAGCTTTTGAAGTCACTTAGTGGTTTACAGAAAGCAAGATGCATTAAAAACACAGGTCAGGATGCGTTGAGACTGGGGATTTAGGAGGAGGTAAGGGGTCAGTGAAGTTTAGAGATACGAAAAGATCTTAAAACATCATCAATCATTCTAAAGGGCCCGGGGTGAGCCTGAGTGCATCCGAGCATCTCTGTGATCAATGTTCCCCTGGTCGTGACCTCACTCTTCTGAGGTGTGGTGTGTTAATAACCTTCCAACAGTTTCGTTCATTCATTCACTCATTTCACCATTGTTAGTTGACCACCTACTGTGTGCCAGTCTGTGTCGGCCAATCAAGATAGAAAGGTCAGTGAGACAGATTTCTTGCCTGTAAGAAGCTCAGAGAAGGAGAGTAGGACAGACATGCTAAATCAATGAAAACACTATGGAAGAAATGCTGAAAAGACAGGGATGGACAGAAAGGCATTCTGGAGCCTCGAGGAAGGAGAACTAGATTCTGCCCCAGGGACAAGGAGAAGGTTTCTTGGAGGGGGTGGCATTTAACCTAAGGGGAACAGGGATGCAGGGGTAGAGGAGGGCCAGACAGAATTTTGGTGTGAGGGCAGACCAAGGAGAAACTTGGGGAACTGTGCTGAGCGTTCGGTAGAGGTCACTGTGTGCATGTCTGGAGTGAGGAGGCAGGAGAGGTGAGGAGGGAGGTGGGTTCCGAGGGACTGGGAAGGAGGCTTCCGTTCCTTTGGACAACCCTGAGACCCTCCTCATGAGGCCATTCAGTCGGTGCCTTAGTCCACAAGTGATGGAAGGGGCTGGGTGGCCCTGCAGGCTCAGCACGTGGGCCCTGCGCCCCTTCCAGCCCAGCCCAGACCAAGGTCAGGCTTGCCCTCTCCCCTCACCCCCGCTTGGAGCCCACCGCACACGTGCCCAGGACTGTCTGGCTGCAGCTCTCCGGTGGGCTCCTTGTCTGCGCTTGGCGTGTCCTCACCTGTCACCTCTCAGCTCTTCTCTCCAGGGTCCTGCATAAGGGCAATGCCCCAGCCCCTGCACCCCTGACGTTTTCCCCCCCCGGGGCCGTGGGGGTTTGCTCACCGTCCGTTCATCTTTTTCTAGCATTTTCACTCTCCTGCCTCCACTGACCACTTTCTTTTCTGTTCTTATAGCCCCGGGTCTTACATCTCTAAGTAAACCTTGGAGGCTTTGCAGTGCTCTCCTGGTCACATGCAAAGGACCTGGGTCTTGTCCTCATTCTCTGGCCTCTCTGCTTGGAATCTCTCCTCTCTGGTTTTTGCCACAGCGGCCCGTGCTCTGCCCATTGTTCTCTCTCCTCTGCTGGGTGCCCATTAACTGTGTTGTTCAGTCGCCAAGTTGTGTCTGACTCTTTGCGACCCCATGGACTGCAGCACACCATGCTTCCCTGTCCCTCACCATCTCCCAGAGTTTGCTCAAACTCATATCCACTGAATCGGTGATGCCATTACCTTGAGGGCACCTTGAAAGAAAAACATTGTCCTTCTAGCTTCCCTGTCTGTAGGGGACACCCCCACCCCAGTCACTAAGGTGCTCTAGCTCGGGGTTAGTTCCCCTTGGCCTCCATTGTTTATGCAGCACTGATGGACTTCCTTCCTTTGAGATGTCGGAGTCCCTGCTATGAGCCAGTCTCGCTCCTCTTCACCAGGTCTGCTGCACCCCCATCCCATTCTGCACACCAGGTCTTCTGGATCAATCCTGCACGTACAGCTCATGCTTACCGGATCCCTCCTGTGCTCAGAAAACTTCAGTGGCTCCCTATACACCTGTCTCATAAGCTAAACTTGCCTTACTTTTCAGAGCCCCCAGCGCCCAGCCTGCCTGACCTTGTTTCCAGGTGCACCCTGATGTAGCTGTGCTCATGGGTCCCTCCCAGACCCAGAGCGGGGGCCCCTCCCTCCTCCCTGGCTCCTTCCCTGATTGCCCCGATAAACTTGACTTTCCCTCTTTGGAACTTTCCCCCTCTCTTAGAGTGATCCTAGAGCAGGTGAACTTTTCCCTCTCAGAGTGATTCTAGAGCAGGTGAACTCTCCCCTCTCTCTCAGTGTGATCCTAGAGCAGGTGAACTCTCCCCTCTCTTAGAGTGATTCTAGAGCAGGTGTTTTTAGAGGCAGGAAGGTCTGGATATCTTCCCAGCTATGAAATCTTGGGAAAATACTTTCCCCTTGGACCTTTAGCTTTCTCAGCTGTAAAACAACATGTCCACCACTGGGTTTTTCACGAGACTGCATGAGAAACTGTATATGGCAGGTATTGTGCCATGCCTGGACATAACAGACACTCGATAAAGGGCGATTTAAAAAAATCAAGTCACACTGAGTGTACATCATGCGCTAAGTGCTCTTTGCATAGCCTAGCTTGAGAGTGCCCACAGCTCCGCAGTTCGGGTCTCAGGACAAGGAGCACCATCTTCAACAGAGCTCTATAATCTCCTAGGAAATGAAGTCAGCACCGGAAAATAACCGGCCAGCTCACCTCCTGTGCCGTAGAGTGTGTGTGTGTGTGTGTGTGTGTGTGTGTGTGTGTGTGTGTGATGTTACTCTTCTTTCAATCTGCCTGTGGATTGGAATCACTTCAGAAGTTAAAAAAAATACTGGTGCTGAGCAAATGCCCCTCCTTCAATTAAATGAGACTTCCTAGGGGTGAAGAAAGGACTCTCAACTCTAAGTCTCTTGAAGACAGAGGTTATACCTTAGATTTCTTTCATCTCTCTCACAGTGCTGGAATTCAGGAAGGAAGGGCTCGGTAATCCTTGCTAACTGGTTGCAATATAATTCTTTAGCCTTTGCTTTGTAAAATTGCAGAACGGAAATGTTATTACAACTTCCTTGGTAACATGTTCACAATGTAAATGAATGGATAATTATTCAGGCTAATTATTTAGGTCTATTAGTGAACCATGAAGACCACAGGGGAAGAGGTTGATGCACAGGAGGCGAAACTCAAATCAATCAAGTTTGCTGATTACTAGCACCTCTGGAGAAGGCTGGATGAAGTCAAAGTTGAAATAATTGGGGCTGGAATTTCAATGATATATTCTCTCTGCTCCAGTCAGCATATATATTCTCCCTCCCCCAGTCAGCATTTATAATTAGGGCTTGGTGAATCTTCTGCTGTTCACGCATACCACATAGCCTCTGCTATTCAGGGCAATTCAACAGTTTAGGGATTACCACATCCCTTCCTCTTCCTCCTCCTCCTTCTTCCTGCCTCCCTCCCCCAGAAGCCTCCTGCAGGCACAAGCACAGCAAACCTGCTCAAGACAGACTGGTCTGAAGTCTCTTAGGTTCAAGATGACAACCACACTGTTATAAATGCCTAGAGCCAAAGGAAGGATGTGAGCATGTGGCTGTTTGTGTGTGTGTGCATGTGAGTCTGTGTGTATGAATACATGTTTAAATGTCTAGCCTGTCCCCTTTGTGGAATAATTTAGGATGATTAACTATCCAGACTCTCCAAATCAAATTGTCTGGGGTCAAATCCCAGCTCTACAACAAACTGAGTAGCCTTAGGCAAGTTCATTTCCTTACCTGCAAAATGAGTGTGGTAATAGTCACAGGAAGTGAAGATTAAATGAGAGACTCCACATGCTATGCCGAGAACAATGCCTAGCCTGTAGAAAGTGCTCACAGTCGTTCCTAGCCATCATTTCTCTGTAGTTATCACAATATGTTTAACTTAACATTTAAGTGGACATTTTTTTGAAGTGATGAATTAGGAATATTCTGAAGAATGGCTACAGGTACCTGAAAATCCAACACCCCCCCCACTGCACCCCCAACTATTATTTTTTCCATTCAACCACTCATCTATCTACACGTCCACAAATACTTCTTGTGTGACTCTGTGCCATGCGCTGTATTGAGTGTTGGGGGTGAACCATGTCTGTACTCAAGGAATTTAGGGTCTAGAAAGGGAATAGCCATGTAAGTCAGCAGTCAAGATACTGTGAGACAAATCACGACAGGTATGACTGTAGGAAGCTAGACCCAAGGGGCAGAGAGGACATTTCACAGGTAGCTGCATCTAGGGTGAGAGGACCTGAAGGACCTTTGGTTTTGTAGAGAGATGTAGGGGAAAAAAACAAACTTCGAGGTGCAGAAGCCCCAGTTACCAGTTCTATATCTTGTAGTGGATGGGGGCAATTGTTTAAATGTCTGAGACTCAGATCCTTTGTTCATATAATGGAGATAAGAAGATGAACCCTGCAGAAGGGTTAAGAATTTACCACCCCTGCCCCAGGACAAAAGAGACCCCTGCCCTGGGCTCAACTTTAGAGGGTTGTGGAATCTTCAGAGCCAAAGGAATGTGCCTACCCAGGATTTTCCCAGATCATACACCCTAAACTGCATCCAGGACAGGAATCCAGGGTGTGCAAGGATCTCTGCCTTGGATCCATCCTCCCAAAGGTGGACAACACAGACGGCCAGTCCACCTTCACTAGAAGGGGAGCCCAGCAACAGCTGTTTGCAAGGTAGGTGTGGAGAATGCTTGGGACTGTGGGCTGGGGGTTGCCCTGGGTGCTCCTAGATGGAACTGGGACTGGGAAGAGGAGGAGGGGACAGCCATGGTTGGGGGCTAGCTCTCCTTATAGTACCACTTTGATACACAGCACTCTGAGGTGTCAAGAAATTCTAAGTTGGTCCCTTGCCTTCCAGAGCATCCTGATGGTGTCTTTATCAAGGTAGGAGGATAGTGCCTACTTTGTTTTACCAGATGTGAGCTTGATTTAGAACTCCAGTGGACATGTAGTACATAGGCCTCTATTTGTATGGGGAGGCGGGTGGGAAAGTCCAGAAATCATGAATGTTCAGCAAGTTTGCCCAGTAACTGGCACATAGTAGGTGCTCATAACAAAACATAACAGATACCATTACTACTATGAATAATAACACTAATTCCTCATGCCTCACCCAACTCAAAGAATGTAAAGTCATTTCCTGAGGTGGCTTCATACCTACCTTTTCCCCTGGAGTGACCGATATCCTCCATACACAGTGGGAGTAAGAAGGGTAGCCGTTCGGGAAACCAGGTGCAGAAAAGTTCCCCATCGTGTCCTGCAGGGTCTCCCCACATGCTGCACAAGCAAAACAACACATGTGATTCGGGCATGTGCACACGCTTCCCGCCCATGGACAGGACTGCTAAGTAAATTCACTGTTAACCAGCCAAAGCCCCAGGAACACCCTGCCAAAAAGCATGGAAGGCAGATTGACATTTTTCTGACCAATAAAAGAAAAAACTAGGCCTGAGGGCCAAAAAGTAATGCCCTAAAGGTTTCCTCTGAGGCTCTCAGGATTGAGCACAGCCTAGAGCTGGCTTTGAATTCAGCTCTCCAGCTAGCTGTTTAGTGGTGGGCACATGTCCCAGCTTTGCTGGGTCTCAGTTTTCTTTATCTGTGAAATGGGTGGGACCTGCTTAGAGGATTAATGAAACCATCTGCTTTACATGAAACGGCTCAGCACAGTGCTTGACACACCATGAGTATCCCCTACATAGCAGTCATTATAATTACTGCTAATAATATCTGTGGCAGAGAAAATACAAAAGGGCAAGCATGTGGAGCAAAAAGAGAAAACAAAACACTTTGAAATGTACATCAGCTGTTAAGTGAGATCTTGTCTCTTCTTTTTCTGCTACCCACCTCTGAAAGAGCACGAAATAGTCAAAAAAGGAAGGAAAATGACCAGCAGCACAGGAAGCTGGCACATTCTACAGTGGGATATTCTTCCCTTGAATGTTTGAGGGCTGCCTGGAGTCTGGAACCTAGTCCTATGTATGTGAGCAGTATTTCCCCTAATCTGTCCTCAAAAGAAACAATGTCTGTAGGCATAAGCTTGGAAGCTGTGCGTTTTGTATCCCCTCACCTCTAGGGATTCAGAACTCAAAGACAAGAGCATTGGCTTGCTGGGCGCCCCTCTATTCGTGGGGCCACCTCCAAAGTGTGGAACACACACTTCCTTATGCTTCTTTTCCTCCATTCAATGCGGCCTCTGCGTGGCAACCACCTTTGCTTTCAATGACTGCTTGAAACTACTTGAAGATGCAGTTTGGGGAGCTGTAGGAAGGGATGGCTGGAGAACGGCCCATCCTTGACCTCAGGAAATCCTGGATATCGGGGCTTCGATATCATGTTACTGAACAACTGCCAGGCATCATGAGGATTACGCCCAGCAGTCAACACCCCTGAGGGTTCTGTGGAAATTATTTTAGAATAATCATCAACATTCTGCAGGGACAGACACATTACTGTATGGCTCCATGGTATTTACCAGCTGCTTCCAATCCTTCAGGGGGAAGTAAGAGGCATACATATATACATTATAACTAAATAAATACTATGGCATTTCCCAGGGAATGCTATAAGATTTCTCTTTCAATGCAGCAGGGTTATATGATACATGTGTCCTGTATTTCAGCCCTAAAACAGCCCCAGACGACTAATAGCTGGATGGACACATTTCCTGAAGTTTCATGATGGAGCAGTCCCACACGGTCCTCTGCACACAAGCTGGGGCAGCCAGAGGGCTTTCCTGGGCAGGTTCAGGACACAGATGGTCGGGAAGTGGGTTGTAGGAGGAAGTGAGTCTCCCAGAACGGTGGCCTGGGAGGGAAGCAGCGCCAGCACTGCCATCCTACAGGGACCGAGTATGGTTGTGGCTTTATAAGTGAGTGCATCCTGCCGGCAGTGTGGTTAAAAAAAAAGGTGACAGGCCAATTTTCAAAGATCGCCCTTATTTCAAATATTCTGTCCTATGATCATATGCAGGTCTGGTCTAAGAGTCTGGAAAAGATAAGCAGACCTTTCGGTAGCGGAACTTCCTTTTTCCTCTCTAAGCCACCAAATTGCTTTTTCTCCTATCACTGGTGGAGACGTGCCTGCCGTAAAGTAGTGCTTTCCACTGAAGCTCAGCAACTTAAAGGGGCTGACGTGAGTTTCTCCTAGGGTGGCAAGCAGGTGCGGGGGGTGGGGGTGGGAGGTGATGATGCTGAAGCCCATGAGATGGAAGCAAAGAGGGCAAACTCAAGGGGTGGGGCTTTTGAACTGGAAGAGAAACAGACATCTGCTGGGATCCAGTGTTTTGTCCAGCCTCCAGTAGCAGAATACTGGCCACCGACAAGCACCTTGGACGGTTAGGAGAGCCCGAGATAACAGAAGTGACTTCATTTACAGCACTGAGATACCCTCTGCCTTCCAGTGTTTGGGAAGCCGGCTCCCATCCTTCCAAAAACATGCTCCCTCACTCTGCCTTTCTGCAAAACCCTGGGTTACTGTTTTACTAAACCCACCTCCCCGACTCCCTTAGCAAGGAGAGCGCTTTCACCCCTGTGGCACGCACACCGCGTTGGACCCCCATTCACTGTTGTTCCACTATGACTTCTTCCTCTTCTGACCATCAGGGCTTTGCCAGAGAGTTCCAAAGCTTCCCACAAGTTAAGTTGTGGCCTCTAAGAGCCATCATTTGCTTCATTGCCTGCAACCACTCCACCAGTTGGGCTTTCTGCACTGTCTACCGCCTCCTAATAGCAGCACACTGGGAATGACAGCTGCCAAGGGAGAGACTCTTCACACTCCCCGAGGTGTCTTCCCAGCCCCGGGGAAGCTTGCAAACAGTGGTTGAGAGGTCTGTGGTGCTCCGGAGGCCCTGGAACCCCATGATTTACAGTTACCTGGGCACTTGTATAGCTTCCTGGCTTGAGCTATGTCTCCCTGACTGAGCCGCACCCGCTGGCCGATGGTTGGCCTGACACCATTGTCATCTCGTCGGGGGAGGATGGTGTCCAAGAAAACTCCTCTATAGGAAGAAAGGAGAGAGAGAGAAAGGAGAATGAAAAGTCAAGGCTGTCAGGCCGTCCGTGTCGGGGTTTAGAGTCTTCATGTCCTTGTCCACACCCCATCCACATTCCTACCCCCTGGCCTGCCCACCCCTGGTGGTGTGACTCACGGGGCTGCCTTGCCTGGCGCTGGCATGTTAGCATTCCATTTCCTCAGCTGCCAGCTCCCTTTCCAATGGGAAAATGACTCTGCCAAGTTTAAAAATATGCCCTAGCCCAGTGGCCGTGAGGGCTTCCTTACTGAAGTGTCCTGAGCATCTCCACAAATTCCCTGACAGGTCCAGGCCTCAGGGTCCCCCCACCAACACCGCCCCGCAGGGAGCACCATTCAGAGACGACCGTGTGAGTGGCGCCCTCTGGAGTTGTGCTACGGGCAGCTCCCAATGTGGATAGGTCTTGGAGAGGCTCCAGAGAGAGCTTGGGAACCAGTACAGTGAGAGGTTCTCAGGCAGGGGCTGGTTAGCAAGAGCTGGTTGATGGGTTGGTGAAAGAAGGCGTTCAGGGTTTAGGGGCCTTGCAGGCAGGAGGGATAATCAGATGGAAAATGGGCTGAATACAGGACAGCTCTGGCCTAGAGATCTCTGTCTAAGGCCTGACTGCCATCTGGTGAGCTCAGACAAGTCCCTTCCCTCTCTGAGCCTCAGTTTGCCCCTCTGGACAGTGAGAGGTTGGTTTAGATGGTCATGGCAGCCTCTTTGAACTTAACCATCTCACTCTGCTCCAGTGGGAATGAAAGCTAAGAGGAGCAAAGCAGACAAAAGCCCACCAGCCTGCCTGGATGACACTGGCTCTCTTCACATCTCCCTGTCATGGACGTGGTTAACCCCCTGTCTGACCCTCCCATTCTGCTTCCAGACCCCAATCAGGAACCTCTCCTGGAGGGCAGGGCCTTCTCCAGTTACCACCCTGTTCCTTTCCATCCCTTCTTAACCAAGGATCTGGAAAGAATCGTCTCCATACTGAGTCTGGCTGCCTCCTGCTCCTTCACTCCTCAATCCAACTGCGATCTGACCTCACCAGCAATGGTCACCAGTCACCAGCCAGTGATCAACAACGTGGATCACCCTTGTCAGTGCTCAGTGGCTCTCTCTGCTTCATGATCACCTTTGCCGGGCCCCCCCTTCTCAGACTCTCCTCTCCCTGGTTCCCCAGGCACTGCTCTCTCAAGTTAGGATCTACATTTCCTGCTTCCTGGAAATGCTATTCCTAGAATTCTGCCCTCTCCCTCTTCTTTCCTCTCTCCTGCTCCACCTGCTCTCTGGGTTTTAACCAACACCTATAGTGTTAGTTGCTCAGTTGTGTCTGACTTTTTGCAACTCCATGGATTGTAGCCCACCAGTCTCCTCTGTCCATGGAATTTTCCAGGCAAGAATACTGGAGTGGGTTGCCATTTCCTTTTCCAGGGGATCTTCCCGACCGAGGGATCGAACCCAGGTCTCTCACAATGCAGGCAGATTCCTTACTGTCTAAGCCACCAGGGAATACCTATAGGCTGACAGCTAATTCTCTGATTCCAGTTCTAGAACCATCTGCTAAGAGATATGTCTAGTGACCCCTCCACTGCACTGTCCTATGGAGCTCTTAAATCTAATTCATTCAAAACCTAATGCACTCCATTTTCCTGCTCCTTCCATGAACCTGAGACTGAATTTGAAGGTGCCCTTGGCTTTGTCTTCTCCCTCTCACTCCCTTGTTGAAACCAGGAACCAGGGCCAGTCTGTAGCACACTTTATCCATTCTTTGAATCTATGCCCTCCTCCTCATTCCAGACCACCACCTTAGCTATCAGCATTCCCTTCCTGAACTCTTTCCAGTAGTCACCCCACTGTAGGCTCAGCCACTCTTCACTCCCCACCCAATGCAGCAATGTGAAAATCCTGGATATAAGGGCAGGCATGTGTCCGCTCTGCTTGGAGGCCTTCACCCACTTCCTACCATCACCTGAAGCTTCAGGCCCAGGACTCTCTGGCTTCAGCCTTCCTCTCCTGACTCCTCCACCTTAACCATAAACAACCTCATCCTCCTTCTTGCCCCAAACATGCCCTTAAGCAAGCTGTCCTCTGCCAAGGCTGCCCACCACCCATCTTCTTCACTACCAAACTCCTGATCATTCTTCAAAACTCCAGCAGATGGCTATCCCTTTTAGAAGTCTTTACTGAGCAATTTCTATCCCTCCCATCCTGAGTGAGTTGTTCCCTCCTCTGGGCCTTTCTTGTCTAATTCGATATTATTCTTCTTATCAAACTGTATTATCTTTTGGGATTGATGATAATTATCTTCTGTGCTAAACAGTAAGTTCCTCCAGCAGAGAGACCAGGTCCTTCATCTCTGCCCTCAAGGGAACTATAGCAGAGCAGACCTCAACAAAGGCTTCTTGAATTAAATCCCATAGCCAAGACAGGACACTGGCATCAAAAGGTTTTGCAAAATAGCTATTTAGACTCAAAAGGGAACGCAAAAAATGCCTGTTACCTAGTTATTAGCTGCTCTCTCCTTTCTCTTCTCTCTCACTTTCAAACATTTTCTTTTCCCTAAGGTCAGCATTGCCTTTGAAAATATATATTAGTCCCTGTTTCTTCCTTTTTGTTTTTGTATATATTTCTTCTTTTCCTAAATCAGATTTCAAGCTTACTTTCTTTTCATTGTTAACCAGTTTGTCTGCCGATGTCCGTTTCAGAATTGCTTGCCCCAACATTTAACCACCTGGCCTGTCTCTCACTATTGCCTCATCTCTGGGTCCTGTAAAGAGACTTTTGTGGAATCCCTGGTCTCCCTCACTGACCTCACCGGTTTCACCAAGAGTGAAACCACAAAGGATGACTACATAAAATTCTAAATCCAGTCACCTGTGCATCTAAAAATGGGTGCTTCTGCTCCAATATAAAACATATTTACTTGTAATTGTCGTCTTGATTCCCCTGGAGAAAGACATTTTGCTGCACAAAATGCAGGGCTCGGTATAATCTCTTGGCAACGCAGGATAACTGACACTGTGGAGACTCACACGGGGCAGGCGACTCGGCCAGCAGCCTGCTGTGTGGGCAGTGTGCTCACACACACTGTCCATTCATGGGAACCGCCTACGTGCCAGGACCTGGCTGAACCCTCTAAACGCACCCTCTCATTTAATCCTCATAACACCCTAAGAAGCAGGTGCTGTTATTATGCGGGGTCCTCTCTACGGGTGAGAATACCAACCTGCAGAGCCTCAGAGACTCACCCGAGGACAAAGCTAGTGATGGGGAGCCAACTCAGGACCTGAACGCAGGCAGGCCTGGACACCCCCTCCTGACATCGTCCTCTCTCCAGCCGGTGTTTCCCACCACCCAAGAAACAGATCTTCAGGTGCGTTAGACGCCTGATAGAGTTAGGAAGTGAGGAGACTTCAAAAACCAAAGAAGCAGGAACAACCACGGCTCACAGTCAGATGGCTCTGCAAGCTGAGAGCCCCCTCCCACCTCCCCCCAAGCACATCCTGGGGCGGGCAGCACTGCAGTGGGCTCTGGAAGATGTTTACCACAAGAGACGTCCCTGTGTAAACCGCTGCAGTCACACCCCCCCTTTTATGTAGGACAACCCTTAGCATTGACATTCTGCTAAACTAAGAAAAGCTTTGGCAGATGCCCTTAGGGAATAAAACTGTCAGCTCGGAGTTCTCCAAACAAAGACGCTCCTGTACCAGAGAACTGTCTCCTCATCTCTTGGACTCTTGCCCACGAAACCTCCAAAGATATCACTCCCCACAGCCTGGGTCCAACCAAGGGGAGGAGGCAAGAACTGCAATAAACTAGAAGGAATGAAGTTGGAAGCAGACAGCTCAGTTGTAAAGACACATGAAGACTGAGTTTCCCAACAGCAAGAATAGCATTTGCCCCAGAGATGAGAGAATGTTCTGTAGTCATTTTCTGGTCTTTGGCAGAATCAAAGATGATAGGCAGGCTAGATCCAGGGGACACCTGACCAAGAGTAATGCCAGAGGGTTAAGAAGGGGGGGAAATTTAACAAAAAGTAGACCAGGAAATACCCTTAGTTAAAGACTCCATTGATAAATATCCCCATTGAACAAAGTAGTTTTCTGAAAATCCATAAAGAAAATTAGCATAGAGGACACAGGCGAGAAAACAGATCGATCTCCTGGGACCATTCTCAGCTCTGGGGCAGGGTGTGAAGGTAACTATGGTGGATTGTTAAAATAACAAATTGTGCCTCCTAACAGCCATATCTCTTGGCAATGTGAAGTTGCAAGTACTCCCATTAAGAGGTAGAATGCCTTTCATCATCACTTGAATCTGGGCTAGACTTGTGCCTTGCTCTGGTCAATAAAAAAAATGTGACAGAGATAATGTCATGCACATTCTAAAGCCTAGGTCTTAGGAGTTTTAATGGTTATTGTCGTGACAGCAATCCCAGGCAAGACCAGCAAGGAATGAATCAGGATGACCCACACAGTGTCATTAAAAAAAATAAGCTGTTATAAGCTGCCAAGTTTGGGGGTAGATGGTGCTGTGACAGGGTTTCCCAGGTGATGCTAGTGGTAAAGAACCTGTCTGCCAATGCAGAAGAAGGAAAGGGACTCGGGTTCAGTCCCTGGGTTGGGAAGAGCCCCTGGAGGAGGGCATGGCAACTCACTCCAATATTCTTGCCTGAAGAATCCCATGGACAGAGGAGCCTGGCAGGCTACGGTCCATAGGTTCGCAAAAAGTTGGACACAACTGAAGGGACTTAGCATGCATGCCAGGTACAGTGACAATAGGTAACATCATGGTAGCAGGAGGGGGTGGGCTTCCCTGGTGGGTTAGAAATTAAAAAAAAAAAAAAAGAATTTTTTTCTGAAAAGACAAGAAAAGAAATGTTGGTGCCAGAAGAGAAGATTTGTCTGCATTCTTGCCGTGGGCTCTAGTTATAGAACTTTGCATAGTAACTGGTACACTGCAGGCATGGAGAAGGCAATTAAGCTTCTACAACCCATCAGTAGTAATCTATCTGAAATTTCCTACATAATAGAAATGTGTCGATTCTTCTTAATGAAGTGACTGCTGTATCTGTATATGGGAAGAATTGTTGTCAGATGATGGACATTTATTCCCTCACCTAAGTCCCCAGCACTACAGATTTCCTGTCTCCTTGGACTCATTCATTAATTGGTTCACTTGACAAATATTTATTGAACAGCTACTCTGTGTCAGGCACTGTATTGAGTGCTAGGGAATAGAAGAGAATGAGGTGGTCTCTATCCACAAAGACCTCAGTTCTGTGAGGGAGAGAAGAATACAACAGATAAATTTTTTTTTATGTGGATTATTTTTAAAGTCTTTATTAATTTGTTATGATGCTGTTTCTGTTTTGTGTTTTGGTTTTCAAGGATCAGATCTGGACCCTCTGCATTGGAAGGTGAAGTCTTAACCAGTGGACCACCAGGGAAGTCCCAACAGATAAATAATAATAAACAAGTTTATGCAAATAATTAATAGATAAGTTATAAAGCAATATGAAGAGTTTTGGCATCTATAAAAACAAGACCCAAGGTACAAGGACATGGAACAATGGATTGGTTCCAAATTGGGAAAGGAGAAAATCAAGGCTGTATACTGTCACCCTGCTTGTTTAACTTATATGCAGAGTACATCAGGTGAAACACTAGGCTGGATGAAGCACAAGTTGGAATCAAGATTGACAGAGAAATATCAATAACCTCAGATATGCAGATGACACCACGCTTATGGCAGAAAGTGAAGAGGAACTAAAGAACCTCTTGATGAAAGTGAAAGAGGAGAGTGAAAAAGCTGGCTTAAAACTCAACATTCAAAAAATGAAGATCATGGCATCCAGCCCCATCATTTCATGGCAAATAGATGGGGAAACAATGGAAACAGGGAGATACTTTTGGAGGTTTCTTGGGCTCCAAAATCACTGCAGATGGTGACTGCAGCCATGAAATTAAAAGACTCTTGCTCCTTGGAAGAAAAGCTATGACCAACCTAAACAGTGTATTAAAAGGTAGAGACATTACTTTGCCAACAAAGGTCCGTCTAGTCAAAGCAATCATTTTTCCAGTAGTCATGTGTGGATGTGAGAGTTGAACCACAAAGAAGGCTGAATGCCAAAGAACTGATGCTTTTGAACTACGGTGTTGGAGAAGACTTTGCGAGTCCCTTGGACTGCAAGAGGATCAAACCAGTCAATCCTAAAGGAAATCAACCCTGAATATTCATTGGAAGGACTGATGCTGAAGCTTCAATACTTTGGCCACCTGATGCCAAGAGCTGACTCATTGGAAAAGACCCTGATGCTGGGAAAGATTGAAGGCAGGAGGAGAAAGGCATGACAGAGGACAAGATGGTTGGATGGGATCACCAACTCAATGGACATGAGTTTGAGCAAGCTCCAGGAGATGGTGAAGAACAGGGAAGCCTGGCGTGCTTCAGTCCATGGGGCTGCAAAGAGTAAGACACTACTGAGCAACTCAACAACAACAACAAGGTACAAGCTTCTCAATTGGACCAACTTGACCTTGATTCCCTGAAAAAATCAATACTCTGGCTCCACTTAGCAACTCCCTGAGCTAATGTGGTGCAAGTTGGCTATTCCCTGCACCACTTCCCAACCCTGGGAGTCAGTACCACCCCCACATCCAAGCATCCCACCTTCAATATCTGCAGAGGGGGCACTCATCCTGCCTCTCAGAGCCCCAGGCTAGGTCCTTCAAAGTCTCCATTTCCCAGTGTGGAAGAGGAAGCCTCAGATTCCCATATGGCAATGTGTGAGATCATACGTGTCAATCCTTCACCCATTCTGGTTAAGAAATTATAACATGAAATGTTAGAGCTAGAAGGGCTCAGAAAACATCTGTTCCAACTCTGTCATGAGGGAACTGAGGCCCAGGAAGGTAGAGATCTGATCCCACACGAATCTGCCCCTAATTACTATACAGACCTCCTTCAACAGCAAGGTGCATGGGTGAACGAGGGCTAGAATTCAGCCTTCGATTCTCAGGTCAGTGGTCTCTTCATTAAATCATATTGCCTTCTGTATCTTCTGATAAAGAGCCAGAAGAAGAGTAAAGAGAAGTGGGTAGGTCACTACCATGCCAGGTGTTCCAAGATGCTGACTTTGGGCAAAACGCCACCCACTAAAGCACTGGAGAGCTCCTGCCTGGATGCAGGATGGCGATCATAACTCAGTTGTGTGGCCAGAGGACCAGTGCCCCCTTGGAACTTGGGATGCTGAGATGTGGAGGATGTCACCCATGGTAGTATGACCTTATCGACAGGATGCTTTCAGAAGCTGTACCCAAGAGCCAAGAAGTCTGGGTAAACAGTGTCCTTTCCACTCCCAAGAGCTGTGTGTCTCTTGAACTAGTGGTTTGATGGACATAGAGACTCATGAAATAGACTGTTTCCCTCTTTGCTATGACCTGCTAGGAAGCATGGGGCAGGATTTGCTGCCAACCCCACAAAGGGTACAGGACTTTGTGGCATATATTCTGAATACCAAATAGATTCCAAGCTTCAACTTAGCTATCTACCCTTATTTTTTCCCTCTTCACATCTCCAAATCTCCTCACCTATTTTTTTTTCTTGTATATATTGGGAATCACCTTAAATCTTATTTAATGATTAAATAAATAAAAAGCTGATTTTAGGTTGAAACTAAAGGGAAAAAATGCCGAGAGAAAAATAACTCGAGTGGAAAGATCTACAAAACTGGGATGAGCAGTGAAACACTTCTCTATACAAAATACTTACATGATAAGGATAGGATAATACAGTAATACAGAAGCAAGGGTAATATGCAAAATACTTAACACTGGGTCCAGCACAGCATGAGCTCATCAAAAACCGATCCTGCTGAGGCCAGCCATAAATAACTGGCCTGCCCAGGCTTGAGGACACCAGCTACCATCACATGTGGCCAGCAGGCAGGAGTCCTGGATTTTTGTTCTCATTCCAACCTCCGCAAACTGTGAGCCCCTCAACTGGCTGGAGCCCCACTTTCTTCTAAAATGAACCCCTGATTTACCACCCTCCCAACTCTGACACAGTCTAGCTTCCAATAAACCACACCTCTTCTAGAAGACCTGGTTGGATGTACTTTAGAAAAGGGCCCCAACCCGCTGGAAATTTTACGCAGAGCCTCTAAGTTATGATTCCAGCCAACCCCTCAATAATTTCCCTTTTCCAGTTTGCTGCTAGTGACATGAGGGCATGATGAAACACCAGCTTCACAATGGGATTCAATCTTATTAGCAGGAACCTGATTAGATTATATTTCACTGCAGCCCAGAGGCCACCGTATTTCAAGGACAGACAGGCCAACTCTGCTAGGAACATGCAGAGACCTGCTCTCCGCAGACCTCCTGGAATCTGACCCCCGCCTGCGGAAGGCACAGTACAACACAGATGAGGCGTAACCATAGATTCCGACCTTGAGAAGGTGTTTCGGGCGTAGTGCATGATGCTGTCGAAGTCGTACATCTCTCCCAGAGAGCTCACTTCCCCAGCTTCCATTTTTAAGAAATTATACTCCTGACCTGTGACACAACACTCTGTTAAGGTCTTTGAAAACCAAGGCAGGCACCTGAAAGGAGGCAGAGGAGGGAGAAGGAGGGCCCATAGCAACTTCCGAGAGCTCTGTCAGTCAGTCAAACGACAGGCTTGGTGGTCGTTCTTCTTGTTGTTTTTGACAGATTAGAAATTTGAAACTTAGAACAGCTCTGTGTGGTCCCAACCCCACCACCCAACACCCCTCCCAAAATGCCTCTCAAAACTGTTAAAGTAAGTTAATAGACAGGTTAGTTATGAAATAAAAAAATTGCCTTTAAATCTCTAGTCTTGCTATTGAAGGAACAAAGAAAAGAAATCCAATATTTAAGTTCAATCTCAAATTTACTATTCAGACTCTTGAAAGCATTTTTAAGTCAAATATATGATTCAATCAGTGACTTTCATGTTCAATATGAATTTCTGAATAAAACTGTTTAACACAGGGAGGTATTTTTAAGAAATCTAGACACTTTATCTGCCTTGGGATAGGCAGAAATACTGTTTTTCATGTACTTGTGTCCTAATTATATTTCAGTTTCAAAAATATGTGTTGCCTACATCATCAAAAATGAGCCTTAGAAAAGCAACTGGGAGAACTCTTTTTTTGGATGAGTAGCTTTGATGCTGCAACAGTGTTCTGGTCGATTCTGTTCCTGTTAGGAAATGGTGTTGGATTTCACTGTCCATTACAACATGGAATCATTTTGCTTCTGCTCTAACCTGAAAGCTCTAGCAGATGACCTCCCAGGAAGGACCACAGATGGACAAAGGACAAAGGCCTCCATATTTACAAATGAGTGTCAGTCTGCCCTTCTCTTTCGTCCCTCCTGATCCCATGATGCTACCTGCCTGACTGCTGGCTTCTAGGCTCCATACAGACTCCTTACCTGGCTGGATGTTTTCTCTGATGATGGTTACATGCTGGTCTCTGTCTGGCCGGGTGTGTTCATGCCAGAACCCAACCACATGGCCCAGCTCGTGGGCCACAATGCCAAACTTGTCACAGTTTTTTCCAATGGATATGGCCTGTGGGCCTCCACCTCGGCGCCCAACATAGGAACAACAGCTGGACAATTGCAGAAATACCCAGGTCAGCAGATCAGGGAATGAAGCTTGAAAACAATCTCATTGTCCAACTTCCCTCCCAAGGCAGGAATTCCCTCCAAAAATGGCTCTTGACCTCTTTGGTGGCCTGGAGAATCCTTAGAAAGATACGGCCTCTCCTCCAGGAAAAAAGTACATACCTTCCCCCACCCTTCTATCCCTGAGTCTCTGATGACAAGGCAGAGACAAAGGAAGGAGCCCCTGAGTTTCTGTAAAGCATGAGTCTTTTTGCTATTATCAGAGGAGCCTTAGAGATGACTTCCCTTCTGGGCACAATTATTTTTTAAAATATATATTTATTGTTCCTAATATAGAAAGCTGTAAAAAGTAAATTAAAATGGCCCATAACCCCACCACTCAGATAACTTCTATAAAATGTTTAAAAAATACATGCCCATGTCACAAAAGATTTAAGTACAGTATTAAGGTTCTAAAGATAACTATTGTTGACAGCTTCTCAAATTCTAGTCCAAAAATGTAATACATCTGTATATACACATATAATATTTTTAATTACAAAATACATCATGTACATTGAACTTCATCTTGCCTTTTTTCCTCCTTAATTCATAGATATTTTCATAACAGTAAATGTTAACCTAATTTTTTTCAAAGCAACATAGTATTAAAATTTATTTAATCAGTCTCTTATTAACACACATTTAGACTGACTTCAGTTTTTTCTATTTAACCGAAGCCTCAGGGAAGAGGGAGACAAAACAAACAACAAAATACAAAACAAAGAAACCACTGGAGTCTTACTTGCTTTTGGTAGGGTAAATTCCAAGCAATGGAATCAATGGATAAAAGGATATGTGCATTTGATATTTTTATAGATACTATCAAGTTGCAATCCCAAAATGTTGTGTCTTTTTATATGCCCATTAATAGTATGTTAAATAGCCCTATTTCCCCACAACTGGGCCAGCCCTGGTTTTACCAAACTACTTTTGCCAATTTGATAGATAAAAAGTGGTATTTCACTGTAGCTGGATAGTTTTCCATGTTTAATGTGATGTTTATATTTTTTTCTTGTGAACTATGAGATCACATCTTCCTCCAGTTGGGGTGGGGGGGAGGGTTGTCCATCTTTTTATTACTGATTTGTAAGAACCTTTTGAAAATTAGGGGATTAAATCTTTGACTCTTAAATGCATTACAAATTTTTTCACCCTTTGTTATTTTTTTGTTATAGCCATATAAAGGTTTAAAATTGTAATGCAATGTCTTTATTTTCTTATGTGCTATTTAGAAAGGCCATCTACACTGCAAGATTATAATTAATATGCAATCTTGCTTCCTTCTAGTACTTTTCACATTTGTTCTTTTTCTTTTAAAAATCCTTACACATTTGGACTTCCCTGGTGGCTCAGTAGTAAAGAATCAGGAGACATGGATTCAATCCCTGGTCTGGGAAGCTCCCACATGCTGTGGGGGAACTAAGCCCATGTGCCACAACGATTGAGCTTGTGCTTTAGAGACTGAGAGCTGTAACTACTGAACCTGCATGCCCCAGAGCCGGTGCTCAGCAACAAGAGAAGCCATCGCAATGAGAAGCCCGTGTGCCGCAACTGTAGAGTAACCACTGCTTGCTGCAGCTCAAGAAAAGCCTGCACAGCAATGAAGACCCAGCAAAGCCAAAAATAAATATGAAAACACATTTTTTTTTAATGCTTACATCTTTGATCTGGCCAGAATCATTTTTGGTATATGAAGTGTGGTAGTATCCCAGCTTTATTTTCTTTAAAATGAGCTACTGAATTATCCCAATAGTCACATATCCCTGACTAATCCATCTTTCTCTCATTTAAAATGCTACCTAAATTAGTGTATAAACATATTCATTTTAAGCTCTTTCGTTCCATGTATCTACTTTTTTCTTGAGTTCCAAATGGTTTTAATGATTATTTTCATTTGCATTTAAAACATAATTTTATTTATTTATTTTGGGCTCTGCTGGGTCTACAGTGCTGCACAGGCTTCTTTCTAGTTGTGGTACGTGGGCTTCTCTTTGTGGTAGCTTCTCTTGTGGTTCCCAGGCTCTAGAGCACAGGCTCAATGGTTGTACACTGGCTTAGTTGCTCTGTGGCATGTGGGATCTTGTCAGGGATTGAACCCGTGTCTCCTGAACTACCAGACCGATGCTTTACCGCTGAGCCACTAGGGAAGCCCTTCATTTGCATTTTGACATCATATATGTTGGGATAGAACATCAGACCTCTCCTCCTCCCCTACCTCTGTCCCCATCACTATTGTTTGTTCTCTTTGTTATTTCTACATGAAAAACTCTAATATCATTTATTCAAGCTCTTAAAATATATGTACATACACACCCACAAATACATATACGAAGATGCTGTTTAAATCAGAATGGCATGAATTTATAGGTTATTTTAGGAAGTCCTGACATCTTTACTATGTTGGGTATTTCCATATGAGGAAACAGTATGTATTTCCATTTTTACTTCTTTTTTTTAAAGTTTCCTTAGAATTTTGTTGTTTCCTTCCTATATGGCTGGCATATTTTTGAATTTTTGGTATGATTTATTCTTAGATATATTATCTACTATGTTTCTACTAAAGTTATGATTTCTCCCATTATGAAAGTATTACTGTATCAAATTATTTCATTAAGGCAAAAGTTATTTACTATTGATTAATTTTGTAGTCAGTTACCTTAATAGAGTCTCCTTTTGTTTCTGATAGTTTTCCTATTGATTTTCTGGGTTTTTTCACCACATGTCACATTAACTTCAAACAATACTTGTTCTTGCCAATATTCATTGTGTTTATCTTTCTCATGTCAAATTACATTAGCTAGTATTTCCAGAAAAAAAATGTGAAATAACTATGGTGATCATAAACATCTTTTGTTCCTGATTCTAATAGAAATGTTTCTAGAATTATCATTGATAAACATGATGTGGGCTTTGGGATATATATATATATAATATAATATATTATATTTATAATATTTATAAATTATATTTATAATTATTATATTTATAATTATATTTATATATTATATTTATATTATATTTATAATATATTATAAATATATAATATATATATATTTGATTTGTGTATGTTATGTTAATGTGTATATGTGGGTGTGTTAAGTCAAGGATCTATCATGAAGGTATGCTGAAATATGCAGATGCCTTTTTAGCACCTATTGAGACATGAATATGGCTTCTCTCCTTTGAGCTACCAATATATTGAATCATGCAGATAGATTTCTTAATGTTGAACTAGTCCTGTATTCCTTAGATTAAACCTTTTTGGCAGGCTACTCTTCTATTCTTTTACTGCTGTGTTCTATGTGCCAACATTTTAGTTAGGATTTTGCATGGCTGTTCATAAGTTAGATGAGTTTATAATTTTCTCTTTTTTAGTGCCATCTTTTTCATTTTGAGGTAGCAACACCATGATAGCTTATTAAAAGTAAATTGGAAGAATGTGTTCTTCTATGCTCTAAAAAACTTAAATAGTACCAGAGTGATCTGTTTCTTGAAGTTTTGAAAGAATTCATCTGTGAAACTCTAGGTTAATGGTATGGAGAAGAAAGCTTCTCCATCAATTTTCCAATTTCTTTCAAAGTTACTGGTCTGTGCCAGTCCTTTATATCTACCTTGAAGTCAATCACATCATCCAGATTTCAACATTTCTTTCCTAGAGTTTATAAAGTTCTTTTTCATGATTCTGCTGAATCTGTGGTTACTTCTCCCTTTTGCATGTCTAACTTTGTATGTTTCTGCACTGCCACTTTTTTGTCTTAGACTAACAAGTAATTAGTTTATCTACAGTTTTTTGTTTGCTTATTCGAAGAAGTCAGTCTCCAATTTATCAGTTCTATAATGTGTTACCTTGTCCATTTTCTTGCTCTCGTGAGGTTTATTTTGTTGTGGTGGAGGGTTTTATGTATTCATTTGTTTTGCTAACTTCTTCAAATTGAATATTTCACTGTCATTCTTAATTCTCAGATTTGTGGATATCTGAGGCTATGTGGTTTTTTCTGAACATAGTTTTACCCAGATCTCTTCAATTCTGAACTGTGGGGCTTTTGCTATCTAGATGTCTTGTAATTTTAATCCTGATTTCTTTAAAACCTAAGAGTTGTAAAAAACAAGGGGGAGCGGGGAGGGGAGGTCTTAACAGGTAATGCAGGAGCATTTATTCTATTTTTGTTGTTGTTATTATGTCCAGTTTCATTGCTTTACAATCAGAGAATATTTTAATTTTATTTTGGACTTTTAGAATACATTGAGGTATTTTTAACACTTAATAGATAAACCATATCTATAAATGTTTAAGAGGCATTTTTAAAATGTGTTATAGGTTATAGCATCTGGTAGACCCAGAGGCTCAACTCTGTTAATTACATTTTTCCAGTGCTCTACAAATCTCTACTTATTTTTTGGTTAACTTGACATTGATCTACTTGGGTTGACAGCAATGAAATAAAGTCTTCTGCCGTTGGTGTTTCTGTCGATTTCCCCTTGAAACCCTTGGGGTTTGTTTTATTACTCTTAATGCTATGCCATTTTGTGCATAAAGATTTATGACTGTTACATTCTCACTGTAGCTTGTACTCTTTCTCATTATAAAGTATCTCACCTTTTTTTTTTCTTTTAGCACTTTCTTTCTTTAAAAATGAATTGAAGAAACAACAAAAAAGTGTTGTCTACAACTAGCATTGTGATCTCAGCTTTCTTTTTGTTAGTATTTGCCTGTATGCCTTCTTACCTTTTACTTTTAAACCTTTCTGGATCATTTTCTTCAGTAGTCCTCTCACATATATAGCATGTAGTTGGGTTTAAGATTTTGAACTAATATGAGAAAGTTTTCCTTTCAGGAAAATACACCACACTTATATTTATTGGCATAACAGATAAGTTTGGTTATAATCCAATCATCTTATTATTTATCATGTTTTCTGGAGGAAGTCTGTAAGCCCATGGAGGTCACAAAATTACATGCAGAATTTTGCATAAATGTACATCCATCATTAGGGAGCCCATAGCTCCATCAGATTCTCAGTGGGATCACTGGCCCCCAGTTGGTTCAGAATCACTTCTCCGTATGAAACATTCCCAATTCCTTCAGCTTGCTCCCATGACAGGAAATATAAACACCTTGTCATTCTGGAGTCTTCCTCTCAACCTACCTACTTTGTCCCTGGACTGTGAGTTCGTTGAGGGCAAGAAGAGTTTCTGACAAGTTCTGGACTCCTATATATTACAGCATATTAGAACACATATTGTTTTAGAGAGAAAATTCAAGGCTCACGGTTCACCTGACTTGTCTGCCTCAGTCTCCACTGAGGTGAACTCACTTTCACTTACCCACACGTTCTGTAACTGAACACAATGAAGCTTTCTTCATCTGTCCTCTCTATGAAGGTCACGCAGGTGTGCTTCTCCCAATGTCTCATGGCCTGCTTAAAAATGGCCCTCTGGCTTCCTGAAATGACAGGATAGGTGCTCATCAATTCACTCGTGGGTCCATAGCTTCCTTAGATATTCTAGAGCATGCTGGTTCATTAACAAAGCTTGTTCCAACGATCAAAAAAAAAAAAGCTTGTTTCAGTGACCCAGAATTAAAATGAACTAGGATTAAGGATTTCCCTGGCTAAGAATACAATATAACTTTCCCAAATAACCAAAACTTAGAGAGTAGGAGTTTGTGAATCGGAAGCAAGGGTAAAAATAGATTTTCAAATGTCCCCAGCCTCCCAACTTTTCCTTTGTATTGAAAGTACTTTCCTAAACTTTAAAAAAATGTTACTTAGGTTATTCAATTTGGAAATTTTTGGCCTTTCAAGTAACTCACCAGCATTGCATTCTACCCCTTCGTTTTACTTTCTACCTATAGGAGAGTATATTCCCATATGCTCTAAAAATTCTATTTGTAGGTACACTCATGATATTTTTGCATTAGGGTTCAGTGTTTGCTGGGGGATCCTTGAGCCTAATGTTCTACAAGGTCTTTGAGAACAGATGAATTTCATACTTCCTCCAAAGTTTTCTTCATATTTCCTTGACTAGACATTGAAAATAAAGCAACAAGTAAATTAGGAGCAAGAATAAAGTAGTTGCAAACTCTAGGCTGATAGTTTCATACAGTCAATAAGTGTTCTTTTCAAAATCTATCAGTCTGAAATAAATAAGATAACTGTATTTTGATTTGGTAGAAGGAATGAGAAGGATCTAGAAAAAAAAGAATTGTTTGGGAAGTACACAGGAAGGTTGGGGATGGGATCTGAATTCTGGAATGACTTCATTGCAGAAAACCAACAAACCAGTAGGAGGTTCCCATGATGATCTAGAAGATGTGGGTGTGGTGTCATTTCACTGGCCCCCTAAAACATATATACAGAATAAAGAGTAACTTAGCTTTCCATTTTGGGGGAGCCATCTTGATACTTTAAGTTAAAATTGTTTACAGAACAATGATTCACCAAAATAGCAATCCTACTAATTATAGAATAAAAAATATCTTTGTAAAGAAAGTTTTCTCTATAAAATTAGTTAATTTTGATGAAAGTTATGTAAATCTTTGGCAAGATAAGCACACTAGATCTGAAAGAACATGGTTAAGATGCCAAGAAACAGGGACTTTCCTGGCAGTCCAATGGTTAAGACTCTGGGCGTTCACAGCACTGGATATGGGTTTGATCCCTGGTCAGGAAACTAAGACCCCCACAAGCCACGTGGCAAGGCCAAAAAAAGAGAAAACAAACAAAAAAGATACCAAGTTAGTAGCTGATGACAATTCCTACATTTTAGTTCTTTAAGAACACACATCTCTTTCTCTCTCTTATTAGAACTGGGGACTCCTTGAGGGGAAGAGTGACATCGTACTGGAGGCTCTGGGATAATGACCAGGTGACCGCCTCTGAGGACAGAACCCCAAATGAGACTGCAGTTTCCTCAGGCTGAGTGCATTAGACCCTGTGGTCATGAGGAAGCTTGAAGCACGGGGACTGCTATCACCCCAGCATCTGTTCCATCCATCCCACCTGAGTCCTTGCAGGGAGGACTCTGCCCACCAGGGAAGACAAAGGCCCCAGCCCCAAGCAAGCCTCATCTGGAGCTACTGACCAGTGAAGTTCCCTCCAATGACGTACGGGATGACCCCTCCCGGCCATATCCTCTCTGTCCTTGAGGTTGTGGCTCTTCGGACCCGGGGAGAGAAGGTCTCAGCTCCAGCATGCAAGGCCCCAGGGCTCTGTGGAAGCAGGGCATTCTCCTTTCCATCTGCAAGAGAGTTGGGCTGCCATTTATTTTGCTTTTAATTCCTCCTGGGCATAAAGTGAAGATTATATCACCCATGAATCCACAAAAGGAGAAATTCAGAGCATGTATTCTAAAGGGGATATTGGATCTGTTCAGGGTTTTAAACCTGAGTAGAGGAAGAGAAAGTGTAGGGCTTCCCGGGGGCTCAGTGGTGAAGAATTCACCTGCCAGTGCAGGAGACACAGACTGGTTCGATCCCTGACCCAGGAAGATGCCACGTGCCTTGGAGCAGGTAAACCCATGCACCTGTTGAACCTGTGCTCTAGAGCCGGGAGCTGCAAACTACTGAGCCCACGTGCTGCAGCCACGGAGGCCCGCATGCCCTAGAGCGCATGCTCCACGACAAGAGATAAGGCATTGCGATGGGAAGCCCGTGCACTGCAATGAAGAGCAGACCCCACTTGCCACAACTAGAGAAAAGCCCGAGAAAAGCCCACACAGCAGTGAAGGCCTAGCACAGCCAAAAATAAAGAAAAAAGATAAATTTTATTTTTTTAAAGAGTAAGTGTAGTAAGCATCCTAGGCCTAGTATAGAAGTGAGTCTGGCTTGTAGGAGGTCTTGAAAGAAGCCCCATGGGACTCAAGGGCAGCCTGTGAGCCACAGAATTAAGTGACTAGGACAACTCACAGCCCTTTAGAGTGGAGCCAAGTTAGGGATGTACTCTCTTCTCAGAGCCACAGACATTGGGGAGAACAAGCTGCGTCAGTCACCTGCCTTGACCAAATATTATCAATGCTACAGATATTGGAAATAATTTGGCCAGTGTGACAAATAAAGTGAATGAGTCTGTGATGCTGGGAAAATAAATTATTTTCAAGATAAACCAATAAATTATTTGCAAAATAAACCCCTGTAAAATGCAGAGCCCCATAGAATCCCCAGCTCTTCTGGATTTCTCTGTACATCTGGACCTTGAGGGAAGAATATGGGAAAGAAATGGGGACTCTATTTAAGGCTCTGAGTTCAAGTTATGATCCCTAGGAACAGCAGAGATAGATGGGTGGGTAGAAACGGTTAACCTTGAGGCATAATTGAGGCATAACCTTGTGAATAATTGAATCCACATTTGTTTTATTCATCATTCAGACAGTTTAAGGTTTTGTTTTCAATCTACTTGCTTACACTCATTAAGCTCACTTTGGGGCATTTTCTCTTTTGTTTTTATATTTTTCCCCTAAAAATAAGATTTGGTTTTGTTTATTCTTTTTGTTTTCATTATTTCATTAATTTTATTTTATTTACATCCTTCTATTTTAACTTATTTTTTTCTGATATTTCCTTTCTACCTCCTTTTCTCTCTTTTAAAAAAACTGAGATACAGTTCACACATCATAATAGTCACCACTTTAAAGTGTACAGTTTACTGGTTTTTAGTATATTCACAAATTTGTGCAACCATCACCTCTATGGAATTCCACATTTTCATCACCACCAAAAGAAACCCTGTATCCATTATCAGTCAATCCCTCCAGCCCTTGGCAACCAGTAATCTACTTTCTGTTTCTATGGATTTGCCTATTCTAGACATTTCATATAAATGGAATCATGCAATACGTGGCCTTTTGTGTCTAGCCTTTTTTACTTAGCATGTTTTCAAGGTTCATTCATGTTGTAGCATGTGTCAGTACTTCACTACATTTTATGGCTAAATAATAATCCGCTGTGTAGATATATCACATTTTGTTTACCTGTCCTTTAGTTGGTGGACATTTGGTTTGTTTCCACTTTTTCAGCTATCATGAATAATGCTGGTCTGAACATTAATGTACACATTTTGGTGTGGACACGTATTTTTCAGTTCTTTTGGGTATATGCCAAAGAGTGGAAGCATCCCAATGCACATAATAACTCTGTTTAACCTTTTAGAGAACTACCAGACTGTTTTCCAAAGGAGCTGCACTATTTATATTCCTACCAGCAAAGTATCAGGGTTCCAGGATCTCCATATCCTTGTCAACACCAATCTTTTTTATTATAGCTATCCTAAGCCTGTACAGTGGCATCTCACTGTGGTTTGGAATTACACTTCTCTAATGACTAATGATGTTGAATATATCTTTGTGTGCTTATTAGTTATTTGTATATCCTCTCTGGGGGCTCCCCTGGTGGCTCAGTGGTAAAGAATCCGCTTCCTAATGCAGGAGACTCATGTTCAATCGCTAGGTTGGGAAGATCCCCTGGAAAAAGAAACGATAACCCACTTTAGTATTCTTGCCTGGGAAATCCCATGGACAGAGGAGCCTGGCAGGCTATAGTCCATGGGATCAAAAAAGTCAGACATGACTTAACAACTAAACAACAACATATCTTCTTTGGAGAAATGTCTATTCAAATCCTTTGTCCATTTCTCAACTGGGTTGTCTTTTTATTCTTGCATTATAGTTACTCTCTCTATATTCTGGAGACCATATCCTTATCAGATAAATTCAAATATTTTTTTCCAATTTTGTAGGTTGTCTTCTCATTTTTATGATAGTATCCTTTGAAACACAGACGTTTTTAATTTTGATGCAGTCCAACTTATTCATTTTTTTCTTTTGTTGCTTTTTGTGTCATACATAATAAATGACAAGCATACTTTTTTTAATTGTGCTTCACTTTATTGAGTGTTTTTTACAAATGGAAGGTGTGTGGTAACCCTAAGTTGTCAGATGATGGTTAGCATTTTTTAACAGTATTTTAAAATTATATACATTGTTTTTTCAGATGCAATGCTTTTGCAAACTTAATAAACTACAGTATAGTATAGACATAACTTTAATATGTAGCAGGAAACCAAAAAATGTGTGCAACTTACCTTATTGCAGTAGTCTGGAGCCAAGGTCACGATAGTCCAAAGTGCAGCATAATCCAACCTCTTTACAATTCACATCTGTATTTTCTTTTAGAGTTCTATAGTTTTATCTCTTGTATTTAGATCTTCAAACATTTTAAATTAATTTTTGTATATAGTGTGAGGTAGGGGTCTAATTTCATTCTTTTGTATGCAATATCTGGTTGTACTAGCTAGGGTCACATAGAGTCGGACACGACTGAAGCGACTTAGCATGCGTGCATGTGTTGAAGAAGGAAGGCAACCCACTCCAGTATTCTTGCCTGGAGAATCCCAGGGACGGAGAGGCCTGGTGGGCTGCCATCTATGGGGCTGCACAGAGCTGGACACGACTGAAGCGACTTCACAGCAGCAGCAGCAGCACCGTTTGATGAAAAGACTAGTTTTCCCTCCATGGGATTGTCCTGGCAACCCATAAAAAATCAACTGGCCATGCTTTTCCAGCTTCTTGAGTTAAATGTTTGGCACATTAATTTTCAATTGTTCTTATATTCTAGTATTACCATTTTTAACACTGAAATTTCTCTGAGTTCCTTTTTATTTACATCCCGTTTTTTGACATGTACATTTCTTTAAAAAATTTTTTTTCATTGAATTTGTTACAATATTGCATCTGTTTTATGTTTTGGTTTTTTTGGCCAAGAGGTATGTGGTATCTTAACCCCTGACCAGGGATCAAACCTGCACCCCCTGCATTGGAAGGTGAAGTCTTAACCACTGGACCATCAGGGAAGTCTGACATGTACATTTCAATGTTAGACCTTGACACATTCTGTAAGTTCCATTTGGACTTTCTTCTTTGGTCCTTGAAT
Source organism: Odocoileus virginianus (assembly GCF_023699985.2). NCBI lineage: Eukaryota > Metazoa > Chordata > Mammalia > Artiodactyla > Cervidae > Odocoileus > Odocoileus virginianus. The sequence continues at coordinate 1,140,145 of NC_069680.1, forward strand.
TATTTAGAGGTGTGATTTTTAATATCTACAATGTGTGTGTGTGTGTGTGTGTGTGTGTGTGTGTGTGTTATTGATCTCCAACATTGCTTTGTGTTCCAAAGTCTTATTCTCCAAGGCAGGGGTCAGTAAACTTTTTCTGTAAAAAGCCATATAGTAAATATTTTTACATTTTGAGATTAATATATTCTCTGTTACAACTACCTAACTCTGCTACTGTAGTGTGAAATCAACCATAGACACTATGTAAATGAGTGGGTATGGCTGCGTTCCAATAACGTTGTATTTCCAAAAACAGATGGCAGGCTAGATTTGGCCTTCTGGCCATGGATGCTGACCTGTGCTTCAAGGCATCAATTCTTTGGTGTCTTGAGCTTTGCTTTATGGAAACAGTGACAGACTTTATTTTCTAGGGCTCCAAAATCACTGCAGATGGTGACTGCAGCCATGAAATTAAAAGACGCTTGCTCCTTGGAAGAAAAGCTATGATAAACCTAGACAGCATATTAAAAAGCAGAGACATTACTTTGCCGACAAAGGTCTATATAGTCAAAGCTATGGTTTTTCCAGTAGTCATGTATGAATGTGAGAGCTGAACCATAAAGAAGGCTGAATGCCAAATGCTTTTGAACTGTGGTGTTGGAGAAAACTCTTGAGGGTCCCTTGAACTGCAAGGAGACCAAACCAGTCAATCCTAAAGGAAATCAATCCTAAATATCCATTTGAAGGACTGAAGCTGAAGCTGAAGATCCAAGACTTTGGCCACCTTATGCAAAGAGCTGACTCACTGGAAAAGACTGATGCTGGGAAAGATTGAGGGCAGGAGGAGAAGGGGAGGGGATGACAGGATGAGATAGTTGGATGGCATCACTGACTCAATGGACAAGAGTTTGAGCAAGCTCCAGGAGTTGGTGATGAACAGGGAAGCCTGGCATGCTGCAGTCCATGGGGTTGCAAAGAGTCAGACACGACTGAGTCACTGAACAACAACGTGATCGCTTTTTATAAATGTTTCATGTATCCTTGAAATAAAGTGCATCAATTTCCAAAACTGATGGTTGAAGGGTGCTACATATGTTGTTCAAATATTCTCCTTACAAATATTTTTGGCCTCTTGGTATATCTGCTATCAAGAAAAGTGCTTTAAACAACCTTGAGAACTGAGATTGTGAATGTCATCTTTATTTTTAATTTTTGCTTTATATTTTTCAAGGCTATGTTGGTTAAGTAATACAAGTTAAGGATTGTTAAATGTTCCAGCTAAACTGTATCTTTTATCAATAAATACCCTCTTTATCTGTAATAACATTCATCCATAATAAAGATTATTTTGATTGATAGTAATATTGCTATGCTAGTTTTATTTTGATTAGTGTTTGCCTCGTATAGTTTTCCTTCATCACTTACTTTCAGTCTTTTTTTGTAATTATGTTTTTCGCTTTAAATGAATCATTCAACAGGTGTTTTCTGGGGGCAATACATTTTCCACAACAAACAATGAAACGAGCTTTACAATGGTCATACTATTGAGGTTCAATTTTTTTTTTTTTTTTTGTATATGAAATGTGTGCTAAGTCACTTCAGTCGTGTCTGACTCTCTGTTACCCTATGGACTGTAGCCCCACCAGGCTTCTTTGTCCATGGGATTCTCCAGGCAAGAATACTGGAATGGGTGGCCATGCCCTCCTCCAGGGGATCTTACTGACCCAGGGATGGAACCTGCATCTCTTACGTCTCCTGCATTGCCAGGCAGGTTCTTTACCAGGAAGTATATGAAATAATTTTTGTAAATTGAAAATTTTTTTGGAAATAATTATAGATCCATATGCGGTTGCAAGAAATAATACAGACAGATTTTGTGTACCCTTGACAGTTTCCCCGAACATTTTATAAAACTATAGTACAACACCACAACTGGGATATTGACATCTACTGATCTCATTCAGATTTCCCCAGCATTATATATACTCATGTGTGTGTGTACAGTTCTACACAATTTATTACATGTAAAGGTTTGTGTATCCACCATCCCATTCATGATACTAAATAGTGCCATCACCCTAAGGATCTCTCATGTTGCCATTTTACAATCATATCCACCTTCCTTCCCCTTCCCTCCCAACCCATTCCTAAACTCTCAACCACTAATCTGTTCTCCATTTCAAAAATGTTCTCATTTGAAGAATATTATTTAAATGGAATCCTACAGTGTATAACCTTTGGGAACTGGCTTTTCTTACTCAGTGCTATTCCCTGGATATTCATTCAAGCTGTTGCATGTATCAGTAGTTCCTTTTAATTGTTGAGTAGTGCTTCATGGTATGTATGCACCACAGCTTCTTTAACCATTCACTCGTTGAAGGACATATGAGTTGTTTCTAGCTCTTACAACGTTAATGTACAGGTATTTGCACAAAGATTTTTCTTTCTTTGTAATAAATATTGAAGAGTGGAACTTCTGGGTCATACAGCAATTGGGTTTATTGCTGCATTCTCTATTCTGTTCCCTTGCTTATCCCTCTGCTAATATAACACTGTCTTAGTATCAGCCCTCCATATCTAAGTGTAGTTAGCTTTAGGTATCTGTCATTAAAAGCAAATAGCTATTCCTTCCTGATCATGACAATTTCCCTTTCTTTTATTTGAGTGTAACTCTGTATTTTTAATTTGGGGTAAGGGGAAAGTTTTATTTTTTTTCCTAGTAGTTCTCCGTTTGTAAAAGGGGTCCATGCCAGTTCAGTCGCTAGAGCCAGAAAGTTGGCATGTAACACATCTTTCAGCCTGAACATAATGATTTTACTGCTAGAATTTCTAGATCGGGATTCACACACTTGCAGCTCTTGGGATAAACCCAACCCACAGATGTGTTTTGTTTGGCCTGGATGCTTTTGGACCACACTTTGTTTTGTTTTTTCTTAAATCTCACTGGAGAAGCCAACTTTTAAAAATCAAGGACTTTCACATAGAAATCCCAATTTTCTAGTTGTTCTTCAAAAATAGGAAGATGTGGCAACAGTGGCCCATCTTCCATCATCTGCAAGCCACAGCAGTTAAGTAGCATCTGTTCCTCACAGTCAAGGCACATGTTTTCCTGGTTGCTGGAATCTATTTCCCACTTCACATGGTTCCATCCAGCCACTTCACCCATTGACATTACCTGCTTGGCCTCTACAGATATTTTAACTTGCTATCCCAGCCCAGGACTACAAATTGCATCCAGATTCCAAACGTATGTGTGCTCAGTTGTGTCCAACTCTTTGTGACCCTGTGGACTATAGCCCACCAGGCTCCTCTGTCCATGGGATTTTCCCAGCAAGAAGACCGGAATGATGGCCCTTTCCTCCTCCAGGAGACCGTCCAGACCCAGGGATCAGACCTGCATCTCCTACACTTCAGGCTGATTCTTTCCCGCTGAGCCACTGGGAAAGTTTCAAATGTGAGTTGCCCCAGTAGGCTGGAAGCTCCATGGGGGCAGGGACTGTGGCTGGCTCATTTACCACTCTATTCACACCCAGCACAGTGTCTGGCTGGTAGTAAGCATGGGGTGCTTTTAGGTTTTCAATTAATTAAATAAAGAATGGATGAGTTATTCTAAAAATAAACAACCAACAGTCCAAACAATTCTGCGGCGGAAACCTCTCCAAAATGTTGGCAGCCCTGAAGTCCTTAATGTTTAAATCCTGAGAATCATCCTGTCTTAAGTAATCACAGGCAGTGATGTAGCAAGTGGAAGTTTGTTATTCATTTCCCACATGGTTTTCAACAAGTCTCTTAATTTTCCTCTGCCGCCAACTCCCCCTTGGAGAACGGGCAAAAATACTTCTCTGTTTGGGGAACTAACACTAAGGAATCCGACGTTTCTCAGAGAAGCTGCGCTTATCCATACTTGTGACCTGGTGTTATAAGGGCCTGTGTGCAGCCGAGTCAGCATGGGAAAATCTTAAGTGCACCTGGAAAGAGGCTGGAGTGTAATTTCCAGAGATGGGTTATTGAATGACAGTTTCCCCCTCGGTCCAGTGAGAAATTTAATTTGCTGAGGACTCAACACAGGAAGCATTTGCCGATTAAAAATATGTCTAAACAGATGTTCTGCTTAGCCTGGAAGAAGGATCTTAATGCAACTGTCATTATTGGATTTTCTTGGATTACTACTATCTGGAATCGGAGTCCAAATAGAAGGATGTAATTATTTATTATGGTCCAAGAGTCCTGCATTTGAAGAGGAGCACAGGGGTTTCTGAAAGGATTTAACACGCTGGGGGTTGGGGTGGGCTGGGGGATAAAGTCCATTTAAATTCCCTGACTCTGGGAGTGTACCCTCTCCTCTCTGAAAAGGCAGAGCGGCTCTAGCTATTCAATGTTCCGTTTCCAGCTGAAGGCACAGCCGCATCATAAACAGAACCAGGCCTGACCCAGACTTCTCAACTGAGGAACTGCAGATTTTCGATTAGTCAACCAGTCCCTCCCACACTGGAGTAAACACCCTGATGGTGCAGCCATCTGCATAACCCTCACCTCATGGGTGATGGGCAAACTCACACCTTGCCTGCAGTGATTCTGAAAGGCTGGGTGAAAGTGGAGACTGTGGTTTCTTCTCCACAATGGTTTGATCAAGGAACTTTTAAAAAATTCTGGTGTCCACCCCCCTGCCTTGAGATTGGGAGACTGGGACTCAATTAACCTAAAGGACTGTCAAGACGTCTGTGCTTTTTCAAGCTCCCGAGGTGATTCGGACACAAAAGGAAGCTTGAGAATCAATGACGTAGCCCAGAGATTAAGAGCAAGAGGCCTGGGGTCTGGGGCACTTAGGCTGAAAATAAATGCTGCCATTCACTACCTGTGTGGCTTTAGACAAGCCACTGTCCCCTGAGCCCTCCTGCCTGCTGTTTGGTGGTGTCATGGGCATGGAGCCAGGCGGTGAACATCAAACTACCACGGTTAGAACTCAACATGAGCTGCAATCATCACCATCATGTCTGCATTTGGGGATAGGCTATAAAGAATGTCCAAAGTCAGGTTCAGTTTACACCCAGATATGCTGACCTGAGTGACGTTCAGGGGTCTGGATGCTCTGTGCCCAAGTTTGAGGGATCCCTATTCTCTGGGACAACTGAATCAGGTTGTTCAGACCAAAGCCCTCAAGGGACAGCTACAGAAAGGGAAAAGTCCCTTCTCTTTTATGAATACGGTTCTGGAAATCAGGCTCTATCAAAATAGTCACAGCTTCATTTGAGGAACAGTTACACACTTCATTTCATTAATCCCATTATCAGCCCCCAAATGTATGCTGAGCTCTCATCTCCAGAGAAGGAAGGCTCCTCAGACCAAAGGGTCTGCCAGGGGGTTGCTGAGTGAGTAGTTCCCCAAGCCCCCCAGCACTCCCCAAGGCTGGAAGCACAAATCCCCGCCGTCAAGGCTGAAGAGAGCCACATAATGCCAGGAAATAAACCCGCTGCCGCAGCTGACCAACCAGAGGCTCCCTTCAGACCGTTTATCCTGCTTGGGCAGTCTCTTTTTCTGGGGGGTGGCGGAAGGGCGGGTTGTGATTAAAGGGGAATCTGAGATTGACACAACTTGTCTTATCTTTAATTCAAACAAAACAAGAGGTACCCAGTTTGGCACTTGACAGTGCCCTGGAGGGACAGATGGGAGGGCTGGAGGAACACGTTAGAAGGGACCATCCTCATCTCACCTTGGGGGTCTCCTTCCTCCTCCAGCTCACCCTGGATGCTTAAAGACTTACTCGTCTGCTGTGATAATACTGGAGGGATTCAGACTGGAAAGATTGGCCTAACCTTGACATTATCCTCTTCAAACACACCAGGGTCATCTGAGGGGCTGCAGACTGGATGTAGCCAGCTGCAGGGGTGTGGGGTGTGGGTGGGGCAGTGCTGTCATCCTCCCTAAAACACCAGAGAAGATCTCTCATCACAATGTGAATACCGTGTACAACCCAACCAGAGGCAGAATTTTAATGGGTGGCGGCAGCTTTATTCCTTCCTGTCCTCTTTATTTGTGTTTCTGTGCAGCTGTTGAACAGCTGTGAAATCCCAGTCCAGAGGTGGACAACGCACTTCCAGTGTTGGGTCATATAATTCTTGGAAGTGAAGGTGGAGAGAAAGAAGTGGAAGGGCTACGCTCATTGAGTACCTCTTATGTTCCAGACACATGGCTATGTGCTTTGCATAAATATTGTTTCTAATCTTTGCCAAACCTTAGATGAGGAGCTGGATAGCTTATCCAAGATTGTAGCTACAAAGTGGCTGAGCTGGGATGCAAACCCAAGTGTGCCTGACTGTTCAAGTTTATTTGATTGGGTCATTTTACACCCAACAAACTAGCAAATATTAAAAATCCTAACAATAGCTATTGCTGAGCAGACAAGATACAGTGAGGGAAGACACTAAATATGGCCACAGCTCTCATTTCTATAAGCTCACACCACTTCTCACACAAAGGAGTGGAATCTATTTTCTTCTTCTGGAGGCTGAGCTGGCCCTTTGGCTTTCTTTGATCAATACAATGTGGCAGAAGTAGCTTTCTGAGAGTTCTGAGTCCCAGCCTTAAATGGACTGGTGGATTCTGTCTCCTTTCTCTGGGAAGCCAGCTGCCATCTGTAAAGAAATCTTAGTTAGACAACTAAGTTAACAACTTAGACCACCTAAGTTAGGGCTTCCCTGGTAGCTTAGCTGGTAAAGAGTCTGCCTACAATGCAGAAGATCCCAGTTCGATTCCTGGGTTGGAAAGTTCCCCTGCAGAAGGGATAGGCTACCCACTCCAGTATTCTTGGGCTTCCCTGGTGGCTCAGATGGTAAAGAATCTGCCTGCAATGCGGCAGACCTGGGTTCGATCCCAGGTGAGAAGATCCTCTGGAGGAGGGCATGGCAACCATTCCAGTATTCTTGCCTGGAGAAGCCTATGGACAGAGGAGCCTGGCGGGCTACAGTCTATGGGGTCCCAGAGTTGGACACGACTGACAGACTAAGCACAGCACATACAACTCCATGGCAAAGGTCCACTCAGAGAGGAGCCGTGTGGAGGCACGCTGGGGTGCTAAATATGTGACTAAAGCTTTTTCTGGACCTCTCAACCCAACTCAGCTGCTAGATGAATGTAGTCAAGTGAACGACTTTGGCTGAATGACGTCAGCCAAAGACCCACCCCACGAAGCCTAGTCAACACACAGAATCATGCAAGATAACAAATCACAGTTTGAAGTCACTAAGTTTGGGGATAGTTTTTACTGCAAAAATAAATCACTTAAATTAGACATGGGGTCTACATCACTGAAAATGAAAAGTGAAAGTGTGAGTTGCTCAGTCATATCCAACTCTTTGTGACCCCAAGAGTATAGCCCTCCAGGCTCCTCGGTCCACAGAATTCTCCAGGCAAGAATACTGGAGTGGGTAAGCTGTTCCTTTCTCCAGGGGATCTTCCCAAACCAGGGATCAAACCTAGGTCTCCTGCATTAGAGGCAGATTCTTAACCATCTGCGCTATCATCTAAGAGTAATGGCAAATCCCTCTGGTTTCACCCTCATACCCTATGCATCACTTTTACCATTAAGGGCTGGTCATCTGTGGCCAAAATGAAGTGACACTGAGTTTATCAGGTGTCTAGGAGCCTGAAAACACCTAAGTCAAAATACCTTCAAGAATGCAAAGCAGAAAAATACAGATTTTTCACGTGACTAAGAATTGGATATACGTTTGTTAAATGGTGGTGGTGGGGAGTGGGAGAAGAATCTGCCTCTCTCTGAATGAGGTCAGATGGATAAGAGGGGGTCAGTAAGCCAAGAGAAAAATGACCCAAGGACAGCAAAAGGTGATTCACAGAAGTGCACCCCCAAGTAACTGGTGAAGATAAAAGACGCTAAAAGTCACCAGTAATAAGAGAAATACAAATTAAATAATAATAACTACTATGCTTTTGAACTGTAGTATTGGAGAAGACTCTTGAGAGTCCCTTGGACTGCAAGGAGATCCAACCAGTCAACCTTAAAGGAAATCAATCCTGAATATTCATTAGAAGGAATGATGTTGAAGCTGAAGCTCTAATACTTTGGCCACCTGATGCGAAGAGCCGACTCATTAGAAAAGACCCTGATGCTGGGGAAGATCTGAAGACAGGAGGAGAAGGGGATGACAGAGGATGAGATGGCTGGATGGCATCACCGACTCAATGGACATGAGTTTGAGCAGGTTCTGGAGATGGTGAAGGGCAGGGAAGCCTGGCGTGTTGCACACCATGGGGTCATAAAGAGTCAGACACAACTGAGTGACTGAACAATAACAATAAAAATAAATTGAGGACTTCCTTGGTGGTCCAGTAGTTGGGAATCCACCTGTTGGTGCAAGGGACATGGGTTTGATCCCTGCTCCCAGAAAATTCCACTTGTGGCAGGTCCACTCAGCCTGTGGGCCACAACACTTGAAGACCACTTGCTCTAGAGCCCGTGCTCTGCAACAAGAAAACCCATCACAATGAGAAGCGCACGCAGCAAGACTGAAGAGTAGCCCCCACCTGATGCAACTAGAGAAAGTCTGAGAGCAGCAATGAAGATCCAGCAGAGGCAAAAATAAATAAGTGGATAAATAAAATTTTAAAAAAGAATAAACTGAAATTGTAATAAGGGTCTTAGGTTTGCCACGAAGTATTGATGATTGAGAAAAACATAATGCATAAAAAAATGTATCAAATATGACCCCATTTTTTTTAACCAATGAGAAAGTATATCTGTATATATGTTTATGGGTTTATATGTATGTTTATATATGTGTGTATCTCTGTATAAATGTATATGTGAATATATGTGCATGGAGAAACACGTGGAAGGGTGCATTCAAAGTTATTAGCATGCATAACCTGGTGAAGAGAAAGTGGTAATATGTGGAAAAAAAGAAGTGAAGAAGGTAGCCAAATTAAAAGGAAAAGAAAAAAATCCACAACACTAATGTAAGTATATGATGCTATCATACACTTATCATATACATTAGCGTGAAATTATACATATGTATGTGTGTATGTGTAAACTATAAAATAACATTAAAGAAAAAACATAATATAAAGCAAACAATGATTCGTATTTCATCTCTACAGAGACATCCCTAAAACACAGGATTCTAGCATTTTAAATGATTCCCTTTGCTCTGCGTTGATTTTATATAGAAGAGATGCTATTGTCGACAATAGCCTTGATTCGTTCAGGATGCAGGCCAGACACAAGCCCAGCAGCCTTTCTCTTCCGGCACACTTTCTGAACAGGAAAACCTTCGTCCAAAGTGAGATGCTTGCAGTGAGGCGCCTCCTATAATCTCCAGGCTAGAATCTCTTAGAGCGCATGCGTGTCTGGGCGCTGGCGTGCAGACAGGCGGAGGTGGTACCTCCAGGCAGAGCCCTGCTGACAGTGGCCCTGCCCACAGCCAGCCACTCCCACAGCACCCCCGCCCCCAGAGAAGCCCACAGGGGTCTCTACTCTACACCTGCCTCCCCAGGCCCCACTCCAGCTTTATTTTCCTTCCTTGCCTTTTCGGCCCTCTCATTCTGTAATACTGCCAGTGCCCATAGCCTCATCATGCCACCTCTCGATTCTCGGAGCCTTCAGCCCACCAGCCAAGCACCAGAGAGAAAAATCAAGTCCAGACTATAGGGTTTGACTGGAGGTTATCCAGTCCCCGAGAAACCAAACCCCATCCTTATACCTTTCTCTGGCAACTGGCCCACCTCACTCAACCAGAGGACTCACTCTCTCACCTACAGTCTTTGCTGCTTCTAGTTCACTAAGGTTGAAAGTAAAAGGTACAAGACAAGGTTCCCAAAGGGCTTCCCTGGTAACTCAGATGGTAAAGAATCTGCTTGCAATGCCGGAGACTGGGGTTCGATCCCTGGGTTAGGAAGATCCCCTGGAGACGGGAATGGCTACCCTCTCCAGTATTCTTGCCTGGAGAATTCCATGGACAGAGGAGGCTGGCAGGCTACAGTCCATGGGGTCACAAAGAGTCAGACATGGCTGAGCTGCTAACACACATGAGGTTCCCAAAGCCAGCCTCAGAGAGGCAGGAGAGATACGGGGAGTGACGGGAATTAGATAGTGGTGATGGTGGCACAACATTGTATAGGTAATTAATGCCATGAAATGGGACACATTAAAATGGTTAAAAATCTTATGTTATGTGAAATTTACAACAACTGAAAGAAAAAAGTATCCCCAGGCCTGGTGGGGTCTCACATTACCCTCTCTGGCTTCTTCGCTGCTGGCATTCGTGGCTGTAGCATTCGGCCAGCTCCCAGATGGCTGCTCTCCAAGCCCACCTAAAGGAACAAAGAGACACATGAGGACATACTAGCCTTCTCTGCATCAGCACCATGAAATGAGGGGACAAACATGGTCACCTAGGGGATGATCAGAATCACCAGTGGATCAGTAAAGATTTGTGGGGCTTTTTTTTTTTGGTTTATTTTTCTTTTAAATATATATTCATTTAGATGCTTCTGCCCGAGTCGTGTGGGATCTTTCGTTGTGGTGCATGGACTCTCTGGGTGTGGTGCAAGGGCTTCGGGGCGCTTAGGCTTAGTTGCTGCGTGGCATGTGGGGATCTCAGTTCCCTGACTCATGCATTACAAGGTGAATTCTTAATTACAAGACCACCAGGGAAGTCCCCAAAGATTTGTTTAACAAAGGATATCCAGGCTCCTACCACATGCGGGGGGCTGTTCTCAATACTGAAGCTAAAAAGAACTTGCTTTCCTATAACCATGCACATAGTTCACAAATTATTAATAAGTAGCCTTTCCTCAATCAGTTCAGGGTACTTGGAGTGAAATATACAAAGTGAATGGATGAATACTATCGTCAGCTTCTTCACCCTTGCCTCCCTGAGAAAGCCCAGTACACAAAGGATGCTCTCTGATTCTGAAGTCCCTGGTGTGGGATGCAGGGAGAAGTCACCAGTGCCGCTCCTGACTGTGTGATGTGACAGTGGCTGCAGCCTCGCCTTAAACTTAGGTAACCTGGCTTCCTCTTTGGGATGAGTCTCCTTTTAGAAACTTCCCTGTTCACTTTATAAATCAGACTCTGCAGACACTGCCTCAGTCAAGAGCAGTGATGCACAATCTCATTGGTTAGTATCATCTAGAAACCAGGTTCCCACCCGACCCACCAAGAAGATGGTCTATCATTGTCCACTATTAGACCTACTGTGAATCAGGTACAGCTCCAGGGAGCAGGGATCCAGCAGTGAACAAGACAGATGGTGCATCAGTTCCAAATTGGCAGCTGGACAATAAATGGTAGGTAAGAAAATAAAGGAATGATATAATTGCAGGTTCAGAAAATGCTCTGAAGACCAAATGCAGCATGTGATAAAGTGGACTGGAGCAGCCTCTTAGAAAGTGGTCAGAGAAAACCCTTCAGGGAGGTGACATTTGGGTTGAGACTTGGAAGATAAGGAGCCGGCCACATGGAGATCTGGGCCAGTGCATCCCAGCAGGAGGAGGATCTGGAAAAGAATCTAGTTCAGGAATGGGCATGTGGTGTCGAGGTGCTGACCATGGTAGGCAGGCAGGGAGGCTGGATCCGCAGGGATATTAGGAATACATTAATAGTTGGAGGCAGAGCAACAGGAGAGGCGGATGGTTTAGACATGAGGGACTGAGAGGGGCCCCTAGTGTCTCCTGAATTCGGTGGTTGAGCAGCTGGGTAGGTCAGGATACCACAAAGCAGATTTAAGGACAAATCCTGTGTCCAGGAGACTACAAAACCACATCAAAACATCTACAGAACAAGCTACTGGTGCAAAACTATTTCTTCTTGCATTTGTTTAGAAAAGCACAGCTTACAAAACAGTTTCTCCATCTCCCCTTTGACTTTGCTTAAAAAACGCCATGGCAGAAGTGTAACCCCATTTTACAGAAGAGAAAACTGAGACACAAAATGATCAGCCCAGGGTTGCCAGCCCGTAAGGGAAGCTGAGGGCTCAAGACAGTTTCCTGGTCAGAAGCTCAATGATGATCCCTGTGCCCCAGAGGTCACAGAGGTCACAGGCTGCCAGTGCTGCCCAAAGAAGGGTGCTAAACATGGAACCTAATGCCCTGGCCCCAGACAACCCTGATAGACCGCTCTGCTGCTCCTGAATCTCAACTCCTGACTCACAGACCACCTCTTCCCCTCTGGTGACTGACGCGGGCAGTGGCCCAGGCGCGCGCGGATATTTTTGCATGCCTTCATCCTGCTGTCCGCTGCCTTTCTGGCCAACTCTGAATCCACTCACACGCTCCCTGCAGCTGCTGGGGACTTCGCTGCCAGCTCTCAGCCCTCTGGGTATTCTTTCAGTTGCAATATCATTTCCTCTTGGGCTAAAGGTCAGGGGAAATCCTGATGGTATGAAAATCTCTGGCCAGCAGAGGAATGTGCCGGTGAGCAGACCGAAGGAGAGCCTGAGGCCAAGGCTAGCTTCGTCTTTACTCCCTGTGTGAGCATAGATGGGATCTTGGGCGTTAGGACTTTTCATCTGTCAAATGGGCCATTGCGAGTTTCAAATGAGGTAATGGTTTGTTTAGGCATTCGCTCATTCAACAAATATTTATCTGACACCTGCTACATGCCAGATGCTGTTTCTGCTGCTCAGGATATGACTGAACAAACTCTACTCTGACCTCATGGAAATTATATTCTGGTGGATAGTAGAAGAAGTGAAGTGAAGTGAAGTCGCTCAGTCATGTCCGACTCTTTGCGACCCCGGGGACTGTCGCCCGCCAAGCTCCTTTGACCATGGGATTCTCCAGGCAAGAATACTGGAGTGGGTTGACATTTCCTTCTCCAGGGGATCTTCCCGACCCAGGGATTGAACCCAGGTCTCCCGCATTGAGGAGATAACAAATAGAAGACTCAATATATGTCAGTTGTTGATAAGCTCTATAAAGAAAAGGGTGGAGGGGAACAGGGAATGCTAGGGGTGAAGGGTTGCCATTTCACACAGGTAGAAAGGCAGAACCCTGAAGAAAGTGAGGGAGAGGGTCTGCAGATATTTGGGGAAAGGCATTCCAACTGAAGGAACAGCAGGTGCAAAGGCCCTGGGGTGAGAGTATGCTTGGCAGTACGAAAGTGGGTGTGACTGGAATGGAATGAGCTAGGCAAAGAATAGCAGGCACTGAGGTCAGTGAGCAGTGGAGGGTCTGGAGCTGTGGGGGACCTTGCAGGCCATTTTCAAAATAAGGGCTTTTATTCTGAGAGATCTAAATGGGAGCCAGAGGACATGAAAGGATTCTGTAACTGCACTGGCTCTGAATATAATCAGGGGTATTAGTAATGGGCAGTAGGGGGCACAGAAGCTGGGATTTGAAAGATGTCCATGTAGTTCCAGTCTAGCATGGAGAGTTGGAATAATTAGACCTGCTTGGCTCCTACACATATATATATATATATATATATATATATAGCATACTATATATATGTATATATTATATATATAGTCCTGTAAGGATAACTGGGCACAGCCCGGTTCAAGGTTAGCTGGAGGCTGTGGCTGAGGAAGCGATGGCTGGGAGAGATTGCTATGCAGTTTTGCAGGAGGCCAAGGAGGTGGAGGTTGAGGACTTCTGATTCCGTTGGCCCCTTGGTCCTTGGTGTTACAATAGAAGCAAAGCTCTGGAGTTGAGGAGGAGACCAGGTGCCAGTAGCAGATGAAGGTGGGGAAAGCATCACTATTTGCATGTGTGTGCACTAAGTTGCTTCAGTCCTGTCCGACTCTTTGCGACCCCGCCAGGCTCCTCTGTCCATGAGATTCTCCAGGCAAGAATACTGGAATGAGTTGTCATGCCGTCTTCCAGACCTAGGGATCAAAACTGTGTCTCTTACATCTCTTGCGTTGGCTGGTGGGTTCTTTACCACTAGCGTCACCTGGAAAGTCCAGCCTCACGAAGACTCAGTGGCAAAAAAGCCAACAACATCCCCATCTCACAGATGAGGAAACAAGGTTCCAAAAGGTGAAGTGACTTGTCTGCCCTGATGGTACAGAGATGGTTTGTAATGGAGAAGCTGAAGGTGGGTCCTGACGGACCCCCCAAATTTGAGCTTCTCCCCCTCTGCCTCAGACCCAGAAAGAACAAGGAGCACAAGTCAGGTTATCTGGTGGGGGGCGGGGTGGGGAAGGGCCTGCCTGTTTCCAAGGGACCTAGGGCATTTTCCAGGAGGTCTTGAGGGTACATCCAGGGTCACCATTGAGACTGGGGTCACAGCAGTTAAGAACACACATCCTTCCTCTGTCACCCTTACCAGCAAGAGATTGGCAGGTCTAATCTTTTCTCAGAAGGGCAGCCAAACTCCTGCTTCCACTACAGCTAAGCCTGGGGGTCAACTTGGAGTGAATATGGTTTGACTACTCCCCTGAGGAAATCTCTCCCGAGGTTTCCCACTACCCCCTGGGGTGAGTTCCAAACCCCGGCAGGACCCCTGAGGCCCCTGTGATGTGACTCTGCTGGCCTCTTCCACCTGGTGCCTCAGGGCTTCCTGCTCTGTGTTCAGTCAGCTCAGCTACTAAGGGTGCCTGGTATTTCCATTCTCTTCTTGCTGATGCGTCTTCCTCTGTCACACCCACCTCTTCGCCAGGCCAAATCCTTCCGGATCTTCAAGGCTCAGCTTGAACACCACTTCCTCTGGGAAGCCCTGTTGTTCCTCTTGAGATAGAAGCCCCCTCTTCTCTGTCTCCAGCGCCCTGGGCTTAGTCACATCCCTCACCACAAGTCATTGGCATCTCCTGTCTATTTGGCTGATCCCCTAGTCTAGTTTTTAGCATCCTGAAGAAGAGGGACCTTGCCTTGCCCAATAATAAACACCCAGCACTGCCCTTGGCACATCAGAGCATACACCCAATAAAATATGTGACTGACGGATGGATTGATGGATGGATGCATAGGTAGATGGATGAATCAGGTAGACAGTGCTTAAAATGAAAACCCCAATCATTTCTAACTCAGCATCACTGATGGAAAAATATTGTCTTTTTTAGCTTACAGAGAGAGGGGAATAGATATTCTTGGAAAAATGGCTTTCAACTTTAGCTGCACTTTGGGATCACCTTGGGAAGCCTTTTAGAAAAATACCAATGTATGCATCCCTCTCTAGAGATTCTTATTTGATTGGTCTGAGGCATGGCCTGGGCCTTGGGAGTTTAAAAAGCTCCCCAGGTGATTCTAAGGTGCAGCCAAAATTGAGATTCTTTACTGAGAGAACCCTGTAAAAGGTAGCTTCATCTCATGATGTGTTCTTATAACCAATCTCTTTCCTCCCAAGCTCACCAGGAATGGAAAATGTGGAGCTGGAGACAGACATTGAGTACTAAGAAAAGTCATTTCTCACATATACTTCAGTAAAAGCAATCAAATGAGTGAGACAGGTGTGGCTGTGGTTATAACTGCAGCCACAAGCACACAGAACAAGGCAGAGAGAAATACAGCTTGATGCAGACAAAGATTGGGGGCAATCAGGACAGGGAGTATTCAGAGACTGTGGATATATTTTCCTTGCATGTGACTGCAAGACAAAAAAAAAAAATACTTGAAAAAATACATATATATGCCCATATTTGATCTTTGGTTAATTACCTCTTCAGTAAGAGGCTATGCAAAGACCTTGTAGATTTCATTAGTCACAGGGGTTTATTCAAACGTCTCCTTTGCATAAGAAACCCCGGCTTACAGCTGGTCTCTGGGAAAGAATGCCCTCCATGCCTTGAAAAGAGAGCTCCAGGCCTGTTCACTGCTCTCACTGAAACACAGCAGAGGTCAGCGGCCCGTGATGCATGGGGCCAGGCTGAAATGTTTCCATCCAGCATTTGCAATTCAATCCCACAGTTTCCTTTATGGAACAATTCACTAAATTCAGAGTTGTTCTTTTTTCTAATTCACCATATAATTCACCTCCCAAGTTCAATTAAGAAGCAATCTGTTAGCAACTTTGGGAGCAAGCTGCTTTTCTTTGGGAAAGCCCAATTTTCTTCCGCTCCCAACAAAAAGTGGCTTAATTATATGCATCATATGAGACACTGATGTACACACAACGCCCCTCCACCATAATTAATGAAATATTAACCATATACATCCAAAGACATCTAGGTAGAAAGGGATGGGCTTTTCCAAAGCCCAAGAGGACAGAGTCATAGGTCAGTATTGTTTATTCAAATATATGGTCACTCATTGGGACTATGAATTAATATTCATGATATGGTAATTAATAAACAGAACCTCATAGTAATTACTCCTTCTGTATCATTCTCAGAGCCCAGCGTTACTTGGTTCTTGCTTTTCTTAAATGCAAAAACAACTACCAGTTTTTAAATGTTGACTAGAATTTTGCTGGAGGTCCAGTGATTAAGACTGCCATCCAGTTCAGGGAGCATGGGTTCAATCCCTGGTTGGGGAACTAAGCTGCTACATGCCCATGAGGCCAAAAAAAAAAGTGCTTGCTTATTTTCAGGTACTCACATGTTACCTGTATTTAATCCTCAAGCTAACCCTCTGAGGTAGATGTTATTCTCATTTTACATGCAGGGTAACTGAGGTTCAGGGCAGTTAAGACATCACTGTGGACATACAGCCACTGGATGAAGAGGCTGAGAGTCTCCCAGATCAGTCAAAACTTTTATATCTTAAAGACAAAACTTTTAAGACATAACACAAGTAACCCTGCCAGGAAAACATTAGCTCTTACATTTTTACTGACTTTTTAATACCTGTATTTCCAGCTCTGACCCATTAGAGGTAAATCTAGCAGAAAACTACTTTGCTTACTCTAAGGGAAAAAAATAAAATCTCTAGCACAAGCTCTTAAAAATCACTTTATTGCCAGTCCACTCCATAAGTACTGATTGAGTGCCGGCTTTGGGCAGCACCATGCTGGGTTCCTGAAGGCAGAGACAGAAAGTGTCTCTCTTCATGGTGCCTTCCTGGTGCCAGTGGAGGAAAGAAAATCCACACTAAACAATGAGATCATGGGCTCCCCTGGCAGTCCAGTGGTTAGGACAGACATTTTCAGTGCCATGGGCCTCGGTTTGATCCCTGGTCAGGGAAATAAGATCCCGCAAGCTGAATGGCATGGCCAAAAAACAAATAACAAAACAAAGCAAAAAAGACCATTCCGTGGAAGGATTAAGCACTCTCAAGAAATTAAAAGTTTTTCAAACAACAATGGGGGATGGGATCCCAGGAAAGATCTGAGTTGGTGACATTTGAGCTGACACCTAAATGATGAGGTAGACATCCATCTGGGGAGAGTATTGTAGAAGGAAACAAAAAAACAAACCAGCAAGTAAAAAAAGTCCAGAGGGAGGAAAATAAGCGTCCGATGGAGCTGGAACTGAGGCTAACACCTAAGAGATGCAGGGTCAGTTGGTGCAGGGCATTAGACTCTTACCCTTACAGTCAATTTGCCATGCCCTTTGGTCATACGTAATACACATAGCAATGCTATGAATAAGTAACATCATTCCTCTTCTACAGAAGAGACAACTGAGGTTCATGAATAAGTTGTCCAAGGTCACCTAGCTGGTAAGTGACTGAATTTGCCTTGCAAAGCAGGCCCTTCTGACTCCAGAATCCATGCTCCTAACCCTGCTCTACACCTGTATAGGTGGGGTCTGAGCAAGCATCCCAGGCAAGGCCAATGGATGAAGCATCTACATACCCTGTCAGAAAACTACTGGCAAGACACACCTACTCACCAGAGCTTTTATTTATTTATTAGGAAAAACAAACAGCAAGGCAAAGTCCCTTTAACAGGCTGATTTAGGAATGAACTAGGCAACCACTACAGTAATCAATGTGTAATCCTAAGCAATTCGGTGCCAAGTAATTTTATATCTATGCCAAATTTCAAATGCTACAGAAGGGAAAGGGAAAATAAGTTAAAAGATCACTGCCAGTTTTTGTTAATAAAATGATTTACTACTGGCAAGTGTATAATAAAACAGGAATTCTTAGATACTGCTGTTGGTGTAGAAATAAAAATTAGTAACATGTTTTGAGGTAATTTAGCAAGATGTATCAATGTCTTTTAAAACAAGCAATAATAATGACTTTGACCCAATAATATGACTTCTAGATATCAGTACAAAGAAACTGACAATGAAAAACAAAAGATGTTCATCCCCAACATTTTAAAGACTGACTGTATCAATCACACGCCCCACAGTGGATAGTAAAGTAATCATGATATAAAGGAAATACAAAACAATGTGGAAAATATACTGGAAGGAAATAACCACAGTGTCCATTGTGATGATCTCTGTCTGATGGGTGATTTTTGGACAAATGTTAATTTTTTATGCACTTTCTGTAATTTCTAAATCTTGTTCAACATATTACTTTTATAATCAGGAAATAAAAAGATTTTCAAATGAAGAACTAGATTACATCACACATTTTGCCTAGGAACATGTGCTCTACACTTCATAGTGTATGTCTGCACACACATACACACACACACATAAACACACAGTTGCCGGGAAACCCTTATCTGATGAGAAAGAAACATACTTGTGTTTATGCAGATGGAAAGGTTGTAGTCCAGCCTTTTTGTTTTTCTTTCTGATTTTCTGCTCTGACCATGGAAAGAGAAAACAATGAGCCCACACCTTGGCAAGATGGAAGAGAGGAAAGCTCATTGGTGAGAATGAGGGAGGGCTTGTTGGAACCTTCCTTCAGACAGTGTTGGATGGGCTCCTGGGAGACCCAGTCCGCCCTTCCCTGATCTGTTCACTGACTCCCACCTGTGTCCTGCCATTGGCTGAAGAGGCCTTGGAATTTGCTCTGACCCCAGGCAGAAGCTCCTAAGAGCCTTCTTATCATGCAAATTTGAGCTACTCCTTCCTGGAGCCTCCAGCCAGATGTCCATCTTGCCTGGTATTGGACCCTCCGCCCATTGTGAGTGCCTGTCACTGCATTTTTCCTAGTCCCTGACTGTGGGTTGAGCTGCGTCAGGCCTTCTGCTTAAAGATGCTCTTGGAGTACTTGCTGCTCACCTGGCTTCAAACCTCCATTGCTCTCCTGAGCCCTGGACTCTAGGTATTCTTGTGCACTTGGCCCACATCTTTCACACAAGCCTGGCCTTGGCTTCTTGGCCATTTCCATCATTTATGGAAATCATTTCCATCATTTGTTACTGTGCAACAAACTATTCCTCTAAACAGAGTGGGTTAAAACAACCACCATTCTAGCCTTGCTTCTGAGGGCCAGGAGTTGGGGTGAGGAACAAATGGGGCTGACTGGTCTCTGCTCTATGACCTGAGCTGGGACGAAAAGGTTGAGGGATGGTGGAGATGGCTCGTGTGGAGGCAGCATTCCAAAAGGATGAGCCCCACTGTGCAAGTGTTTTTTCAGCTTCTGCTTACAGTATAGTGTAATCTTCCTAACGTCCTACTGGCCAAAGACAGTCAAAACCAAGCCTAGTCACGAGAAATGACTATGCCAGGTGAGGTTTGTCAGGGACCACAAATGGAACAGCCTATCCCTAGACTGATCTCTAGGTGCTTAAAGTTCTAGCCAGTCAGGTGGTTTGCAAGATGGACCTCGAGGGCTAGCTCTGGAGTCAGACTGTCCAAGGCTAAACCTTTACTCTGTCACTTACCAGCCGTGTGATCTTAACTCACTGCATGTCTCTATGTTTCAGTCTCCTCACCCATAAAACACGGATGAGAGTATTCACCTCATAGGGTCATCATCCAGATTAAGAGAGATGATGCATGTAAGCCATAGAGCAATGCCTGGCTCAGAATCAGCACTCACTAAGTTAGCTATTATCACTATTGGTTTTAAAACTATTCTGAAGTCTGAAATGGGGTGAAATAATAAGCCATGGAGACAAGACATTTTATACCAGAAATACCACAAGTGAAGTAAAAAGTTCAAGTTCTCCTTAAAGCACACTTAAGAGAACCAAGTTTAGGCTGAGGATCCATTGATAGTCAACGGGAGTCAGTGAAAACCAGACTTTCTCTGTACCCGAGCATGCTATTTCTTTAAACATTGCTCCATAACAACTTGAGACATTAAATAACTAAAAATTAACCAAAGATATACATTAAGAAGATATACATCCTATTACCCCATGGACTGTAGTCCACTAGGCCACTCTGTCCATGGGAATATTGGAGTGGGCTACCCAGGTAGCGCTAGTGGTAAAGAACCTGCCTGACAATGCAGGAGACAGAATAGACTTGGGTTTGATCCCTGGCATGGCAACCCACTCCAGCATTCTTGCTTGGAGAATCCAATGCACAGAGGAGCCTGGCAGGCTACAGTCCATTGGGTCGCAAAGAGTCGGATACGACTCAAGCGACTTAAGATGCACACATACATTAAGAAAAGACTCAGGTGACTAGCTTGTGTGTTGTCATCCTGCTATTCCTGGGAGAGTAGGAACAACTGAGGAACTCAGGAACAACTGAGTTGTTGTTGTTGTGCAGTTGCCAAGTTGTGTTCGACTCTTTGCGACCCCGTAGACTGCAGCATGTCAGACTTCCCTGGAGTTTGCTCAAACTCATATCCATTTAGTCGGTGATGCCATCCAACCATCTCATCCTCTGTTGCCCCCTTTTCCTCCTGCCCTCAATCTTTCCCAGCATTAAAGTCTTTTCCAATGAGTTGGCTCTTAGCATCAGGTGGCCAAAATACTGGAACTTCAGCTTAAGCATCAGTCCTTCCAATGAATATTCATGGATGATTTTCTTTAGGATTGACTGGTTTGATCTTTTTACTCTCTAAGGGACTCTCAAGAGTCTTCTCGAGCACCACAGTTTGAAAGCATCGACTCTTCAGTGCTCAGCCTTCTTTATGATCCAGCACTCACATCTGTATATGACTACTGGAAAAACCATAGCTTTGACTATACAGGCTTTTGTGGGTAAAATGATGTCTCTGCTTTTTAATATGCTGTCTAGGTTTGTCATAGCTTTTTTTCCAAGGAGCAAGCGTCTTTGAATTTCATGGCTGCAGTCACCATCTGCAGTGATTATGGAGCCCAAGAAAATAAAATCTGCCACTGTCTCCATTTTTACCCCATCTACTCATTCACTGAATAGTGGGTCCCAAATTACAAGTTAGAGCTTTGCTGAGGGAAATTATTTATTGGGGACCTTGTTTTCCAAGGACTATGGTTGCTGCCTTACGTGTATTTTCTCATTTAATTCTCAGCATAGTCCAGTGAGGTAAGGACTATTACTGACTTGACTTACAAATGAAAGAACTGAGGCATCGAAAACTTTAAATAATTCACCCACAGTCACACAGATTTCTGGGCACTGAGGCAGAAAAGGGAGGGGAGTTTAAGTCTAGTCCAAGTCCCACCGGAGTCTGGTCCCAACAAGCCTTTCCAGCTTCCCTTCTCCCTTGAGTCCTACCTCCTCACCCACCTGCCAACCACCCGGAGCCGCTCAGTTCTCACACCAAACTCCCCACTCCATGACTGTTCAGGCTCTGCCTTCCACCTGCAATGCCCTCCCCACCTCAACCCTAATCAAAATCCTCCACGGCTCAGCTCAGCCTGCTCTGTGAAGCCATCTCTTGTCTCTATGTTTCACCTACAAACCCCTAGTGGCCCTTTACTCATTCACCGGTTCATTCATTCTGTCATTCATCAAGCTTCTAGGGGGCACCTCTCAGTGCCAGGCACTGTACCAGGTGTCAGAGATAGAAAACCAGATCAGACACGGTCCCTCCTCTCAAGGAGCTCCCAGCCGTGATCATACTCCGGAGTATAACAATCTGCAGACCAAGTCTGTTCTTCCTATGAGACACTTAATTCCTGAGGACTGAGACAATACCTTGTCTATTTCCATTGTGTGGTTTCATAGCAGAGGCTTAACAAGTATGTCCATTTGAACTGGACTGAAGAGGACTGACTGATACTTGCATGTATTATCTCAATTGTGTGTATTCTCGCTGCACCTGAGTGGGGTAAATTATTATGGCTACCCCCATTTTACAGATAAGGAAACTGAGGCTCGAGGAGGTTAAAGTACTTGATCTGTGGTCACCACCTGGTATGTAGCAGAGCTGGGAGGGTCCAACTCTGCACCTTTACTCTTTGCCTCACTGCTCTGTCCCTTGGTATCCGATGGGAACAGAAAAGGAAGGGAAAACCCCTGACAATAAAGAAAAGGTAACTGACACCCAAGGGTTAAGTCTTTCTCACTACCTGGTATAACGTTCCTTGGAAGAGACACACATTTGTCCTCATTGAACATCTTAGAAGAATTTTAGCACGTGACCTTTGCACAGGTGACCAAATGACTGATAAAGATTTACAGATCTATAGATGTCTCAAAGGACAAACCCCCTGAAGTGGGTCACAGGAAGAGTAGCAAGGAACTCAGGAATCATGGAAAGGAAGATCAGCCCAAGCCCTCTTCAGGGAACTGGAGGAGAGAAGCAGAAAGAGGACCATGGAGCCCCACAGCCTATCTTTGACCTTTTGGGACAGAAGTCAGCTTAGTTTAAGAAGTACAGAGCAAGGACTTCATCTTTAAGAGATAACCTAAGTGAACAGAGATTAAAGTGACTAGTCTTTTTCTGGGTGATGGTGTATGTCAATGATGTGGAATGAACCCTTTGTTTCAGAATGATTATTACCTAATGGTGCCATTCCTCTGATTCCCTGGGCCAGAAGGAATGTGTTCTGATGCCAAGCAACACATGCTGGGCCATAAACCACCTGCTGCAGGACACTGTCCTGTTGGCACCCTAATGCCAACCAGAGCCTGCAATATGGCATGCTGTGCTGTGGGGGTAAAGAAGGGATGGGATGAGGAGTAGAATGAGGACTTTGATCAAAAGTTCAAAGAAAGGAAGAAAAGAGACTCCAGGAAAAGGTTGCTTCCAGACTACCAGTTAATAGTTAATACTTAGGACCTCCTCCCTTGATGGAGCAGAGAGGCGCAGTCCTGGCTGTTGTCATGGGACTTGAATTAGGGCCCAAGGATGTTGACCCTTACCCACTGGCCCAAAGTGCCAACTCCAATGCCCAGAGTTAGGAGCCAAGGCAAGTAATACAGCAGGGTGTGAAAGATGCTTGGGGAGCAGTGAGGTCTGTGGCAAACCGCAGAGCACCTGCTCCGCCACAGTCCAATCCATTGTTACGCAACCCCTTTGGTTGTTGCCATGTGGGACTGCTGGACCAGTGGGGCCAGAACTTCCAGCTTTTCATGAGAAGCCAGAGTTCTGGGTTTTTACGAGAAATTTCATTTTTAAATTTTGGCAGTAAATTTTTAAAAGACGTAAGCTCTACAAAACAAACAAAACACATCTGCAGATCAGATTTGGCTGGTGGGTTGACCGCTTAAGACCTCTGGGCTGCAGAGCAAATGGGAACGCCTCTAGGAGGTGCCCGTGTCAGGGAAGACGGGAATTCCTCGCGCCATGGCAGCAAGGTCCAGGGATGCAGGTGAGTCACGGTGAATCTCTGAAGCAGAGGCAAGGAGCAGGATGGGGACTGATAAAGTTCAGAGGCTCAGTGTCCAGGTCAGGAGGTGCTTTTCTCTCACTGTTTGTGAGCAAACAGGGTCAGTAAAGGATACCAAAGAGAAATAAGTCGACCTGAATGCAGGATGAGATTCCACTGGCAAAGTGGGGCCACAGTCACATTGCCGTCAACACCTGTGGGAGCCCATTGGAGGGTCTCTAGAAGGTCTCGTTTTAGATGCAATTTGAGCAGACCATTCTAAAGTCCCACGAGGCATCCCATGATGGAGGAGCTGAAGACATACAGATATCTGATCAACCACGAACACTGCTGACACCATCACTGAGTCCGCATACATTCATGGATTATTTTGTCAAAAGAATTGAGAGAATCATTCTTGGCCCTCAGGCAGCTTAAAGTCCAACCCTCCATTCTACAGATAAGGAGCTTCCATGAGGTGAATTGACATGTCAAGGTCTGCCATGCAATGGATAACTGAAGGGGTGTGGCACTGGTTTTGTTTGAAAACAATTTAGTTCATTATCATGCCCAACAAGAAAATATTTGAGTAGTAAATGCATTTGAAACAAAGGTCAGTTTCAGCTGTAACAAAATGTACACATCCAAAAGAGGCCAAGAAAAACAAAAGCAAGGGTGCAAGAAAACTAAAAATGCTATGCTAAAAAATTTTAAGGGTGGTTAATCATTGGATGAACACATCCTCTATTTTGTCCAAAAGGATTCACTACAGTGTGCTCTTAGGTCAAGGTGGGGAATATTGTTTTTATTGAGGCCACTGAGGCTAGAACAATCAATCAGAGAGCTGCATAAATAAAAAACCTTAGAGTAGATTTATTTCATTTCATTTTGCTTTAGGGATCACCTACTGTTTAAATGAAGAACAGAAAACAGGTTTCCATTCAATAAATTTAGAAAAAAAAACATACACAGTTAACAGAGCATGAAAATAGAATCAGATTAAGAAGAAGCAAAGAGTGATGCTCGGACAGGTGAGGCACAGTCTTTCTGTTGGCCAAAACTGGGTGGCGAAGGCTAGATCCTCACCTGAGACTAGCCATCCCCAGCTCTCATGAGGCTGTGTTCCCGAATTCCAGGTATTAAGATGACTGATGAGAACTCGTTTTTTTCCCATGAAAATAATATAAATGGCAAAGAGGGTGTGAGGTTAATAGGCTTGACCCCAAGACCAAGTTAAGTCCAGAGGGCGCTCCTCCCACATCCCCACACGCCGGGGGGCAGTCCACTCATCCGTCCCCTTCACTGACCAGAGGCGGCTCCAGCCTTCACTCCTCTCTGAAGCCACAGAAACAGACCCACCACCTGCTTCTTTCATCACTTTGCTTCTCCCTCCTGCCTCCCCGGGGCACTCATCAGTTCACTTCTTCCTCCTTCTTTTGGTGATCTCGTCCACTCTGAGGGCTTCCCCAGCACCCCGACATAGATGGGTACCGCAGGCATTCAGTGGGGAACACGCAAGCAGAGGGATCATGATGCAGACGCAGGCACGGTGGCCATGGTGGTCAGGTACAAGGAGGAGAGAAAAGCAGGAAGGAGATTCTCTGTGGCCCCTGAGAGAAGCCAGCCGCCTTCTTTTCTCCCTCGTCTCTAGACGAGTCCCCAGAGGCCAGCTCTTCTGCTTCTGTCCTTAAATGGCCAAGAAAATATATTGCTAAATAAACTCTTCTATCAAGCTATATCGAGTGGGATTCTGTATCTCTAAACTGAAAGGACCTTGCCTAGAAGGTCAGGCAGTAAACTCTTATTCGTCCTGGTTTCTCAAGCTGTATCTCTCAGTTTTGACTCAGGATCCCAGATTCAAGGTCCTTTGCTGGCAGGGGTGGGTGTGGTGGGGCTGGGATAACGGCTCCCTGCATAGATGCCCAAGGGTGGTCCCTGCCCCTCCCCCATCTGGTTCTGCACCCTGTTGTGACTCCAAGTAGCCTTCCAGCCCAGTTTCTCCAAATTCTGACAAACGCAGTCATAATAAAAATCAATCCAAAGGTGAATTAACTTTTCCCAACACTTCAAATTCACAGCGAACTCTGGCTTCAATCCAAGGTATAAGTCAGCCTCTGAACGAGGCCTCAGGGAGAGAGATGATAGAATCCTTATGTTGCATTCTTTTTTCCTTCCCAAAGAGCAGATGTGCACTTTATCAGATGCCTCTTTTTCATCTCAAATCATCTCACTAAATTGAAAACTTTATGGGAGGAATAACTGCCAGGCCTCGACTGGTTCCTCACCCCAGTCCTCCTCTCCAGTTGCTGACTGCACATGGAGCCAGTCCTATCCTCAGGCAGGGGGATTTAGGGAGTTTGGGCTCCACACTCGAGGGTCACAGTGGCACATCACCTTTGGCTCCAATTTTGATCTAAGGAATTCTGCTTAATTTCTGACCCTCATCCCCATCTTATTCCCTCAGGCCAAAGCTCTGGCTTCTTGTCCTCCTTAGTACCCACTTTGCGGAAGAACCAGGGTCCTTGCCTTTTCTTCCCAGCTCCCAGCATGGCACTGGAACCCTCTGTGAGTTCTATTACAGGCCTCTCTGATGCTGTCTGCCTGGCTCTCTGTCCTTACACGAACATTCCTGCCTTCCATCAGGTCTTGGGTCCCAGCCTGGACACCCAATACCAACTTCTGCCTGATGACAGCTGTTACCCTGGGCCTTCTCTCCAGGTGTGAGTTCTGCCCACTGGACCTCACCTCCTCTCGGAAGTCTGTAGGGCCCCTAAACCCATGGGGTCTTTTGGTCCCAGGTCCTCCCCCACCTCAGCCTGCCCCATTCCTGCAGTACTGCCAAAGCAGGACCATTATCACGTCCATTATTAAAATTCCATCTCCTTAATGGCGGAAGAAAAAGTGGATACAGCTGTACCCTTGGTGCTGAGCACAGAAGAGGTTCCCAATTAGCATCTGGTCCTTAAAGGAGGAAGAGAAGGAGTGGAGGGAGAGAGAGGGAAAAGGACTCTTACCAAGAAGGCAGCGTTCAGCAGAGCTGTGGGCAGATACAAGGGGAGTGTTAAGACATGCCAAAGTCACAGTGCAGCTATAAAGACCAAGGTCTAGACTGTGGGAGCCAAGGCAAATTCTCTCTGGAAGGGGAGGGGTGAAATAGAGCCATCAGCGAGGGGTGGGCTCAGATCTGCAAAGAAAACAGCTAAGAGGAGCTCTGAGGGAGTGGGAAGAAAGGCTGGCACTTCATCTCTGGCTTGGAAAAGACCCAAGGACCACACCTAGAGCTCTGTATGAAGGGCTCAGTAAAGTGAAGCTATTGACCATGTGGCCAAAGGATGCCCTCTTCAGACACTCTTGCAAGGTGATCTGGGCTTGACCAGCCCGAGAGCACCACCCCTGAGCACGCACCTTTCTTCATTGCTGGTTCCCATGCCAGACAACCACATTCAAACGAACAGTCCTAACCCCAAGTGGCCTGGGGGAGCAGGAGCAAGGAGGCCACCATGCAATCCTGAGGCTCCATCTTCAACTCACAAGGGTTTGTCTGCTGCCGTCCCTGTGTCCAGGCTGATGCTGGAACTAAAGAGAGAGTGCCAAGACCAAACAAAAGAAGTCACAGCTGTTGACAATTTGGTGGGCAAAGCAAGGCACACACTGAACATGAACACAGCAACCTGAGATGACAGTGGGCAGGACCATAGAGCAGCTCCATAAGTGCCTAGAACTCGCCTTTGTCTTCTATCACCACCTCTCAAAGGTGGTGGTGGGGAAACCAAGCCTTCACAGCTCAAGGCAACAGGGTTAGTGGTGAAGTCAGCAGCTATTTCTAGAAGCAATGCAGTATAGAGGCTAAAAGCAGCCTTTGACATTAGACAGAGTTAAGTCCTAATCTTGGCTCTGCCAGTAGTTAGTTGTCTGATCAAAGAAAGGTTACACACTTCTCTGAACATTAGCTTATATATCTGTAGGTATCAACAATACCTGCCTCACAGAGCTGTTGTACGATGATTAAATGAGATCATTTAAGACACTATTTGGAGAAGGAAATAGCAGCCTACTCCAGTGTTCTTGCCTGGAAAATCCTGTGGACAGAGGAGCTTGGCAGGTTACAGTCCATGGGGTCACAAAGAGTTGGACACGACTAAGCGACTAAACAACGAGACACAATTAGCACACAACAAACAGTAGTTATTCTTCTGGTTGTTGCTATCAAAGAAGAACCAGCATCTAAGTCATTCTCAGATCTTTGGCCAACTTCATGACCTAGAGTTTGACTCAGGTGAACTACGGAAGGCTTTATGTTGGGGATTGATAGAGGTTCCCCATGGCTGGTGGGATCTAAATCCAAGGATCTGATTAGATGACACTGGTACAGGCCCGGCTCCAGAAACCCCGGTGGGATGCAGGCAGGGTACTGCAAAGGAAACGACTTCCAGGCATCTAGGGAGTGTGCAGTCTGGGACACAGAGGTGGGCTGGGAGATGAGAAGGCAGGAGCCGGCATACAGACAGTCATATGGGTATTATTTCTTGAGCACCTACCATTCCTCAGACTCCAGGATGAGTGCTTTACCCCCCACACTTTCCCATTCCCCCCACAATTCCACTTTCCAGATAAGGAAGGAATCCCCTAACTCCCACAGTTAATCAGTACAGAGCCAGCGAAGCCCGCCTGACACCAGCATCCATGCCTTTCTATCCTGCAGCTCTAGGATCCAGGATGTCCATGTGAGAACATCTCTGAAAGAGTGGAAACAGACAGGAAAGGGGGACCATGGACCTGAGTTTCATAACTTGTAATTCACAGAGTAAACTTCTTAAAATTGCAAGCAAAACTGTGTTGTACCCTTTTCTCAAAGAAGTGCTGAAAATACTCATCAGACTCTCAGAGGGATTTGTCAAGCACAAAATATCAAGTCCAATATAAGGAGAGAAAGAGAAGTCCCCAAGACCTTGTTCCCAAGCTCTGGAGGAGACAGTGGAAAGGATGAGTAAGATTGCTCCCAATAGCTTCTTGTTCCTCTAAGCCAGTGGCCCCAGCAAGAGTGACCACATCTCACCCAGATGATGTTTTCTGATGTGACAGAAGACAGTTTTGAACCCAGCCGTCTCCATCTCAGCAAGCCTAACCTGCCATTCATCCATAAGCTCAGGACACTGTCCCGTCTACAGGATGTCACAAGGAGTCACCACTGCCCCCATTTCTTTCCTGGATGCTGGTCAGTTAGTAGCTTGCCCACCACCAATAAAGATTAATGAAAAGCTGAAGCCATGTCTACCCAGTGTGGGAAATGTCTCCATGGGAGGACAGTCAGAAAAACCACAGCCTGTTGATGGGGCTGCTCAAAGCAACCTCCACTCACAAGTTCTCTCAAGGGCCTCACGGCTAAAAATGTGTCCAGGAACAGAGACAGGTTGGGTCCCTTGGAAGACAGGGCCCAGGAACCCATGTGGTATGTGTGGATCTCTCATGGGTACACTTAGCCTTTTGTGCCTAAATTTAGCCCCTCAATGCTCAATGGCCTCTGCTTCCTCTCTTTTCTCCAGCTTGAAGCACCAGAGCTCAAATACAGAGTTCAAACTGGCTTGAAAGAAGTCAGGATGTGGTTTCATGAGATCCTCTATTCAGAGGAGACTCTGGGACCAGGTGATGGTAGCACATACCCCTACGAGTCACAGACAAAGTAGGAGAAGGAACTCAAGGACCCTCTGCAGGGTCCATCTGTGAGTGATAAGGCCTAAGGAGAGGCGGCAAGTTACCCCAACTTAAGTCTTGGACTCTCTCCAGCTGATTTGTTATTTTGAACTCAAATGCCCAAACTGTTGGGCTTATGTGGATGTTCTACACAGATGGCAGGAGTTAAGAGTAAGGTTGGTTCCTTAAAAAGAGATGGACGTGGCCCAGTGGCTCAAAAATAGACAAGGCGGGAAACGTCACCTTCCATCAGAGCCAGTAAGTAATTAAAGCCATTTCCCCTTCCAGAGTCTTCATTACAAAGAGCAAGAAATCAGATCCATTACCCGGATGGAGAGAACTGCAAGATGAGATTTCCTCTCCAAGTTTCTAAACATTTGCAAAGATGAGAATGTTCAACTTCACTTCCTGGACGTTTTAGGACAGAAACAAACAAGAAGAAAGTCCCCAAAATGTCAAGCACACAGGACTTTTCTCCACATCTTGTGTGGTTAGGGGGAGAGGTATCCCAGAATTCAGAAATGGGGTGTCAGGCTCTGCACCCCCACATCAGAGAGGATGCAAAAGGATGGGAGAATGTGTGTGTGCCTGCGTGTGTGACTGTGTGTGTGTCCCGCTAAGTACTTCCTTCACTACACAGCTAATCCGATTAGCAGCTTTAGGAAACTCTGCAATGTTAATTCAAGGGCCCCATTCATAGAACAGCTTGGCCCTTGCCTGCCCAGAACTCCCATTCTTCTCACTGCACATAAAATGCTCACAGAAGAACATTCTCTCCCTGGAGAATGCACTCTTGCCTCCTTACCCCCACACACATCCAAGAGGCTGCTGCCACTTCTCATGGCAGGGGGAATGGGACTGTCTGAAAACGGGCAGCGGGGAAGAACAGTACTCTCTCCATCTCAAGCACAAAATCAGGTTAATATTAACAGCACTGTCAATCCAGGTGGCCTCTGAAACCAGCATCTGTGCTGAGTAAAGGGTGTCATGAATCTCTCTAGTCGTAGGGCCCTGGGTAAGTTGTTGGTTGTCTGTGGACCTTCATTTCTTTTTCTGTAGTGTGGGGACTTGGAGCAGAGGGCATAGCTGGGACAGAAGACTGGAAGGAAGGACACTGGGGGTCTATACAGACACGATGCCATAGTGTTTCACTGGAGGATGAAGAGAGGGAAGGGAATGAATGTGTGGGCTGTGGATAAAGCATCGAGGACCTATGGCACCAGATAAGGAATGTTTCTGACAAGGGATGGGGAGCTATGGAAGGGTTTTAAAAAGCAGTACATCAGTTTTCTCGGGCTGCCATGACAAGTTACCACAGAGTCGGCGGCTTACAAACAGGTATCTATTCTCTCCCAGTTCCGAAGGACAGCAGTCTGAAATCAAGGGGTCAGCAGGGTTATGCTCCCTCTGCTCTAGGCTCTAGGGGAGAAACCTTCCTCACCTGGTCCTAGCTCGTGGTGATTAAGTGATTAAGTGAAAGTCACTCAGTCATGTCCGACTCTTTGGGACCCCATGGACTACACAGTCCATGGAATTCTCCAGGCCAGAATACTGGAGTGGGTAGCCATTCCCTTCTCCAGGGGATCTTCCCAACCCAGGGATCAAACCGGGGTCTCCTGCATTGCAGGTGGATTCTTTACCAGCTGAGCTACCTCTCCGCAATCCATGCTGTCCCTTGGCTCGTAGCTACATTGCTCTTCGCATGGTCTTCCTCTCTGTGTCTTTCTGTGTCCCCTCCTCTTCTTATAAAGATCCTAGTCACTGGACTCAGGGCCCCCCAAATCGAGGATGATCTCAAGATCCTTAACTAGATCTTAGATATGCAAAGACTCTTTTCAAATAAGGTTGTATTCTGGGGTTTGAATAGTCATAAATCTAGGGGAACACTATTCAATCTAATACATTGGTTGCAAGGTCAAGTCCAGGAAGATCACCTGGAAGCAGGATGGGGAAGCAGAAACTGGAGGCAGGGAGACTGATCTGATCAGAAATAATTACCAATAGCCTAGGATCCTAAGTGACCAGAAAGGGGGCTCCCTTCTGGGGACCCAGAGCCCTCAGTGGCTGTTTTTGTGGCCAGCCCAGCACACTGAGTGGGCTCTCAAACTCACCTAGGGATAAGGTCTTGGCTCACTTCCTGGTCCAGAAAGACTCCAGCTCCTTTCCCAGGGCCAGCAAAGGCATGGCTACATGCTCCCCTGTTGGCTGGCATTCCTTCCTTCTGGCAACATGGCAGACAGGTTGGTACCATGGAGGACACAGCCTGGGAGATGGGAAGCCTTGGGTTCTAGTCCTGACTCTGCAACTGGCTGAATTTGGGATACAGGGCACATCTAGAAAATGAGGCAGACCAGGTCATTTCTAGAACAAGGACACTGTTTCATTCAGCAACCAGGAAAGCAGCTCCAAGTTCATAGGAGAGACCAGGGAAAGGAGGTATCTGGGGCCACAGTGCATCCCATCTCCCTCCAGGGATTTAGCTCTGTTCCCCCCCCACCCTCCCAAAAACCCAGGGGTAATTACCCACACTTGGAAATGAGATAACCAATATCTAAGAATACATCCTTTCACACATTTGGAAGTACAAAGAGCGGATAAAGGTGTGGTTCCTTTAAAATTTTTTTTTTAACCAAAGCAAACGTTTATAGATCTATGCACAGGGTTGTTCACAGTAGCAACGTCTCTAATAGAAAAAAAAATTACAGAAAAGAAGAAAAACAGCCGTCAGGTCCATCTGTATAGATTAATTCGATAAATGGTAGCAGAATTGTACATGAAATATGATCAACCTCAAAATACTACATTAAAAGATGTCCATGGTATGGTGTTAAAGATGCAGGTTATACAAGAGGGTGTTAAGAGAAATTCCTTTTATGTTTAAAAAATATCTGCACATGACCTGAGTGCAGTAAGGCTGGAAGGGATCCAGCAAACAGATCATGATGGGGACCCCTGGGGCTGGGATAAAAGGGGATTTTCACTTTATACTTTTCACAGTTTTGAGCTATTGGACTTTTTTTTTTTTTTTTAACAACCAGTGGTATTAGTTTAATCAGCAAAAACAATTTAAAATATTCCCATTATGAAAATAAAATAACTGTTTTAGATAGATGCAAAGTCCTATAGGCCCTCAGAGAAAAGTAATCAAGATAAAAATAACCTTGCATAAAAACACACCAGAAAAACTATATATCTCTAGCTTGGGAAGGAGGAAATATCAGGAAGGTTTATGTTTCAAAGACCTCATGCCTGAGCCCCCAAAGTTCCCTCCTGCACATAACAAATGTCCATCATCCTCTACTTTAACCTTGAACCCACCTAGGTCAGTGTTCTTTCTACAAATACTACTGCTAATAATGAGGAAGAACAGGAAGAGTTGATGTTTACTGAGCATTTTTTATGTGCCAGGCACTGTGCTCAGCACTTTGCATGTATTCTTTCCTTTGATCCTCACAACATCACTCCAAGGTAAGGATTATTACTCTACCCATTTAACAGATGAAGATACTGAGGCCCAGCTCAAGGATTCAAGTCCAGACAGTCTGAGGTCAAAGCTGGTGATGGTGACCAGTGCTTTGACTACACTCCTGAGAGCAATGCCCTGTGGGAGCTCTTCACCCCTAAGGCCCGTGGGAGATGATCCAGGGCCTGCCGGTCTCCATCTATCTCTTCCTTCTCTTGTCTCCAACCTCCTAGATACAAAAGTGCTGGGGATCCAAAGTCGAACCTGTGTGGACTCTGTTTTCTCTCAGCTCACAGCGGAGAAGGAACGAGAAGACAGATACTCAGGTTTTTAGAGCATGAGGCTCACCAGGCAGCCTTAGGAGAGCACCATGAAGGAGTCAGAGGCAGGGCTGCTAGGCTTCCCTTCCCTGCACAGACAGGCAACTCTCGGGCAGCTAGTCGTTCAGCTGGCATGGTGGCTGGCCACAGCCCAGCCTCTCTTTGAGGTCTCTTTCTTAAATTTGCAAGCATGGGTCCCCATGCTGTGCCGTGGCAGGTCCCCCAAGGGCAGCAGGAGGATTGCTGACAGGAGCCACCCTGAGCATTCGTGATGATGATGCTGTGCAGGTCTGGAGGTGTGAGTGGGGTCCCCAAGCTGGAAAGACCAAGACCCGGAGGTCTCCCTGGGTTCTGCATGGTCACCTCCGCCTGCTTTCCAAATCAGCATGTACCCACACAGCTGTAAACTGGTACAACCGCTTGGGAAATCTGACTGCATCTCCTAATAACTTACAAATACCCTGTGACCCAGCAATTCCACTCCTGGGTACATAAACAGAAATGAGTGCTTATGTCCACAGAAAGGTAGACACAAGACTGTGAGTAGTAGTTTCAGTTATCATATCCCTAAACTGTCAAATGTCCAAATGGCTAGCAATGGAATAATGAATAAAGTAGGGTATTTTCATGCATGAGAACACAGCACAAGAACCAAAGAGGACAAACCAGAGCTTCACACACAACATGGGGGACATTCCACAGTCACAAAACTGAGGAGGAGGAGACACAAACACACACTGCATGGGTCCATTCATGTCGGTAAAATGCATCCGTGTGGAGAGAGGTCAGATGAATGGCTGCCGTGGGGTGGGTGCTGGCTGGAAGGCGGCATGAGAGGGAGTCTCGGGGTTCTGGAAATATTCCATCCCTTGGTCTGGGTAGTGGCCACATGGACTGGACACAGAAAAGTACATCATACTGCATGTCTCAGCTATGTGAAGTTCACTGATTTTTTGTTTCTGTTGCACAGTTCATGGGATCTCAGTTCCCTAACCAGGGATTGAACCCGGGCCACAGCAAGGTTCACTAGTTTTAAGTACTAAAATAATATAACAAAAGTGAAGTGAGTGACAGTTGCTCAGTTGTGTCCAACTCTTTGCAACCCCGTGGACTATACAGCCCGTGGAATTCTCCAGGCCAGAATACTGGAGTGGGTAGCCATTCCCTTCTCCAGGGGATCTTCCCAACCCAGGGATCAAACCCAGGTCTCCCATATTGCAGGTAGCTTCTTTACCAGTTGAGCCACAAGGGAAGCCCAAGAATACTGGAGTGGGTAGCCGTTCCCTTCTCCAGCAGATCTTCCCGACCCAGGAATTGAACCAGGGTCTCCTGCATTGCAGGTGGATTCTTTACGAGCTGAGCTACCAGGGAAGCCCAATATAGCAAAGAAGAAAATTTAAAAAGATTAATCACACAAAACTTACAATCTGATCAACTTCTCTAGGACACCAGTAAGAATCTGGCGGGGAGCGCGGATGGGGGGCATATATGAGCTGGAATGACAGAATTATGAAAAGATGCTTCCTTTGACTGAAGTTCAATTATGATGTGATTTACACGCCATGTAAATAACAGTGTGAGAAATAATTTGGATCCCAAAATCCCATTTTAAATTCAAATGGACTTTTCAAACCATACAGGAGAAGTCCCTTCAAATCCAAAGAAGTGAAAATCATAAAGTCGGACACCAAAAGAAGCTCATTCCTCCCTCCTCCCGGCCACTGGCGATGAGGACCTCTGACCTCCTGACAACCTTTGCCCTCTTGCCTTCCCCTCAGCCCTACATCCTGTGTGGAGCTTGGCCTAGTCCTTGCAGCTGCTCATGCTCCCCATGAGCCATGGCAGCTGCCCCCGCCCACTCTGCTGAGCACAGTCCTACTGCCGCCCCCCCCACATAAAGAGGGAGCAGACCTTGGACGAGAAGGGAGCTTATCACCAACTCAGTGGAGGTTGCCATCCCATTTCCCACCCCAAGAATGACCCCTCCCTCAGTATGGACTGTCTTTCTCAACCCTTCGACTCCTTCTCTAATCTGGGAACCCCGTCCACCTCCCCAGGACCCCCTCCTCTGGGAAGCCTTTCTGACTCCCCCCCCCAGCAATGGGACCAGTGCTTCTCAGTGTCCCTACTCCCCCTGTGCTTCCTGGGACCTCTACCTCTAATTCTTCATTCCTTTTGCATCTATTTCCTCCACGAGCTGGTGAACCCTTAAGAGACACCTCAGTCTATACCTTCTCAGGATTTGGCACTAGACCTGGCACAAAATGAACACTCAGTAGAGGTTTCAATTAATAATTGAGTGAGTGAGCGAATGAGTGAACTCAGACCACACCCAGAAATATGAATACAATGTATTCTCCTTCCCTCCCAAATGAATACAGATCCCAGGGCCTTTGGTGCCAGGAGATGCTGAAATGGAGAATTGGTAAATTAGTTCTAGCGGAATCTTTGAGCTGTGCAAGGCACTCAGGGGTGGGGGGCTTTGGGGATGTTCTTGGATGCCACCAAGTTCATCAGCAGAAGGGAAGGGGTGGTCCTGACAACCCCTCTTCCACCATCACCACCAGCGAGCAGCATGGTAAGGCTGCCCAAGCATCCAGCCAGGAACCCAGCAAGCTCAGGGCAGCAGACAGGATGTGGAGAGCAGTGATGGAGGGGACTCCATCAAGCTCCCCCAGCCACAGATGAGTGAATTACATTTCCATTCAGAAACCTTAGGCAGGACCCCTGCAGCCCACAGAGGAAAGCCCCAGCTCTTTGGGGCCGTAGACACGGGGTACCATGGGAGCTGCCTCCACTCTGGGCACATTCCCACCCACCCTGTCAACAGGCACTTGATCATCTACCCCAACTTCTCCAGGTGCATCTATCTTCAATAGCTCCCCAAAGAGCCACCCTCCAGTGACCCACAACTTCCTCTGTTCCCTAAGTCAGCCCCTTTTATACTCCCTGTCTCTGTACACAGTCTCTCCTCTGGCTGAAATGTCTCTTCTTGATTCTTCACCTAAGGAACTCCTATTCATCCTTCAAGACACAAGGCAAGAGTGCCCATTCCCATAATGACCTTCTTGGCCCCACTGCTCTTGATTCGTTGTAACACTTGCCCTGAGGAATTACAGTTTATCTATCTACGCTTCAGTTTCATTCTGCTGGACTGGGTGCCTTAGTGAGAACATGCCACGTGCCAGGCACCAGGTTAGCCCAATCCTTTTGGAGTAAATCCTCCGAATCCCCATTGACGGGTGTGCTGGCTTCATCCTCATTTTAGAGACAGGAAGACTGAACTTTGAGATGTCAGTGAGCTCATCCAGGTCTAAACTCTGTCTGCCTGGCAAGAAAGCGCTCCTTGAAGGCGGAGGCCACATGTTACTCATCTTTCTCTTACCAGCACTGCATTAGACCCATGAGAGGTGCTAAAGAGGGAAGTATGCAGTATCATAATACAGTAGCAGTATCGTCAGTTATGTAAGATGAATGTTCTGGAGATCTGCTGTATCACATCGTGCTTGCAGTTTCCAGTACTGTGTTGTACATTTAACATTTTGTTAAGACAATAGATCTCACGTTAAGTGTTCTTACCACAATTTTTTAAAGCCTCAAAAGAAAGGAAGGGAAGGTGGGTAGAGGGGTCACAGGCAGCATAGAAAGTGTAGCATCTGACACACAGGAGTCTTGGTCACTGTCAGCCACACAGCCTAACATCTCCCACAACGCAGAACCCTGGGCTTCTTTCTGAAAATGGAGATTCCACAGAGGGGAGGTGTCTGAGTACAGTGGGCAGGGAGGTGAGGAGAACTCAGGAAACCAGTCTCAATACTGCTTACCCCAAGGTGAAGGCTCAGAAGGAGGGTGGGAGAGGTGTCATCGAAGAGTTATACGCCTCGTCAGTGTTTCCTGGCCCGGGGGGATTTCCACCTGGCTTGTAGGCCAAGCAAGTACACAATACCCCTGCTCACTCACCATCCCCCCCAACAAGCATCTTCCCACTGCTAATCACCATCAGCATCAGCCCCACTGCCCTCAGCGGAACCTCTCCAGGAATTCCCTCCATTTGGGAAGCGCTAGACCCAGAGGCCAGAGTCCTGAGAACCCATGTTGAGTTCAAGTCTCTGAGCTCAGGGCTGAACCTTTGGATAAAGAGGCGGATGGAGGCTTTCTTAGAAGGACAGGCAAACTTCAGCTTCCCAGCCTGCAACGGAGAAGGTGTGGTCCCTCAGGTTTTCCACTGACAGGTGGGCCCTGGACCAACAGGCCAGATACCAACGATCTGTGGTCAACATCTACCCGTGTCCGAGTCCCCAGGCCTTCCCTCCACGGCGGGGGTGGAGGGGACCCCGTACTTACCTGTGCTATGTCCCATGTCCTCCACTGACTGCTTGACCCAGTCATGGGCTTTGTCGATGTGAAATAACTTCAGGTCCTCTTCATCTAAGGCAATGTCTCCCCAAAAGACAGCTGGGAAGGAAAAATAGAAGTCTATCAATTTAAGCTGGAGATCAAAGAATGAATTTACTAGTGGCCCAGAGGGTATTGGAAGCTAAGTAGTAAGCTCTAGAAAAGATAGTCCATCCAATCAAATTTCTCCCTGAGCCTAAGAGATAGGACTGGTAGAGAGAGAACAACAGATAATAAATCTGTGCATCAAAGTCACAGGGCTGGGGCCAACTGCACTGAAGATTAAAGGCCTAGGTCAGGAAAATGCAAAACCAAAGTGAAATATTGTCTCACGTCTGTTAGAATGGCTGTTATCAAAAACACGAGAAAAGGAAGTGTTGGCAAAGATGTGGAGAAAAAGAAACCTTTGTGGGGACTTCCCTGGTGGCCCAGTGGCTTAGACTCTGAGCTCCCAGTGCAGGGACCCTGGGTTTGATCCCCGGTCAGGGAACTAGATCCCATATGCTGCAACTAAGACCCAGCACAGCCAAATAAATAAATATTAAAAAAAAAAAAAAGAAAGAAAGAAACCTTTGTGCACTGTTGGTGGGAATGTAAATTGGTACAGCTCCTATGGAAAACAGGCTTCCCTGGTGGCTCAGTGGTAAAGAACCCGCCTTCCAATGCTGAGGACACAGGTTCAATCCCTGGATCAGGAAGATTCTCTGGAGAAAGAAATGCCAACCCACTCCAGTATGCTTGCCTGGGAAATCCCACTGAAAAAGGAGCCTGGCAGGCTACAGTCTATGGGGTTGCAAAAGAATTGGACATGACTCAGTGATTAAACAACAAAAACTATGGAAAACAATATGGTGGTTTCCCCTCAAAATGAAAAATAGAACTACTATGTGACCTAGCAGTTCCACTTCTGAGTACTTATATAAAGAAAATGAAAACACTGATTTGAAACAATATCTGTATCTCCACGTTCACTGCAGCATTATTTACAATAGCCAAGATACGGAAACAACGTTAAGTGTCAGCCATGAAAAAAGAACAAAGTCTTGCCAGCTGCAACAACATGGATGAATGTTGAGGGCATTAGGCTAAGTAAAATAAGTCTGACAGACAAAGACAAACATCACATGAGATCACATGATCTCTTTTACATGCAGAATATATATATTTCACATGAAAGCTTATATGTATATATATACATACATGCTGCCACAGGCAGTGAGTGGGGTAGGTGTGGGAGAAATAGGTAAATTATTTTTATTGTTTTTATTTTGTTG
Source organism: Odocoileus virginianus (assembly GCF_023699985.2). Classification (NCBI taxonomy): domain Eukaryota; kingdom Metazoa; phylum Chordata; class Mammalia; order Artiodactyla; family Cervidae; genus Odocoileus; species Odocoileus virginianus. The sequence continues at coordinate 1,178,713 of NC_069680.1, forward strand.
TTGTTTAAATATGTTGAATTTAAAAAAAAAGAATCGAGCAATTCATAGTGGGAATGAAAAGAAATGGAGAGAATCTGGAAAATCAGGAACTTCAGGAGTTGGAAGAGCCAGCCTATTCTTATCACTAAACAGTAAAAGAAAAACTGAGAAGGCCTTCGAGTAACAAAGAGTGATTAAAACTCAGGCTCATGGTGCAGAGGACTGGGAACCCTCATTCAATGCCAGCAGGGATATAAAATGGTATACTCCCTATGGAAGGTTTTTGGCATTTTCCTACAAAGTTAAATTTATCACAAGACCTAGCAATTTCACTCCTAGAGATCTCCACAAAGGAAATGAAAATATAGGTCCACATAAAGAGTTGTACTCAAATGTTAACAGCAGTCGCATTCATGTGCTGTGCCTAGTCGCTCAGTTGTGCCCAACTCTTTGCAACCTCATGGACTGCAGCCCGCCAGCCTCTAGGAGCCTTATTAATAATTGCCCCAAACTTAAACACAACCTAAACATCTATCAACTGTTGAATGGATAAACAAAATGTGGTCTATCTATATGATGGAAAACTATCTAACAATTAAAAAGAACAAACTTAAAAAAAAATAAAGAAGTCTTGACACATGCTACAATATGTGATTCTAAAAAACAACATGCTAAGTGAAACCAGATGCAGAAGACTACATTTTATACGATTCCATTTATATGAAGCATCTAGAAAGGCAAGTTTATAGAGCTAGAAAGAATAGTGATTGCTTATAGCTGGGGATATGGATGAGATCAGACTATAAGTTGTCATGAAGGAATTTTTCCAGGTAGTAGAAATGTTCTAAAACTGGACTGTGGTGATGGTTTGCACAACTACTGATTTGCTTAAATTTTTGAAAGTTACACTTATTTTCACCTTGTTGAAATGTGTAACAAAGTTGGCTCAGCCAAAGATGGTTTCCAGCTGAGGGTCCTGAGCCCCTCCCAGCTTCCTGAAGATTTAGCTCAAGTCCACAATACACTGCCATCTTTTCCTCAAAGGAAAAACATCCTTGTTATTGATGGCATTCACAGTGTAGTCAGGAGCACTCCTCACATCTGAGAGCACAGAAGCAAGAGGGTGGAAGGCAACGGAGTATATTAACAGGATCTGGGCAGACTTCAACAAGCCAAGGAAGTAGCACAATGATGTTCAAGCTTTTGTGCCCACATATCCCCAAAATAATTTTTCAAATATTTTATTTATTAATTTTTTTTGACTGTGTTAGGTCTTAGTTGGGGCATGTGGGATCTAATTCCATGAAAGTGAAAGTGAAGTCACTCAATTGTGTCCGACTCTTTGTGACCCCCGTGGACCGTAGCCCACCAGGCTCCTCCATCCATAGGATTCTCCAGGCAAGAATGCTGGAGTGGGTTGCCATTTCCTTCTCCAGGGGATCTTCCTGACCCAGGGATTGAACCCAGGTCTCCCGAATTGTAGGCAGACGTTTTAACCTCTGAGCCACCAGGGAAGCCCTAATTCCCTGACCAGGTATCAAATCCAGGCCCCTTGCATTGGGAGCATGGAGTCTTAGCCACTGGACCAGAGGGAAGTCCCCCAAAATAATTTTTAAAAGCCACATATCCTTATGTATATTGTAAGCCTAACATTAAAGAATTTCCCCCATGAGTTTAAATACATTTTAAATTTTGTTCACAAGAAGTAAAAAAAAAAAAAAAATAGTGAACATTTTATACAATGAAGATTGACTATAATTATAATAAATGTTTCAGAATGTGATTTGGTAAAATAGACTTAACCATCTTATTGAATAGCACATGCTACATCAGAAAGAAATCAAGGAAATATTCATCTTGGGTTTTATCCACATATCTTGAAATAATGGAAGTCCAGCATCCATATCTGTTATACTTAAAAGAATCACTGTCATTAACTTAACTCTATTTAAGTTGTTTTGAATTCAAAACATTCCACTAAGCACATGCATCCCCCTAAACAGAAATTTATACAGATAGGAAAAGACAGGAGAATGCCAGGTCTAAGATGCCTTGCTGTTTTTAGTCACATTCAACTCTTTGTGACCCCTGGATGGTAGCCTACCAGGCTCCTCTGTCCATGGGACTCTCCAGGCAGGAATACTGGAGTGAGCTGCCATCTCCTTTTCTAAGATACCTTGACTCATCATCAGAGAAGGCTGCTCTGTGACCAGTCATTTCTCATTTTCCCTTTACTGCTCAGAGGGTTTTGTACCCCAGGATGAGTGACAAGTGATGCTCTCATCAGTAAAACTGGGGAGGGACCACCATGACCAGGGCATCCTCCAGCAGTTTTAATACAGAATCTTGTGTGGAAGCTTTAGAATCTGGTTATTCATTCCCTTAAGTTCTCTGCACAGTGCACCCCTTGCTAAGCCTCTGGTACCCCTGCACACACCAGTTTGCAAACCAGAGAGTAACTGAGGTCAGGGCAAGGGAGCTTCCTAAGTCAGAGGGCTGCCGAGAAACTCCTCCCGGGCTTGCTCAGCCCGCCTTGGTCTCCATCTGGTTTCCAGCCCTTCAGTGCCCAGCACTCAGGAGTCCTCCTGACTTCAAAGGGAAGGAGTCCCAGACTGCTTCCCACATAAGGAATTCTTCCTGAAAGCACTCCCAGCCTGCCTGTGTTGTATTGTTCACCTGGGGAGGTAGGTTGATTAAAAACATGTAATTTTAAGCCAGAGGAATCCTGGGTTCAAATCCTATTGTGGCCATTTGATAGCTGTGTGACCTTCAACAAATCATTTGACCTCGCTGAGCCTCAGTTTCCTCATCTTGAAATAGAATTACCTACCTTGTAGAGTTGGCAAGAACTAAATGAGGTAAGTGTGTTAATTTAAACACTCGGTATGACAGGTCCTGGCCCTCAGGGAGCATTCAGTGAAGAGTCATGTCACTCTAATTTTCACTGGATTCCCTGTCTTTCTCCTACTCCGCCCTGTCTTCATCCAGAAGCCCCTGCCCTGTGAAGCTCACTCAGCTCCCAACAGCCATATCTCTGCATGAAAGTATTCCTCCCACTCCTGAAACATGCCTGCCTTTCTCTACATTCCTTTAGGAAAAACAGTCCCAACCAGACCACAGGAGCTAAATTTTGTCTGTGCATCTACCTAACAAATATTTACTGAGCCCATAAATGCAAGGGTGGGGGTAGAGGAAGTGAAGCTGGGGGTGTGGGGAGGAAAAGTATTTTCTATAGTGCTTTACAATTAATATTGGATTGTCCATATGCAATAATTCTTGACCTTTCTCATTCCCGTTTTATAGATGAAGAAACTGAAATTCCAAGAAGAGAATGACTTGTTTGGGGTCACACAGCCAGTAAGTGGCAGAGCCAGAACAACCAAACCCAGGCTTTTTTCATTTCCCACATTTCCTTCCTCAGCTTCCCGTTCAACCAGATTCCAAGTCCCTTGAGGACAGGATCCAGTTGTACACATATTTCATATAGAAAATCTCATTTTATATACACTAAGAAAAGTAATCATATAGATGCTCTAGCTAAGAGTGGAGGTACTGAATGAGATAAACTGTCCAAGTTGTGCCTGTGTAACCATGAACAAACAACCTCTCTGAATCTCAGTTTCCCCATCTTTCACATGAGAATAAATAATCATAATAGCTTCCCCACAAGGTTGTTGTGAGCATCAAGTGAGATACTGTGAGTAAAGCTGGCACCAGGCACCACTGGGTAAATATAAGATGCTCAGCTGAGCTGCACCTTCAGACATGAAGATCCTCAGCAATGGCTCCCATTAATGGTGATGGACAGTGAGATCAAGAGAGGCTGTAACAAGTATGACCCCTCCCACCTCCACAAGGGGGTCACTGACTTACTGCTAGCACCCAGCCCAAGGCAGCCCTTACTCACAGCCCCACAGAAGGGGCTGATCCAGCCTGCCCCTGGGAGCACACACTGGGAAGACCACAGGGTCTGCCACTGGACTCAGGACCCAGAGAGCCCCCTCCCACACCCCGCCTAGCCTCCTCTCCTGTGGTCCTGGAGGGTCCCTGACACCACGTCTGATCTCTCACACTGCCCTTCTGTCTAATGGATGCTGTCTCAGAATCCTAAAGGCAGTTCCTTTGTCCCTCAAGGAAATCAAACCAGTCCATCCTAAAGGAAAACAGTCCTGAATATTCATTGGAAGGACTGATGCTGAAGCTGAAACTCTAATACTTTGGCCACCTGATGTGAAGAACTGACTCCTTACAAAAGACCTGATGCTGGGAAAGATTGAAGGCAGGAGGAGAAGGGGACAACAGAGGATGAGATAGTTGGATGGCATCACCGATTCAATGGTCTTGAGTTTCAGCAAACTCCGGGAGTTGATGATGGACAGGGAAGCCTGGCATGCTGCAGTCTGTGGGGTCGCAAAGAGTCGGACACAACTGAGCGACTGAACTTGTCCCTCAAAGACACAGTCCAAGAAGGCTGCTGCCCGTCACCTAAATGACTCTCCTAGAATGATTCACCAGCACTGCACTGGGCTCTGGAAGCTCCCCAACATCAGGCTTCAGACCAGAGTAAATGGTACCCCAGAACAGAGGTCCAGAATCAGGTTGTCATCTCCAGTCCTACCCTGATCCCGTTCCATAGACATGAGCATGTTGTGGAGAGAGGCGGAGTGATTTGTTCAAAGTCCCTGAACAAGGCATTTCGCACAGCCAAGGCTCCAGTCCAGGACAATTCTCATTATGCTGTTATCTGAACTAGTACAGTAGAATCTGTCCACATGCATCTGGGAGCCAAGAGTGAAAATCCCAATGCCAAAGGGGGAAGACATGGGCTTTGAATATTCAAAATAAGCCTGAGGCAACAGTGGGGAGCCATCACCCCGGACTCCAACAACAATGTGCATGCTCTTCTGCACATAGTTCCTTCAGCGATCTCAACCAATGCCCCATAGGAGAACATAAGAATGCTCAGGAGTCAGCTTGGAGGCAGGTGTTGTCACTCTGGGATTCCCCAGAGGTCACAACTTCATGTCAACACAGAATCTACTGTGGCTTAATGGCTCCTCCTCCGGCAGAAAGGCACGATAAAGAGCAGACTGAGGAAGGAAGGCAGGATGTAAACATTTACTGAGCCAAGCACACAGGATGGGCTCTGTTTGCAAGAAAAGGGTGCCACCAGAGCCTCCAGCCTGGTGGGCGGGCTCCATCTGACTGCGGGGACTCTGAGGGCTGCATCCATGGAGTTACAGAGAGAGTCCACAGTCTCATCACGTTCAGTTGCTCAGTCATGGCCAACTCTTTGTGACCCCATGGAGTAGCTCTCCAGGCTCCTCTGTCCATGGCATTTCCCAGGCAAGAATACTGGAGTGGGTTGCCATTTCCTTCTCCAGGGGATCTTCCTGACCCAGGGTTGAACCCTCATCTTCTGCATTGGCAGGCAGATTCTTTACCATTTGAGCCACCAGGGGTCTCATCACAACAGAAGTTAATTAACTTCTGTCTTCGAAGTTTCATGAAGTCAAGGGCTGTCTGCCTGCCCTGTAGGTCCATCCTTAGCACAGAGAGCAGGAAACATATGTTGAATGAAAGCCTTGAGGAACTTCAGAAGACTGTCTTCTGGCCTGAGTCTCTACATCCAAAGATGAAATCTGAGGCCCAGAAAGAGCTTCTTGACCCTCCTTTAGGGTTTTTTTTATATATGAAATAGAAAGAAGTGCACATTCTCCTATAGGGACGGTCACTATGTCTCTATCCAACAGACTAAGGCTTGTCAGAAAATGAAGACAGGCCATTAGCTCTTAACCCTATAGGAGATAGTCACCAAGCCACTCTCAAGATGAACAAAAAGTATTATGCACAAAACTCATGTTGAATAACTACCCACCATAAAACCAGGACCCAAGAAGGTCCACTAGAAGGTCTGTTAATGTGGGTAGAGATTTTTGTCTACTTTTTTTTGCTACAAATATCCCTAGTGCCCAGAATGATGTCTGACATCGAGAATATGCTCACAAAATATTTATTGATAAATTAATGAAAGGAAAGTGTGTTCCAAATTCTATTTATGTAAGTTCAATGCCCAAAGCCAGGCTAAATTATTCCTCAGCCACCTGCCTGGAAAGTAACCAGGTCTCCTTCCTTTTGAAACGATAGGCATACCTGAAAACATTAAACTGGTGAATTTTCAATAGATAGTGAGTCTTGTTTCCTGCATGCATTCTGCCATTGTGGTCTCAGGGAGGGAAGAAGGCAAAGGCTACTTCAGGGAAGGAGTTGGATATGACTTGGGGAGTCCCCATCAGCAGAAGGGTGAGAAGGAAGCCTTCCACGTCAGAGGATAGGAATGGGCCATGTGGTGTGAGGGAGCCTGTGCACACAAGGCTATTAGGCAATTCTCCAGGGTATAGCCCAGTGCGGCTGCAAGTCTAGAAGAAGCCATCCATCCACCACACACAGGAGCAATAGGACAGTGGGAGTGGGGGGGCAATGTCCAGAGATGTGGGCCAAGGGTGCTTCCAAATCTGGTCCCCAGCACCTGGTGTCTGGGACTCTGGGTGCTCCCACATGCCTAGGGAGGATGTAGGGGTGTCAAGAAGGCCAGCGGAACAGCAGAGGCCTGAGGTCAACAGGACAGGCCACAGAGGATGACTGACAACCAAAGCCAAAGGATTGAGAGTATAGCCTTCACCAGCGAGATCAGCATGTCAGGCTGAAATGCTAGAGCTAAGCAGATACCCCTCAGTATTTTATATTATTTTAATTAATTTAAATTGCCACATGTGGCTAATCGCTATAAGTATACAATATGTGCATGCCTGCATGCATGTTCAGTTGCTCCAGTTGTATCTGACTCTTTGCGACCCTATGGACTGTAGCCCGCCAGGTTTCTCTCTCCATGGGATTCTCTAGGCAAGAATACTGGAGTGGGTTGCCATGCCCTCCTCCAGGGAATCTTCCCAGCCCAGAGACTGAACCCACGTCTCCTGTGTCTCTTGCATTGCAGGCAGTGTCTTCACCACTGAGCCACCAAGGAAGCCAAAGTATACAATATAAATAATACAAAATAAAATATTGTATAATATACAATGTAATAATATAAAATAATAAATTCTGTTTAAAATAGCAGCAAAAAAGGATCATATATCTAGGAAAAACCTTGACACAAATAGTAGTACTGTGTTGGGACTTCCATGGTCCAGTGGTTAGGACTCCAAACTTCCAATGCAGGGGTTACAGGTTCAAATCTTGGTCGGGAAACTAAGATCCTACAGGCTGAAGGGTGAAGCCAAAAAAAAAAAAGTAGTACCATGCTGACATTGTAAAATTCTACTAAAACCTATAAAAAGTGACATGAAAGAGAAGACATACTCTGTTTCTTAAGTATTCTTTCTGAATTAATGTGTAGGTTTAACATATTTTAATCAAAAGTCCAATAAATTTTTTCCTATTATTTACAAAAGAATATTAAAGTTCATCTGCATAATTAGGTGATAAAAATGAAGGAGAAAAGTACCAAAGGATGACTGGCCTCATCTAACATGAAAATTCATTATAAATCTTTGACAAACCTGCAACATGGAATAGTCTGGAAGCAATCCCCAGTCTACATAAGAAAATGTATATATGACAAGAGAGGTCTCACAAATTTGCGGAAAGAGGGGGATTAATCAACATCAGTGAATTACATGGAGACAATGGGTTAGTTCTTTGGGGAAAAGTCAAGTTGGTTTTGAACCTCTCACCAAAATAAATCACAAATAAATAATTGAAATCAACATATCAGCTGAACAGTATTTAGAATCTAATGAGCTAAGTCTACACATTCAAAACACACAGCTACTGAATGGTTACCAAAAGGCAAGACCCGTCAGCCTCCTAAGAGAAGACTCTTGAAGGAAGGATTCCTACCACTTGGGTAACTTTCTTCTTCCACCACCGACCCCTGGCTACTGGCAACCACACAGTATTCTTGCCTGGAGAATCCCCACAGTCAGAGGAGCCTGGCAGGCTATAGTCCAAGGAGTCACAAAGAATTGGACACAAGCAACTGAGCACACACACGCTAGACAGGCAGCATTGACCTCATCTTGAAACTTGACAGAAACACCCACTTCAGGGCCTGTCCCAAAGCTGCTGAATCAGAAGCTGCATGATAACAGGATCCCCAGGTGGAGCGTGTGCACAGTGAAGTCTGAGAAGCACTGACTCAAGGCCCCAGAGGCTTTGCATGCAGCAACCACGCCCCTGGGGCCGCGGGCTCTCCTCTACACCTCTGAGCCTGTCATGGCTGTAAGGAAAAGGTCAAGCAGAGTAATTCTTCACAGAAATGTGTAACACGGGTGTACAGGCCATAGGAAAGATCTAAAATGTACACCAGTGAAAACGCTATCTTTTTGGCTAACAAACACATGAAAAGATGCTCAACATCACTCATTATCAGAGAAATGCAAATCAAAATTACAATGAGGTACCATCGCACATCAGTCGAAATGACTGCTATCCAAAAGTCTATAAGCAATGAATGCTGGAGAGGGTGCGGAGAAAAGGGAACCCTCTTACACTGTTGGTGGGAATGCAAACTAGTACAGCCACCATGGAGAACAGTGTGGAGATTCCTTAAAAAACTGGAAATAGAACTGCCATATGATCCAGCAATCCCACTGCTAGGCATACACACCGAGGAAACCAGAATTGGAAGAGACACGTGTACCCCAGTGTTCATCGCAGTACTGTTTACAATAGCTAGGACATGGAAGCAACCTAGATGTCCATTAGCAAATGAATGGATAAGAAAGCTGTGGTACATATACACAATTGAATATTACTCAGCTATTAAGAGGAATGCATTTCAATCAGTTCTAATGAGGTGGATGAAACTGGAGCCTATTATACAGAGTGAAGTAAGTCAGAAAGAAAAACACCAATACAGTATATTAACGCATATATATGGAATTTAGAAAGCTGGTAACGATGACCCTATATGCGAGACAGCAAAAGAGACACAGAGATAAAGAACAGACTTTTGGACTCTGTAGGAGAAGGCGAGGGTGGGATGCTTTAAGAGAACAGCATTGAAACATGTATATTACCATATATGAAACAGATCACCAGTCCAGGTTAGAACATGAGACAGCGTGCTCAGAGCCAGTGCACTGGGACGACACTGAAGGATGGGATAGGGAGGAAGGTAGGAGGAGGGTTCAGGATGAGGGACACATGTACACCCATGCCTGATTCATGTCAATGTATGGCAAAAACCACTACAATATTGTAAAGTAATTAGCCTCCAATTAAAATAAATTCATTTTTTTAAAAAAGAAAATGCCATCTTTTCCAGTCCAGGCTAACCCCAATGGACCTCCAACCTGCAATTCAGGGAGTTGTCACCTGGTGGTGGTATTTGGTTATGAAGCTCTGGACACTGACTATCAGGAATAAATTATGAAATACAACAGGAAAACTGCTTTTCAGGATTCAAAAATAGAAAGCTTGAAAGTAGTCAAATAAAAATTAAAAGCTATTATATAATAAAATTGAAAATAAAAAAGGAGGCATTTTAAAGAAATACTTTCTAATGATATATAATCAAGGAAGTGCTGATATTTAACAATCGGCTAGGGGAGAGGAAAGTCTTATTTCTCTGGTATAAATACGCCCACCGTGGCTGACTTCATGGTCACAGAACATGGAGATGAGGATACGTCTACATTCAGCTCTAACAAGCAGGTAAGAGCCAGGTTCAGCACACTTCTGTAATAACAATCAGTTAGTTCATTTCAATTGCTCAGTCATGTCTGACTCTGCAACCCCATGGACTGCAGCACCCAGGCCTCCCTGTCTATCACCAACTCCCAGAGTTTACTCAAACTCATGTCCATTGAGTCGGTGATGCCATCCAGCCATCTCATCCTCTGTCGTCCCCTTCTGCTCCCGCCTTCAATCTTTTCCAGCATTAGGGTCTTTTCAAACGAGTCAGCTCTTCACATCAGGTGGCCAAAGTATTGGAGTTTCAGCTTCAGCATCAGTCCTTCCAATGAATATTCAGGACTGATTTCCTTTAGGATGGACTGGTTGGATCTCCTTGCAGTCCAAGAGACTCTCTCAAGAGTCTTCTCTAACACCACAGTTCAAAAGCATCAGTTCTTACAGCACTCAGCTTTCTTTATAGTCCAGCTCTCACATCCATACATGACTACTGGAAAAACCATAGCCTTAACTAGATGGACCCTTGTTGGCAAAGTAATGTCTCTGCTTTTTAATATGCTGTCTAGGTAATAAATAACTGTAAAGTCTCTCAGTTTCTACAGTTATGTCATGTTCCCCATCTGATTCCACGAGCCTGATTCTCAAGGCTGCAAAAGATGACCATGACCTAACCCTTGCAGGGAAAGTCCCATCACAGAAGGTCCCATCTCAGGGTCCCCATAGCACAGCATCTTGACCGAAGCACACAGAACTCTGTCCCAGGGATCAGGATAAGTGCCTCCTATACATTAACTTCAAAGGAAGGCCCTGAGAGGAGGTAGGAATTGGCCAAGGTCATGTAGGCAGGATGAGGCTTCATGGGTGTTTTAAGTAAAAAATGCCTCCCTGATTCCCAAATCACAGCCCCCTCCACCAAGTCAACGTCTCCCAAAGTATCACATTCTAAGATGCTAATAAGAAATACTATTGTAAACAAGCAGACCCTATGAGGCTTTCTCAGAATAGACCCTCACCCATGTCCTCCACCTGCCTTTTGTCTGTAGAAAAACTTTAGTCAAAGTATAAATTTCATCAGAGATGTGAGAAAAGGCAGAAAGAAAAGAAAACAGTCAAGCAAGACAAAATAATCTTTAGCCATTAAACAAAGTCAAGGACCTTTAGTTCTTCCTCAAGGACTATAGATAATATTCTGAACCACGTCCTTTGAGTTGTTTTGCAGATACTGTAACCCCCACCAGGAGGAAGATGTTCACTGTATGCTGCCCACAAGTACGTAGACCCCAGACCAGTTGGAACCAGAAGGTTGATGATGCTGACTCCCAATTACATCACCACCAACCAATCAGAAGAATGTTCATGAGCTGATCAGGCCCGCTCCTTGAACACTGAGACTCCTCACTACCCCTCCAGTGTGAGACACACAGTCTTGAAGGTATTAGCCAGGTATGGCCGCCTTTGCCTGGCAAAACAATAAAACTTTTTAAAATTTATTTTTATTGAAGTATTGTGAAATTGCAATTTTGTGTTAATTACTGCTTTTCCATTATGGTTTATCACAGGAAATTGAATATAGTTCCCTGCACTATACAGTAGGACCTTATTGTTTATCCATTCTATATATACCAGTTTGCATCCAACCCTCTCCCACCTGCTTCCTCCTTGACAACCACCAGTCTATTCTCTACGTCCCTGATTCTGTTTCTGTTTCATAGATAGGTTCTTTTATGTTTTTTGGCCACACTGCACGACTTGCAGGATCTTAGTTCTCTGATCAGGAATCACACCCAGATCCCTGGCAGTGAAAGCACGAAGTCCTAACCACTGAACCACCATGAAATTTCAAACTATTTCGTTCTACTTCACCCAAAATTCATCCCCAAGATTTAAGCCAGCACCTGGCCAAATTTTGGCAACACTATTTATTTATTTATTTATTTAATTTTCACCTTTCATTTAGTTTTATTTTTTTTTCCATTTATTTTTATTAGTTGGAGGCTAATTACTTTACATCATTGCAGTAGTTTTTGTCATACATTGAAATGAATTAGCCATGGATTTACATGTATTCCCCATCCCGGTCCCCCCTCCCACCTCCCTCTCCACCCGATCCCTCTGGGTCTTCCCAGTGCACCAGGCTCGAGCACTTGTCTCATGCACCCAACCTGGGCTGGTGATCTGTTTCACCCTAGATAATATACATGTTTCAATGCTGTTCTCTTGAAACATCCCACCCTCGCCTTCTCCCAGAGTCCACAAGTCTGTTCTATACATCTGAGTCTCTTTTTCTGTTTTGCATATAGGGTTATCGTTACCATCTTTCTAAATTCCATATATATGTGTTAGTATACTGTAATGGTCTTTATCTTTCTGGCTTACTTCGCTCTGTATAATGGGCTCCAGTTTCATCCATCTCATTAGAACTGATTCAAATGTATTCTTTTTAATGGCTGAGTAATATTCCATGGTGTATATGTACCACAGCTTCCTCATCCATTTGTCTGCTGATGGGCATCTAGGTTGCTTCCATGTCCTGGCTATTATAAACAGTGCTGCGATGAACATTGGGGTGCACGTGTCTCTTTCAGATCTGGTTTCCTTGGTGTGTATGCCCAGAAGTGGGATTGCTGGGTCATATGGCAGTTCTATTTCCAGCTTTTTAAGAAATCTCCACACTGTTTTCCATAGGGGCTGTACTAATTTGCATTCCCACCAACAGTGTAAGAGGGTTCCCTTTTCTCCACACCCTCTCCAGCATTTATTGCTTGTAGACTTTTGGATAGCAGCCATCCTGACTGGCGTATAATGGTACCTCATTGTGGTTTTGATTTGCATTTCTCTGATAATGAGTGATGTTGAGCATCTTTTCATGTGTTTTTTAGCCATCTGTATGTCTTCCTTGGAGAAATGTCTGTTGAGTTCTTTGGCCCATTTTTTGATTGGGTCATTTATTTTTCTGGAGTTGAGCTGGAGGAGGGCAACACTATTTAAACTGCTTTCTTAATTTGTAGATATAGCAAAACAGAAAAAGAGAACATAGAGAACAAACTGGTGGTTACCAGTGGAAAGAGAGAATGGGGGGAGGCAAGATAGGTGTAGGGAATTAACAGGTACAAACTACAATGTATAAAATAAATAAGCTACAAGGACATATTGTACAGCACAGGGAATACAGTCAAATTTTATATCTACAAATGGAGTATAACTTCAAAAATTGTAAATCACTATGTTGTACACCTGAAACATAATATTGTCAATCAATTATACCTCAATAAAGAAAATAAAGTAAAACAAATAAAATAAGATGAACTGCTTTCTTTACTGCAGTACTTCTCAGAGCCTTCTGTTTTTGTTATTCAGTCTCTCGGTCATGGCTGACTCTTTGCTACCCCATGGACTGCAGCATGCCAGGCTTCTCTGTCCTTCACCATCTCCTGGAGCTTGCTCAAACTCATGTCCATTGAGTCGGTGATGTCATCCAACCATCTCATCTTCTGTTGTCCCCTTCTCTTCCTGCCTTCAGTCTTTCCCAGCATCAGGGTCTTTTCTAATGAGCCAGTTCTTCACATCAGATGGCCAGAGTATTGGAGCTTCAGCTTCAGCATCAGTCCTTCCAATGAATATTCAAGGTTGATTTCCTTTAGAACTGACTGGTTTGATCTTGCAGTCCAAGGGACACTCAAGAGTCTTCTCCAACACCACAGTTCGAGAGCATCGATTCTGCAGTGCTCAGCCTTCTTTATGGTCCAACTCTCACATCTGTACATGACTACTGGAAAAACCAGAGCTTGGACTATACCTTTCTTTGACTATACTGTATGTAGCACTATACTAGACCTTTGTTGGAAAAGTAATGTGTCTGCTTTTTAATACGCTGTCTAGGTTTGTCATAGCTTTTCTTCCAAGGAGCAAACTCCCCCAAATTATCACAACTCTCCAAGAGAAAGAGAATGCAACATTTGCCCATGTGGTTGCCCTGGAATTCCTTCTCACCCAATCTTCCATCCTAAGGAACACCTGTGGAGACTGCTGCGCTGCTCAGCAATCATCCTAGGACCAGGAGGGGCTACTAGGTCCAACCCACCATGTGACGCCTGAGTGGCCTCTCCTCACAACCCTCCTCCTGTGACAGGGAGCTCAAGGTCTGTTTCTTCCAAACCTAGTGTTCCAATTGTTCTCTCTGGACCAAGAGAAAAGAAAGGGACTGACAACTTTTTTTTTTTTTTTTTGCCTTGCTGCGTGGCATATAGGATCTTAATTCCCTGACCAGGGATTGAACCTGCACGCCCGGCAGTGAAAACATGGAGTCGTAACCACTGGACTGCCAAGAGAGGCCCAGGACTGATGCTTCCTGAGCACCAGCCACATACCCAGCTGTCCACACTCTTCTGACCCTCACAACCGCAACTCTGTGCCATCACCATCACCGTGCTCTTTCTCCAGATGAGGAAAGTCGGCTGAGAGCGATTAGGCAACATGTTCCAGGCCACATCTCAGTTCTAACTCCCATCTTTGCCTTGAAGTGACCCCTGCTGCTCAGGCAGGGATGGAAGTGTGGAGAGGAGGAGGGACGAACTCAGCCTCGGGGGTGGGCTGAGTCTGTGACAGGCCTCACAGAAGGGGTGACACTTGAATAGGAGGGTGACATGTAGGCAGAAGTCTGGCAAGTGGATAACAAGGGGAAAGGAGCATGCTGGTCAAAGAGTCAGCGTGTGCAAAGACCCTGAGGGGAGAAACAGCGAGGCACTGTCAGGGCAAGAGCAGAAGGGTCCAGGTGAGAGGGCCTGGCTGAAGTGACGACCAGTCATGTGGACCATCAACAAGAGTGAGACAGGAGATAAGGCTGCAGGAACTGTGAGCCTGGGCAGGGGAGAAGGGAAGGCTCAGACACAGGGAATGGAGCTCCAGCGCTATTAGAACACCCAAGGTGGAGCCGGGCACAGGAGTCCCTCACTGGGTGCAGCACTTCACAGTTTGCATCCCCTCCACCACACATTCTTCCCCACCCCAGCACCCCGCTGAGGGCAAGGACCTTCAGTGCTAGGACCTTCCGCAGTCATAAATATGGAACCAGTGAGTGAATGAACACTCCTCACCCAAGTCCTAGGAGAAGGAAGGGCACAGACCATCAGCTCCATTTCACGGGGAAAGCCAGGCTCAGGGGAGTTCACGACCAGCCTGTTAGCTTACAACTGTGAGAAAGGGGGAACGCAGACCTCTCAGCTCTGAAGCCTGGTTCACTGCCTCATACGGCACCTATTTCTAGAACTGGGATGCAAGGTGGGAGCTGTTCTCATGGTCAGCGGTTAAGAGCTCTGTTCCCAGAGGAGCTGCTGGCCGGTCTGGACTGGGCAGTCTGGTGGGGGTGAATGGAGGGGACATAAAGCAGAAGAGGCTAGCCAGAGGGTCCTTCACAACCCTCTCCCCAGTGGTCCCCCTGAAATCCAGGGAGTCTCGAGGGAGGATTCTGGGGATGTTAAGTGGCCCTTGGCTTGGAGCCTACAGAGCTGGGGAGTCTGTGAGCCAGGCAGAAGTCCAGCCAGTCAGAGGGAGACCCCTTTGACTCTGCTGTTGCTTTCTGTCCCCAACCACACCCTCCCCAGGACTGTTTCCCACCGCCCAGAGAGCAGGAGGCCCAGAGAGGGCTGCCACAGCTGGGGGATACCCACTCCCTGCCCGGCTCCCCACAACTTTCCTGCCCATCCTGACCACTGGCCTGCCCCCTCCCAGGGTTCATTCCAAAATCAATAGAGTCCCGGATTTATCCCATAGGAGTGACCTCCAGCAGGTACTCACCTGATCTCATCTCACCTCACCTCCATCAACCAGGCCAGTCCTTGATTTTCATTTCTACACCTACGGCCTAGCCTTGCAGGAAGTTTGTTTTTCAGTTATCCACTCACAGTCCTAATCACAAATGTTCCACAGTACAGCTGCCTCTCAGACATAAAAGGCCAGAGTTAAAGCAGTAATGGAACCACAGGCATGGTCTACCCTGGGAAGAGGGCGCTGGGAGGCTGCGTGTGACATTGAGCAGGCCACTTTTCCCTTTGGTGGGATGTGTTTCAGCCATACAATGAGACAGCTGAACTAGCTCAGGGATTCTGGAGGCAGAGCCACAGACCACTGTGCTAGAAGTCTCTAAGGAGAGGGTTGATATGCACATTCCCAGGCCCTGCCCACATTTATGGAATCAGAATCTCTAGGGACAGGGTCCAGGAATATGCGTGTTAAGTTCATATCCTGCCCAGCCCCACAGGTGACTCACTCACTGAAGTCTGGAGAGCAGTGGAGGTGATGTCTCCAGGTCCCTCTGGCTCCCATGTTGATTTCACTCCAATTTCTATTAGAGAAGCATAGGGCATCTACCTAGGACCTAACGTTTGTCCATTCAAATAACCTGACACTGAGGAAGGGCCTCTCTAATGTTCCACGAGATGGTCACCTAGAGGGGAGCAGAGACTTCCAGAAGAGTCTTCAGACCATTGGAAGAGCCTTCAGACCATTGGAATTCCTCTCAGGGAACAGGCTGAGGTGGGGTGGAGGGGCCAGAGGCGGGGAGGGTAACAGGGAAATCCTACCCAGAGACACATTTAGTTCACGTCAAGTTTCCAGTGGAGGGATTTACCAGGTTTAAAGCAGTTTTCTGTGAATCTTTGTCAAGGGAGTGTATGTACAAACAAACAGGGAGGATTTTTTTTTTTAGTGAAAAGTTAATCGGCTTAAAGTGTGCAACTAAATAAGCAAAGCTTACATGAAAGTGACCCACAGAGAAAGGACCTGATGGAAAGAAAGTTCTAGGAAATACAATATGGCCTCTATGTTCTTTTGTAGTTCCACGCCATAAATATTCATGGGGTGGTGTTAATGGGGTCCGCAGCTCTATGCAACCACAATAGTTTTTTTGTTTATTCTCAGGACCATGAACTTTGAAACCACGAACCTAAATTTCAGGACTCTGCATTCAGGCATGTTTGCAGAGCAGGAGGGGAGAGGTTCAGGCTGGCAGAGGACAGAGGAGAGGAAATGGGAGGACCTGTGAATCATACCTCTTGGATCTTTTGGTTGAGATTAAAGAGGAGAATCTGTTTAGTATGGGAGGCCTCTTGTCTCCAGGGTCTCCAGCTGCTCCAGCCTGGGGAAATGGCCTTCACAGGCATGAAGGCTTAGTTACTCAAGCATATGGCAGAGATGGGTGAGGAAAAGAAAATAGTTTAATTGGATCAAACAGATTTGTTGCAGGTTCTACATGAACACACACACACACAAACTAGTTTGAATCATGGCATTTCTAAGATGGAGAAAGTTTAAAAGTCACCCAAGCAATGTCCTTGTTTTCCATATGAGGAAACTAAGATCCAGGGAGGTTAATTGACTTGCTTAAAATATCACAACTAGAAGCCACATCTGCTGACTATCAACCAGTGATGGCAAATGTGAGACAAACATGCACCCCTCTTAGCCCCTCTGTCCCAGGGCAATTATCCTGAGCTAATCACAACCCTACTGCCCTGGACAGGAGGACACAGCCTTCATATACATCTCAACACAGTCTACAGAGAGCTAGCACAAATGGATGGAGATGCCAGGTGAATTGGGACCTATTTGTCATCTATGCCCTAAATCATGCTGGCAACGTCCATAACCCATTGGCCATTTGTTCCAGCTAAGAGTTTTCTATTCGAAGCCACTTACAGCCTGAACTCAGGGGTCTGAGTGTGCACACCAGAAAAGCAGCAGGACCTGAGAATCCATAGGACTTCCTGTGTTAAAGGTCAATCATGAAAAATTGCTTAGCATCACTCATTATCAGAGAAATGCACATCAAAAATCACAATAAGGTATCCCTTCACACTTGTCAGAATGGCTATCATCAAAAAATCTACAAATAAGAAATGTTCGAGAAATGGGAACCCTTGACCATTGTTGGGAATATACATTGGTGCAGCCACTATGGAAAACAGTATGCAGGTTCCTTATAAAAACAAAAACAGAATATCATGCATCCTCGCATGCTAAGTTGCTTCAGTTGAGTCCAACTCTGTGTGACACTATGGCTCATAGCCCGCCAAGCTCCTTTGTCCATGGGATTCTCTAGGCAAGAATACTAGAGTGGGTTGCCATGCCCTCCTCCAGGGGTCTCCTGACCCAGGGATCAAACCTACATCTCTTAGGTCTCTGGCATTGGCAGGTGGGTTCTTTACCACTAGTACAACCTGGGAAGCCCAGAACTACCATATGATCCAACAATTCCACTTCTGAGTGGAAATGAAAACACTAATTCAAAAAGGTGCATGCACCACAATGTCTGTAGCAGTGCTGTTTTACAATAGCCAAGATATGGGAGCAACCCAAGTGCCTATCAACAGATGAGTGGATTAAGAAGATATTTCATTTTATACATATACAATAGAATATTACTCAACCATAAAAACAAATGAAATACTGCTATTTGCAGCAATGTAGGTAGACCTAGAGAATATTATGCTTAGTGAAATAAGTCAAAGACAGATACTATATGGCATAACTTATATTTGGAATCTAAAAAATAGTAGAAATGAATGTATGTACAAGACAGAAATAGACTCACAGATAGAGAAAACAAACTTGTGGTTACATACAAGATTGTTACAAAACAAACAGGGGAGAGGGAAGGACAAATTAGGGGTATAGGAATAACAGATACAAACTACTGTATATAAAATAGGCAACAAGGATATACTGTATAGGACATGGAACTTTACCTATTATCTTGTAATAACCTATAATGAATATAATATGCAAAAAACTGAATCATTGTGCTGAAAACCTGAAACCAACACAATACTGTAAATCAACTATACTTAACAAAAATCTTTTTAAGGTCAATCAGGACCTAGGAGAGCACCACAAACAGATGGGTACCACAGAGCAACTCGGCTCTGAAAGTTGATCCCATCTCAAGAGAACACTCAGTTTTGCTTTCTACCTTGGTTGGCATCATCCTACTTTTCAGAGGAGCCAAGAGGCTACCTTGCTCAAGACAGACATTACCTTCTGTCTTGCCTCTTCATCTATATTACAGTAAGTTTGCACCAATGCACTTCAGATCCATGTTCCAAGCAGGACTCACTTGGCTTAAGAAATACCTGCTCAGCTAATTCTCCAGAAAAAAAGATTCTCTACCAGTCTGGCAGGAGCAGATAGGTCATATCTGCAAGGCCAGTTTGGAGAAGGCAATGGCAACCCACTCCAGTACTCTTGCCTGGCAAATCCCATGGATGGAGGAGCCTAGTAGGCTGCAGTCCATGGGGTCGCTAAGAGTCGGACATGACTGAGCGACTTCACTTTCACTTTTCACTTTCATGCATTGGAGAAGGAAATGGCAACCCACTTCAGTGTTCTTGCCTGAGAATCCCAGGGACTGGGGAGCCTGGTGGGCTGCTGTCTATGGGGTCGCACAGAGTCGGACACGACTGAAGCGACTTAGCAGCAGCAGCAGCAGCAAGGCTAGTTAAGTTTTACAGCTCCAAATCTATTTCATCTCACATGTCTGTGCATGTGTGCATTGAGTGCTGTCACTTCAGCTGTGTCTGGCTCTTTGCAACACTATAGACTATCACGTACCAGGCTCCTCTGTCCATGGGATTCTCCAGGCAAGAATACTGGAGTGGGTTGCCACTTTCTCCTCCAGGGGACCTTCCCAACACAGGGATCGAACCCCAGTCTCTTAGGTCTCCTGCACTAGCAGGTGGGTTCTTTACCACTAGCACCACCTGAGAAGCCCCTCACATGCCCACAGGTGACTTCTTGGACCCACGGGAAAAGGAGCCGTGATCAATTAGTCATGTCTGCCACTGGCCTGGAAGAAGGCATGTCATCGGAGGTGCCACACCCAGCCATTTACAAATGTATATTGTAAAGATACTAAAGACAGTTCCATCCACAGAAAAGAATACTTGCAGCAAGGCCTGAGCTATGACTCAAGCTATCCTTTTTATACTTACTTTCCACCCTCTCTGCCCTGCTCTGTGCCCAGGAAGGCAGAGCCTGTGGACTGTTTCCTCCACACCTCCCTGCTCTCTGGCTTCTGGCTGCATTCAATCAGGACACCCTGGCTGATCAGAGTGAAGAGGGGAGAGAGCTGTAGGCATTTCTTCCCTGCTTTCTCCCTACTTTGGTGCCAGATTCAAACTACTATATATAAAACAGATAGGCAAGGAGGATACACTGTATAGCATAAGGAATTATATCTACTGTCTTATAGCTACCTATACTGGAATATAACCTGCAAAAAAAAACAAACAAACAAACCCTGAATCATTATGCTGTATACGTGAAACTAACACAATAATGGAAATCAACTATACTTCAAGTGACTCAGCCACCTACCCTCCTGCACAGGAGCCGGAGCTCCTGTAACACAGCTCACTTCCCATTTCTTCAGCCCCAGGGGAGACTTGGTAGTCTCTGGGTGCCTCGTGCTCTTCTCTGTTCCCTAACCCTGCCTCTGACAGTAGCCCCTTCATGAAAACCTCTTCATTTGAAACATCTGGGGTAAAGTCTGTTTCCTGCGGCCATCTTATATCCTATTCTAAGAAAATCCTCCCATTACTTCCATAGCTAAATAGGAAGATGGCATTCTGACTGGTAAGGTGAATGGCTACTTTGGCCTAAGATAATACTTCTCACTGATTAATTCCAGCAGCAAAGGACTTACTGCTGTCTCACACCTGCTGTGTTCCATAGCCTAAGCTCACATGGCCTCCAATAAGTCATGGAGACAAGGGTGCAGTTTATTGGCTCAGACGGGTAAAGCATCTGCCTACAATGTGGGAGACCCAGGTTCAATCCTCGGGTTAGGAAGATCTCCTGGAGAAGGAAGTGGCAACCCACTCCAGTATTCTTGCCTGGAAAATCCCATGGATGGAGGAAGCTGGTAGGCTACAGTCCATGCGGTCTCAAAGAGTCAGACACCACTGAGTGACTTCACTTCCACTTAGGTTCTAAAAGCCAGAGGGTTCCTGGACTCTAATTTTGCATCTTATGTGCCTGATTCCAGGGCCAGGCATATCTCATAAGTCCTGATATCTCCACTGTGGAATGATCTCTTGTCAAGCATTAAGTTACCAGTGCAATTAAGCAGGACTCATTCTGAAGACAAAGGCACCCCTGGAGAACCTAAGCAGTGCTGAGAGTGGAAAGATACACTAGGTGGAAAGTAAAGGAGACCTGGGGTCCACGTCCAGGCATGCCAGGAGCTATCCATGTGACCTTGGACACATAACTGCCCTTCCAGGCCTTAAGGGTTCTCATAAAACAGAATAAATAATTTCAATGGTAACTTCCAACTCAAACATTCTAAAAGATTTTACTAAGATCTCACCTTGTGTGTCTAGTTAATGTTCACTAGTGGTCATAAGCATATCATAATTTTGCCTAAATTTTCTTCATAAAGGTACAGCAAATATGGGCTCTTGTGGCAGAGGCTGTTTATCATCCACCAGTTTTCTCCCTTTTCCTCTAAATAACACAACCTTTAATGCTCAGTTCCAGGCCTTCCAGAAGAAATATTTCCCAGAATCGCATATAGTTATCTGTGGTCATGTGACTAACTTTTAACCAATGAGATGAAACAGATGGCATCTCCTAGGAACCTTCTGTCGCATTCTTTGTCCTTTTTCTTTTCCATGCCTTCCATCTCCAGACTGTGTTTGTGATGGTTTGAGCTTGGGCTACTGTCACGGACCATGAAGACAAGGGTGTCAGCCTAGGGAGAGTGGAGGAGCAGGCTGGAAGCAGATTGGACCCTGGGGGACTTGCTGGAGCAGAACTGCCATACTGGTCATAAATCGCAGAACTCCTGGCTTTGAAGTGAGAAAGCAACTTCTGGCTTGTTTAGGGCAGTGGTCTGGCTATCAGTATATCAGCTCTAAATCCACCCTTGTCTGTCATGTTTTGTGCCTTGTGGTACTAGATTCGAAACGTGAAAATGCTTTGTCAGTAGAGGGCACGAGAGGGACACAGCAAGAGAAGGGGACTTCCTCCTTCTGGGGGTCTCATCTTTCTTGCTCCTGCAGAGTGGTCACCAGCAGTGGTCGGGAGACCCACGGGCACCCAACCTTCAGAGTTTTGGCCAAACTCCAAAGGGCAATTCCCCACTTGTCAGCCTTTTCCTGCAGCATCTCAACACACTTCTCCAACTGTCAGGGGGCCACAGCCACATCCTCTCCCATTAAGTCACAGCCTGGGAGGGTTGTGGGGGCGGAGGGACCTCTTTCAAATATATTCCTTCCCTAATAATTGCTCCCTATATCTACCATCCCTGTTTTCTTTAAAGTTCTCTCTGCCTCTTTTAGTAGTCATCCCCTTTTGCTAGTTAATAATCCTTATATTAAATTTTTGAATTACTTCTGAAATTACTGATGTGGTTTCAGTCTCCCAACTGGATCCTGATGGCCACAGCCAATTAACATGGGTTCATTACTAGCAGTTCCACCTAATCTTAACTGGCTGAGCCATGCAGTCATCACCATGGAGCAAGTGAGTGATAAGGTATGGGATAAGCTTTCAGCTTTTCAAAAGTCTTCTCTCCAAAAATTATTTGCGACAAACATGACAGATAAAAGGTTGAAGTCTTAATCTTTCATGGTTCCTGAAAAATGTTTTAAAAATGACCATCTAAATAGAAAAATGAGCATAAACAGAAAGAAAAAAGAAAGTCCATAAATAAGGAGGGAAAAAGTCCATAAACAGGAAATGCACACAGCAAAATAAATACAAATAACCAAAATATATTTTCAAAGTCTCAAAATTATTTGAAAAAGAAATGCAATTATAACATAAAGGCAAATTGAAAAAAAGGTAAATTATTTTTCTCTTTTCAAACCTACAAAGACTTTAAAAACTAGAATACAAAAATGTTAATGTTAATCTTAATGAGAGTACAAAGAGTAAAATATATGTTTATATATCTAATTTGAAGGGTAATTTGAAAATGAGAATCAGAAGCCCTAAGATCTATACTTTTGACTCAGCAATTCAATGGATAGAATTTTTTCTGAGAAAATAATTTAAAACATACACATAAATCAGACAATAAGGATAATTCCAGCATGATTACTTACAAAAGCAAAATAAAAGACTGGGAAAAAAATCTGTATGTCCAACAACAGGAGATTGGTTAAATTAAATATGGCACATCTATACCAAACAACTTAAAATAGATGCTATACAAGTACATTTATTACCTAAGCATCTTTATTGTCACAGGAAGAGGTTCATGGTACTAAGTAAAAGTGAAATACAAGCAATATATTCAAAACAATATATGTAGCATGCATGGAAAAACTTTGAGAGACTATACAACAAATATTAACAACAGTGACTCCTAGGCAATGGAATTGCCGGAAGTTTTTACTCTTGCTGGCTCTCTCTATATTTTCTAAATGTTCTCCAGTGGATGGGTATTTGCTGTATAATTAAGAAAACTTTTATGTTAAAGAAATATAATTTCCCTTTCCTGCCCATCTCAAGGGCACCCCAAAGCTTGCTGAGCATCTCTGGATGGACTCATTTATGTTTCACTAGTCTTTGAGGCAGAACGCAGCCTGGGACCTGTCCTACACACAGAGCCACGATCTTTCCTCCATCTTCCCTTCCTTTCCATTCCTGAGGCCCAAGTCTGGACTCCATGCTCCCAAGCCTAGAACTCCTGGTGGTCCTCCTATTTCCTGCTTCTACAGATCCTAAACATCACTTGTATTACAACAGTTGCCTGCTCAAAACCCATTAATAGCTCCCCCTTGCTTAAGGGGCATGTTTTAAATGTCTCAGCTTGACATTCACTGTTTCAAACCTCTTTCAATCTTGTCACTAGTATTCAGCAGAGTAAGCCAGGTAATGCCACAGCTCCAGACAACTTCAAAGCATTCCTGCTGCCTTGTCTTGTCTCATAATATCTATTTTACCTGAAATGCTTTCCCCTGAATCCCTTTATTTTTAAAATCCCATCCATCCTTTCAGGCCAAACTCAGGGCTCATCACCTCCCTTATCAGGAAGCCTTTCTTGATTGTCTTACAGTGACTGCTACCTTTTCCAAATCTCTATGGTATCTCATTTGTTCAGTTTTTCATTTGGCAATTACTGGTTGAGCACTCATCATGTGCCAAGCACTGCACTGGTGAGTGGGAAACCAAACGAGTCTAATTTTCTGCCCCTTGAAGTTCACTGCCTGATATGGAGACAGACACTGAGCAGATAAAGTCACTCCAATGACCATACCGCGTTACTGATTGTAAAACCTGTGGTACAAGGGAAAAAAGGCGACAAGATTTAAGAGAAGGGACCTGATTGAGATCAGGCCTGGGAAGGCCCTTGGGGAAAAGGACACATATACTGAGGGTCCTAAACAGACTGGGAGGCCAGGAGGCAGCAGGGAGGGGTGCAGGTACCATCACAGTAGCCCACGTGGGAGGTGGTAGGGTTCAGACCAAACAGGGGCAGTAAAGAGGGAGAGAAGTGGATGGGCTGAAATTTGGAAACAGAATTGTCAGGACTTGGGTTGGACTGCCTGAGAGAAGAGGGGGAGAGACCTGTACCCGGGATGGTGTCCAGTTCCTGGCTGAAGCACCTGCCATCACCACCAGGTGCCACTTGGCATCTGCCACCATGGGGCCCAGACCCCAGCAAGCCATGGGTGAGCCCGGGGGAGAGGATGGTGAACCAGTGCCGGCTCAGCGGGAAGGAGAACTGACCCAGGCACGCGATAATAAACAGTCAGGGAGGAAGGTAGCCTGCTCCTGTGGGAAACTGGCTCAGGCAGGACTCATATCAACTCAAGGCCAGTAACCCAGGTGGGAGGAAGGAGAGGAGGCTCAGTGCAAATTGCAGGATGAGCCACGAGATAAGTGGCCCAGCTGGCGGAGCGGGCAAAGACTCAGGGCTGAACATCAACACTCAAGTGCCCATGCAGGCGAGCTTGAGAATATTTATTGGTAATTGACAGAAGTGGTTAGACGGTGGCGTGATCACAGATAGGTCTGTAACCAATCAGCAGGAAAGCTCAGTTCCTGTTGCTATGTTTGCATCCAGGCAGAACTGTATTATGAGCGGGCTAAGAGGATACCACGAGAAACCTGCTTCTATGCATTTGGTTTATCTGTTATCCACTCCTTGCTTCATGGATGAGAGCAAGTGAGCTGTGGAGCAATAAATTATCACTTGCCGCACACTCTGGATCCCAAGAGAACTCTCTGCAGAGGGAGAGATAAGCCTGCACAGGCCACAGAGAGATTATCACTTATAGGGAAATTCTTAAATGGGGAACAATAACAGGTGTAATCATAATAGCAAGGAGAAGAACTAACAATTAATGACCGCTTGCTAAACACTTTTTTGTTCACTACCTCATTCAATCTGCAAACAAATCTAGTTGATGGGTTTTCATATCATTTTCCCAATAAGGAAACCGAAGCTCAGAGAGGTTAAGAAACTTAGTCAAAGCCACACAAGCAATGAGGACATAGGCAGGCTTTAGGCCACGGGCTGCCTGATGCCAAAAGTAGTCTCTTATACAGGATATTTCATTGCTCCACTCTGCCACCCAGGCTGCCACTCAACCAGAGCCTCTTTGGGAACCATGGGCCATTGAAGTCCTCTCCTTCTGGGGAGGGGAGAGTGGCTAGACCCATTGTCCTCAACTGACCTGACACCCAGGCACTTATCTGGGCCTGGTAGGAAAGGGATGGGGCAACAGAGAGGATAAAAGATGCATTTCAACACCCTGTGTTATTCATTTATTCTTCCCTCTGCTTTGGGACTAAGAACACTTTGAAGGTCAGAACTGTCTCATCCTTGCTAGTCATGTTGGGTTGCTAGCCAAGGACAGAGAAGCGGGTAGGGAGAATGTGGAGGGTTATGGTGCTCTGGGGAACAAGTGGAAAATATGACCATCAGAATGAACAGTGAGAGATGCTTGTTGATTGGGGGTGGGGGAGGCAGGAGAAGGGAAGCTGTTCCAGGGTTGGCGAGACCATAGGTTTCAAAGGGAGAACAGGTGTTTGAGGTGCCTGTCTCACAGATTGCAAGTTCAGTGTCCTGTGTGGGTCCTAGTCCAGCCTCCCTTGGGCAGTCACCTATCATGCAATACCCACAGGATCTTAAGATCTCGAAACACCTCTCGTGAGTGCCTGGATCATCTCCTGGCTATTTGAAAGACCAGTGGAGAGAACGGAAGGAAAAGAGCTTTATAAACAATGCTAAGGCAATGCTGTAACCACTGTGGGGGTTAATGCCATTATTCTTCCTCTTGAAAAACATAGTGAGGAGTGAGAAGGCAAAGGTTTGGAAACCAATGGAGTTACAGCCTCTATTTAGATTGCTTGACCATGTGTGCCAGGATGTGCACTCCCATCGAATGCAATGTGGGCCCAAATCCTGCTTGCATCTTGGCTGTTTGGACCCTGGAGGAATGCTTTTCGAAAGAGGAGTGGTTGGGAGGAACTACAGACTGAACGGAAGCTCAGATTTAACACCAATCACACATCTCCAGTCAAGGGCTGGCTTCTAGAGTGAGACCTGGACATCTGTTTGGCTTGCAGCACAGGGAACTACCCCCCAACCCAGCCAAACATCAAGGAAGCCAATGAGAGCCATGGAAGGTTTGTTTTTAGGGCAAGGTCTGGATATAGAAGAACTGCTGCCATCAGCATCACTAGGAAACATAAAACTCCAAAATCATCATCTGCTCCAGTCGTTTCCTGCTCTTTGAAACCTTGTTGGATTTCTATGGAATGATAATAATAAAAACAATAATATTTATTGAATATTAAATATTAAGTTTACCATGTTCCAAGTACTATTCTAAGTGCTTTGTCTATATTAACTCATCTAACCCTTATAATCACCCTCTGTGGTAGATATTAGTAACCACACTTTATGGGTGAAGAAATGGAGATCCAGAAAGCTTAAGCGGCTCACTTAGGGTGCCACAGTCATTTAGTGCGAGAGCTGGGATCTGAACCCGGGCAATTTGTCTCCAGAGTCGGCTCACTCCTCTGAGCTCTCAGAGGAATAGAAAGTGATGCTGTTCATGTAATTCAATTTAATGTGCATGACGGGTGTTTCGGAGGCCACAAAATGATAGCAATATTTCACAAATATTGAGTGCTTCTATTTGCTAAGCACAGTATCAAGTGCCTTTCATTCAACAACTGCCTGTGAAATAGGAGTTTCTATTAACTGCATTATGTAGAAGAGGAAACTGAGGCTTTACAGCTGCAGGACTCGCTTAAGCTCACGGCTAGTAAGTGACAAGGCTGAGAAGGGAAATACAAGTTAGCCTGACTCCGAAGCTTGGGTACCAAACCAACAGGCTAGGTGGTCAAACATCAGGTGAGGAGCCAGGTGCTCTAACAACCACAGCCCGGGCCGGGGAGAACCCTGAGAGTGGCAGGAGAAGCAGTGGAAAGGGGAGGTCCAGGTCTGACGGCAGGCGCTGCCGGGTGGGAGGGCTGCTGCCCGTCTGCACTCGGCTTCCACCAGGAGCATCTTCCCGCTGAGGAGGCCATGCCCAGGTGCTCCCGGGACAGGGCTGAGGCCTGATTGGCACTTAGCTCCTTAGGTGTGCCAGGCCCCTTGCAGACAGAAGGCTCCTCCTCTCCTCTCTCTGTGCTGGACAGAGGAATAAAGGACACTCCCCACACACATGCCACCCCCAGGAGAGGGTGCAAGATGCTGACTGCAGCATCACTGGGCAGGAGAAAGATGGAAACACGGGTCCCACTGACGTCAGAGTTGGGGACTCTCTTGGAGTTTTCTGCCTCCACTGTTGAGCTCCACCTACAGAGCCAGCATCATAAGTCAAAGGAGCACCAATATTGGGTAGAAGGTCTCAGCCTCAGGGTGTGTCTCCAGATGCAAAATGGAAACTATTCCAGCTGTTCGTCTGCTCTGGGGCTGGACTAGAGATCAATGGGGTGGTGTTCTTGCTATCTTTCAGCTCTTGGAACATCCTCACCCAAAAGGGGCTGATGCCTCCGCCTTCTGACCTCCCCTCCCCCAGATGCTGCCCCCTAGCCTGAGTCATGGCGCTGGCTGGGACCTCTTGGCTCTGTGGGGCACCTGAAGGCCACCTGTTCTCTACCTGCTCGGTTAGCTGAATCCTCAGCATGGGCAGCTATATCTCTCTGCAGAAGCCAAGACAGTGTGTTTCCTCCCCCATCTCTGCCTTGGCCCATCCTTAACTTTTTCCTAAAATTCACCTTTCACTTACTTTTGAGACACTGTTTGCCAATAATTATCAGATCTGAACTTAAGAATCTCTAAATAACACTAATACATGAAATCACTTGTTCACGTGTCACAAAAATTCAAATTTCTCTGAGTGTTTCACCACAAGTTCAGGGAGTACTTGGGAGCCCTGCTCTGTGCTCTAGGGACGTACATATCCATCACTGAACTCTTGCCTTGCCCAGAAACAGTGCTGAGCACATGACATTCTATCACTCAATCCTTGGTAACCCTGAGAAGTGAGTATCTGGAGTCTTCTCAAGGGAGGAAACTGAGGCTCAGAGAGGTTAAGTAACTTTCTAAAGGTCACAAAGCCTTGCACTGGCAGCAGATTTTGGACCCCAGTCTATCAACTGTCAAAGCCCAGGCTCTTAACCACCTCGTGCCCTGCCCTGGGGCCCTTCGAGGGTAAAAATTTGGAAACCAGGGTGGACTAGATGCAGCTCCTGCCTGGAGAAGAGGGAAAGATCAACATTTCATTTCCATGCAGCTCTGGAATAATTTGACTCCATCAAATCAGCACCTGCCTGAATCAGCAAGGACACCAAGACAAGCAGGGATACAAACAAAGTTGTAAAACTGCCAGCTGCCCTCACCTGGGTGTGGCCCCCTAGAGAAAGACTAGGTGCCAGGGAGATGGTGGCTCCCGCACTAGGGACAGGCTATGCCAGGGAGACAGGCTTCTAGGAGGCACCACGGGAGCCTCACATCTGTGCTTAAGAATCTGGGGTGCCTGCCCTGCCGTGAAGGAAGGAAACCCTGGGAGTGCTGCCCAGGACTCCCCGTCCCCACTCTCCACCTGGAGCTCTCTCAGGAGGGGCTGCTGCCCACCCAGCTGGCTCTGCTTCCCTTTCCAGGCTGACAGCAAGCTTGGAGGGTCCTTCAGCCATGGACCCCATCCACACAGGGCCAGGCAGAATCATCCTTCCCTCAATCAGCGAATACTGACAAGTACCTGTGATGTGCTGCCAGGCACTGGGCTTACAGCAGTGACCGAGGCAGACAACCGTCACTGGCTTCACACCGTCTGACACTCCAGCCTCACGTCATAACGTGAGGGCTTGCAGGTAGGAGCTGCCCCGGAGAGGGCCATCTTAAAGAGGGCTCTTGGTGACCCCCAAAATGAGGTACTGATTGTAAGGTCACTGTCTCTGGGAGAGAATAACAAGATGGAGTGGGGCCCAAAATTCCAGCAGAAGTCAGGTCTCAAAGTGTGAGTAAGGCCTGCAAACTTGCTCCTGGGAAATAAACTAGTTCCCAGGCCAGCCTCCACACCCCAGCTCTGCTGCCGTTAGCCATCAGGGACTGCTGACTGTATTCATTCATGGAGGAATATATATATGTTTATCACATGTGAAGGCCTGGCATTTATTAAGCCACCAACTGAAAAGTAAAGCTGGCTGTAAACTTCACTTTTATAAACCCAAAAAGCTATGTAGCACTTTACAGTTTACAGGGTATCTGCATATTGTTTCAGCCTTAGGTAGACACTGCTGGTGACCTGAGTCCCAGATCCTCAGTTCCATGCATCCGCTGCATGGCTTCCCACTTTTCTACTTGAGAACTTTTTCTGAATCTAGAGCCCATGGCAACCACACACAGAGGGGCAGGGAAGTTCATGCCTCAAGGAGTGTCACATTCTCCCAAACTGGTGGCAACAACATGCCCCATTCCACATGCTCTTTTTTTTTTTTTTAGGTGTTTTACATATTTATTTGTTTATTTAGGCTGTGTTGGGTTCTTCTCTGCAGTGCACCCGCTTCTCTAGTTGCTACACGCAGGCTCTAGAGCACATCTGGGCTCAGTATTTGTGGAGTATGTGCTTAATTGCAGTTTGTGGGATCCTAGTTCACCAATCAGGGATTGAACTCAGGCCCCCTGCATTGGGAGCACGGAGTCTTAGCCACTGGACCACCAGGGAAGTCACTCCACATGCACTTTTAACAATGTGACTTTAACAGTCCTCCCTTGGATAGGTGGGCTATGTTCATGTCCCTTGAATCTGGGAGAGCTTGTAACCATGGCAGAAGAGATGTTACGTAGCTCCCGAGGCAAGGTCATGAGGAAATACAGCTGCCATCTGGTTCCCCTGGGATGCGTGCACCTAGAATCCAGTTGCCATGCTGTGAGGAAGCCTAATCAGCCCACATGGAGAGACCACACAGAGAGGCCACCTGTAGGTTCTGGCCAACAGTTCAACTGAGGCCCTGGGCAATAGCCAGCCTCTGCTGCCAGATGTGAGAGAACCAGTCAGCCTCCAATGATGCCAGCTCCCAGCTGTCAAGTCACCCTCAGCCTGCACGCCTACCCAGCAGAGGCTCAGACACTGTGGAGCAGTGGCAGATCATTTCTGCTGTGCCCTTTCCAAAGTCCTTATCTACAGACTCACCTACACAGTAAAATGGCAGTTGTTCAATATTACAAAGTTCGGGTGGTTTTTAACACAGGGATAGAAGCTGGAAAAGGGAGCAAACAATGAAGAACAGCAGCTTTTGTATAAATGTTCCAGCCTCCTGTTTCCTGGGCAAATAATTCTGGGAGGCCTTATGGAAGGGCTAGGTGGGAACACGACCCTATTAACTTAAGGCAGTTACCTGGATTCCTCTCCCTTCATTGGATTTCCTCTTTCCTGGTCATACTTGCCCTGCTCCCTCACCCTGCTGTTGGGGTCACCTCCTAAACAATCTATCTACACACAAGTCCTGTCTAAGACCCTGCCCTCTCAGAAATACAGCTACAACTAGCCTTATGTCTGCCCTAGAAGCAGTTTTGTCCCCATTCCCATTTTTCAGATGAGAAAACTGAGGCACAGAGAGGTGAAGGACTTGCTCCAGGCTGTACGAAGAGTAAGAGGCAGGGTCAGGATAAGAATCCAGGCCTCTGGCTCTGGATGCAGCTAAGGAATTACGAGTGAGGGCAAGCAGGCTGGAGAAGCTCTCAGAAGCTTTGCAAAAGTTGTTCTCAGGGACATGGTGGTTGAAAGGATGTCTTGCAATTTACTCAGTTGAACTCCTGACCTCATTTGCAGTGTCAGATGAAAAGCAAACAGCAGACCCATGGGCCACCAGACAGAGACCACACCCAGGAAGCCCCATGCATCTTACCAGCCCCAGGTCAGGAGCACTTTTCAGGTCACTCCCATTTCAAGATCATATGATTCAAAAGCATTCCTTTTTATAGCATTAAATAGATTGGTTTTTAAAAATATATTTATTTATTTGTTCAACTGAATCAGGTCTTAGTTGCAGCAGCTGGAATCTTTGTTGCGGCACGTGGGCTTAGGTGTCCTAAGGCATGTGGGATCTTAGTTCCCTGACCAGGGATCGAATGTGAGTTTCCTGCATTGGAAGATGGATTCTTAACCACTGGACCACCAGTGAAGTTCCTCAATTAGACTGTCTGTTAGTAAATTTAAGTTTCACAATTCAAAACTTACTCCAAAGATCAGCATGAGGATGTTCTTTCAACAAGTTTCTAGGAAATCTGTTTATCAAGTACTTAACTATAAGTCAGGTACTGTTCTAAGCACACTAACCTATTAGGAATCATCCTTATTTACAAATGAGGAAACTAATGCACAGAGAAATCAAGTGACTTGCCCAAGGTCACACAGTTTGTAAATGACAGAGTAAACAGTAAAAAGAGCAAATGGTAAAAGTGTAAATGACAGAACACTGACCAGTTTGGTCAGCCTCTGAGAGCCTGAGCTGGAAGCAAAGGCCATAGAACCACACAGAAGGAAGGAGCCAGGAGCATAAACTCAGGGCTTGCAAGGTGTGAAGGGGGCTGCTGTGGACTATGGGAGCCAGCTCCCTGCACCTGGCAGTCTGCCACCCTAACTAGTCCAACAGTGTCACTCTGTGGATGAGGAGCTAAGACTCAGAAAGGAACATGCCAAGGAACACAGCTCCTGAGAGGCTAGAAACAGACCCCAGACTCTTTGTCTGCACTCTACATCCTTCACAGAATGGAGACCCCTGGCTCAAGAAGGGCACGTGGGAGGTGTTTTAGATTTGAAGACCCAAGGCAGGTGCTAGGCAAGGGGCTCTGGCCAAGAGTCAGGGATTAGCATGTGACTGGGATAGGAGGACAGGCTGCCCTTTAAGGTTTGGTTTGAATATAGAACCAGCAAAGGCAGTGTTCTTCGCAAGCTGAGAGGCACATCCTTTCGCTGAGATGCCAGTCCTTGGTGAACTGCTTATTGTCCTTAGAAGGCTGTTCCCTTGCTCAGGGAATTTCCAGAAGCCTGAATCTATTGATGTCTCCCTTGCCGTCGCCCTCTTCTGGACACTCTTAGCATTGGCATGGATGAGGGAGAGGTCAAGGGGTTGGGAGGACAGACAAGGCTGTGGAGGATGCTGGAAGCTGGCTGAAACCCTACACCTACTTTCCTAGCCCTGCCCGCCCATCCCATCCCATCTGGGAGGACTCGCAGAACATGCATGCCCTGGTTATCTAGCAATTTCTCTAAAATTACTGGGGAAAAATGAGGCCCCAAGCTGCCTTAGTGTTATTCCACAAAGCCAAGTCCAGCAGCTGGAGAGCTCCCAGACAAGACCTATATCTCTTTCACCTAGATTCACAGGGCCAAGATCAGCACTCAGCGTCCTAGAGGTGCTCGATACCTTCCCCAGCACACTGACTGCTACCCCAGTCCAGGCCCACACCGCCTCCCACAGGCCCCTGGTTCACATCCAGTAAAATCCAGGATCTGACAGGTGCAGGTGATGGCTGGTGGCTGATCCACTCCATTTAGCCCCCCTCCCAGTTTTGCATCCTCAGTGCCATTCTTCTCAGGCAAGGCCACCATTCACTGCTCCAGAGACTTTTCAAGCCTGGTTGGGACCTAGGTCCAGTGAGAAACGGAGACACCTCAGTCAGGACATGCTACCTGTGGATATCCTCTCAAATTACCCAGGGATCAACTCTTTGTCCTCCTTCCTAACTCAGAAATCCCACAAGGTACAGCAATGGACTGTTATTCTGGAGAAATCTTCCTTCAGGGTAAAACCAGGCCCTCAAGCCTGGTATGATCGGCACCCTCCACAAGATTCTCAAGTCTTACACTCTCCTAGGTTCTCTGGCCTCCGAGTACCCTGGTCTGCCCCAGATTTCACCGACTTCTGACCTGTCCAACCCGGAGCCTAGACTACACTGGCTGCAGTAACAACACAAGCAGCGTCTTCATCATTATTCCATGTGCAGATAATTTCCCCATAAATTATCTGAGCCCTCCGACAATTACTGTCCCCAGTGCAGAAGAGAAAACGCAGCCTACTAGAGGGAGACTGAGCCTCTCCAGGGAGAGAGGGGACTGGGCCCACACTGGCCCAGGGCACGCCCTCATTCAACAGAAGTAAAGCACCTTGCCCTTCTGCGCCTGGAGGATGCGAGCTTCCTTTGGTCCTCTCGTCTCTTCGGGCCGCCCACAGAACCAGCCTTACCCTGCCCAGAGATAAACACCTCTACCCGCGGCCCCGGGCCAGGAGCTGCTCGGCGGGCTTCAGACCAACCCTCTCTGGGGAGTGTGAGCACCCCTCGGTTCCAGCTGGGAACTGCCCCAGACCCACGGCTTTCTTCGGAACATGCGCTCGGGCTTTGCAGCGGCTGAAGCCGCTACGCTTGGGACCCAGCTCCAGCGGGAAACTGGAGATGCAGCGCCCGGGCCGCGATTAGCGCCAGAAAGACCCGCGCGTCCTGGGGCGCGGCTTCCTGTCCGGATTAGAGCACCTGACGGCTTCCATCTCTGCCCGCCCAGGACGACCCCCAGCCGCGACCACAGAGCGGGCTACGCGGAAGTCTGCAGCAACTCGAGTCCTGCTCATTCTCCATCGGCTACCGCTTTCCTTTTGCCTGCTGTGAAGCTTTTCGCTTTTTAAACTCTCTTCCCAAGAGTAACCACAAGATCTTGGGAAACTTTGCGTGAAACTTAAAAATGCCATGAAATCGGAGCTCAGACTCTGTCTGAGCCTGGGAACGCCGCGCCCAGCCCGGTTCCCGCCCCTCTGCTCCAGCTCAGCGCGTCCGGCGGTGGCCCGTGGTGACCACCTGGCTGTCAGGCGACCCGGGGGCCCGCCCCAGCCCCTGGGCACCCTCTCGGCCTCGGACACTTTGGGAACATTTCCGCGGCCGCCACCCGGTGCGCGCCGCACACCAGGGGCC
The DNA here is from genome assembly GCF_023699985.2 of Odocoileus virginianus. Taxonomy (NCBI): domain Eukaryota; kingdom Metazoa; phylum Chordata; class Mammalia; order Artiodactyla; family Cervidae; genus Odocoileus; species Odocoileus virginianus. Next base: position 1,212,821 of record NC_069680.1, read on the forward strand.
AGGACGTCCCAGTCGGAGAGGTATTTAAGCAGTCCCTCTGGGGCACTGTTTTCCCGGGGTGTCCGGGGGATCTCAGCGGAGGGGAAGGGTGACCCGCCCCCACAGACTGCCGCGCTGGCTTGCCCACTACCTCGTTTGCATTTCAAAGGCAAACTTCTGCCGGACTTCCCCGGCTGCGGCACCTACCGGCTTTGCACGGATCATGGTAATGCTCCAGCAGCTGCTCCGCGCTCTCCTCGCCTTCCAGCGCCGAGGAGTCCCAGGTGGCGTCCGAGCGCTCCCCGAGCCCCCCGGCATCGCGGGGCAGCGGCAGCAGCAGTAGCAGGAGAGGCAGCAGCAATGGCACAAGGGCCCCGAGCGCAGTCACACGGGGCATGGTTGCGAGCGGCCGGCCAAGACCGAGGGAGTTGAGTGCACCGAAAGCAGGACTCGGGCGAGGGACCGCGTACAGAGTCGGGTCGGTGGCAACCGGCACGGCGATTACGCGCGGCTGCGGGGCATGGCTCGGCCGCGGAACCCCCAGAGCGCGGCGTCCCGGTCCGCGTCCGCGCGCCTAGGAAGCCGCTGCTCGAAGCTACTTGCTCGGCGGCCGAGGCTGCGGCGGCTGCGACTGTGGCAGTGGTTGGAGCAGTGGCCGCTCCGCCCCTCTCCACCCGGGCTGGACCGCACAACCCTCGCCAGGGGCCCCGGGCAGCCAATCACTCGGGCGCCCGAGGCGAGGCCCCTCCTCTTCCCGGCACCTCCGCAACTTCGGAGGAAGGGGAGTGAGGTGCAGATGCTGAAGGCAAGGACCCGGAGCCCGCCGAGCTCCCACCGAGCCTAGGGCGCCCTTCTCTGGGTGTTACAGCGGCTCTGGCCCACCCTCCCTTCAACGCTGCTCCTGAAGATCAAGGCTGGACTTCCCGCCTTGCTTTATTCTCAAAATTCACTTTACAACTCCCGGGTGCACACGTGGGTGAAGACAGGAGGTAGTGGCTAGAGCTCTGAGCGCCGGACCAGAAACCCAATGCGAGCGATTCCCATTACCAGCTCGCTATGTGCTTTTCGGAGAATCATTTCCCTGTAGGGATGAAGCGAATCTTCTCTTTGGGTCATTTTTGGCGCAGGAAAAAAAAAAACACACACACAAAAACGACGATTACGATCCTCTCAGCTTTCTCCACATTCCCTCGTCCAACCGTGACCGGCGCTTGCTGCAGTAACCACCTAACCTACGTATGGTGATATTGAGTGGCTTAGAATATAATGATTTAAAATGACGGATTTCCCCTCTACGTGACCCTATCCTTTAGGAAAACAGTGCAAGACGATTCATACAGGGAAAAAGATTGACAAATGAACAGCTGTACCTACTATTTGTGTTAAATTACAGGCATGTTTTATTAAATAAGCCACTCACCATTAACTTGATGGAATAAAAACAACCAGTTTCTGAAGTCTGGTTAATTTTTTGCTAATTAAAAACATATGCCCAAATAATGTAAGAGAATAATCAAGAGATATTTGAAACCCCCTCCTATGCTGTACCTTAAATGTAAAAATTGTTAAGACTGAGCCAATTTGATTTATAGACATAAAAACGCTATTACCAAGAGGCTTTTCAAAGACCTTTCTACAAAAGCAAAATTGCCCCCATTAAGAAGTAAAATACATCAATGTGTAGTCAGCATCACACCCAGTAGAATCTTTTTTCCATTTAAACTGCAAGCAGAAAAAGGGGCCAAGATTTCCTTTGTGATTTCCACATGGTTTCACAGCCACCAATGACAAAACAGCAGACAGGGAGCCCAGAGCTGGGCTTTACACAGGATTCTGAATTTCTTGATCATCTTGAATTATGATCATCTAATAAGTAGGGTGACAAGTCCTACAACCCAGTAAAGGTTTAACTACTGGGTGTTTTGTCTTGGCCCTTAGAAATGTAAGTTGACCCTGCTTCATGCTGAGCTTTCATCCAATGGGCACATAGAGGATGGAGCCAGATTGGGCAAGAAGAACTGACAAAGGGGAGGGAGTAATCTGGGGCAGGTGGGGAGAGGGAGGGGAATGGATGCCACCAAATGGCAGGGAAGACCAAGTGGCCATTAAATAGGTATGGGAAGGAGCTGAACGTCATTTCTGCCTGAACACTGGAAGGAGTCAAACCCAACGCCATAGGTCTCTGCATTTAACCCAGTGAAGGTCACCACCTGTCAGTAGACAAGTCCACAAAGTCAACATCTCAAAAGCCTAACAAACTTCTGTGACACTTCCAGGTCTCCAGATGGCACTAGGCGAACAGCCAACTGGCCTCATTAGCAGGGAATTCCTCCGGAAAATAGACATTACAGGCGACCTCTTGTGCAAGAACCGAGGTTGTGAGCTTTTATTGCCTCTAATCCCCACCTCGTGAGTAGCTGCCAGGCTTCTCACCAACATTCTTTGCCCAAACATTTTGAAGACAGTCATGCTCTGGGATGAGCAAACTGCAGCTTTATGTCAGATGCCCTGTTTGAATGCTATCTTAGAGGCTATCAAACAAGTATGAACAAACTACTTGAGCCATAATACAAAAAAGTTAGAAACAATCGAAAGTGATGGTTAACATTTTTTCTCAGCTTCATGTTTTCTGATTTCACTCACCACTTTTATAAACTCTAATCTGGCTCAAGTAATTTTATAAATGTAGTTTTTAATTTCAATGAAAAAAACTATAGATAGATTTGGAATAAAAGGCTCTGGGATCTAAAGCCACTCAACTCAGTTCCATTAGTTATTTGTGGGTTTCCTCCTCCACAGCTCATGATCACAAGTCCATACAATTGTCCCTTCTCAGTCAGATGTCTGTCATCCACTCAACTCTTTGCTGCTATGCCCTATGCCGAGTTCCACAGCTCTCTTACAGCCGCTCTCAAACGCCTCCACCTCTACCAAGTTTTATCCTCCATAACTACTCCGCAGAGTAGAGGTCCCTTCTTCCTCTTCATGCTTTTCCAGGGTACCACACCACCTTCTCCAAGGCAGGGAGCAGCCCCTTCAGGGTAAAGAGGGCACTATCATTTGCTGGTTTACTTCTTAGTTTACACGAACTGACCACTGAGACAGTACTTTGAGTTTTTTAAATATTTCATACTGTTACGATTTTCAGCAGCCGTTTAAAACCTTCTGTGGCTGAGACCCCTACTCAAGCCCGTTTAAGGGTGGCACATCAGGCCCTCCATCCACCATCAGACTGTCCTTACATGTGTATCCCAGCCTTGAGCTCTTGCCATCTCCATTATGGCTACTCACATTGCATTAAACATCTTGCATTCATCCTAATAGGGCCTTGCTGCTCCATGTCTTTGCCGGGCACAACTTTGTCACCACACAGGCTGCATCTTCATTGCCAACATTACAGCAGCTACCACACCTATGACACTTAACCTATTTGTCTGTCCCTTCTGGGTCTCTAACCTGTATCAGACCAGTCTTACTCTCTGGACCCTCTTTGGACCCTCTCTTCCCTTCAGTGACCTCCAAGGTTAGGTCCCACAATCTTAGTGGCTTACACAGAGCCATAAGAACTGTGACATGGGCCAATTTAAATGACTTATGTCAAAATCCATCCTACAACTATGTCCTCCGTTTAAAAAATTTGAAACTCCTACCACCTTAAGTATGCAAAACCTTGAAGATAACTTTAAAAACATTTGTAGACTGCATTACCATTGACTCCATGTGTCCCAACACAAATTTATTCCCTCCTGTTCTAATGTTAAAACTGTTGATTAGCTATTTAATAAAAGCTCTCACTGTGAAATTCAGAAGTTGGTTGTATGAAAGTTTCCTCTATTAAACTCCTAGTTTTCCAACCAGACAAAAGTGCCCACTACAGAGATCTAAAGTACTCAAATTTGCACCAATTTAAACTATTCAGCTAACAAGAATTTCCAAGTAAGGTGTCAACTGGGGCTGGTAATAAAATCAGGGGGAGAAAAGAACCAAGGAGGCTAAAAAGAATTTAAATAACTAGTTAAAACTGAAGATGAAAAAAAGTACAAATAAACTTGGAGAAGTTCGCCACTACTTTTGATATATTAGTAGTACAATAAAAACAATCCCATCCATTGCTATAGAACACTCATTTCCAACGTGATCTCTATGAATATCTCTTTCCATAAGCTGGATAAGTGACATCCCCATTTCACAGTTACAGCCGTCAAAACAATAGGACCCAATTTTGATTACTTCTGGGCTAAAAAGGAACTCTTTAGCTGCTCTAGTTTCTTACAATGTAGCTGCCTATGCTATCAGCTTCACAGGATAGCTGTGAGAGGAAGCAAGTGAAACTGTTGTGCAACAGTAGTACTAGACAAATACAAAGTATTCTCAATCAGAACAATGACAGGGACAGAAGGGTTTGAATGCTGGAGTCAGAGTTTGTATACAAAGAAAGTCAAAAGAATGGTAATGAGAGAAAAAAATCATTTCTTAAAAAGACAAATCTGATTCATTATACCATTCTTCCCACTTTCTGTACATTTTTTCCCTCAAAGTATGAAGTTGGGGAAAATACCCAAATCTCAAATTTTAAATCCTTTGTTTCAGGGGTCAGCACACTATGACCTGCGGGCTGTTTCTGCTGTTTTATTGGAACAGGGCCATGCTCATTAGCTGATGTACTGTCTCCCATGGCTGTTGCGCTACAATGGCAGAGCAGTTGTGACACAGACTGTACGGCTCTCAAAGCCTCAAATATTTCCTATTGGGCTTTTTACAGAAAGCTTGCTGACCCCTGCCTTATTTAATTGTGGAAAGCTATTAGTAATCTCTTCATATGCATGCCAATAATAATGGGTTATCCTTTATGCTTGGATCATCTGTTTCAAAAAGGAAAGAAAGAAAGCATCCGAGGGAAGAACATTTGACTTTTTATTACTTTTTAAAAATTCAACTTCAGTTAGATTAACAGACTAGATTAGAACTTCAAACGTGATACATTATATACTGCACTGGATTTCTATTACTAAAAAGCCAGTTGGAACATGGCCTACACAAATCACAGGTGAGTACAAAAATGGAAGTCATCACTGAGTAGTAACTGTTTCCTTCCAACTCTGTCACCAATTGTCCATACTCCGGGGATTTATAGGTTCAAGTCTGACACAGCTGGAAACCCCAAGTGGGACTGCTTTTCCCAAGATACTCTGTTGTTCTTCAAATAGTATGCCATGTTATTTCCTCCTTTCCTTTAAGCTTTTACTTTTAATGTTTACAACCTTCAAATGACCTAAACTGATGAACTGGGGCAAGCACACAAAATGCTGCTTTATCAATTATTAGCCCCGTTCACCAATACTTCAAGATGAACACTTTTCACAACAGTTTATTTCCATATCCTAGTAACAGTGAAACAAGAACTTAATTTTTCCTTTGTCTGCACAAGTCTGCCTACAGCTCTAAAGAGGTCAAATCACATGGCTTTTAGAAAATGCTCACAGAACAAGTTATTCCTCAAACTGAATTTAAATCTTACAAACTTTCTGCACCAATATGTCAACTTTCTGATCTACCTTACCTCTAAATCTAGTCTATTTCTATACACACTTCCAGTCTTGATAAATTTTCACTTCTCTGGTCTCCTTAACATATTGTTAAAATATAGCTTCATAACTATGTAATTTTTGTGAAGATATAAAACATTCATGAATACTTGTATTTTCATGTCACTACTCCTATTAATTACGTGTGCCAATAAATCAATAGAATGAAGCACTAAGACACACTAAAACCTAAGCCTAAAACCCAGATGAAACTGCAGTGTATAGATTACAAATAGGCTTTTCTTTCTCAAAATTCCTATACAGAAGCCCTTCCATATGAAGCTTTTCCTGAACAAACTGCACTAATACATTATTCCTTTTTTTTACATTTGTAAAAAAAAAAAAAAAATCAGGAAATCTTCAACTAATATTTATTTGTAAAACATTTGGCATATGGTGATCAGTAAACATTTAGGAAACAAAAGCTTTATCAAAATGAATACAATTTGTGGATAAACCCTGAATAAAGTGGTTTTTGGAAGAACTGGAGTTTGCAGCAACCACCTTTATAAAAGGGATCCATCCACTCTTCAATGGAAAACACTCAAGCATACCATTCACTATGTTCAGAAATCTCCACAATGTAATTAATTCCAAGGGCATGGGGCTTAATTTCTGGGCAAACTCCATACAATCCAGAAGCTCAACATGGTGGATGCTTTCCCAACTTTCCAGTCACTACATTTCCACCTTATCCTACTCTTGCACTGCCAGGCTCCTCGGTCCATGGGACTCTCCAGGCAAAAATACTGGAGTGGGCTGCCATGCCCTCCTCCAGGGGACCTTCCCCACCCAGGGACCAAACCCAGGCCTCCCGCACGGTAGGCAGACTCTATCGTCAGAGCCATCGGGAAGCCCACTCTTGTGCTAGGGTATACGCATCAATGTCACCAGTGTAGCTAAGTCTCAGGTGAAGCGTGCTTTCAGATACAAGTCCCCAGTTTGTGAGAGTATTCAAAACTTCAGCTGCTAAGTTGAGCAAATGTTAATAAATGAAAGACAAATAGCATTTATGAAGTGGAAAAATCCTACCCTTTGATTAACTTAAATAATATATTTTGCTATTCTACAACTGAAAGCTATGGAACTAAACTATTTGTGGATTACATCTTCTTCAAGACATACACACACATACACACACACACACACACACAAAACCCAGCCCCTCTACAAAGCCATAAACCAATACCTATTTTCTAAAGGACTTTTCAAGGTGACTTATACTCATTTTAATAGTTCTTCACGTATTTAGATATTACAAAATTATTTTTCAGTGAAGATTCCAAAGATTTTCAAATACAGATTACTTTAGTAAAAGAACTGGTGTACCTGAATGCAGCTAAACCACTCATTCTTTAAAAACCCTGTATTTTACCTGAAAGATTCATGAGAAACAAATTTCATTTTATAAAGATAGAAGCTTGCCACCCAATTTACAATATATCAGATAGACTCTATGTTCTTATAAGAATTTTACATGTAGTTTAAAAGTTATATAATATAAGCCATTAAGTACTAACTTTTAGTTTTCTTATTAGATCTCAAAGGCAGGTGTGAGAAAAAACAGAAAATGAAGGAACTAGCAGGTTATACTTAATATTTTGGCTTGAAGAAGAGGATTTACCAATAGCTTTTGATCAAATTTCTGTTTGTTCATGTCAGTCGTATTTTAAGTGGTTAAGAAATCAAACTTGCCACCCTTTATAGTCTTTAATGCTATATTAAAGGATGCAGAGTCTATTAATTAACAGAAACATATTTTGTAATAAAAACACCTTATGTAACTCTGAGTGGCATGAACTTCATGTTAAGGTTTAAATACATTAAGGTTAAAATGTTTTGAGTCTTTCTAAAAATACCAATATACAGTATAGTTTTTAGGTGGTCATTTGCATAGCAAACTATTAAACTAGAAACTCAATGGTTCTAGGAAAACTTCACATTATGGACTGTTCCAGAAAGATGTATTCAAAATTAAAATTACTTCTCTTAGGAAACAGTAAGCTTTATTTGCTCATCCTCTAGTACACTAACCACTTTTACCCATCCCCACTTTACACAGTACACTGACCTGAACAGATTCTGTGTCACAATTTCATTCAAAGGGCTTCTCATTCATTTTGTGACTGCACTGGATAATCTAGATGAAAGCAATATTGGGGATTTTAAAGTATGGGTCCCTTGTATCAGAAAAGCATGATAAAAAAAAAACCCCTCTGCATTCAGTAATACTGTCTTTTGAAGAGATATCTTCAAATTGCAAACACATGTATTTTCACAAAACAATTTGGTCAGGAAATTTTATTTTAACATTCTAAAGCAGTAATGCTTCAGATGTTACTTAAGTGCCCCAGACAGGATTAACAAAATTAAATGTTTCTAAATTACAAATTTGGCTCCTGTAGGGAGTCTCAGGAAGAAAAACAAAAGAAAACAATCCCCCTCCCAAAAGAAGTATGACACACACATTTTGAAGAAACCCCAATGTTTCATGCACTGGTAGGCAAGATGTAAAAAGCCACCCAAATTCACACATTTCTACACCAATCATCATCAGAAAAAAGTACTCCGTAGTCAATCTGTACATCCAAATGCATTTGGGAATCTACACCTACATTACATTATTTAATGTTATATACATTTATTACCCACCCCCCTTGTTTTTAATAATTTCTTATGTAAAACCTTCATTCAAACCCAAAAAAGATGTAAGACTAACTTGGGGGGAGGGGGCAGATAATCACTTTAGACATTCAGTTAAAATGTAGTTTATCTAAATCTCAAAATGTTTAATAAAAACAAATATCTTCTCCATTTAACAATTTGCTTTCTAACTGTACAGTAAATTGCATTGTAGAGAGTACACCTCTATCTTCAAACTGTATCTTCTTTGGATGGAATTAAGATGTAACTGGATAGTTTTAAGATAAATAAATGGGAAGTTGGTCCAACTAAGATGACAGCAGATATATTACATGCAGGATTTAATATTTTAAAATTTTCTCTTAAAAAAAAAAAAAGGATGCAGTTGAATTGGGGGCAGAAAAAAAGCAGGTCAAAAAAGAACCCAGGTTCAATATATAAAAATGTCCCACAACAGGTTGATGATGGCAGTAAAAATAAGAGAAAAAAGTAATCTTTCTGGAACATCATTTTTCAGTATTGTAGAAACACTAGTGCCAGGAAGATTTCTATTCATGTAATTTTAGCATCCAAGTTTCCCTCTATTTATTTTATTGGAACAAATGCTTTAAATAAACTATTTGTCCTCTTCACTGAAGAGAGCTGGTCTATTTCATCTTTAATGAGCTAGTTTTTGGGAAGTTTAGCCATGTACTGTAGTAATGCCTACTGCATAAAATCCAAGCATTTGCTGTGAACAGTTGGAGAAAGCAGTCAGTAAGAACCTAGGATCAATGGAAATAGATGTTACTTTAAGCCATCCATGAAAGAGACCCACAAAGTACCCAGTGTTAAAGCCCAAATCTCTTCTTGCGCTTTTTTTTTTTTTTTTGCTGTGCAAGTTCCACCCCTGTGAAAGAGAAATTGATCCGAAGTTCCAGGCTTTCTTGGGTCTTTAGTCAATTTTCACATTAGTATAGATTTTTCGGACAAAGGCACTTGTTCCCATGTAACCAATTGCTCCTGTAAAGATAAAATAAGATGTTTTGAAACAAATACATACAGAGCATATACCCATCATTTACAAACAAACACTAAATGCTCTCTGCTCTGGAAAGTTATTCTTTTTTTAAGATAATATCTAATGTTAGCATTCTCCCTAAACTTACTAAAATAGTGTCACTTGTTTTGCAAATTACCTGTTGCTGTCATATACCAAGTCTGGCCTGATGTAACATTTTTATAGTTAAATATCAATTATTTCATGAATTATGAACTATATGAATTAAAATAATCTCTTAAAAAGACAGAATAATTTCAGAATGACAAAAATTCATTAAATGAAAAAAGTCTTTTAAAAATTTAAGCATAGATTATTCTAGGTTATTAAAACAATACTAACATGTTCTCCAAACAATATGATACACTTATGGATAATTTAGTAAGAAGTGACTGGGGGTTCTCTCAGGGAATGACTGAGACCCATGGCCCAATAGCATCTTTAGCTCTAGAGAGGACACATTTCCGATGACTTCTTTTTTATGCTTAAATTGTAGAAGCTGTATGATTGGTAGAAAGATAGGCATTTGAGGACATGGATGAGAGACAGATAAGTAGATCAGGAATTTTGAAATGCTGTTTTTGAATAATTAGCCTCAAACAGGGCTCAAAACACCAGAAAGCAGGAGTGTTTCTGTTTTGTTAAATTAAGTTTCTGACTCTTAGCCCTTAAAAAGTACTTGGCACATGGTAAGATACTCAATAAATATTTGTTGAATGAATGAATTAACTGTATAGTTCTCTACTGTAAATACTAAGAGATCTTTAGAACAAGACAGGTGGTCATTCGTATGATAGAGAAGATTCTCCACTGGATTTAGGAATTTACCATCAAAGTCTAAAAGTCAGTCTTCTGTGAGTTAATGATACACACACACACACCTAACTGGCTACCTCTGAACTAACTTTTATTCACCCAACTGGTGTATGCAAGGAAAAAATAAGTCTTCCTGCCTTTCCTATACATATGTAAACTGTACCTCAATGGAATCAAATGGCTGATGAAAGGAAGTTTCTCCTTAGAGAAGTGTCCCAGCTAATAAACATAAAAGGAACAACGGAATGAGAATATTGTAACCACTAATGACTTAGAGGAAGAACTAGGCAATAATCATCCACGGCTGCTAACCTCACAGAGGCAACCAGACATTTAAGTGCCTCCTTATGAAAGTTTACAAACCACCTGTTAAGTGTTCTTGGACAGGTATTCTTGAGTATGATCAGGTCTACCGATCTAACTACCACTTTACAGGAAATACAGGGGGAAGCACACAGAGAAACATTAAATAATACCTTAGGGATACAATCAGCCTAACCCAGAGTGAAAAACTCAATAGGATTTCAAACAAACCAACCAACCAAAACCTAAGTTTCTTAAGTAATTGCAAGGGAAAAGAGAGTAAACATCAATAGATTTAAAGCTGCTTAAAAGACAGTTTTACCAATCAATGCATGGACTTTAATTGGATCTTGATGTAAACTGTATTAAAAAAGAAATGAGGATGTGTGTGATAAAAGTGAATACTAAGTGAATATTTGAGCACATTAGGAAATTATATATATATATATTAAAATATTATTATATAACTGCATTCTTATATATTATAGCTATATAATAATTATATAAACACTGCACATTTGATGAATCTATATACCCACACACACAAATATTTATGGCTAAAATGACATGAAGTTCGAGATTCACATCAGAAAAAAAGGAGGTAAAGTGGGAAAAGAACGAAGACAAGACTGGATACAAGTTGACAATTACTGATGTTAGGTGTGTTAGGTACATGGGGACTCACTACATATATACTACTGTTTCTCTTTTTGTATATATTTGAAAATTCCCCATAATTAAATATCGAGAATATTTTAAAAACCCACCCAGACAATAAAGGAAACCTATTTTTGTAATAAATAGACACATTTTTTAACATGAAATTATATTATCCTTGAAAATTAGTGATAATTCATTTTAAAATAGCTATATATAAGTTCTTACAAGAAAGTGGAAATAACCAATTTTAAAAACCTAAATTCTTTTTAATTTAAAGTATCTGTAAAATTTTTGGTAGAATCAAAATTTAACTGGCACAATACAGTACTAGTCCAATAAGCAAATTCAATTTTCGAGACTTATAAAACATTGTTCCCTTTTGAGCAGAGGTATGCTTAAAAGCAAAATAGTGTCAATCGAGAGAATCGTTTTTCTTAATCTTATGAGTATCTCAAGAATAACCTTATAAAATATTACTTTATAAAAGGAAGAGACTGAATATGCTCTCTAGAAAAATAAATGTCTTGGGAATAATACCAAACTTAATTTTTTAAAAACTAAAATGCTATGCTCAAAACATAAAGTCTGCAGCAATCTAATTAAATTTCCCCCTTAACAAAATTATTTTTTTCTACATTAAAAAATATATTTTTTTCTTTCAATTACTGATTGAAAAAGCATATTAGCAATATAATCAGATGAGTATGTATAATTTCTGTATTATGATGACATTTTAATCATTTCCAGTGTGAACTCGTTCCCCTCCCTGACAAAAACAGATTAGCACTGAAGGCATATAAACCCATTAAAGAATAAATGTTGGGACATTGCCAGAACAGCAGGGAACTGTACATGTGCCAGGACTGTCAGGCAGCAAGATGAAATTTCAACAGGAAAAGCATTCAAAAAACTTAGCTATTAAGTAGGGGCACTATGATTCACAATCAAGACTGGCCCTCCGAAGTTCTGCTCCTCCCCAAAACTCCCCACCACATCTCATACGTCTCACCACCTAATAACAGACCTGCATTATACCTGGTGCTTTATATACATGACACTATTACAGATAACTACTCCGAAACATATGTCCATTTTATAGATTAGAAAATGAGACTTAGGTTAATATGCCCTCCCATGGCCACAAAGAAGGTTAAGTGGCAGCATGGAGATTTAATCCAGGTCTCTTAGGCTTTCCAGTCCATGTCTTTTCCATTTTTCATGGTGCTTCTAAAAAGTTCTTTCTTCATTTTCTAGCTATTTCACACACACTATACACTCTATTTATGGTGATAACTATTACCTCTTCCATTTAATGGAAGACTGTAATAGATCCATGAAACAGTGATATCCTCCTTTTATAGATGCTTGGAGAGCTTGGGGAATTGGATCAAGGTATAGAACCATAGAATGCACAGCCAGAACTTAAGCCCAGTCTGCAAACACCCAAGTGTGTACTCATAACCAGTCAATTGTGCTGCCTCCTGGACACTTTTACCTCAATGAACAGGGGAACAGAAACTTCCAAACAAAAATCATTTGGCCAAAACCTTAACTTGTTTACACAACAATCTTTTCCAAACAATCTAAGCTTAAAGAAAAAAAAGGCAATTCTCAACATGAATGAAAAACTAATTGTGATATGGGAAATAGTGCTATACACAATTATTAAAAACAGCAAATTAAAGAAATCAGTGAGGTAATAAATCAGATTTTGAGGAATTGTTAAAAGGACTGAAATCAGATGTCTGAGTTTCTTTTGGTGTTCCTGATCAAACAATAGAAGGTTATTTCTCAGTTTCCAAAAACTGTATTTCTCTGATTCAGAAACACTCAGAGATTTACTCATGATATTCCAAGAATTTCAGAACTTACCACACATTATCCCCAAGGCTGTGCTAAATACCGCCATATATCCAAAGTAAAATGATGTCTGAAATAAGCCATACATCCTGAAATAAAACCAAAAAATTATATACAGCATATCCATTTTTACTTTCAACAAAAGGCCTAAATTCTAGCATTTAAATGATACTTAGTTTCTAAAATACAAAATGAGAAAATGTCTTCACTTACTTTGTTTTGAAAAAATAGTAGTAAAAGGAATACATGTAAACATAAATTGCAGTGGATGCAGCAGAGAGAAAACTTGTCCATTGCCTAAAGAAAAAAAGTAACTCTTTTGAATGGATCACACTGAAAGATTTTAAAGCAAAGCATTTTATAAAACATCCTTTATGATTCTATATATTTAAAGACAAATGCATGTATAATGGCATTTAAATATAACAACAAGGAGAAAGCCAAAGAACTGGAAGGAGAGATCCTAAATTTTGTCAGATTTCTAATTACAAATGACCTTAAATAAACCATTTCCTTTTTCAAATGTCTCATGTTTAAAATAGTGACCCTCATTAATACTCCCAATTTTTTTGACTGATACTATTCTTTTCTCTAAAATCATCAATATTTTTATAATTGAAAAAACTCCTACACTATCTTAAGAAAACTTGTATATAGATTTTTACTTCACTTGATACATTTCAAATGCAATCTTATTTTAAATTATATGGTCCCCAGAAGTTCCTCCCAGAAGTAAGTACTCACCATCTGTAATCCTCTGCATTGAGTAGAAAGTACGTGCACACGATGGTCACACAGACAGTCACAATGCACAGGATGACGAGCACCAGCATCATGAAGCCATAGACATAGTAGATCTTGTACGCCCAGAAAGAGGTGAAGATGAAATACCTAAATACAGCCAACAAAGACACAGTTTTCCAATCTTTATTCATAAAACTTACCCTGTTCTTGCTAAATCTCATTTGCACCTTAGTTATCACTTAAATCTCAATATTTTTCTTCCAAGCAACTTTCAACAGTTTCCCTTCCTCCCCTTTCATCTCTAAGTAAACTGAATAAATGAGAAGCTTTAGGAGTGTACTGTGGAAAAGAAAAATGAAAACAACTAAAAATTCATATTTTTAAAATAAATTCTTTCATTTATTTTTTTCTACATATTACTATACAAGCAACACAGTTTATAAAACACCTGATTAAATTTTTTAAAAAGGTTTGATATGGTAATAATGTATAAAATTAGGAAAATGAAAATAATTAGGAAAAGAAAGTCTAAGAAAGCTCTGTGCCATTTTCACAGGACTGCAAGAGAAAGGGCACTATGATTTTATACCAAAAAAAGATCCTTTCCTCTAATTCCATTACACAAGCCATCATTAAAACAAAAAGGGTTTTTTTAACCTCTTTTCTTTTTCTTGTTCCCTTCTGCTTGCTAGTTACCTTATCTATTACCCATTCTTTCCACAGATATTTACAGAAGCCCTACACATATCAGAGAAGCAGCGAGAACAGGGTTAAACAGTCTCTACCCTCAATGAGATGAGTTCAGCACGGAACATCAATAAAGGGACAATCATGATGCACCATGACAGGCGCTTCACCAATGCACCTAAGAGGAGCATCTAAGCAGTGCTCTGGGTGAGGGAAGGGGGAGCCACCCTAACTCCCATATTTCCTGTATCTTATTACAATGAAATCTCTTGAAACATAAATACATTGCCAAAACTTACATTTCAATAAAGATTGAGCCAAAAGGTAAAATTCCTCCTAGGCAAACAATAACTGCAGGCTCCATGAACCTGGAAAATATTAAAATTAACAGTGAACTTCTAGTATGATTTCCACATTATATTAACTCTGATAACAGGAATCAGAATACTTGGTACTTAAAAATAATCTAAAGGACAGAAATAAGCCAGTAAAGAGAAAAAACAAAAATTCAAAGAGGCACAATATTGAAATGGGATTTCAAATTAGCCATAGTTAAAATTGTATTGTTAAAATTATTTTTGGCATTACAGCCCAAGATAAGAATTTCAGGAACACAAATTCTTGCTACTGACAGAACTCAAGAAAAACTCTGTCTCCTCCTGATCTATACTTAACAGTAACTTCTAAAAATTTTAGTCCTTTACTTACAGAAAGCCATAGGAAAAGAAAATATAGGCTTTGAAACTGCCTCCCCCACCTGAAATAATGTTTCCCAAATTGTGGCCTTGTCAGTCTCTTTGCTCATGCTTTCCTTGGTTCAGTAATTCCTTTTCCTTTGAATTATACAATTAAAGTATTATGAGTTCTGAGTTATAAAAGGAGTCAAAGAATGACTCAAAAATAAAATTCAAACCTCATTCATTTACTCAACAAATATTTACTGATTGCAGTCAGTAATTCTCCAACCCTGAATGCCCTCCTTTGTCTCATATTTCTTTTCCTACAAGTACTGGCTCGAGTGTTCTCCCTATAATGCCCTTCCCAAGTCTCCCAGCCAGAGGTGGGTTCTTCGACTGCCTCCTGAACATAACTCCAAGGCTGCACTTACCACACTATACTATACTAATTACTTATATAATTACTCACTAGATTATAAACCCTGGCAGGCAGAAGCTATTCATCTAGGTATTCTCAGTGCCTGGCATAGTACACTGCACATGAAAGACAGCAAACTACCATTTCTGACATGAACAAACTACAAAATTGAGAAGAAAATGAGTTTGAGAGCTGAAAAAAAAAAAGATCATTTAATCTCATCTCCTTTCTTCCTTTTATAAGAAGTCAAGATCCACAGAGGTTAAAAATGACTTGCCTGCCAGATCTAGGATGTGGATTTTGGTTCCCATATAATGACATAGAGAAAATAAAGAGACATGCGAGCCTTTCCTATACCTAAACGTGACCCATGGTTAGTACGGGTACAGGTTACCCCTTCCTCTCATCAGTCTAGTGACCCAGAGGAACTTTTGTGATTTCTGACTAGGCTTTTACTTTAATCATATCCTCCTCAGTAATGCGTGAAGGAACATCAGGATATCAATGGGCCTTAACAGGCTAATCTTGATTTGAAGAAGATAAAACTGACTTTAAAACACAGACTACAGACATTCTCATAGCACTAATCTAAAAAAATATAAAAATAAAAATAAAAAGAACATGTATAATTCCTAAGACTAGAACAGATCACTCTCCTTTAAATTATGGGGCTATTTTATCCAGCTTCCACTTCTGCAAATGTCTACATACCTCCAGGTCTTCAAAAGACTGTATAAGTACTTGAAAATAAGTAATATTTATAATATAGCAAAATATCTATGAACAGAGGCATTTCAATATATATCCCCTATTATGAATATGTAGAGTCTACCATATAGCTGTTTTAATGAGATGGGGAATAAAAAAACATGCAATAAGATTGTTCTATTTATGTCTGTAAGAATTAGTAAAATAAAGAATGCAGAATAGCATAAATCAGCACTAAAACATTCAATATGCTAATTTTAAAGGGCAAAACATATGCACAGTGAGTTCTTATTTTATTTAAATTTGAATTACAAAAATTAGAAGTATAAACGTATTAGTGATATCTCATTTTATGTCCAAGGTTGAAAAAATAAAAACCATCTCAAGTTAAAAATCCATCAAGAATCACTATTTCAAAGCTGACTAAAAGAACTATAAACTATGTTTAAACTACTGCAATAGAAGAATAGCTTTAGCTATTAAACAGAAATACCTGTCATCTTTTTGTCAAGATTAAATCTTGAATTACGGGAGATCCTCAAAAATATATTTTGTGCATAAAATGACAAAAATGTATCTAAGAGATTTCTATACTATCCCAGAAGTGACGATAAACAATGTAGGTCAGTAAATTATGTGCTCAGTCATATTCAACTCTTTGTGGCCCTATGGATTGGAGGCCACCTGGCTCCTCTGCCCATGGAATTTTCCAGGCAAGAATACTGGGGTGGGGTGCCATTTCCTACTCCAGGGGATCTTTCTAACCCAGGGATTGAACTGGCCTTTCTTATATCTCTGGCATTGGCAGGCAGATTCTTTACCATTAGTGCCACCTGGGAAGCCCTGGTTCATCTCTCAATTGATTCAAAATATATGTCTATAAATGTGTGTCAATTTTGTTTTGAATAAAAAATGTAGAAAGGACACTGAAATTGTAAGCCAGGTGTTGGCAAACTTTTTCTGTAAAGGCTCAGATAATATTTCATGTTCTACAGGTGATATGGTCGGTGTCTGTCATAACTGTTTAACTCTGATGCTATAGTGGAAGAGCAGTCATAGACAATATGGGAACAAACAGGCATGGCTATATTCCAACAAAACTTTATTTATAAAAACAGATTTGGTTTATAGGCTGCAGTAATACAACAGCTGCTGCGTTAGGGCCTATCCACCTCTATGAACTAGTGTACTGACCAAAGCATTTGATTTCTCTGTGAATGGCACTAATATTCAAAAAGTGAAATAAAGATACCATTTATTACTACTCCTAACAATGTAAGTTGAAGGAGAAAGAAAAAGACAAATCTTAAGTTTAAACTTATAAATACATGCCAATTCTAAAATTGTATTATGTATACACAATAGCCTTAAGAATTTATATATTATGAGAAGCAATCAAAGAAAATTTAGCATTCTCTTTACCATTTTTTCTCCGGTATGGGACGAGGCACAGCATTGACACGACAAGGAAAGTTGGGTTGACCTGACAGATTTCGGCCAAGTATTGTACCAACAAGATTTAGAGGAAGGATAACAAAAAAACAGATGCAACAAACAGCCACCTGTAAATTAAATTAAAATGTGTGTGATTACTCAGAGAACAATAATATTAACAAAAACAAATAAAAAGGATAAAAAAATTTAAACGCAATTTGATTATAAAAGAAAATGTTTAAGTTCAAAATGGGTTAAAACTGTGCAGAATACATACTAATAGCAATAGGAAAAGAATGTGCTTTAAAATATTAGAATTAAACTAAATACAAGTTGAACCATATTTCCTATCAACTGTAGTTCCCAATATTTCCTATTCTTGCACACTGTCTATACTTCACTGAGCTCCTAATAAGCTCAAGGACCTTTACACGTGTTATTACCCTACTTCACAGGTGAAGAAAATGAGACAGAGAGGCTACGTGACTTCCCATGATCACACAGTTTAGTAGGAAGCCAAACTAAGATTTCAATTCAGATCTGCCTGTCTCATTCTGTCTGCTCGTTTCTATTCTACAGTGCTTTAGGATCTTAAAAATAAGAAAACATCACTATTTATGCATATATGTATATTACTAAAATAATATGAGTATTTCTCTGCCTATTAGTAATCCAAAGTCTAACATTACAGGGGAGACCATACAGAGATTCTAGAACCAAAGTTAAGAAAGCATTTTTTGGTGTGATTTTTTTTTTTTAATATAAACTTGTATTCTTACAGAGACGCACTCAGCTCTTTCCAGCCAGCATGTAAATCAGGATTAGTTCACTCTGAACTTCTACAACTAAAACAGAACTGAATCACGACTCTAGGATCTCTCAAATATGTATTTTGGGGTTCTAATAAATCAACAGTGAGAGAAAAAAGCTGAATGAAAATTGTGAAGAAATTAACAGAGAAATGAAGAGGTGTGGGGTAGAAAATCCACAGTGATGACATGAGAAGGAAAGAATCTATTTTGAAGCAACATTACTGAAAACTCTACATCTTCATTACACCCTGATGTGTGCCTGCATGCGTTTAAACGAACCAAAGAGCGTCATCATTTTCCTTTCAGGTAGTGCTTAGTCGCTCAGTCGTGTCCGACTCTTTGCGACCCCAGAGACTGTAGCCCACCAAACCCCTCTGTCCATGGGGATTCTCCAGGCAAGAACACTGGAGTGGGTTGCCATGTCCTCCTCCAGAGAATATTCCCAACCAGGGATCAAACCCAGGTCTCCTGCATTGCAGGTGGACTCTACCATCTAAGCCACCAGGGAAGCCCAGTAAAACTCGTACAAAAGTAGTAAGTTAAGAGTTCTGACATTCCATTTTAAAGCTCAGACTCAGAAACTCAAATCAGTGGTATCTCAGTTTAGATGTGTTAATAATATGAATTTCTGCTTGTATGAATAATAAGAAAAGGTGAAACATAAAAAACAGGCAGATGTTTTAAAGATATTTTAAATACTAGGATATATTGTGAATTATACATATCCCATATTTGGGGGTTGAATTCTGTCTCAATTTTTGTTGTTTTTTAATTATTATTTCGCTACCATTAAGTATATAAAACTCATAAATATTAAAACATTGTAATAAGAGGCCTACATATTTTCCCTTAATTTACCAGAACTCTAATTTCAAACAAGGACTGAAGAGAAGTTGTTGAGAAAACATTCCTATGTGGAATGACATGGTCTACCAAAGTAGTTTTCAAACTGTTCCACAGAACCCTCAGGTCCTGCTGAAAAAAGTTTTAGTTAGGAATTCCACAAGCACTTGATTCGAATATCCTTTTGAAAATAGCTTTTTTAAAAAAAAATTATTTTTAACTGCAAAAAAAATAAGGTGGGAGAAGGGTTAAGAGGGAGGGGACATGTGTATACCTACGGCCGAGTAATAGTTGATGCATGGCAGAAACCAACACAATGTTATAAAGCAATTATCCATCAACTAAAAATAAACTTTAAAAATAAAGTAAAAATAAAGAGCAACAAAAAAATAAACAGACTCAAATTAGTTTCATACCAAATATTAATACCTGGAGATACCACAATCAGGTTAACTCATTTCATGTAAACTTCAGAATAAAGTTTCCTCTGCTATCTCTGTATATACATATATTTGGACTCCTAGTAAATGTATCACTGATTAGGAAGGCCTACACTGGACTTTTGTTCCGTCCCCTACCCCACTCCCACCCAATTCTGGCCTGCATATATTTGCTCATTAAAAGGTTTATAAGCAAATGCACTACAGTACATGCATGTCATAAGCAATTAAGTGGCAGGTGAAGTGAAGGCATACCCTGCCTGTATGCTCAAAGCATTAACAACAGTCAATAAAGGAACCTATAAACAGTCTCATCAAGACATTATCACTGCTTATATTTGTTTAAATCCCCCTCCCCCTTTCCCTGACTTTAATACATGGTAAAAATTTGAGCAGTATGTTGGAAACTATTAGTGACTGAACTGTGAAACCAACTTCCTACTCCTTAATGTCCAAGTTCTGGATGAGTTTACTTGAAGTTTACTTGAAGTTTACTCAGAGTTTACTCTGGACTGCAAGGCGAGCTGTTAAAATAAAGAGTCACATGGAACTAAATCATCTGTGAAGTCAGAATTTTTCTCAGTATTGATATTCAACCAAATAAACTGGTTACTAAAGAAGAATGTTATCTTACCCCTTGACATTAGATCTGTATTCATCACAACTTTCTTGCCTTCATTAAACTTAAAACGTTAAAGTACTGAATTAGCAAAATTTATTTAGACTAATAGAATCATGCTTATTATCTGCTTTCTTTCTTGGGTTTCTACATTAAGCTTTCATTTAACTTGAAATTTAGCAACTAAGAGTTAAAAAATCATTAGCCTAATACACTGGTGAAAACCCTGGAACTCAAACTAATATAGGGCCTTCCCTTAGAGCTCCCGAGCCTTTGTTCACGGATCAGTATAAAGTGAAAACAGGGACGGGGGAAGGAAGGACTCACTCCAGGTTGAGGGCGTCCCCTACTGACAAGAAGAACAAGTTAGAAACAAATACTGCATATCACTCCTTAATGCCCCAAAGATGGACCAACTGGTCAACTATTCTCAATCTCAGTCAGAAGGCAAGATTGTGAATATTATTTTGTCTTTGTTTCCAAACTGGCCTTTTAAGGAAATCTGCTGTGTGAGTGAAATGGAAAGGGAACAGGCAGCCCAAAATGTGCTATTTTGGAATGCTGCTGCTGCTGCTAAGTTGCTTCGACTTAAGTGTCCGACTCTGTGCGACCCCATGGACTGCAGCCTACCAGGCTCCTCTGTCCATGGGATTTTCCAGGCAAGAGTACTAGAGTGGGTTGCCGTTGCCTTCTCCATTTGGGATGCTAAAGGATATAAATTTCACTGAGGGTGACAGTAATTGCTTACAGGTGGGGTGATTCTCAGGCTTCCCAGGTAGTGCCAGTGATTAAAAAACCCTTCTGCCAATGCAGGAGACATGAGAGACTCAGGTTCGATCCCTGGGTTGGGAAGATCCCTTGGAGGAGGGCACAGTAACCCACTCCAGTATTGCCTGAAAAATCCCATGGACAGAGGAGCCTAGTGGGCTAGAGTTCATGGGGTCACAAAGAGTTGGACACAACTGAATCAACTTAGCACAAGGTGATTCTTAGAAAATACATCAATCTTCTCAGTCATTATGTTTAGGTATTTCCTTGACATGAGCTCAGAGCAGACAATTTTTATCACTCCTTTTCTACTTATACATTGTATACCTTTATGTCTATATAAAAATTAGCTTCAATTTAAGCATGCTGACAATCATCAACCTAATAATCAGGACACTGCCAACTCAAACACAAATACTTATAAGAAGCCTATCTTATAGATATTTTCAACACTTCTCAATCTGATTCCTGGCAACTCAATACTATAATAGAAGAAAACACTGGATTTGAAGTTAAGAACTTATTCTACAGGGCTGGCCAAAAAGTTTGAGGCTTTCTGTAAGCTGGTATGAAAAAATCTGAATGAATTTTTTGGCCAATCCAATATAAAGCTAGCATTATCCTGATACCAAACCATTAAAAAAAGATATTATAAGAAAACTACAGATCAATATTTCTCATAAACATAGATGCAAAACAACAAAAAGAACAAATTTCAGCAAATTAAATCAAGCTATATATAAAATGAATAATAAAGTGAAAGTGAAGTCGCTCAGTCGTGTCCGACTCTCTGCGACCCCATGGACTGTAGCCTACCACACTCCTCCATCCGTGGGATTTTCCAGGCAAGAATTCTGGAGTGGGTTGCCATTTCCTTCTCCAGGAGATCTTCCCAACCCAGGGATTGAACCTGGGTCTTCCGCAATGTAGACAGACACTTTACCGTCTGAGCCACTACATCATAACAAATTGAGGTTTATCAATGGAATTCCAGATTGGTTTAAGATTCAAAAATCAATCAATGCAATCCACCATATTTTCAGACTAAAAAAAGAAAAACCATAGATCATCTCAAAAGGTGCAGAAAAAATTGTTCCAAGAGCCAACCTCCCTTCACAATAAAACAAACTCAGCAAACTAGGCATAGAGGGGAACTTCATCAACCTGATGAAGGACAGGTATGAAAAAACGACAGGTAACATTTCTTGATGGCATAAGGCTGAATACCTTGCCCCTAAGACTGGGAACAAGATGAAGAGTCTGCTCTCACCTCTTCTGTTCAACACTGAACTGGAGGTTCTAGTCAGTGCAATAAGGCAAGAAAAAGAAAAGAACTAGAGGCTCTAACCAGTGCAGTGAGGCAATAAAAGGTATACAGATTAGAAAGGCAGAAGTAAAACTGTTTATTCTTAGACAACACAATATATGCAAAAAATCTCTGGGAATCTACAAAAAAGAAATAAGAACTAATAAGTGAGTTTAGCCAAGTTGCAAGATGCAAAGCCAATATGCATAAATCAACTGTTTTTCTATACACTAGGAACAAGCAACCAAAATTTTTAATTTAAGAAATACCATTTATGAATAAAATAAAAAATATGAAATACTTAGGAGTAATTTCAATAAAAGCTGTACAAAACCAAAACATTAATATCTATAAAACATTACAAAGAAAAAGTAAAGATGTCTAAATAAATCAAGAGATATACCATGTTCATTAATCAAGACTCAATATTGTTAAGATGTGAATTTTTCCCAAATTTATCCAATAGATTTAACGGAATTCTAATCAGGTTTTTCTGTAGAATTTGATAAGCCAATTCTAAACTTCACACGGAAATGCAAAGAACCTAAAAAATCCAAAACAACTTTGAAAAAGAATTGATCTCAAGACTTATTGTAAAGCTACAATAATCAACACAGTGTGATACTGGAAAAACCAACCAACCAACCAACCCGAATCAATCAATGCAACAACAAAGTAGAAAAGAAAGTCCAGAAATAGATCCAACAAATATATGGTCAATTGACTGTACTCTTCCTTACAACCTTTGAGAGATCACAAAATAGCACCCATCTATTAATCTTCGTCTCCATTCTTTCCTCACTGTGTTAATTTCTGATTATACCTCATGAATTTCATTTCTGAGACCCCTGAATTCTCATGACATTTTCCCAGTAATGGTAAAATATTTGGATCTTGAGAGAGCATTTCCCTAAATATTTGTGAAATCTTTTTTCCTAAAACATAGGGCACATTTCTGGTAATTCCCCTCCCAAGGTAAAACAATCTTAAAATGACAAACATGGCTCATGACCTCTTACTTCTCCATCAACTACTCTACCCACTGAGAGACTAAATCATAAAGTATAAGTCACAGATCTATCAGTGCATTCTAAGGTGAATGATACTTAGATTGAAAGGTTATCAGTTTCTATGCTACTTTGTCCCTATGAGTTTAAAACTCTGCAATTTGGTTATCTGTCCTTTGAAAACCTCCAATATCATTAAGAATCTGAGATTTACAACCCAGAGAAGACTTGATGCCTAAAACATTTTTTCAGAATACCCTGGCAAACCTTTCCTCACTCCCAAGAAACCCTCATAGGACCAAAAACTCTGGGTATGACACTTAAATCATTTTTGAACAAATTCCAAAGGAAAAAGGTTTTGCTTTACCAGATTCAATTTAATTTGAAGTACACTCTCTCCAACTCTCTGTAGTATCTTGGTCAGAATAAGCCAACTTTAGGAACAGGTATGTTCATCTCTGAACCATCTTTGACCCCAAATTTCATTTAAATGCTCTCTTATAGAGTTTTGTAATATTCTCTAGGAATCATGCCTTAAGACTAGATGCTAGACATTAGCTGAGATTACTGCTACCACCCTCTATTTATGTTTCTTTTACCTTTAATAAGCTGCTAAGATTGACAAGTACTCAACAAATTTAATCTGGCATGGATTTAATGGCTTTTATGTACAGGTACATATGCCCAGAGAATTTGGGGTCCAGAGACAAACTTCCACTTTCAATCTTATCTTGGGCTAGTCCTGGGGACAAGAGAAGTATTCTGACAGAACTCTGGACTCCAAGTGGACAAAATCCCCATTGTTCTGGTGCCTCTGCAGGGCAACACAGAAGCTGAAGTCACTCTTACTAAGAATGAATTAAGCCCTCAACTGTGGACTCTCTGAGAAAACAGAACTAGAGCAGAGATTACCCAGAGAAAGGGCTCAATGGGCATGAAATCAAAGGAACAGGGATAGAATAAGCCTGGGGAAGAGTATACAGGATTATTTGAAGACTCTGATTTTAAACGAGGGTATTAAAGTAAGGGATCCAGTTTCTCAGACATATGGCACTTGGGAACTTTACAGCTAACAGATCCATCCTCAGATGCTGAGAACTAGAATCAGGTAAACACTAGAGATTGGGTTTAAAGTAGGACAGATAAACTGGCATAGGATGAAGCTCTGGGCATTGAAATTTTTTAAACTTCCATGTGAGTCTATGTGTATCCAAGGTTGGGGACCATGGAGTTTATGAGAATAATATAACCATTTCCTTCATAATGTCAACAAGTCAAATAACTTAAAATACAAATTTAAATAGTTAAAATACTTAATGGACAACTAGGTCAAATATCTCAATTCTTACATTTCATGTTCTAAACAAATTATGATACTCTTAAAAGGAAGAAAAAATTTTAGACCACACACCTGATTACAACCTGAAAGCAGTATTCCTTCATTACAAAGACCAGGACATTAAGACCAGGACATTGCAGGAGGATACTAAGCACCAACAGCCAGTCTTTTATACAATAAAGATCAATTTTATAAACCATCTCTTGCTCTATAGTCTGATACTGTATTTGAATAATCAGTAATTATTCAAGTATCTAAACGTAAATTACATTGAATGTTAACATTTAAAACCCCATTTACAGAGTGGCAACATTTATAATCTTTGTGAAACAAAGCAACTTTGAAATAACATTTCACCATAACAAATTTAAAACTTTATGATAAAAATTATAACAGAATCTGAATTTTAATTTTTAAAGCCCTATGACAGTAATTCATTTGGCAGCTCACCTCTAAGTAACTTGACTCTCACTATATAATTTCTGATGGCCTAGATCTACTATAAAGCAAATTATTTTCCAGTTCTCAATGTTACTAATTCTTTTACCCTTTCCTAACCATTATCAGTATCCATGGCTTAAAAAAACAAAAACCAAACCAAAAAAAAGCTTCAAATTTTGAAGCAATCTGCAAAATATTCCTAAATAAAAATTATTAAAGATTTAATAAAAACATATATGCAAGGTATCTCTGAAAAACTTGGACTGTAAAACAACCAATCATCTAGACTTTTCTGAGACCATTCAATAACTCCCATATGATAGAAAGAAACCCAAAACAAGGTTAAAATTCAGAGATATGGGTTCCAGTTGCAGTTCTGCCATTAAATCTGTATGACATTAAACGTTACATTACCTCTCTGAAAAACAGTAACCACCCTGCAACTTGCATATGTATGTGTGTATGTGCGTGTGCATGTCTGCACAAGTGTACACTAAGACTAAAGTCTACTCTAGGCCTAAAATTCTATTTCTAGTAAAATGGTAACAACTGGAAGAATCAAGAGACTGTGCATTAACCCTATAAAGCACCAGTATTCCTGTGCTTTAGTTTTAATATATTTAAAAAATTTAAAACATTTCAAACTCTGTGATAACATGTAAGATATAAAATAGGATTTAAATATTTATAGCACGTAAGTTATCAATATTAATATAAATGCTTTCGTGAGGTTCTAAAAATAGTACAGTTACCAAAAAAAAAGTTAGTCTTCACTTCCCACCACTGAACTCAACTATCACCTTAAACACCCATGTTTCTTGTGTGTCATCATCCTTCCTCCGAAATATACTCACCAGTTTCCCTCATTTCTAATAAACAATACACTGTTCTCTTTTGTCTTACTTTAAAGTTAACCTTTCACTTCATTGGTTGACAAAATCAAGAAAAAACTTTCTTTACCTAACTTTCCAGGACTGAGTAGGGACTGGCTGCAAATAGGAAAAGGTAGCTGTTATACTTCAGGTACCTCCTGGTTTAGAGGTACCCTGGATAGACAGCAGAGTTCACATTAGAATGCTTATCAGTCAGTCAGTCAGTCCAGTCATGTCCGACTCCTTGCGACCCCATCAATTGCAGCATGCCAGGCCTCCCTGTCCATCACCAACATACTTTCAGCCTAAAAGTAAGATTCAAGCAACTCACCATTGTTCCAAAAGGAATGGCTCTCGAAGCATGGTAATAAATGGCTATAAAATTGATGAAGAAGGCAGTGCCACACACCATAGCTGGGATGAGGAATGCACCAATGAACATCTGCTTTATCCATCTCCTTCCTGAAAGAAAAGGGAAACTCTAACAATCAGAGAAGCTAGGTAGACAGACATAGATCAATGTTTGAAAGGTGGCTATTTCTCTTATTAAGTTCCAACTCTTTTCTAGCATTCTCTTATCCCATACTTTCAATGTAGGACATGGACATGATCAGATCTTCTCAGGACACTGTCAATCAGAAAATAACCTTTAGATTACTCTTGGTAAGATCTGATACTCCAAAGTTTAAGTCTGAACTCTGCCAACTTTCAAGAACAAGTGTAGTAAAGTTAAGTTTGGTTGGGTGTTCTTCACTTGCAATCAGACTAAAAGCAAATTTGTGTTCAATTTCTTGTTTTGAGTAACCTGTTCCTCTTGTGGAAACCTTTCTAGAGACCATAAACTGTACAGCTCTTAGCCTAACCAGTTTTCAGATCAAATTCAAAGCAGGCATTACCTCAGGCATCCTTACTTCCTCAGGATGGTAGACCTGTGTGCTAAGACTCATTTCCCATATCTAGAGGGAGAACAGAGAAACTGAACAGCTAACTCAAATAGTCAGGAATCTGCAATGACACTCCTTCAGGCAATCCAAAGAATTATCTCTGTTTACAGTATAGACCACATTAAGTCTGACAGGACCAATTTTTTTTTAAAGCTATGGTAAACCAGGATATCCTGGGGGAATTTTAAATGGTCCTGTGTTCTGAGCTCCTCTAGCCTATATGTCTAGAAAACTAAAAGAAGGG
Source organism: Odocoileus virginianus (assembly GCF_023699985.2). Taxonomy (NCBI): domain Eukaryota; kingdom Metazoa; phylum Chordata; class Mammalia; order Artiodactyla; family Cervidae; genus Odocoileus; species Odocoileus virginianus. The sequence continues at coordinate 1,240,009 of NC_069680.1, forward strand.
CAGGATCCTCTAATGCTTAGGAAGGGCTAGGAAAATCACATTAGGAAGTCTCTATCCTGAGGAATATAATTTTAACATCTTTCAACAACCTTTCATTCATAAACTGAAATATGCAAATCTACTACTTTTATCACTTTTCTGACCCCAACCAATTATAGGAAAAACAAAGGAACTTAAAGACCTTAAATGCTATCACAGAAAAAAACACCACAAGGCAGAAACCTCACATCATACATGAACACCCATCATTTTCAGGTCACAATAGTAAAGGAGCAGGGGGGTATTTCAGATGAAGCTCTTTTAGCAAAAAGATTGCGATAGAAAATCTTTCTGCAGGATCTTTTGATAAGTATTTAAGGGTCAACAGAAATAAACAGCTTTCCTTCCTAGTATCCTTCCACTGCCCAGACATATATCCATAAACCATGAAACAGGCCTTTATGTTCAGTTGTAAAGCTATAGGGTCTATGAGGAAGCCTCCCATGGAGCACTACTAGGGAATTAAGACACCTCAAAGCAAAATAATAGTAGTAACTTAAATACACTCTCTCCCACAGCTTCCTCAGGCCTAACTTCACAGTGGGCAATGGAGATAATCTACTAATTATTCATAATTTTAGGAAATAAAATGTAAGGATTCCATAAGGAGCAGATGAGAACATGTAACAGGTTTGGTGGAGATTATGTGAAACTGGATAACAAATGACTTTATAATGGCTGTACTGGCCATTTTAAACTACATACACCTTACAGTGAAATACTAGAATCTGTAATTAAAAACAGAAACAGTAACTCAGAAATTACCTCCTTGTCTAGCATACAGACTTCCTCCAAAATAACCATTCACTGGAGATGTAGCAGCATAGACAAATATGGCTGTACTGAGCATTGACCCCCTCCTAAAAAGGCAAAACAACATATATGATAAACTAAAACCAATGATTTAAAGAAAATATCATACAGTCTATCACATTAACATCAGTTTAATATCCAAGACAAATTTAGCAGTAACAGAAAAAATGTATTCCTGGACTGCAGCAGACCTCAAAAGGTTGCCCAGTAAATGAATTTCTAGTTAACATTGCATGTAAATGGTAACAGACTGATCCTACTTTTTTTTAATTTGAAGTTAAATTTCATAATATTCCTAACAAACATTTCACATTTCTTTGGCAAACATACTAGAAGCTGGCACTAAAACTGTTTCGCAACCTTGTGAACCAATCACATCACATGGCAAAGAATATTCATATGTTAAGAAAATTAATTAGAATATTTCTCTTTATAGTTCAACTGCTTAAGAGTCTTGCCTGCTGACAGAAATAAGATGGAAGTACTGTAACCTATATTACTACTATTACTTTAAATGGTATAGTACTGACACTTCTATTTAGTTTCCCTTAAACTGTTAAAATGGTTTTTAAAAATTTATAAGTCTACAAATCAACATTAACTCAGATCAATAATTTCTAACCTCTTCTTCCAGTAATGCTATCTAGGCAATACAGATCAAGTCCCCTATTGAACAAAACTGGACAAAGATATTTTAAATGCCTAATTGCAAAGAGAAATATTAAAATGATAAAATGACAGCATCATCTGCCATAATATAGAAATGTACTTAACTAAAAGACCATTTCTGAAATTCACCACAACTAGGAAGGTAAAAGTCTGTAGACAGAACATACAGCCTTGTTAATGTGAGTTAAAGAATACTCTTTTAAACACAACTTACAAGAATATTACACTAATGTGTGTTCTGGAAGGAAACACAACTTTCAAAAATTAACCATCTTCTGGATAATAATTATTACATTCCATTGTCTGTCTACGTAGACTTACAAAGGCACCATACAGTCTTGAAACATGTACCACTTTTCTGCTCAAACACTTAAGCTCAATTTCTCAATGTGTACGTTAAAACACTATATAATATTCAATTACATAAATATATAGCTAAATAGAAACATGGCAGCAATATGTTTGTTTCCCATGTTTAAAAGATTGTTTCTCAAAGTTAATCAGTTTGAAAAGCCAAATTTGTTTTCTTAAGAATACAATTAAACATTGCAAGTACTAACTTTTTTTTCCAGACTATCATTAACAAACTGATCCATTTTGCTTATTACCGGGTATGTGGATACTGACACAGACACTGACAGAGTTCAGGCTGCTGTCATGTGATTAAGAGTCCGAAATGACTAGAGAGTTACATTCGCAGTCCCAGAGAGATTTCCACTAAGTGGAAGTGTGAGAATAAGTTACAGTTTTAAAAATCAGATATACCCTTGCACCTCTTTGTTCATAAATATCTGATGGGCATTTTCCACCCAAAATAGACCACTTTCATCTAAAATGAAGAAACCTACTGAAGTAGAGAACCATCCTTGCTCATTTCTCTAAGACTGGGGTGGGGGGGGGGTGTGGGGAGAGAGTGTGAGATCTAAGTAACTGCTTTACCTACACTTGCCATCCCACCACTGCAAAGCATTTTACCAGACTTACTCATACCTTCTCAAACACCATGCTTTCTCCAGGGTTAATGTCACACTAATTGGCACATCCACACTGATGCTGATCCTCTATCTATCTAAGTATTTTCTTCTTCCCTGATTGCCGTGATCATCACTGAACAAAGTAATTGTCACAGGTTATATACATTTATCTGCTTTTTATCCTCTAGAATCCTTGAGATTTCTACTCCTGGAGTGAGTCTTACAAATTTTACATGCAAGTTTTTTCATTTTCTCATCACGATGCATTTTTATTATCTCTATCTTCACTAGAGCACTGAAGGTTAAGAGACAAGTTCAGGAGTCACAGTGAAAGTGGTGTCACTTGCTCAGTCGTGTCCAACTATTAGCAAGCCCATGGACAATAGCCCGTCAGGCTCCTCTGTCCATAGGACTTTCCAGACAGGAATACTGGAGTGGGTTGCCATTTCCTTCTTCAGGGGATCTTCCTGACCAAGGGATTGAACCCACGTCTCCCACATTGTAGGCAGACTCTTTACCATCTAAGCTATCAGGGAAGAGTGTCAAGGCTCAAATTTCAGCTTACTAACACTCCTTACTAATAGCTGTGTTATCTCACTCAAATTACTCAACCTCCCTGAGCTTCACCTTTCTCATCTGTGGGTTGAAGATAATAATAGTCCCTTCACAGGGCTGATGTGAGGATTAAATGAGCTAATGAGCAAAAAGCTACTAACATGGAACCTCAATAAGGTTAGTCACTCTGATCTCATAATAATATTCATAGGTATAGTACTTATCATGTAAGTGATTAAGTATGTTCACTTCAAATGGTAGAAAATCCACTGATAACAATGACAGGCTTAAATAACAATGCATGACTTGCCTGCTAATAACCATCTATTAGGTGCAGATTCTTATTTCTAAAAGCTGAAAGTCTATAAGCAGAAGAGCTTCAGCATTAAAAAATGAACTGCCAACATTGAAACACTAATAATTGAGAAAGAACAAAGCAAAAATTTGGATTCGAGGAGAGGTTGCCTGTGTGTGTGCTAAGTCGCTTCAGTCATGTCTGACTCAGTGCGATCCTATGGACTGCAGCCTGCAGGCTCCTCTGTCCATGGGATTCTCCAGGCAAGAGTACTGTAGCAGGTTGTCACTTCCTCCTCCAGGAAATCTTCCCAACCCAGGGATCGAACCTGTGTCTCTTATGTCTACCTATACTGGCAGGCAGGTTCTTTACCACTAGCACCACCTGGGAAACCCCTAGGAGAGGTTCAGTTCAATTCAGTCCAGTTCAGTTCAGTCGCTCAGTCATGTCAACTCTTTGCAACCCCATGAATTGCAGCATGCCAGGCCTCCCTGTCCATCACAAACTCCCGGAGTTTACTCAAACTCATGCCCATCAAGTCAGTGATGCCATCCAGCCATCTCATCTTCTGTCGTCCCCTTCTCCTCCTGCCCCCATTACCTCCCAGCATCAGGGTCTTTTCCAATGAGTCAACTCTTCACATGAGGTGGCCCAAGTATTGGAGTTCCAGCTTCAGCATCAGACCTTCCAATTGAACACCCAGGACTGATCTCCTTTAGGATGGACCAGTTGGATCTCCTTGTTGTCCAAGGACTCTCAAGAGTCTGCTCCAACATCACAGTTCAGAAGCATCAATTCTTCAGCGCTCACATCCATACATGACCACTGGAAAAACCATAGCCTTGACTAGACAGACCTTTGTTGGCAAAGTAATGTCTCTGCTTTTTAATATGCTGTCTAGGTTGGTCATAACTTTCCTTCCAAGGAGTAAGCGTCTTTTAATTTCATGGCTGCAGTCACCTTCTGCAGTGATTTTGGAGCCCAGAAAAATAAAGTCTGACACTGTTTCCACTGTTTCCCCATCTATTTCCTATGAAGTGATGGGACCAGATGCCATGATCTTAAGTTTTCTGAATGTTGAGCTTTAAGCCAACTTTTTCACTCTCATCTTTCATTTTCATCAAAAGGCTTTTTTAGTTCCTCTTCAGTTTCTGCCATAAGGGTGGTATCATCTGCATATCTGAGGTTATTGATATTTCTCACGGCAATCTTGATTCCAGCTTGTGCTTCTTCCAGCCCAGCATTTCTCATGATGTACTCTGCATAGAAGTTAAATAAGCAGGGTGACAATATACAGCCTTGACGTACTCCTTTTCCAAATTTGGAACCAGTCTGTTGTTCCATGTCCAGTTTGAACTATTGCTTCCTGACCTGCATAGAGGTTTCTCAAGAGGCAGGTCAGGTGGTCTGGTATTCTTTCAGAATTTTCCACAGTTTATTGTGATCCACAAAGTCAAAGGCTCTGGCATAGTCAATAAAGCAGAAATAGATGTTTTTCTGGAACTCTCTTACCCACTACTAAATACCCAATACTAATTTCTAACACTGTGACTATATAGTCAGTGTCAATTCCATAGTGATGAATTTAATCCAGTATTTAATGTGAAGGATGATATAGTCTCATGTAGAAAGGGGCTTCCCAGGTGGCACTAGTGATAAATCATCTGCCTACCAGTGCAGCTTTTCTTGAATCTGAGATTTCGTTTACTTGAAATATATTCTATCCTAAAATTAGAACTACCTACAAGACACTGAAGTTTAGGTTTTGGCCAATTATTTTAAGGTTTATGTGGTAACTAAAATACAAAGGTTATATTAAAGAAATATAACAAACTACAGAGAAATATCTTTTTCGACTAACACATATTCATTTCAGGTCAGTAAGCAATGACTGAGGAACCTGAATACACAGAGCTCTTCAGGCACTCGGAGATCACAAAGGGAAGACCCAGCCTCTACTCTCAAGGAGCTTACTGTCCAGTGCAAGGAAAAACCAGTTATAGTTAAACATTTAATATGTAACTAAAGAGCCATGCTTTCAGCAACAATTTGCCACTTGTCCACTAAATGTCAGGCATATATAAGCAAGCACCATCAGGAACTGAGATAGAGGTATGAAACGTAACAGGAGACAAGTGTCATTCTGATTGAGGACTTCATGGGGTGGCATCTACACCCCAGGCTCAGAGTGTGTTTGCTTTGTTGAGGTCATGGCTCTCTGAGCACAAGGTTATAGGACTACTCAAAAAAGACTTAAGATATCCATGGATATACAACTTTTTTTTAGGATTCAAAGGCCTCACATTAAAGATTTCTTGCAACTGGTTTTGTCTTCAAAGAAACAGTGTACCAGAAACCATGTGAAGACAGAATAAAGGAAAAACCATGTAATTATTGTTCTAACCTCATGTGCCTTTTCCACCACTCTTTCTAGTGTTATCTACAATGCTTTCTTCTATTCTGTAGAGCTCCAAATTTTGGAGGCAAATGTGAAGTACTAACTCACTAAATGGGTAATCCTTGTGTGCTTCTTAGAAGATCTGATTGGACCTTCAGCTTTCATAAAAGTGTCCACTCACGTTGTCAAAGAACTCTTGATTTGTAACTCTGCTCATACCTCTAATGAAAAATAATCTTTATAACCAAGCAAAGTATTCAATAAGGTTAGTAATTTCAGAAGATAACAGGAAAGTGTATTTATTGTAGCTGCAGAATACTATTCACTATTTGTTTGCAATAATGGCACTTATGCTTTTTAAATTCTAAGATAATTAGGATCAGCAGATATTTAATATGATTAACTTAAAGGTTCAATTATTAAAACTATTTAAGAACAACGAAAAAGTAATAAAGTTATAAACATATGAACTTACTCTGTATACAGATCTTCTATCATTGCAACAATAATAACAATGAGAGACACAGCAAATATCTGACATCCAGAACCAATGAGAGAGGAAAATATCAGTGGGTGACTTGATGGTCTAAATACATCTCCATGCACCTGCTTCCATCCATACTCATCTCCAAGGTCTCTATCCTATATATATATATATAAGTGTTGAGAGAAAAGAAAATAATCCAGAATGAAATTAAAATACATAAAATAGCTTAAAAAATTACAACTACAGTTGTAAGTTCCCTACCTAAAAATTTAGAGCTATTAAAAATTTCAAAATATCAAGAAAAGACATTTCAAATTTAAAATAATTTCTGACTTAATAATTTATTATGTTATAAAGTGTGATAATCCTGAAACTCAGAAAGGTGGCTCCTGGTTGTACTCAGAAAATCTCAAAGAATGGAAAAAGAAAAGGTCTAGGAGCAAAAAGAAATGGTCACACAGGGAGAAAAGCCCAGCAGCTCTGAACATTACCTTCAGATGCTATTCTTGACATTACATCATAACTATGGCTCACGTATGACCAGGGCTCAGGTGGAGAACAAAAGAAAAGATTAAAACCAGTACTAGATGTCCTAGCAATGCAGAAATGCCCCTTATAGCCTGAAGCCTAAGAAAATACATGGGGAATATATTAAATAGTTAAATATTATTTAACTGTCTATCAGTCAGTTCAGTCACTCAGTCATGTCCTATTCCTTGCGACCCCATGAATGGCAGCACACCAGGCTTCCCTGTCCATCACCAACTCCCAGAGTTTGTGCAAACTCATGTCCATTGAGTCAGTGATGCCATCCAGCCATCTCATCCTGTTGCCCCCTTCTCCTCCTGCCTTCAATCTTTCTCAGCATCAGGGTCTTTTCTAATGAGTCAGTTTCTTGCATCAGGGGGCCAAAGTACTGAAGTTTTAGCTTCAGCATCAGTCCTTCCAATGAATAGTCAGTATTGATTTCCTTTAGGATGGAACTGTTGGATCTCCTTGCAGTCCAAGGGACTCTCAAGACTTCTCCAACACCACAGTTCAAAAGCATCAATTCTTTGGTGCTCAGCTTTCTTTATGGTCCAATTCTCATATACATACATGACTACTGGAAAAACCATAGCTTTGACAAGACGAACCTTTGTTGGCAGAGTGATGTCTCTGCTTTTTAATATGCTGTCTATAGTGCTTTTCTAAACAAAACATTCAATTATGACTTTTCAACCTGAGTAAGCAAGTATCTAAAACAGTGTTTCTTAACAAATAGCAATCAGTCCCTCAAGATAATCTCTGGGTTTCTTTTGGTGGTGGCAGCGGAGGGGGAGTGGTCTGGGTCAGCTATATTTGAGAGGCAGCAAATATTTCATGTTTTCATACTGTTTATGGGGTTCTCAAGGCAAGAATACTGTAGTGGTTTGCCACTCCCTTCTTCAGTGGACAGTGTTTTGTCAGCAAATGAACTGAACTGAACTGAAATAGTTCATCGGGCCTCTGACATTTCACAAGACACATATGCATATTAAAGTTTTAATTTAACTGTTTTCAAAGTTTATTTAATGATGGAGCATATCTACACAGAATATTCATTAACAACCGAATCACTCTGCTGTACATTTGATACTAACACAACATTATAAATTAACTACACTTCATTTTTTAAAAAGGGGAAAAAAAAAAAAGAATAGCCATTAACATTCCCTGATGGTCAGGACTCTGTGCTTTCACTGTCAAGGGCATGGGTTCAACCCCTTGTCGAGGAGCTAAGATCCTACAAGTCGTGCAGTGTGGTCAAAAAAATTAACAAGCAAACAAACCACACTTTTGCTCATTTATATAATTTCTATGTAAATTTCTATATAATTTCTGTTCTATAATTTAGTAAAAATAATTTCAAAAGCAAACCTCTGAACCATCTGAACTAAATGTAAATCAATCTTTCCACCAACTCTTAATTTCATGCAATATTTAGCAGCATTAGAAAAATACCAATACAAGTTGACAACCTCCTAGCTGCAATTCTGAAATCAAAAGCTCTGAAAAGTGAGTCTGTTTCACGAGCTTGACATATCCTTCTCTGGTGGCAAATCTCAAGACTGAACTAACAAGAGATTACTTACACTGTTTATTTTATTCGTCCCACTTAGGGTGAACATTCATGTTTTGCTGAAAACACATTAATGTATTTGATTGTAGGACATTTAATCAGGGCAACTTAAAAACATTAAAATACTTGATTAGAGACCCCTCTGGGAGTTTATATCTTTCTAAAGCCTGAAAATTCTGAATTCTAAAGATCAGCTGATCTCAGGATTATAAACCTACTTCCAATATTCAAAAACACTTGAGTTCAATTTTTTTGTAAATACAATGTATTAATAAAACGTTTGCTTACCATGTCATCCATTTCTTCTTCTTTACTATACCGGGCATAATCTTTTCTTAAAGTTCTCATTAAAATCATTGAAACTAAGCCCACCAAGAAGATAACCATCATGAAGGAGTTGAAAATTGAAAACCAGTGAATCTAGAATAACAGAAAATAAAGTATTACTTACATGAAATACCAGTTACAAAATTCACAGGTTTCATGATGACAATGGAATGTTTATGCAAAAGAAAAAAAAAAAAACACACACACACACAAAAATCTTCTAAAACTTTTACATGAAAATCCAAAATTAAAATACACTGAAGAAGAGTAATCAAAGAGATTGGCTTTCTTTCCAGTAATCTTCAGATGCATTAAAAGTATGATACTGTATATATAGATTATCACAATCAAATTGTACAAATAAAGTACAATCTGGCCACATGAAGTATGCTATTCAGTATTACAGAGAAAGAAAATGGGTTTTGGAGTCAAAACATAGTTTAAACACAGGCCCTGAACCCCATTTTTCCTTCATCAAAGATGAAGGAAATGATACTGTATTGTAAGTGATTTGTACATTTTAATATATATGTAAGCCACAAGTCACCATTGCCTGGCACAATATTAGTTCCCTTCCCTCTAACTGAGCAACAACCTGAAAACCTCATCAAAATAACAAGACTAAACCATCACTGTTGGGTGCTGTGGACTTAAGCCACCTTGTATCCATAGTACAGAGGACTCTGATGTACTCCATAGTTTGGCAACGTCCCCAAGGCTCTTGACTTTGATTTCACCCATACATTTGTCAAAAAATTACATTCAGATGCAGCACATCTGACTCAACTGTGTCTCTGGCACTGTCCATTAATTTCTTTAAATTTTAATTCCCCAAAATTCTTCCTTATGGGTAGTTTCAAAATTTCTCTTCTCTCTCATTTCATTTTTTCCCATTCCTCTCCATTCCCATGCCATCACCTCTCACCTGATAGCTCTAATGGCCTCCTACGTGATGACCTTTCTGTTTGGTCTTTCCCCTTCCTTTCAGTCTATCCTGTAACAGTTAATCCAGTACATCTTTCTGAAACATCATGTTCATATATCATTTCTCTGTTCTAAAACCTACAGTAACAGTCCCTATTTTTTCACATATCAAAGTGAAAGTGTTAGTCGCTCATTCATGTCCAACTCTTTGCAACCCTATGGATAGTAGTCCACTAGGTTCCTCCATCCATGGGATTTTCCAGGCAAGAATACTGGAGTGGGTTGCCATTTCCTTCTCCAGGGGATCTTCCTGACTCAGGGATCGAACCTAGGTATCCTGCACTGCAGGCAGACTCTTTACCTTCTGAGCCACCAAAGAAGCTTGCATATCAAACCTAAACTATTCACAT